>NW_020664540.1:7049413-7222702 GCF_002925995.2 Terrapene triunguis
ACACACACACACACACACACACACACACACACACACACACACACACAATTTTTCAGCAGGTGGAAACTTGTGAGTTGATGAATATTGTGTCCCAATGAAATTACAACTGGGATGGCCTGAGGGGCAGCTGCAGTTTCGGCATATTTAGGCTGCAGTTGCACATGCAAACATTCTTTACTTCCAGTTGCACTAGGAGCTTAAATTGCACTTAGATAAATATTTCTCTTGTATTTATATGTGCTCATGCAAATTTAGATCTTACTGAGTAAATTAAAAGAATTGGCTGTTATAAAACCTTTCTGAAAATGATATGGTATTGTTAGTAGTATTCTCAAAATATCATTTCAATGGTCATTGGTAGCCATTGATTCCTCTGTGCAAGAACTCATGAAAACACACACCCATTGAACACTTGGTTAGCAGAGGTGCCCCAAGCATTGTACATTTGGCATTGTCTGGAGGCTGCTCCATTCCTCTCTTTGGCTTACCACAGAGCTTGGCTCAGGCCTGGGTGTGGCCCACAGTTTTCAGAGGAAACCTGAGCTTTCCAGGGTTCCCTTAACATTTTGAATGAGTCTGTGTGCCCCGGCGGAACCGTACACAAAGGGACCACAGCTCTTTATTGAACCGGTTGTTTACAGGCAGCATTATCAGGGAAACTGCTGCACTATTCTAATTCAATGTCTCAGGGGAGTGAGGGAAACATTCACTCCTGGTTTGATCTATTGCTGTTTAAAGTTGGATGAAAAATCTGTGGGTAAAATCCTGGCTCTGTTGAAGTCAATGGCAAAACTCCCATTGACTTCAGTAGGGCCAGGATTTCACCCCTGTATGTCTAGTGAATGGATGTCCGTGTTCAAGAATAATTAAACTTGACATTGAGATGGTTTCTCATTTACACTAAAGGCCCCTTATACTGTCAGGGCTGCACAAAGAGGCCTTGTTGTGAATGAGAATCAGGCCTGTGGCGTTTCCATTGAGGTTCTTTATAAAGGATGCTGTGCTTTAACCTGCAGACTTTTGAAGCTTCTAATTCGCGAGTTGGTGGCCGTTGTTCATTTTGGGTGGATCCTTTTCAAGCCGGCATTGGCCAGCATAATGCTGTCGTGCCCCTTTTCATCTAATGCCCCTTGATAAACAGGGTTGTAATTTTGGTTTAGGATCCTGCCATGCTTTGCCATTCACCCAGCCTTCAGCAGGACCAGCTCCAGGGTTTTTGCCGCCCCAAGTGGTGGCAAAAAAAAAAAGTCGCAATCGCGATCGGCGGCACTCCAGCGGCAGCTCCACCGTGCCGCTTTCTTCTTTGGCGGGAATTCGGCAGCAGGTGCTTCCCTCCGAGAGGGACCCGCCGCCAAATTGCCACCGAAGAGCCCCTTCCCCTTCCCCTTGCTTGCTGGGCTGGTGCCTGGAGCCGGCCCTGGCCTTCAGAACCTCACAGAATTATCCACTAGCATGAACAGGACACTACTGGTGACACCAGCAGCTCTCTGAAACGGACTAGGAATACAAGAATCCTGTGCCCACTCAGAACTGCATTGTATTGAATGGCTCTTCTGTTTCAGGGAGTGCTTGGGAGGGAGATAAGAACACAGACAAGATAAATAAAAATTGACCTGCTTAAGAAAGAGAAAAAATTGTCTAAAGTTGCTCCTTTCTATGACTATCTCAGTGAGTCTTATGTGTCTGCGATATGTCCATTGTGTAGATTGTAAGATCCCCAGCATGGGGTGGTCTTGATATTTGTCTTGTACAGTGTGCTGTTGACGCTTGACAAGTAATAAATAACAACAACAAGTGGCAGAGGAAGACAGTGTGATTGATAAAGGAGTGTAGGGATGGGAGTCCCCCTGGTTTAAAAAAAAAAAAGGGACAGTCAAAATTAAATTAAATCTGTGATAAACAGAGATCTTATGTAACTTGTATGGCACAGTTGCTTTGTAAGTTCCCTGTGCACCTGATATTAAAAACTGTCCATTGAAAAGTTTAGTTATTGCAGCACAAGACCTTAAAATGTTTCCTTACATGTGAAAATATTGTAAGATTTGAACTTTAGAGATTGACTGCTGTCATAAACTGATTTTCATGTAAACATACGGTTGATCGATCATATTCAGCAGGGTTGTATAGTTACTCCTTAATACCTAATATCCCCACTATACAAGATGCTGAATACAGCTAGTCATTATACCTCTAATTAATATTGATTGTTTCTGCACTTATAAACCACATAAACACTTGAGCAGAATCTTTTTTCTGTAGTCTCGTACTAAGGGGAAAATTGTTTTAAATCTCTGGAACAACATAACAGAAAATTCAGTTGCATGATACATTGTGCTAAACCTCTCGGGTCATATTTTTGTTTTGCCCTGTCAGTGCATTAAAGAGGACAGATTAAAAAGAAATGAAACATTCCAACCTTAGTTGTTGTCACCTCAAATGTAAATGTATAAAACATTATTAGCTGAACTTCTAAATAGAAAACAGGTCATTTGAAAATATTCTGTCTGCAGTATGTTGTGGAATTATCTGAAAGACAGCCATGTATTAATAGAAGTTGGATTCTAGGTTGGTGGTGAATTCGAAAAATGATGACATTATTGAGTGGTATCTTGTAGAACTCAGCGGATTTGGTAAAACAGATTGCTGGCATCAATCATCACAGAAAAGTCCAGTAGCATCTCTTTAATAATTTGTGCTGGTGACTTAGTAATGACATATACTATATCAGTGCCTGCCTTTGTTTTGCTGTGCATAACTTCCTTTAGTATCCCACAAATGTTATAGGACGTTTTTCATCTACAGGCCAGATTCTGATCCCATTACTCGCACTGAGTAGCACCTTACTCTGCGAGTATCCTCTTGACCCAGTAGAACTACTGTACTGGTGTGAAAAACTGCTTACCAGTAGTGAGTAAGGAGTTCACAGTCCGGCCCTAACACAGTCAAGTCACTAACAACTTCAGTGTTCTTGTTTTGTTGTTTCTTGCAGCATAAGTGTAAAATAAATCTCAGTTTACTGAAGCTCTGAAGGTTTGTCAATCAATCAAAGAAAAACTTCTTTTAAACTGCAGAGACACTGGTAGCCTTATTTCCTCTTTATCTTTAATTTTCATGGAGGTTTCTGGTGTGGGTTTCCATTCAAACTCAAAATGCCTGTGAACAAAGAAAATGGCAATTAAAAGTATGTTCATCCAAGTGTTTGACAGCTTTTATTCTATCTTCCCTTTTTCTTGCAGTTCTTTAATTGGAGATCTGCGTAGAACAGTCTGCATTGATTTTTGCTCCTGGGGAAGAGTAACCATGGGGGCTCAGATGTTCTGTTATGAAATTCAGTCTTTTAGGGTTTGTCTCTACTGCAACTGGAAGGTGTGATTTCCCACCCAGGTAACTCCCCGCTAGCTCAGTTTGAGCTGGTGCACTAAAAATAGCAGTGCGGACATGGCAGCATGTTTGGCAGCTCGGGCTAGCCACCTGAGTCCAAGCCTGCCTGGGCCGCCGCTGTGGGCCAAGCTCGGGCTGCGATGCCCACACTGCTGTTTTTAGCACACTAGCTCAAGCTGGACTAGCGTGAGTCTGTCTACCCACGCTGTGAATCACACTTCTCAGTCAGGTCAGCACACAGGTGTTTGGGAGCCTGGGGCAAAATCTGAAACTGAGGCCCTCCCACCTTCCAAAAAAATTGTCCCTGAGAGGAGGACCTGGGGAGCAGTGGCATATTGGAGAGGTGCCACCCCCGCAACCCCACAGTGCTGGCTTCTGTCCTACGGGGCTGGGCCCAGCTCCCTGCTTTAGGTGTTGTGACGTGGCTCACGGGCTTGCAGCACCACTTGGGCCTGCTTTGAGCAGGGGATTGGACTAGATGACCTCCTGAGGTCCCTTCCAACCCTGATATTCTATTTTATATTCTACCACTCAATTTGGACTGGTGGCCCCTCCATTGCGGAGGAGCTGCTGGGCCAAACCTGAATGGTGCTGCAATCCCACGCATTAGTTTTTCTTGCGCCCTCCTTTCCCCCAGGTGGCCCTGCTCCCAGCTGCAGTGTAGACATACCCTTAGAAGTAAAGTCAATGGAGCGGTGCCCACTTATACCAGCCTCCTTTTGAAAAACTCCAGTGAAGAAGCTTAGGCAGTCTGTTCCATTGTCCTACAGTTCTTACAGCTAGGAAGTTTTTCCTGAGATTTAATCTAGATCTGCTATGCTGTAGTTTGAATCCATTGCCTCTTGTCCTGCCCTCTGAGACAAGAGACGACAGCTTTTCTCCCATCTTTTTTATGGCAGCCTTTTAAGTATCTGAAGACCACTATCATATCTCCTCCCTCCACCCAATCTCCTCTTTTCCAAACTAAACATACCCAGTTCCCTCAGCCTTTGCTCATATGGCTCATATTCCATCCCTTTGATCATCTTTGTCTCTTGCCTCTGGATCCTTTCCAGTTTCTCTGCATCCTTTCTATACATTGGTGCCTAAGACTGGACACAGTATTCCAGCTGAGGCCTAACCAGCACTGAGTAGAGTGGTACTATCACCTCCCGTGACACGCATGCTATGCCTCTGTTAATGCAATCTAAAATTGCATTTGCTTTATTTGCAACAGCATCACATTGCTGACTCATGTTGAGGTTGTGATCCACCACAACTCCCAGATCCTTCTGAGCAGTGCTGCTGCCAAGTCAGTTTCCCCCCCATTCTGTATTTGTGTGTTTGGTTTTTCTTCCCGAAGTGTAGCACCTTACATGTGTCTTTGCTGAATGTCATTTTGTTGTCTATAGCCCAGTTCTTCAATTTATCAAGATCCCTCTGAATGTGAGCTCTATCCTCCAAAATATTGGCAACCCCTACTAGCTTTGTGTCATCCGCAAACTTGATCAGTATTCTCTCCATACTTACATCCAGGTCATTAATAAAGGTGTTAAACAACACCGGACCCAGAACAGATCCCTGTGGGAACCCCCCAATTATGTATCCACTTAATGGTAGTTCCGTCGAACCCACATTTCTCCAGCTTACTTATCAGAATGTCATGTGGGACTGTGACAAAAGCCTTGCTGAAGTCCAGGTATATTATGTCCATCACATTCCTCCTATCCACCAAATCAGTTACTCTGTCAAAGAAGGAAATCAAGCTGGTTTGGCATGATTTGTTCTTGGTAAATCCATGCTGGCTGCTAGTGATTACCCCTTCATCCTCCAGGTATTCACAAATTGAATGTTTATACATTGCTCTAGTAGCTTACTAGGTATCGAGGATTGGCTGACTGCTCTATAGTTCCCCGGCGCCTCCTTTTTCCCCTTTTCAAAAGTGGACGCTATGTCAGCCTTTCTCCAGTCTTCTGGGACCTCTCCTGTCATCCACAAGTTTGTCAATATTATTGCCAGTGGCTCCAAGATTTCTTCAGCTAATTCTTTCAGTACCCTTGTGTGCATAGCATCTAACCCTGCTGATTTGAATCCATTCAAATTGGTCAGAAGATCTGATGTGTTCTTTACTTATCCCAATCTGCATCCCTTCCCCTTTATTATCTATGGTAACTTCACTAGTCATCTGGTCACCTGTTAATTTTTGTGAGAAGACTGAAGCAAAGTAGATATTGAGAAGCTCTGCCTTCCTATCATCTTCTGTTTCCAGCTCACCTCCATTGAGCAGCGGACCCACACCATCCTTAAGTTTGCATTTATACCCGGTTAGTGGAGGGGAGGAGAAGGAATGTACAGATGCATTTTAGTACTTTTTCCAAACAGTGTGATACAAAAATTAATTGAATAACATGAAATAAGTAAATGTATTTGCATATTTATTAAAAGAGTTGCATAATAGTCTAGCAGTTTGGTTTCTTAACTTGTGCAATAAAAAGGCAATGCATAAAGTTCTATTTTATTCCACAAGTTAGGCAAGTGAGGTAAATATAATGTGAGTAAACCTCAGAGGAGTTTAACAGAGTTTTGCACATTTACATCAGCACAGAGAATTTGAACCAGGAATGCCCTTCCATTGAAATTCACCCTGCCAATATGAATGTCAGGTGCTGGCACTTATATAATTGATGTTGGGAATGCACTATTTGAAAGGTGTCGTGTTGAACAGGGTAGCTGGGGAATTGATCCAGCAAGGCACTTAGGCACATCTCTAACTTGAAGCGTGTGAGTTGTCCCAGTGACTTCTTTCCCACTCACATGGGATAAATGCAAACTTGACTTGACTTCAATGGGACAATTCGTACTCTTAAAAGTTGTGCTGGATTGGGGAATTTATTTGCAAGAGAATTGCAGCCTTTATTTCTTGTAGGTGAAATCCTGTCTTGATTCATAATCAGACCTTTATAAGTAAACTCTGATTACCTGAATGTCTTGGGGTACCTCTGGATAATTTTAGAGAATGGAACTTTGGTCCCTGTCTGAATTTTGGATTCAGGGCATGGAAGCAAATTTTGGGTAACTCAACATTCTCATAACTGATGCTTGGATCATCAGGATTTATCTGTAGTGGATTCCATTCTGCCTCACAAGTCTAAGGGGTTCTAAGAGGATTTGAGAATTTGCATGGCTTTTGTTGAGTTTTCTTCTCCACTTTATCATTTTGTCACTGTAGCATTTTTACGTGTTGCCCCAGTTGTAGTAATAGGACATGCTTTTGTATATTGTCAGCTCTTTTTTTTAACACTCTAGCCTTGAATGTATACCTAGAAAGTCACTTATATAAAACGTAAAATGACAGCACATAAATCTTTCTTACAATAAATAAGCAGCCACAATTGTTTGCTTTATAGGTTTCATGGCAATCTTGGAATACCATAAATGTTGAAATGAGGTGTAACTCATAGTTACAGTTCAGTGGATGACAATTACAGCATAGCCAATGTTTCTAAGTTGTTACTTGAGTGTGGAAAAAAACAGAAATGGATTTTTCTTTTCCAGTTTTATGTATGGGGAACTGACGGATAAGAAGACCATTGAAAAAGTCAGACAGACTTTTGACAACTATGAGTCAAACTGCTTTGAAATTCTTCTGTACAAGAAAAACAGTATGTATAACAGTATGTATGCAACTGCTGGTAATTGACAGTATATTTTTAAAATGAATAATTGAGCAATAACAATTTTTCTTTTAGCATTTGTGTGGGAGTTTGGGGCAAGGTTTTTAAAAGTGACTAGTGATTTTGGGTGCCTTAATATTTGAATGGGCAACTTGAGACCCCTTAAAAGGGTCTGGTTTTTAGCGGGTGGGTGCTCAGCACTTTCTGAAAGTCTGGCCCCTTTAAAATGCCTCAGGTGAGGACCCCAGAAACACAACTCATTTTTGAAACTTTTGGGGTATATGAAGGTGATCAAACTAGGTACATTGGTAGGAAGCATTGTGCGAGGTGCTCCATGCAGATCGGAGAATTCCCTCAATCATGAGCTGGAACACTCATGTCCCAGATGTCTATGGTCCTGTCACTTGTGCCTACTGATCTGATGGCTCTATGATGCGTAAAGATACCCATTAGGAACTTGGCTGAGACCACCAAACATAAGACCCAGTCAAGAATTAGTACAAGGTTATTAGAAGGCAGAGGACAATGTAGTAACTCAACAATGTGACCAATTCTCTGCTTTAGCTGGCTGGCCTCTCCAGCAGGTTTCAAGAACTGGAGATGATTTTACTTCAGAGTCAGGTTGCCACCACATATTGCTATCCTAGTCTTTCTCTGTAGGTGTTTATGCTGCTCCTGTGCATTGTTCTTGTTCATCAACATTTAACATGATACTGAACAAAATCTGTCAGTTGTGGATTGGCTGGCAGAGTTTACAGACTCTGTGTTTTTAACTCTTACAGTCCCTCTTTTTTTTTTTTTTATGCTTGGACTTAATCACTATTCAAAGAATGCTGCTGCCATGAGATCCTGGAAGCTTGACCCAGTAACTTGCACGTTCATTCGGTTGTGTGAGGCCAGGTAATATAGGCCCTAGCCTTGTAAGCTGCGCTCCACAGGCAGACCCTTATGCCTGCATGGAGTAGCTTGCAGGATTGGGTCCATAGCTTTTCCTAGTGTACTTCAGTTGCAGAAAAAATGTGCACTATAGGAAAGGGCAAATCGTGTTCCAGGGCCTCATCCAATAGTTGTGCTATATGTTAGTACAAACACTTCTGTCTCTCATAACTATGAACAGAGGATTTAAGACAATGCTGCTCCCTGAGATTGTACCTGCTACGACTTCCTGAAATTATACGTGTGTTCTTTATACTTTAATTCCAGTTTCCCTTTTTAGGAGAAGTCATCCCATCCTTTGCCTTGCACACACTTATGCAGTAATAAATTATCCTAAGATTCCTCAAATTCTGCCCACCCCGAAGTATTTTAGCAAACTTTTCCATTAAAAGAAGAACAATTGCAGCTCTCACTTCCAGTATTGCTGCAGGTGTCTTGACATGTCCTGTGAATGACACCATTCTGGTCTTTGGCATATGGTCATGTCTGTTCTTTTGCTTTTCTGCTGCTCTGCTCTTTTGTCCGTGTACTCTGCCTGATTGCTCCCACATGTTAGGAAATTGTCCTGAGATGGGTTTGCCCTGCATTTCTCCACTGGAAGAGGCTTCTAGTGTTGCCACGCCCTGTTTCCAGCTGGTAACAGAATGGATACCTGGCAATCAACTCTCCCCTTTGCTATTGGGTTATCTTATTAAAAATAAGCTGAAGTGGCAGCTCCTGGTTAACAGGTGTCAGTCTTTCATTAAATTCCTTTCCCTTTTATTTTTAAATAGAAAAGCTAAAAGCTTTCTCCTGATCTCTTTTCCATATCAGGCCAATGGCTTTTGCTTAGAGAATATCCCCTGCTTGAGTGGATTGCCTCTCAATAAATCCCTGAAACACAGCTTCCTCATTAAAACCTTCAGCTGTGCCCAGATTTCCAGCTCTTCTGTCTATAGTTTTTATAAGATATGCAGGATAGTGGAAGGATTTTGTAATAAGAAAATATCCAAGTACAGTCCATAGGGTCATTCTCTGTTCAGTCTTGGATCGGATCCCATCCGTAAATTTAATCTCTCTTGCTCTCTCTCCTCTTCCCCAAAAGCCAAGAATTAAGACTCCTTTTGGTACTAACACTTTAACTGGCCGACTTCTGTCTCAGCAAATGCGTTGTCCAGCACTTGGTTCTACCCAGTCGTAATCTGTACCTGGCTTCCTGCAGATTGGCAAAACATGACCTCACTACAAAAGCACATGTTAAGGTTAACACTGTAGCGAAAAATAGGTAGTGTACGTTTCTTCTAGAACACCTGCAGGAAATACAGACTGTTACCAGATTGAGGGGTTTCAGTTTATTCCCACTAGTGGCCAGGTGTGTCACCAGCCTTCTGCTCTGAGTTCACTGCACTTTCATAGACTAAGCATGAGAACATCCAGTGTTCATTTCAACCCCCACTCTGTGCCTAGCAGTGCTGTGTGTTCTTGCTCATGAGTTGTGTAGGTTTTTCTCCTGAGAGACTCTTTTGGTAGCAACTGAGATTTGTTTGGCTTTTCCTTTGCCTCCAGCATAGTCAGAGATATTATCCAGGGGCTGCTGCTTTCAGGCATTATCCTCAGGATTGCTGCCCTCAGGCACTTACTTAGCATTTTAAGCTTGCTGGTATGAGGACTGCCTGGTTTCCTTGTGTTTATTAGAGTGCCTTCTGCTTTTTAATTAGTTACTTGTCTAAAGAGCTGCACATTACAAACCTCTTAGAAGCCAGTGTTCAGGTCTGTAAATCTTGAGTTGGCCATTGGGAGTTGAAATAATGGAGCAGTCAGCACAATGTCCCTGGAATAAACCCTAAACCACAGGCCTTCCCTGTGCTTGTACCACTTACTGCTATTGTACTGGTTTAATCACAAACAGTTCAGTGTAGCCACGGTGAAGTGCAGTTTTGACCTTGTCTACACTAGTCCTATGCTAAACCATTTTATTGCAGTGCCCTCTGGGCACCTATTCTGCAGTTTCTGGTACAACTCCAGAAGCAATGCATGGTGGGAGATTTTCAAAGGCCAATGGTGCATTGTGGGTGGACTAGTCTGTGTCCATACTGGCACCAAAACAGTTCAGACTGAAAACAATTTTTAACCTGGGTGGAAGCATGTCTAATCCAAATGGCATTGTGCATTCTGCTAAGCCATCCTTCAGCATGAGGTCTGAAGATGCTCGAAAGAAGTGGATGCCTGTGAAGTAGCCGATGCTGCCCTGTTTTTGGTCCTTCAGTAGCCTCTGTGAGGAATGTTGAGACATTACGCTGCAGATCTATGGAACCACAGTTAGACCAGCTCTGCTGAATGGAAGTGAAATGTGGGCACAGAGGAAAGCTGAAGAATGTTGGAATTATGTTTTCCATTCTCGTGGTCTCCGTCCACTTCTCCATATCAAGTGGCAGGACAAGATCAGAAATGAGGCTATTCAAAAGCCGAACCAGCCACCGTTTCCATCCACACTGGTTCAGTTTCAATGGCTTTCTTGGCCTGGACATATTAGACTAAAAGACCAACCAGTTGCAAAGTGTGCGTACCAAGGAATGCTGCTACTTGGCCGACAATCCCATGTTTGCCAAAAGCTTCAGTGGTGTGACAAGATTGTCAGGGATGGATATAAACTGAATATACAATCACACCACCTTAAGCACCCCGCCAGAGATTAATCCGTGTGACAATTTGCAAAGAGGCCATGTCCTATGCTGATGATACTAAGCCATTTGGAGCACCTCTGTGTATGGATGTGAGGTGTTATAAGCTTGCTTATGGGGAGCAAATGACTCTCAGGTTGGCCCATGTTTTCTAGTGTAGGTAAGGCTTCCCTGACATGCCATTCATACAAGTGAACTGTGTATCTCTAAACAAACTGTGCAGGATCCCAAATCAATAAGAGTAAAATCTACCTCCTCTGCAGCAAATCAGCATGAAGCAATAGAACTGAAGTGGTGCACAATCCTTGTGGTGGCTGACTACACAGGGGTGAATTTGACCCTATAGAGAACAGGACACTTGCTGGTTTACTGGTACATCATGCAGGAGAATTAAGCATATTACATTCCTGCTGTGTGCATATATATCTGCTATCCTAACCACTCCAGCGTTTTAGGTGCTTTGTTGATTGTTTGCTTAACCAAAGTGCCAGGATTGTAAAATGGTTTTGCCTTTAGTTCAAATACTAAGAGGAAGATATATCGGTGGGTATATCGTCTATTGGTTAGAACAGCAGAGAGACTGGGAGTCAGACCTCTTGAGCTCTATATTCAGCTGTGTGTGTGTGTTGGGGGAGGGTATGGTCTGGTGATTAGCCCAGAAAACAGGGAGGCAGGATGGCTGAGCTCATCTCTCAAGCATTCTTTTTTACGTGTGGAAGAGTGTCAAATCGGGGACATGGCACATTTGACAGAATCATCCTAATTTACAGAGGAATTTAAAAAATGTTTTTAAAAAAATCTAAAGCTTGTTTTTTAAAGATGACCAGCAAAGGAAAAACGTATGTGTCTTTGCCATTTTGTTTTGATTCTCTGTGATGAGTAACATGGATCGTCAAGGTTTTCCTCTCGCCTTGTTTATTACTTTAGAAATATCAGAAAGTTTTGCATACCCTGAGGATGAGACCCACCCAGACTCCAAAGGGGGTGAAGAATGATAGGGAGAGACCAGGCTAAAGGGGGAACAGTAAAACAGTGTTATGGCAAAAATTGTTTGGGGTTCTTCCTTTGGTTACTTGTGGTAGTTAATTGGATTGCTAGCATTTTCTCATTTTAATGTGCGTGTGAATATATTATAGACCCAAACAAACATGACAAAAGTACAGCTATCTAGAAATGGTTTTCAGATAAATGCATGTAATACAGCATTTAAACCATGAAATGCCCCGTGTAGGAGTTGTGGAAAGCTGGTGTTCTATCACATGCCCTGGTTTCTTTCTCTCTTCTCCAGGAACCCCGGTTTGGTTCTACATGCAAATCGCACCTATAAGAAACGAACATGAAAAAGTGGTTTTATTCCTGTGCACTTTTAAAGATATCACTTTGTTCAAACAACCAATTGAAGATGATTCAACAAAAGGTAATTTTTAAAATAAATTATTATTAATGTTAAAATACACATATTCAAGTTGAACCTCAGAGCAGAAGCAAACAATGAATGTGAAGTGTTTCTTGGCTTCAGGAAATACTTAGCAATGTGTAAGAGTTCGGACATCATTCTGCTACGCTTGTGGTATAAAACTCTAAGATCAAGCACTATGTATGTAACATTAATTAACAACATGCTGCAACTGTCCCTAGACTTGGTATATCTTTTTTTTGGTATGGTTTCACTGATTGTTTCAGCACAGCTAGATTTTGCTTAGGCTAGGTCTACACTACAGCGGGGGTCCGACCTAAGATACGCAACTTCAGCTACGTGAATACTGTAGCTGAAGTTGCGTATTTTAGGTCGGCTTACCTGGCGGTGAGGACGGGGGAAAGCCGACCGCTGCCGCGCTGCCGCCGACTCCGCTGCCACCTCTTGTCGAGGTGGATTTCCGGAGTCGACGGCAGAGCGATCAGGGATCGATTTTACCGCGTCCTCACGAGACGCGGTAAGTCGATCCCCGATAAACCGATTGCTACCCGCCGGATCGGCGGGTAGTGAAGACATACCCTCAGATTAGAAACTAGTGTCACTTTGAGACACTGTTAGCCACTTTTAATTATTTGTTAAGGTTTACTGTTTTAGGAGATTGAAAATTAAATGTCTTTTTCCCTAAGGAGATTATAATTTTCCATTTAGTAAACACTTTTCCCCCCCCTTGGTGATGAGATACTGATATCTTTTTTCTCTTGAAGGTGAAATTACAATGAAATGGCCCATTTTGCTTGTTCCTTGTTTGCCAGCAATGATATCAGCATAGCTCTGGTTGTTGGGTTTATTTGTTAACAGCTGCTGCAGATGGTGTTCATTTGGATGTGCAGTGGCCTATTCAAATAAACACCCAGGGCCAGATCCTCAGCCTTGTCCAAGGACAGCTGCTGGGGAAGGGTGAAAAGGACCTGTTTATACTGTTTCTCTCGATCCTGAGGCATATTCTGTGCTTCATGGCTGCTGTATGCTAAGTTTATATGTGTGTTGTTTTTCTAATTATACTTAGTGCACACTTGGTTAAGGGAAATAATATCCTGTTGCATGCACATCCAAGATTTGCTTTGCATTTGCTTATCATTTATTTATTCCTCACCTCCCCCCCCCCCGCCCCCAACTTGGCAAAGTCTGTGTTTCTCATGGAGAACTATGAACACCCAGAGCTTCAAAGAGAAACTCTTGGTGTCCTCCAAGTGCAAAAAACCAGGGTCTGAATGATTTTCGTACAGTGTGGATAACATCTGATTATCCATGCTTGGGTAACTCAAAAGTTACTGAATATATTTGTCAAGCTGTCTGGAGAGGCTTACGAGCATGCGTGCCAACCTCAGGGCAGACTGTCCAGGAACAGGACACAAACCCCAAACTGGCTGTATGTTCTATCACTAGATTTCAACAACCAAGTAACAAGTGTGAACTCCTCAGACACTATAACAGCCTTAACACGGAGTCCTAGACAGTCCCCTCGGGCACACTGATCTATCTTGCCACCCAGGCAAGCCTGCCTTTGTGATAGATGGTCCCTTACATCAAAAATCACCACAATGTTCAGGTTACTCCCAGTCCTAAAGGACCACTCACTTTCCCCAGGTCATTTGTACCGTAGATTTCTCATCAAAGACCATGCTTGTAGCCAATCCTGTATTAAACTAACTAAAAGTTTATTAACCAGGAAAAAGAAATGAGAGAGTTATTTACAAAGTTAAAGCAGGTAAACATATACACCAAATGAGTTACAGTCTTAGGTATCAAAAGGTAATAGAGGTTGCTGTAATATACAAGCTCTTTGTGTCCTTGAGGGCTAAACCAGGCTAAGCAGCTTGGGGATCCCTTTCTTATGCTTAGAAATTTTGCCCCCTCCACATTCCAAGCAGCATAGTGATAACAGTTTTTCTTGACGTAGATTTTTATCCCCTTCCCCCAGGGCTCAAGCTGATGGGATGAGGATTTGTGCACATCTCCATTTCATGGATGTTTGGGGGGTGGGGGGGGGAACCAACAAAGTCTTTTGTCCAATGATGTTCCACCATGGCTTGTCTGATGCCCATAGGCCTTCTTTTGTTGGGTAGGAGATGACACCTCTTGTGGTAAACTAGTATTTCTCTGTAGTGGGGTGGTTGGTCCACCTCCGCAGTATGTGTTTATGGGGGGAAACGTTAAGAAGCTGTGAAAATTCTCTGTTTATTGCTGCTGTCTGAAAGGGGAGGGTATCATTATTTTCAAATGCCAATTGTTACATTTAAACACCATTCCATAGTATTGCCCTATAGCAGGTTGAGACTTTAACCTGCAAGTTTGAAAGGCGCTTGCTCCTGTAAAGGCCATTTTCCGGGCATGGGGACGTGTTGTCTTCTGCTTTCACATGGGCAGACCGATCAACACGGCTGAAGTCTAACAGCACTCGATCAGAGTACTTTGGATAAAATATCCAATACAAGCCTGTTAACCCCACATCATTGGCCTGATTTTCCTCTCACTTACACTGGTGTAAATCAGGAGGAACTCCCTATGTTTGCTCATCTCTCTCTCTATCTCTCTGAAAATATTAAATTATAAATGTTGGCATCAGTACGTGGAAGAAACCCCCCCAGCACTGTTGCATTACCTTTTGTATCTCAATTGAATGAGTCTGTATTGCCCCACTGCATTGGAATTACAGCACTACTTTGTCAGATGTAGTGCTATAGGATATGCATAATTCATTTTTCTTGCAGATAACATCGTTGTATACGCACAGGCTCGCAGAGCACTTTAGTTTTGAATTATGGGCTTGCTAGATATATAAATTACAATTTACTGGGAAATTTAGAAGCATTTATGAAAAGCACTATGGTAAAATACTGCTTTAAAGTACTAGAATCTGTCATTGAAAGGGTTCATTTTTTTAAAAGACTTCTTTGTTTTGAGAGTCTACCAGGGCTATGACGTACATAATACATAAGTAAAACATATGCCCAATGTAACTATGAATGGTGTATTTGAGCTACTGTCTATTATTTAAGATGTCTATTTCATTTAAGATGAAAAATTCAACAGCAATAAAATATCGATGCCATTATGTACTAATCCTGCCACACCAATGTATTCTGCAGTATCGGCAAGTATATTGCCATAGCCTAGAGCTATAATATATCTCACTCCTACAAAGCACAAGCAAATAGTGTTTAAAATAATAACAATTAGACAGTGACTCAGGGGATAGGTGCCAGGATATGGAACTTTTCCCTTCAAGGTCATCAGTGTGGCCCAGATTGATGGGTTGCCAAAAAGCATTTCCTTGGATTTGATGGCTTCAGTCCAGTTTCTAGTGGGCAAATGTCCACATCACAAAAATCATCCTTGCAGCTGGCACCACTATTGGCAGTCTGAGCAGGGATGGAGGCTTAGCCATTATCTGACTCCTAGAAGTGATTCCTCTAGGCCTGAATTTTGCACACAAGTTTGCATTGCTGCTGCCAGTCCTATTGATAAACAGAGGGCTTAAGTTTTCAGGGCTGTCTACTAGTGCCTTTCACAAAAACTAAATTCACTTAAAAAAATCTGAAAATGCCACTTAAAGGAATGTTCCTGATAAAAGCCTGCATGCTCCATACACAACCCAAAACCACATTAACAGTCTATAAATCTCTTGCAGTTAATGTTTAATGAGAGAATAATCCCATTGAAAGAAAATCTAACCCACTGAGAAAATAAAAATTGAAGTAAAAGAGTAACGTTGTTTGTTTTAAATGGATACATTCTCTACATACAAAACCAATAGCTCCTAAGCAATATATGAAATGGTGAATATAGTTTTGGGTATCCAGGTTTCTAATGCTTTTTTTTTTTTTACGTGCAGCTCAGGTCAAATAGCTGCATTTATTATTAAACTTAAATCTAAAAATTCACGTTAGTGGCAGAGTCATGAAACTTGTTAAGAAAAAATGAACAGCAAGATAAATATGGAATGTTCTGCATTTGAATGTGTTTCCACAATATGGAATCACAGTTAAGCTAGAGGAAAGGCTGAAAACACATACAATATGAAAATACATAGCTCTTATGTAGCACTTTTCACCAGTAGATCTCAAAGCACTTTGCAAAGGAGAGCAGTATCATTATCCCCATTTTACAGACGGGGAAACCGAGGCACAGAGCGGTAAAGTGACTTGCCTAACCTCATCCAGTGATTATGCACCCATTTTGAGCTGACCAGTGGCTGAATGTGAGTGCAAAATAGGTGTGTTCCCACTTGTTAGTATGCAATCAACGGTGCATGCAAAAATGGTTGTGCAAAAACAGAAGTCACGCATTTGAATGTATCCTAGCATTACAGCAGATTATAAAGCAAGGAAATACACGGAATTTTGAAATTAATGAATTTAGCCTAATACCACTGAGCTAGATGGGATATTTTTGTGCACACTGATAACATCTTGCTCCTTCAATGGTCTCATTGGCTTCAGTGGGCCTGCTTGTCGAGTAAGGCACTAGTTAATGCGTGCAAAAGTCTTACGATCTGGCCCATTATTTTCTGCTTGCTTGTTTGTTTGTTTTTTATATCCCGTTCACCTCTATCCCCGGTAAAGCTACAGTATAGTGGAAAAATTTATCATAGAAAATAGTCCATTTCACCAGCTACCTTTTATCCATAATAAGGAACAAGCATCTTCTAGCCAATGTAATGATCTGAATGGCTGAACATCCATACATGATTTAGAATTGCCTATACTCATTACTGATGTTAGAAGCTGATATATCTTTGTCATTTTATATTTCCAAACTGCCTGACTCCAAAAATTGCTAGAGCTCTGCTTTGGTTTGTATGCCATAGAATATAGATGGTTTAAAGTGTTGTTGTATATTTACCATTTCATGCTTTACTACAAGATGGGGGGGGGGGGGGAAGGCCTTTTCATTTTCTGAAGGTGTTACTTGCGCTCCTATGGGCAGGAATCAACATTAGAATTGCTGTAATTACCCTTTTATAGTCTTTTTTTCACAGAATATCATTGTTAACCTAAGCATTTTTCCTGCAGATTAAGATCTTGGATACTACTGTGAGGCATTGATTTAAATGCCTTCATTACGTCCTTTACTTTTAAGATCAGAAGAGCCCTGACAAAGAGGTTAATTGCAACCCAGTAGAGCTACATTTAATGTTTTCTTAAGGAAAATCAGTCACGTCTGGGTTTTCAGCAGAGCAAATATCCTAATAATATGATATTTCCCTGAGACTTTTAAACTCTTCATATTCCTGTATTCATATGTGGCTTATAACAACTATAATATCAATTACGGCCTCCATTTTCAAATGTGGCAATTCCGAGGCCCTGTATTCAGATCCTCAGTAGTATTTAGGTGCTTAACTTCCATTGATTTCAGTGGGAGTTAGGTGCCCAAATACCTTTTGAGGATCTGGGCCCTAAATCCATACTTTTGCTTCTAAATAAACTGTAACAGATACCCGCTGATGCAGAGCACCTCCAATTCCCACTGAAGTTAATAGGAGAGTGTGACAGAATGCCGGGAATCAGCAACTGAACCAGCCCGCTGGTCGCTCTTTAACCAGTTAGACCCTCTGGGAGGGCCTGATTAAGGAGAGGAATTCCTGATTTCTAGATTGGATTGGGGCTGGGAAGCTTGTTTACAAAGGTGACAAGATGGAAGGAAGTGCAGGGAGGGAGTGGGGAAGGAGAGTGTGTGGACGGACGGACGGACGGACAGACAGGTGGGCAAGTAGGGCCTGACAAAAAGGAGTGCTTTGGAAAGAGACATCTTTCCTTTCCCCCTGCTTTGGAGAAGGGGTAACAAAAGTGGTTAACATTCTAATACTGTGATTGCATTAGTATGCAGAAGGTGGAGGAGTGAAATACTGCAAACAAACTGCATGATGGTACCTATGTGAGCAGAAGTCTCTGAGCAGTCTGAGCGAAGCAAAGAGGTTGGGAGTAGCAGGACCCCCGTCACACTTGGGGGATCCTTCCTTTATCCTTGCAGATGAAGAAGGTGATGGGGGAGCTGGTGTAAATGTTTGGCAGGCTGGGCGATGGAGGAGACTTTCCAATGCTGGTCGAACAGCAGAAGGAAGTGCAGAAGACCTTGCAGAACTTCTAACAGTCCCACCATTTGAAGAAAAAGCTTCTTGCTTGCCTGGCAGGCTCTGCAACAAAAAAAACCAAAACCCTGCAGGAGTTTATAAGGGAGCAAGCCCAGGTGCAGCAACAACTCTACAAAGTGTGGTGAGTCCTGCAGTGGGGATTGGCAATCGGATGCAGGGCTAGGCCTCTGCAAGGTGGGCCCCACAGACGACCCTGATGCATTTGTGGTCACGGGGTTGGATCACAGAAACCCCCTTGGGAGCTGCCACGCGATGTGCCAAGACTACCCCTGCTTCTGTTTTCCCTGCCAGCTTAGGGCTCCAGCACCCTGTCTTGCTGAGCCAGCCACTCCTGTCTGGCTCCAACACAGACTCAGGGTCTGAATCACTTGTCCCAAAACTGCAAGTTTACCCAAAAACAGCTCACAGGAGTGTGCTTGTCTTTAGCACTCAGATGCCCAACTCCCAATGGGGTCTAAACCCAGATAAATCCGTTTTACCTTGCATAAAGCTTATGCAGGGCAAACTCATAAATTGTTCGCCCTCTATAACACTGATAGAGAGATATGCACAGCTGTTTGCTCCCCCAGGTATTAATACATACTCTGAGTAAATTACTAAATAAAAAGTGATTTTATTAAATACAGACAGTAGGATTTAAGTGGTTCCAAGTAGTAACATTATGCAAGGCACTGCATTTAGCCGTATGGAGTGGAAATCCATCAACTTCATGAAAAAACTTGTACAGATACAGACAGACATCATCTTCCTTTCCAAATGCAAGCAGATGGACATCATACCAAAAGGACTAAAGGTAAAAAATCCATTACAAACTACATATCACACAGACTATGCTGAGAGACTGTGTCACACACTCTCAAAGAAACTGCGAAACCACCTGATCAGCATCCTATACAGCAAACAGGGAAAGATTAAGAATGAGCTCTCAAAACTGGATACTCTCATAAGAAACCAACCTTCCACACAAACTTCCTCATGGATAGACTTTACAAAAACTAGACAAGCCATTTACAAGACAAACTTTGCCTCTCTACAAAGGAAAAAGGACACTAAACTATCTAAACTGCTACATGCCACAAGGAGCCACAACAGTAGTTCCCTTAACCCACCCAGTAATATTGTTAACCTTTCCAGCTATACTCTTAGCCCAGCAGAAGAGTCTGTCCTATCTCGGGGCCTCTCCTTTTGTCCCTCCAGACCCACGAACATGATACAGTTCTGCGGTGACCTAGAATCCTACTTTCGACGTCTCCGACTCAAAGAATATTTCCAACATACCTCTGAACAGCATACTAACCCACAGAATCCCCCCTTCCAGCACTACAAACAAATGGATTCTGCGTGGACTCCTCCGGACGGTCGAAACAACAGACTGGATTTCTACATAGATTGCTTCCGTCAACGTGCAAAGGCTGAAATTGTGGATAAGCAACATCACTTGCCCCATAACCTCAGCCATGCTGAACACAACGCCATCTACAGCCTCAGAAACAACCCTGACATCATTATCAAAAAGGCTGACAAAGGAGGTGCTGTCGTCATCATGAATAAATTGGAATATGACCAAGAGGCTGCTAGACAGCTCTCTAACACCACATTCTACAGGCCATTATCCTCTGATCCCACTGAGGATTACCTAAAAAAACTACACCATCTGCTAAAAAAACTCCCTGACAAAGCACAGGAACAAATCTGTACAGACACATGCCTAGAACCCCGACCAGGGACATTCTATTTGCTACCCAAGATCCATAAACCTGGAAATCCTGGACGCCCCATCATCTCAGGCATTGGCACCCTAACATCAGGCTTGTCTGGTTATGTGGACTCTCTCCTCAGACCCTACGCTACCAGCACTCCTAGCTATCTTCGAGATACTACTGACTTCCTGAGGAAACTACAATCCATCGGTGATCTTCCAGAAAACACCATCCTGGCCACTATGGACGTAGAAGCCCTCTACACCAATATTCCACACACAGATGGACTACAAGCTATCAGGAACAGTATCCCCGATAATGTCACAGCTAACCTGGTGGCTGAACTCTGTGACTTTGTCCTCACCCACAACTATTTCACATTTGGGGACAATATATACCTTCAAGTCAGCGGCACTGCTATGGGTACCCGCATGGCCCCACAGTATGCCAACATTTTTATGGCTGACTTAGAACAACGCTTCCTTAGCTCTCGTCCCCTAACGCCCCTACTCTACTTGCGCTACATTGATGACATCTTCATCATCTGGACCCATGGAAAAGAAGCCCTTGAGGAATTCCACCATGATTTCAATAATTTCCATCCCACCATCAACCTCAGCCTAGATCAATCCACACAAGCGGTCCATTTCCTGGACACTACTGTGCTAATAAGCGATGGTCACATAAATACCACCCTGTACCGGAAACCTACTGACCGCTACACTTACCTACATGCCTCCAGCTTCCATCCAGGACACACCACACGATCCATTGTCTACAGCCAAGCTCTAAGATATAACCGTATTTGCTCTGTCATTATGTTGGAGAGAGTGGCTTTGGGGACAGGATGGAATAGGGAGACTGGGCGCCATGGCTAGCACAAGAGAAGCTCAGGAGGCCTATGTGGCTCTCAGTGAGGAGCTGACAAGAGATTGCAAAATGGTTAACGTGGCCAGCCTAGACTAGGTGGGCCTTTCGATGGGCAAGTCTCAGTAAAAATGTTGAGTTGCAAGATGGATGGACTGGGGGATTACGGCCTCAGACATTTGCCCAGAAACTGACAGACTAGGCCACTCATTGGCTGAGGCTGGACAACCAAGGTGTGGATATTACAGACACTCATTCTTGAACAGTTCCTCTGCTGGAGGATACTCACATATGGGTCAGGTAGCATCAATCTGTTACCTTAGATGTGGCAATTAAACTAACAGAAGAGTTTGCAGCCCTGGACGTTCAGAGGAAGTGTTCTTGGAAAGGACCCCAGTTGTCACTCCTTCTTTTGACAATTTTTCTCCTGGTCCGTTTCCTACACTGTGTGTTGCCACAGCTTCTTAAAGCTGCACGACAGCTCAGTGCGTTTATTCTGACTTGCTGTCCGAAACACAAAGGGGCAGCTTTACATCAGAAATGAACAAAAGCGTTCATATAATTAATTGGCCACCAGCCTGCACTGATAGTACAAGAATGTGGGGATCTGAAGAGGGGATGTGAAATTTCCTCCTTAAAACCAAAGTCCGTAGAACTTCGTAGCGCACAAAGTAAGCTCTAAGCAAGAAAGTGGAGTGCAGCGATAACGAGCAGGTAGTAACAGATTTGTTCCCGTTCCAGCTGTCCAGTATAAAGCACAGTGACTCAGCACCTGGAGAGGAAAGCTCCATCAGCATAGCGACACTATTAGACTAATGTCCATCCAGTAGAAAGGCAGGCACTAAAATGAACAGGTTTTCATTGGGGATAATTATGGCTCAGTTAAAGTTGTTCCGGCTTTTTGACTGTGTAAAGACCATAGGACCAAGTCGTATCTAATAGTATATTAATTCTAGGCAAGGCACCATACTTTACCTGTGTTATTTGGACTAAAGAATAGGAAAGCTGGAAATATTGTATCCTGCCGAGGCACCACACAAGGAGTTATTTCTGAATCAGCTCATTCATTTAGGGAGTGGTTGAATGAACACGGTCCCATCTGCAAAAGCTTTTTTTTTCCTGGGGCCAGAAGACTTTCAGTCTCTGTGTCTGGTTCAGTAGATGAGCGTACATGGCAGCTCCATGTCCCTGCGCTCCCTCAAGCGCTATGGCTAAGTACAGCATTAACAGCTTCCTCTTGTGTTACCGCAGCTCACATTTAAAATAAACACTGGGAAAAATAAAAAAAGATCAATTTGTTACCCTATTTCTCCTCTCAGAGAAACCTTTGCCCCAGCATGTTTCAGGTACAACACGAATTCATCTCTGGCAACATGCAGGACCTAGGTTGTGGCACCTTGATACTGTTACTCTAACCGACAGCCCAAAAACTAGAGGCCATCACTTTGCCCCTCATCCCCTGCCCAATAACAACTATAATTAGAACAAGAGGTGCAGAGAATCCTTTGTGGTAAAATATAAAATTATGAAGAAAACTGCAGAGGAAAAGAGTTGCAGCATGGAAAACGACAGTTCAGCTGCAGTAGCATATACCGCAGGTGGGAAAGGGAGAAAGAATAGTTCTTGTCATTCAGCCTCTGAACCTTTCTTTCATGCCTAGCGGCATTTTGGCCCTACGGCTCATATTAGTTTGGAGTTGTTAAACACACACAACTATGTGAGTCAACAATGTGCTGCTGTTGCAGAAAAAGCAAATGCAATATTGGGTTGCATTAACAGAGGCATAGCATGCAAGTCACGGGAGGTGATAGTACTGCTCTTCTTGGTACTGATTAGGACAGTAGGACAATGGAACAGACTGCCTAGGAAGGTCATAGACGCTTCTTCACTGGAGGTTTTCAAAAGGAGGCTGGGTAGTCATCTGTCTTGGATGGTTTAGACACAAATCCTGCATCTTTCAGGAGGTTAGACTAGATGACCCCTGTGGTCCCTTCTAGCCCTCTGGTAATTTTACCTTTGACTTTCTGGACGTGCAGCAGTCTCAATCCGAGTTTACAGGCAGGATTGAGGAAGGTTTCAATGGACTCCTGAATTTGAGGATAGAAGATTTCTATGGATAATGATCAGAGGGGTAGCCGTGTTAGTCTGAATCTGTAAAAAGCAACAGAGGGTCCTGTGGCACCTTTAAGACTAACAGAAGTATTGGGAGTCTTGCATCTGAAGAAGTGAGGTTCTTACCCACGAAAGCTTATGCTCCCAATACTTCTGTTAGTCTTAAAGGTGCCACAGGACCCTCTGTTGCTTTTTATGGATAATGAGAACATCCTCAGATTATGGAGGATATTTTAAAGACAGGGATGTAAATTCTCATGTTTCGGTGCCTGGGATGGACCACACTGAGAATGCCACCTCAGGGCAGAAACAGGGTAGACAGTGGTTTATTCTATATTTAGGTTCACCAAGTCAGTAACAAAGAACTTCTGTAGCACGACACTGGTTAATAAGTTGTCCCTTTTAGCCATTTCAGCCCTTGACTCCGATCCAGGTAACCAAATCTAATATAGTGAGAGGTTATTGAGCCAGTTCACCATATGTGAGGTTCTTACTAATTCCAAAGGATCAGATACTTACCCCTTGGTCAATATGTATCTCTCATCTTACCCAAATATCACTCAGTCAGCCAATCCTTAATAAACTAACTAAAGATTTATTAATAAAAGGAAAGAAGAGAGTTATAAATGGTCAATCCATCGTATACATGCAAATGATTGCAAAGTCCTTATATCAGGTTTGTAACAGTGATGGAATAGACTGATGGCTTGTAAAGTCTCTCTGGTAACTTCCAAAAGATTGGAAGGTCCTCAGTCCATAGTTCAAGATGCTCCTTTTTAGTTGTAAGTCCACAGTCCAGAGAATTAGAGCAGGATAGAGGCAAAATGGAGTTGCCTCAGAGGTCTTTTTCTCATGTGCATGGAAATTTACTGTCCCAAACAAAGCCCACAGCCCCTGTGTATGGAAAGTTACTGGCCCAAGATGGAGTACAGGGTCACATGAGCATATCACATGCCCCTACACGTTTTATCACAGGGAGTGGCCATTGGTTCCTTGCTGGATGAGGTATCCACAGGAAGAGCTATCTGGTTGGGATGAGTTTCTTCGATGGCCCATTGTGGGAGTGGAGTGTCCTTAATGGGCCATCAACACATAAATTTGCATCAGGGCTAGACAGCTATCTGGAGGCTGTCACCCAGGAACAAAACATATGTTGGAGATACAAATAATAGTCAATATTCATAACTTCAGATACAAAGATGATGCATGGATTTAATCAGGATAATCACACTTGATAGATTATAACTTTTCCATTGACACCTTACATGATACACTTTGTGCAAGATTTGTTGCAAATGTATAACAGTGGTAATATCAATGATATAAATACTCATCTTTAATCATACAGCATCACACAGTGCATGGACCAGAAACTAATTTAAGAAAAAAAAACTTCTCTTATGGGCATGTTATCCCCCAAATTGTCTTCTGGCATTTTTTCATCTTCCTCTGAAGTACTTGGTATTGGCCACTGTTGGAGACAGGATCAACTTCGGGTCGGGTCTGGTCTGGTATTTCCTATGTTCCTAGCAACTTGAATGGGATAACTCAACGTCAGGCTTTTCAGATGGAGCTGTGTGAGCAGGACGCAGACCTTTCTTTTTCCTATAGAACATTCTTTCTTTGTGTTTCGTCTGCAATCTGTGCAGCTTCTGCACTCCTCCCACAGTGAGAATAACTGCTAGGACAGGAGGTCACTCACACACATGATAAAATAATCATTCTTTCTAAGTCTGTGCTATATTGAAGTAGGAAAGAGAAGGAATAAATTGGGTGACATTTGAAGGATCATTGACAGCACTAGCCAGTAATGCAAATAATGTCTTGCATATTTAAACACACACAACTTTTAAATATAATTCTGCATTTAGCTAGTCTACAACAGCGTCAAGAAATACTGTCTTGTATCCTGTAATGATTATTTAAGATGTAAAAAGAGAACAAGACAGCCTGCATTGATTCTCGTCTTCCCACTCAGACCCCAGTACCTTGCAGTTGCTGTGTCTTTATTGGGTTCCATATATGAGCTTGGCGTTTATTCAATAACATCATAGTCAGATAGATTAGATTAGATGAAAACCGTATGGTGGACCTCAGTTTGATTTATTGTAGGGTCACTCTAGGCTATCTTATATACCGTTTTCCTTCCCGAGCAAACCCATGGCTCTGATAGAACTTTACAAGGTGGAAGTCAGCGCAGAATTTGAGAAATTAAATCAGGATTGGATTTTTTTAAAAGATCGGTTTTAGTGCAACAAGAAGTTATGGGCTTTGATGCAGGAAGCACTAGGTGAAATTCTATGGTCTGTGTCATGAAGGAGGTCAAGCTAGTTGATCACAATGGTCCCATCTAGCCTCCAAATCTATGAATCAAAATTTGGTTGATGTCTTTCATGTGTCATTGGATAAACTTGCCAAGATGAATTTATTTTAAAAGCTATATTTTTCCTGCCTTTTCTCCTAGAGCTAAAAGTGCACTATTATTGTGTTTGTCTTATAAAAAAAGGGGTTGAATGAGTATATGTCTTCCCCAGAGGATTGCCCTAGGCATCACCTATTCGTGGTGAATACAGAGTACAGAACAGATGATTTTCTTATCCATGGCTTTGTTAGGAATTTCTCACCAGTTTTCTGATTGCAACAGGGGAGGTATTTTTAAATCCAAATTTCTCTTAAATGGAGACCAGCAATTCATCACGTATTGAAGGTGCTACGTGAAAGAGAGACAAAAAAAGGAGTTGCAGGGCATTCCCTATCATCTACAGTACCAAACAAAAAAATCCTCATCTAATCACTAGGCAGATTAATGACCTGAACTTCAGGGAACAAAGTAAATCTTGATTCAGTGACCATCTGCCGTTAGAAAGTTCTATCCAGCTGACTAAGCTGAGATAAATCTGACAAATGAAGGAATCCTGGATGGAGTCCAGATATTTGGCAGTAGCAGTTTTGGCTTCACTGATGACCTTCCTGTTCCTGTAATCTCTGGGTTGTAGGAAATGCTTACAGACTAAAGACTTGGGGCTTGTCTACAGTGCGACGTTGTTGACAAAACTTCTGTCTTTCATGGGTACTTAAAAAAGCCCCCCCCCACCCCCGGCACGAAAGACAAAAGTTTTGCCGACGTAAATGGCAGTGTGAACTCAGCTTTGTCGGCAGGAGCGCTCTCCTGCTGACAAAGCTACTGCCGCTCGCGGGGCTGGAAGTATGTTGTTGGCAAAAGTGCAAACAAAATACCGATAGAGAGCGTTCACAGGCGCTGACTTTTTAGCGACGAGGCTGTTGCTAAAAGCTGCGTAGTGTAGACAAGCCCTATGTCTTGACCTCTGTGTACTCCCACTGATACCAGTGGAAGTTCCATACAGGGGGAATGGACAATGTGTCCATATAGCCATATATTCACAATTGTATGCAGGTGGGTGATCCCACCACTGAACAGAGTTGCTCTTTTTCTGTGGTTCTTGTGGCGTGACTGGAAAGTACTGAATGGAATCTGTGTGGTGTATCGTGGCCTCTAGCAATTATGTGAAACATCGGCATAGAGTTGTCATAATTCCACTAATGTGCCCAGCTGCTCTCTGAAATCACTGGTTAAGAAAGATAAAGCTCTTCTGACATTTTTTATTTACTTTTTCCTTGTCCCTCTTTCCTGCCGATTCTGTAGGGCAATTAAAAACAAAAGAAAACAGAAGATTTTTGCACTAGAAATTATTAGTTCATACTCAAACAGTGAAATCTGTTTTGACATTGTTTAACAGAGCAGAGTACGTGTTCCTAATTGAATATCAACAACTACTGAAAAGAAAAAGAACATACCATGTTATTGGCAATTCACAATTAAGGCTTATAGTTGGATAACTAAACAATAAAAGTTCAGGGATGTTATGCATTTTTACACTGCAGTTTCGACTTAGCAATATACAAGTAAAGCACCTTTGACTATCCCACATGCTTTTGGGTCACTAATCGGGAGTGGGGGGCTCTCCTAACATTCCAGATCCCTGAGTGGCTTCAAACAATTGCTATTTAAAAATACGAATCAACATAACATATAAATGTTTCCCTCTTCCTTTCCCAAATGTGGAATTTCCCCCTACACTACACCTGCCCAATTCCCATGTTAGGCAAGATTACATCTTTCACCTGCAACTGCTTTTCTGTACAGAGAAAGCATTTGACCCTTTAAAGTCTGGTGTTTCACCTCTTGAACAGCTAGAAACTATGCAAGTGGGGAGATTTCTACTTTTACAACAGGATCCAGCACTTCCTTCAAGTCCTGTAAGCTCCTGCGATTAAGGACTTTAAAGGTATGATGTTTTTTATTTATAGAAAAGCCCTTTAGGTTGTTTCTGTGGCCCTCTCTAAGACCATTAGAGTTGGACTGATAGTGACTAAGAAAGAGGAAGGGATGTGTAGTTTAATAACAATAATTTTTAAAAACACACTACTAAAATATAGTATTATAGTTGGGGGCAAGTAATACTGCCTATTATTAAGGTTGCCAGACACTTCCCATTATAAGACCCTGTTTTCAGTTGTTGTATATATGTCATAGAATACTTAGTACTATATTATAGGCAGAATAGGTGGCACTGCCTATTATTATGGTTGCCTGACACTTCCCATTATAAGACTTTGTTTTCAGTTGCTTAGAACTTTGCCAACTTGCAACTGTTTGGGATGAAATTTTCCATGCAGAACATCTCCATCAGGTTAGAATTTGTGGCGAAATTTTAGCTAAACTAGTTCAGCTGTTGTTGCGATTGAGATTAGGGACAAATATATTGTTTTGCCATGTTAAAAAAAAAAATCTGTTGTCCCTTTTATTTGAGAAGCTCTAGTGCCCATGTGCTTTGGAGCAGGGACTTGAAACTTGGCAAGGAAGTGACTGTCGCATCAAACATATGTACTTGTATACACAATACAAAAATGCATACATTAAAGCAAGGATTTTTTTAAAGAATAATTAAATCTATTTGGTTGTAGCTCCAGAGTGTTTCCTTCCCACCAGCATCCGAGGGAAAGATCTTCATTTTCATTATGGCCGATGCTTGGATGCTATCCTGCTTAAGGGCCATGGATTTTCATTGCCTCTCTTTTACCCCTTTTCCTTCTCACCCATTTACACATACCCAACCACTATAACATCCTGGCATTAGTTTGGTTGGGAAGGCATAGTGCCACAGCTCCCAGGTTGTGTTGCTATCAGTGATAAAGCAAAGACTGCTCCACGCTGAATTATGAAAGCAGTTTCACCAGTGGCAGTCTGCTGTGTGGCTCCCAAGCCACCTTTAAGGTAGCTCTTTATCATTAGTTTAACAACTGAATTCATTTCTTAACTGTGTTTTACAGTGTAGTCCTCAGTCTATTTTTAAGTGACTTCTTGAGACCTGTATGAATTTTCATCCAGCAGCATTGATATCAACATGCTTTTAATTTCAATTTGTATTTTTTTTTTGTTTCTATAGTTTTATTTTTGGTGTTGAATCTTTTTTGGGGGGTGGGAGGTGGGTAAAAGAAGGGACAACTTTAGGTATGTAGGGCCTGAGCCAGTCTCCATAAATCAATGGGAGTCTGTCCATTGGGTTCACCGGGCTTTGGATCAGCCCCCTGGCAGAGTTCTCCAGATTACAGCAGCAGTACTCAAGATGGGCTTGATGCAAAGCCTACTGAAATCAATGGGAGTCTTTCTGTTGACTCCAGTGGCCTTGGAATTTGGCTCCAACACCAGAATAACTCCACCTCCAGCATAGTCTGTCTCTCAAAAACACAAAAGAAAGCAAATGCCAAAGTGTGCTAGTTTTACTCATTTTTACTCTTGATTAGCAGAGGTATCTACAGCACAGGTTGGTATTTTTCTGTTTTGCGGGGGGATGTAAGTCTGGAGTCTGATGCCATGGCGTGCAGTAACTGAGAGAGAAACCATTCAAATCTGAAACTAACATCAGTCCACATGAATGAGATTTGCACTTGCTGAATCGTAACTAAATCCAACTTGCACGTTTTCTTCTTCCTCACAGGTTGGACAAAGTTTGCTCGATTGACACGAGCTTTGACTAACAGCCGAAGTGTTCTGCAGCAGCTAACGCCAATGAACAAAGCTGAGGTGGTGCACAAACACTCAAGATTAGCTGAAGTAAGTGTGAGACAGACTCCCGACTTCCCTTGTTTAAAAGACAGGAAGTGATGGATAAAAGAATTGGCATCATTACTAACTGACATTTTAATATAAAGAATAGGCTTCCCTGCTACTGATTTCAAAATACATCTTTTACTTATGTGAAAGAGCATATTAAATACATACAGCCACCTTTTCTGGATGGGACAATGGCATGACTAATTCTCTTGCAAAAATGCACAGACCTCTATTACCTGCATGGCCCTTTGTTCGTGTTTGTGTAACTGTCATTTTGGTGCATTAATCAGGTAACTGTGCACCACAAGGTGCATAGTTATAATATAATATATGGAGATATACCTATCTCCTAGAACTGGAAGGGGCCCTGAAAGGTCATCAAGTCCAGCCCCCTGTCTTCACTAGTAGGACCAAGTACTGATTTTGCCCCCTCAACGATCTCTAGGTGGCCCCCTCAAGGATTGAACTCACAACCCTGGGTTTAGCAGGCCACTGCTCAAACCACTGAGCTATCCCTCTCCCCCTGCCATCTGTATGCAGTTTTACTCTCCCATATGACCAGACTGTGACACCCTTACTCCCAGTGAGTAGTAATTTGCTCCTCAAGTCGTCCCAATGAAATAAATTGGACTGCTTGAGGATTAAGGTACTCTCTCACAAGAGTCCTTGTCTGGCTGTATGGCGATTTGCATGCACAGAGAGTGCACATGTGTTTTTGTTCATGCATCTGTTGCACCCAGCTCTGAAAGTCTGTCCTGCTGTATTCTTATCACCTCTTGTTCTTTAAAAGCTGTAAATTAAATCCACTGTTAGCCTGCAAACATTCCTTTAACAGTGCAAATAATGCAACAGGTGAATGCTTTCAGGTTAACCAATAAAAAAAGATTTGCTGCTATCTTCTCTGAGCCCAGTGGTAAGTGGGAGCTGCCAAAATAGATGAGTTACTGAAAGTGACAGTCCCAGTCTCTCTGTGCCAGAGGGCTTTTGTACTGAGTTCAGTGTTAAAGATTGATGGCAGCATAAAATGTATCCTGTTCTCTTCGTAGTTTTTGTGCACATTTATAATAACAGTTCTGCTTTAATGAAATCAAAGTTGAAATCTTCTACTGTTTTCCACTACTCTCACTGCTGGTTTTTTCCATGAACTATCTTCCACAGGCACTGAGCCAGCCGCGGTGATGTAATGGGTTGCTCCCATCTCTAGCTTCTCTGTCTCAATGACTTCCCAGTGCTCTGTGAACCTGGTTTGGGGCCATTAATTCTGGGCAAGAAGTTTGCCACTCCAGATGAGCTACAGTTTACGCAGGGCAGAATATGCTGCCCACGTTTCAATATTATTAAGTGTTTGTCATTTGCAGACGGAAACAATTCAGAGTACAGTTGAGCAGCATGAAGTGCAATGGTCCTTATCATTCATTGTCCTCCACAGTCAAAGCTTTTGCTGCCCACCTGCCATGTCAAGCGCAGCATGATGGTATTTAAAGCACAGAAAGAGATATGGTCTCTACCCTAATGAGGTTACAGTCTAATCTGAAATGAGACACAACAGTTGAGAGTAACAGAGAGTGGAGGGGACGAGGGAGGAGGATGAGGGTAATGCCCATTGGATCAGTTACATCGTTAGCTGTTGCACAGAACGTGTTTTTTTCTTTTAATTTGTAACAGTGGCTGGCCCCTTAAGGGCTAGAATAGAGACCTGGGGCCAGCCAGCCCTAGTTACTAAGGAGGCACATGCAAGCAGAGATCAGCTGGCTCCCCTACAAAGAGCAGCAGGATGCTGCAGAGAGTGGGATGCTCAGGGGGACCAGAGTGAAGTACAGAGGCTGCTGGGAGTGAGCAGGCTCCAGCAGAGGAACTGGGGGCTTGGGAGCGAGGCTACAGGCAGGCGAAGTGAGGGGGCGAAGAGTAAATGGAAGGACTTAAGGAGGGATTGGAGAACTTTATTTTGAATGTTTTGTTAAATTAACAAGACCGTCCACTGTCTTCTCTGAGTGAAAGCCTTGCTAGGTTGCCTCCATTGAGTTTTGCCATTGACTTCCATGCAGCCAGGATTTCACACCCTAATCTTAGCAACACCCCGTTCTTCTCCTGCAAAGAAGAATGAAAATCATTAATTAACTGGAAATTTGAGATTGCAACACTTTTATACTTTGATTCATGCACTTAAATATTGTTCTGTTTGTTTCAGACTCACTCACTCCCTATTCATCAAGAATGCATTCCAGATTTGAGCATTTTGACAAGTACGAACGACAGTTCTGTTTGCCATGTAGCAGCCACTGTTAATATGGTACATTAGCTCCAGTAAGGGATACTGCAAGTGATGTGGTAGTACAATCAGTTCCTGGAGACTGAATGCATTTATTCTATCCTAATACCCATTTGGAATCCAAAATCCTAAATCTGCTGTTGGTTCCAACATATATATAGATCTCTTTTGGCAGCTCAATAAGTTAGTAAATCGGGGTAATCACTGTTCCTACCCACTTAAATTTCTCATGTTGGATTGAGATAAGTGATAATTAGACTAGCTAGAATAAATTGTTTTGGCTCTTTTACAAGGTTTGCAGTTCTAGATTTTACAAAGGTGAGTGTGCAGAAAATACAAACTTTTGAAACTGTATTTAATTTATAAATATGTCCTGGGTCCAGTGCTATTCAGTATTTTCATTAGTGAGTTGGAAATAAGACTGTGTGCAAATGAAAAATAATATTAAGTCATCATTGGTGTTGACTTTTTAATTGCAACAACGTTTTGTGCAGTCTGGAGAGAAAGGTAAGGAAGCAAACATTACAACCCTATCCAGTCATACAATTGCAAGTAGTTAGACCAGATGTTATGAATATTGTATTTTACTTTAAAAGGAAGTCAGCCAATGAGGCTATAGTCCAGTAGATCATTGAGCAGGATAATGTTTTGGCTTCTTTTTAGATTCAGAGAGAGTTCAGGTATGAATGCTAAGCTTTCCAGTACCTGTAGGTATGAATGGGATCTCATATTTTTAACTGCAGGGCATGAGCTGACACAGCTGTATCCAGATGGGCCTCATGCCAGTTAGTTGGCAGAGTACTTTACTTTGAACTTTTGAGCAGTAGTTGTTGGCCTTGTTTTCGCTCTGTCCGTCTGCAAATGATCTTTGTTTTTGTAAGATTACCCTTACGCTTTACACTTTTCCCATTCATTGAGTGATAGCTACCTCCACCCATTCCTACATGATTTATGCACTGATGAGCTCATGAGATTAACAAATTAAATAATTTAGAAACTACAGGTAGCCTTGGAACCTTCAGGGTATAACAAAAACATTCTTTCCTTAATTCTGTGTATTACACAATTTCAGAAAGTGCCCATTATAACAAATGTTAACTGAAAGCCATAACATCTGTGTTTCTTTCCTTTTATAGGTTCTCCAGCTCGGGTCTGATATTCTTCCTCAGTATAAACAAGAAGCTCCAAAGACTCCACCGCACATCATTTTACACTATTGTGCTTTTAAGACCACCTGGGACTGGGTCATCTTAATTCTAACCTTCTATACAGCAATTATGGTTCCCTACAATGTCTCCTTCAAAACGAAACAGAACAACATAGCCTGGCTGGTGTTGGACAGTGTGGTGGATGTTATTTTTCTGGTTGACATTGTTTTAAACTTTCATACAACCTTTGTTGGCCCTGGGGGAGAGGTTATATCTGATCCCAAACTCATAAGGATGAACTACCTGAAAACTTGGTTTGTGATAGACCTTCTGTCCTGTTTACCTTATGACATCATCAATGCCTTTGAGAATGTGGACGAGGTAAGCAATTGCAATCTGTATGAAATTGACTGCACTGGGTTATTTCTAATTTTAAATTTGGTTAGGGCCACATTTATACTCACTAGAATTGAAACTCTGCAAACATTGGAGGATAAAATTTGGTGGTTGAGTTTTTCACTAAGCAACGTTCTGTATGGGAAGGGAAGGTGTCTTGCTAAGCAATATAAGAGAATATCGGTGGTGTGCGTGATTTATAAAGTTACGGGGCAGGATTTAAAAAATTGTTCACTGTTGACCTAACTCTTCTTCCACGGAAGTCAATGGTAAAGCTCCCAGTGACTTCAGTGAGAGCAGAGAAAAGGCCACCTCTGAATGTTTTTGAAAATCCTGACCATAATTGCTATTTATACCCTGCTGTTTTTCCTTTCCTCCTTGCAACTTCTTTTTCAATTTCTGTTTGAGAGATGAACACCACTATTGTCTGTATTGTCTGAATTTTAAAAGGCTTAATGAGAGCCATATCTTGAATTTTTGGAGACTACTTGAGAAAAAAGTGCAAATCTTAAAAGGCCACTGAATTAAAGCTTCTTAACTTTTAGCCCTAATAACGTTTAAAAATAATCAAGCTTGCAGGCTAAGGTAATGGAGAAACAAGCAATAACTACAACTAATAATGCATACATGAATCACCCGTAGACAAAATTCAATATTAAAATGCAGCCATAATGGTATCAGAACTCATTTTAGTTTCCCTTTGAGGCCTCGTATCCTTCGGACGCTAAACAGATGAAAAAGTCTGTGTTCATTTTTTATTATTTGAACTGTTATTTGTTTGAACAATACAAGTTATTTTTTTTAATCCTTAAAGAATTCTTATCACTGCAATTATATAGCCTCACTTTAAAAAAAAATCCACACCCCTATTTCTTAATGCAGGTTTTTTTGGTACAGATTTTGCAAAGCTCTTTTTAAATGCCACCCCTGCCTTTCTGCTTAGTATAATCTTTTGACATTGTTCCATTTTATGTATAGCAAGTGTAACAGAAGTAATAATCCTTGCAGTTTAAATGCAAGCTCATATGAGAGCTGTCTATCTGGAATCAAGTTATACAGACAATCCATGTAAGAAGCTGATCCTAACAAGGTTGTTAATGTACCATAGGAAGAAATACTTGTTCCATGTTAACAAGAGCCTGACTTTACAAAAATATCATGGGTCTTCAGGTTTGTGTGTTTGAATGTGGAAAACGAGCAGGACATGCATTACGGCATATAAACTATATGCAGTTTTGCAGTTTGCTAACTTCTTTCTCTAATGTGTCGTGGAAAGTAACTCACCTCGGATATTTGTAAAAGGACATTGAGTATACAAGGAATTACTGGCTCAGTGTATGTATTTCATCATGTAGCTCTGGAACCTTTCAAAGAAGGACGGCTATTAGGAATCTAGTTATTAGTGCCTGAAAAACAGACTCTAGGGGGCTTAGAAGTCACCTGTATAATAAGGCACTGAGCTCTTCTTCCTGGCTCAATTTTCCTTTTTCTCTGCCTGCAAGTGAAGTCTTTTCTGATGGGGATGGCGGGTGTCTTCATTTATTACAGTTTAAATTTAAATCTTTTTTGCAGTTTTTTGTTTTCTGGAAGGTTGTATTCGTTTGGGCTTTATCTTCATTTGGCTTTGATTTTTCTGAACTGACTGCTTTCCTGTGAGAGAACTTCTGGGCTTGGTACCAGCAATTCTCCCAAATGATATTGATGTGATAAGGAAATTGAGATACTCAGGTTGGAAGTGCTGTGAGAAATATTCTCACATGCTATAGGTCTGATGAGAAGGTGGCTCAATTTTCTCCTTGAGCTAGGACAGATGTTTCTACCTTTTTCTTCTGGAAAGTGCCTGGGCTTCAAATTGTTCACTGTGGCACTGAAGAAAAAAGGAGGGAACGGGTAAGGAACTTGGCTTCAAGCTGCATGTTGAAGCAGTGCTCAAGGCCCATCAGAAATTGTTGCTGTGGAATCAGCACCTATTGACCTAGCACTTATGAAAAATTTTCTGCTCCATTTTGGGCACATGCCTTGGCAGTGAAGGATGGCCCAAAGGCAGGGTTAATCCCAAGTGGCTGCACAGAGTCCTATACAAGCTCTTCAACTTGCAGCCTGGCCCAACATTCCCCTCCAGTCCCACAGCAAGGAGGGAGGAAATTCTTGGCTTTCTTTGCCTTCTGGAAATTTTGGGCTCTGCTCTTACTTTGGACCCCTGCAATCATAAGTCCAACCCCCTTTTTTCCACACAGGGCTCATCAGGTGCACTGGCCATATCTGGTGGGGGTGAAGGCAGGTGGTGGAGTGGTGGGGAAGGAGGAGATATCCCATGTTGTAGCTTTTCCTCTCTGTCGGGCCCTACAGTGCACCCTCAGTGAGCGTTGAAGGGAAAGGCAGGAGGTTTAGAAGTATGGATCTCTGGTGCCAGTAGCCCTGCATGCACAGTGCACACGCATCTGAATTTGGTCCAGAGAGAACAAAATGTAGACTACTAGCTCCCCAAGTCGACTTTAAGATACACACTCTCCATTCTATGCCATAAACTAATGATTATCTATCATCTATCTATCTATTGTATGTGTATGTGTGTATATATGATATATATATGATCAGGGGGTTCCTGTAGGTTCTTATACAGTAATTAATTTATTGCAATATAAGCATATGGATCTCAGTATTTCTTTTACTGGCCACAGTGTGAATAATTAACTATTTCATAATTCAGTTACTGTAGATAGGAAAGAAATAGGAAGCATGTGCCAAGAAACCTGAAATGAGGGAACGTATGGAAAGAGAACGCTGGGGTAGCATGTTCAAAAGCAGGAAATGTTGGCCAGACTGGGCATTTTACCACTGATTTCACTGGGAACAGAGTTAGGCCATTGCTGAAAACTTTTTGAGAATTCAGCCGTAGGTGTATATGACTGCAAATCAACATAATTTTATTGCTCAGTGGAAGTAGAGTCACAGCAGCAAAATGTGGAGGAAAAGGATTCTGACACTAAGATCTAGGAGAGGATTAGGATGATTTGATGCAGATGAAGAGGTGTAGCTTTACGCAGTAAGAATTATAGAGGCATCTTATAACGAGCTTAAAAGGATTTGGATGATGTGACAGGTAGGGAGAAAGGTAGGATAATGAGAGAGAGAGAGGGAGAACCACACAGTGAAAGCAATCTAAATTGACATGATAGATGGAGAATTATGTGTTTAAGTGGTATTAGGGAGATAGGAAAACATGGTAAAATATGTTGGAGAAAAGAGAAATACTTGAAGAGAGAAATTGAATAATTCTTTTGCAGATTACCTGCCATAACTAGGAAAATGGGTAGGATAATGCAGGCCTAGAAATCAGAAAAATGCCAGGTGTCATCATTAATTGGAAAATATTAGATGCACTATTAGCTCAAGCCAGTTTAAAAAGAAAAGGCTAAATTGTTCAGACTTGGAAGTATAAGCATCTTAACCCAGCTCTGAAAATCTGGGTTCACAGCTCTGAAAATCAGGCCACCTAGTTAACTGCTAAAGTAAAAATGAAAGTGTCTAAAAGATTTGGGACCCCCCCCCCCCCTTTTTTTTTTTAAAGAAAGGCTTGAATCCAAAGTTTTTACTTATGCAAAACTCCTGTTGATTTCAGTGGTATTTATAAATATGTAAGGTCTGCAACAACAGCAGCAACAATACTGTGCTTACGCAGTGGAAGTCTATAGCACTGAATGCCCGTGACCATACTGTGGGGCTTTATTCCAGGCGTCTAAGTGCTCCACAGGGTTATTACTGATTTGGTGCAGCCAGGTTAATTGTGGGTGACCATGCAACCACTGACAGTCTGTGACTGAGCAGTGTCCCCTCCTGACCTCAGATCTGATTTTTTTTTTTAACTCTCGATGTCTTGGAGACTTTGTCTCCAAGGTGGGTGACATGATCCAAAAGGAGCAGCTAGAGGCGGCCAATGATGACTTCAGTCCTTTCAAGGCCGCTTCTCCATGATACATCCCTATAACTGATAAAGTCAAACCATCTTATATCTAGTAGTCACCGCTGGCAATGCGTATGAAATGCCTCCAGCCTCCTGATACGTTGTTTAAGCAATGTCCATCTTTCAGATCCGTATTTAAGGATTGGAAATGGGCAGGTTTGATAAATCCTTACTTTTGCCTATAGTTTCTCCTTCTTTGGGCTCCAGAGTCTGTGCAGGTCTTTTTTGGGTGAAAGTGCTAAACCAATGCTCCTTAGAATGTCTGGCTGGCTGCACCTGTTTGATGACAGTTTACTGCTTAAATAGATGACGTCATCCACTACTTCCACAGTTTGTCCAGAAGCACAGATGTCTTGTATCACAAATTTGTGCCAACACTCTGGATTTTTGTTTTTTCCCCAAAATCACTTAGCCCAAGGGACTTTGGTTATATTAGGGAGCTACACAGCACTTAGGGCTTGTCTTAACTACAGCTATTGTCTGACTTTGCAATTAGGTGTAACAATTCCCTGGGTTGCATTGTCTGTGGGGATTGAACCAGGGACTTCTAAAAACCTGAACATTTGCTTCCACCAAGGCTATTGGCTTAGAGGCACAACTATTATACATGGGCCAGGTACTAGAGAGGGACAAAGACCCAAGGTCCGTCAGCGTGAATTACCCAGGCTATCATCACCCCTTTAGTAAATCTGGATTCCCTAAATGGCATAGGATTGAGGAGTCTTGGGTACTGGTGCTTAGATACTAGGGTGATGAGTGCAGTATAAGAACTCATGTAGAATAGAATCATCCAAAAATTAGTTCTTTGGAAGGTGGAAGACGCTCCTTCAAATTGTTTTCCCACCAGTTTAAATAGGGCTGGCTCCTTCACGCACAGATTTCATAGTTTTACTAAATGATTGGTGCTCTGAATATTGCTGTGAATTTTGGTTTAAATTAAGGAGGCTTCTGGTTAGTAATGAAGCAAAAAGTGTAAGTTTTAGCCTATCTCTGCCAGAGAAATGACCCGGGAATAACACATCTGGTACTGTAAAGAGTGAGGTAGGAAGTATTGATATGGAGGTGGATTTGTGTGGTGGTAGAACTGGATAGCAGCCTGGGTTTTCAAATGGTTCGTTTTAGGCACGTTCCTCTGCACCTAATATTAATCTTCAAGAACCCGCGGCTGGAAGTTAAAGCGAGACATATTCAAATTGGAAATACAGTAGAACCTCAGAGTTATGAACTGACCAGTCAACCACACACTTCATTTGGAACTGGAAGTACTTAATCAGGCAGCAGCAGAGATGAAAAAAAAAAGGCAAATACAGTACTGTGTTAAACATAAACTACTGAAAAAATAAAGGGAAAGCAGCATTTTTTCTGCATAGTAAAATTTCAAAGCTGTATTAAGTCAATGTTCAGTTGTAAACTTTTGAAAGAACCACCATAACATTTTGTTCAGAGTTACGAACATTTCAGAGTAACGAACAACCTCCGTTCCTGAGGTTTTCGTAACTCTGTAAGGCACACATTTTTAACAGGCAGGGTGATTGGTCGTTGGAACAAACTACCAAGGGATATGGTGGATTCTCATCTTTTAAATTCTTCACATGAAAACTGGATGCTTTTCTAGACAATATGCTTTAGTCATGATGAAATTCTATGCAGGTCAGACTAGATGAAATACACAAATCTGTACACATCACACTGAGACAGAGAAATTTTAATAGCATAATATCATTTTTATTACCGATTTTGATCTGTTCTAGTAGTCGCAGAAACTTCCATGCATTCATTTAACTAGACAAAATAGCAATTGTTATAAATTGAAAGCTGATTCAATTAGTTCAGCAGTAATACCATTTCCAATAACTTACCAAAAGTGTTACCTTTCCTAAAGTACTTAAATGAAGGGTTTATGAGACCTGATTTCAATGTGCTAGCAAGATGAATTGACGTACTTAGTAAGAAAGTAGCACTGGTACTAAATGATACAGTCTGATGTTAGCTACTTTCGTTTTCTCCAAGTGGCTGACAGAAACCCCACCCAGAATTGAATCACTAGTGAAGCTAAGGCCTGGTCTACACTAACCCCCCAAGTCGAACTAAGGTACGCAACTTCAGCTACGTGAATAACGTAGCTGAAGTCGACATACCTTAGTTCGAACTTACCGCGGTTCAGACGCGGTCCACACGCGGCAGGCAGGCTCCCCGTCGACTCCGCGGTACTCCTCTCGCCGAGCTGGAGTACCGCAGTCGACGGCGAGCACTTCCTGGTTCGACTTATCGCGTCCAGACCAGACGCGATAAGTTGAACCCAGAACTTCGATCCCCAGCCGCCGAACTAGCGGCTGGGTGTAGACCAGCCCTAAGTGTTAAATCAGGCTGAAAACTCTGAGTAACACAATGATAGAAGTGATCAGACCGAGCCTTGGCAATTTCTCATTTCCATGCAGTCTGAAAGTCATTAAATATGAAGAATACCACGTTCCCTCTGTGCTATGCAGAAAAGTATACAATGCAATAAATACAATGGCTTGCTTAGCATGGCCAAGAATAAATGTAGTCTTGCTTAAGCATACCATACAGCTATAATGGATCAAACTCATTCCTAATGCAAGTCCATTGAAGTTTTCTGAATTACACCAGGAATGAATTTGTTCCAATGTATTTGTCTGTAGTGTCAGATTCTATTCCAGTTTTCTAGCCAATGATTTAAACTATAGGATATTGAATTTTAATTACGCTTTTCATCTGGCTTTTTCTTTTTTTAATGTACTTCATACATTACTGGGAAACAGATGTGGGACAGAAGTCATTTTAATTCATATCTTTTGTAAGACATACACTAACTAACACAGAGTCTAATTGGGCTAATTCCATGTGGAATACTTTCAAGGGAAGCATTGAGTCCTGCCTGCTTCTCTCTCTGGCAAAAGGAGGAGAGGGTTTAGGAAGAAAACAAGGCAAGTGAAGGAACCTTTTCAGATGCAGACCTAAATAACACTGACTGCAGTGGCACAAATCTGTAATATTCAAATTACTTCATGCAAAAGGAAGTGGAGGGAATAGACCACTTTACAATATTTGGAGCATAAAGTTCTCGTATGCAAAATGGAGTCCAAAGACGGCATAGGAAAAAAACAATTGAATGGCTAAATAGAAAAATATCCCTTGTTTTCAAGGTAGATGTCATTGTAATTTGACATGATCCTTACTTTTGTTAAATACATGCTAAGGGCAGGAGCTGTGAAATTGACAAGAGAGCCCCCGTTCCCCTGGAAAGCTGAGTGGTTGGACCCTGTGCCCAGCTGGGAAAGAAGCTGGGGCTGCTTAAGACCCTGCTCCCAGCTGGGCAGGCGAGAAGCCCGAGTGGCCCCTTGCCTCTGGGCAGCCTTGTCAATTTCATGGTGAGCCGTGAAATTGACAAGACTGCCCGGCCCTGGGGAGGGGGAGCCGAGAAGCTGGGTCAGCTGGACCCCAGTGGTGAGAAGCCTTGTGTGGCTTCCCCCGGCCTGGCTCCCGGCAGGGGATGGGGAGGCAAGAAGCCCCGGGTGGGGGGGGGCAGCCTGCTGGGAGCCTCTGGGGCAGCCAGGCTCTTGGCAGGGAGCTGCCAGTGGAGCTAAGAGATCGGGCGCTCAGCTCCCCATGCTGTCCCTCTTCGGTTGGTGGAAGCGGTCCTGGTGCAGACATGCACCACCGACCCAAGGAGTGTAGTGTGAACCTGCACTACCGCAGTAATTACTGCAGTGGCTGTAAGTCGACCTAGTATAGGTCGACCTAGGTTTGTAGTGTAGGCGTACCCTGAGAAACCCCTCTGAGTATTCCTTCACTGCTCGCTCCCTGATCTGGGGGTGAGGATGTGGTAGTTTGCTGCTAGCCTCATTCCACTTGCTGGCTATTAGTGGGAGGGTTGGAACCAAGGCTTCACCCAGTCCCTGCCCCTCCCCATCCACTCCCTGCCGACCTGCTCTGCGAGGGGAGTAAAGGCTCAATCCTACGCTGATCGAAGTCAATGGCAAAACTCCCTTTGACTTCAGTGGTGTAAATGGGACTCTGTTCATCTGGATCTAAGGTCTTAGGAGCCTGTACAGAGGTTATGCCCTTACGTCCATAGGGAGACATATAGAATGAGTCCAGCCCTAAATCTAGTCCTTAAAAAGTTGCTTTTTATTTTTCTTGCACTAGCACTTAGATCAGTATCCATGAGTCTGTAGTACATCAATTGATTAGCTAAAAAAGGCCTGTGAGCATATATGATGTGTTGGAAGATTTGTTTGAACATTAACTTCAGAAAAGAAGCATTAAGAAGTTAACCAGGGATTTTAAGGCTAAGCTCTATTTAAGTAGCTCAACTTGAAAAAAATTTTTGAGAGTGATTTACTTGTAAAATTTCTAACAGCTTATATGTCACGATGCAGTGCTTGTTTTTCACTGCACGGCTATGTACCTTCTGGAGCTGTGCTTATTTCTTGCTTCTTACTTACTAATTGCTTTGTAATGAAATTTAACATTACAGTACAGTGCAGTAGGTCTAGACAACTTCTAAATCAAACTCAGGTAGGTCAAGTCTGGAATCTCTGCTGCATTATTGTTTTTGATCCTTCCAAAGAGCCGTGAAGCAGGCTCCCAGTCCCAGAGGAGAGATCTGTTAATTATCCCCAAAAGATCTACAGCTTGGTGGGCGCTAGAGAGGACAGTATTCTTAAGCTTATACTTGCCTGGATCTGAAACATGAACATATGCAATCTTAGCTGGCCTGAGGACTAAATCATGAGGGTGGGGGGAAACCAAACTTTGATCTTGATCAAGATGTTCATCTCTGTCTTGTCCCCCAGCTTTGATTTCAATATGATGGACGCTTTAGCTAGTGCAGAATATGCAGGGAGTATATATTATTTGTGCTTCTCTGACAGAGGCCATTTTTACTGATATCGTGGACTGAACCAGGGACTTCCACAGCTAAAACCATGAGTAAGGCTATGAGTTAATCATGGGTATTTTTAGTAAAAGTCATGGACAGGTCACGGGCAAGAAACAAAAAATCACGGCCCGTGACCTGTCCATGACTTATACCATACAAATACCCGTGATTGAATCTTGGGGTGGGCAGCGGGTTGAGGACCTGGGGGGCCTGCGGCACCGGCTGTGGAGGAGGAAGCCTTGGGGGTCCCACTGCTGCTCTGGCCACTGCTGTGTGTGTGTGTGTGGGGGAAAGCTCCAGGGGGCCAGCCACTCCTCCGGTCGCCTCGGGACTGCTGCCGGGCAGTTCCCGGGGCCAGCCAGATGGGTCATTGCTTGGGCGGTCCCCGGGGCAGTGGCTGGTGTGGCTGGCTGCAGAGCCACTCCAACAGTGGCCGGTGTGGCTGTCCCCAGGGCCACCAGGGCCTGCTGCTTGGGCGGCCCTGGGGTCAGCCATACTGGCCGCTGCAGAAGTCACTGATGTTGGAGGAAGTCGTGGAATCCGTGACTTCCGTGACCTCCGTGACAGACATGGAGCCCTAACCATGAGTCTCTGTGGTTATGTCTTTTTGCAGACTTAACCCAGGCTCATATTCAGGTGTTTCTCCTAAACCCTGTTATGTCCACACACAAAACCTCTGTCCTGAGTCTAGTGGTGCTTTCAGCCTAGGCTAGCTGGCCTGTCTGAGGCAATAGGTAAGAGACCAGGTATAGCTTTCACCTAGGCTGGTACCCACCCACTTTGCAGTGAGGACAGAGGCTAAACCATGTGAGTGCTGATAGTCCTCCAGTGCCTTCCCACAATTCTCCTGGGTGCCCAGAAGGGCAGACAAGTTCTCCCACAATTCATTGGGAAAGAATCACTGAGTGGTTCAACTTATTGCAGTACAAAGAACCATGGGATATGCCCCCAGAAGTCCTAAGGGGACACAAACTGGTAAGTGCAGCACCGGTGAGGATGCACTACCTTGGAGATGGCCTTGCAGTGTGGCTACTCACACCCAGGCTAGGCTAACCCAGCTGCCAATCACCTGAGTTATCTCCGGACTGAAGACGTACCTGTGTTGAACTAAAGAGCCAGGCTCTGTAGTTGAGTGCTGCAGCAGACTCAGATCCTCTATGGATCAGGCACAGATGGGGCCAAGCAACACGCACTTATCAGTGGATTGCATTTTATTGGTGTCTAAATCATTTCTGGGTGTGATGTACGGCATTCTATGATTGAGGTCATGGGTATCTCAAAGACAAGGTCCTCTGGTCATGATAGGGAGAGTTAAGAGCAGCTGAGGTATTTGAATTAGCAGGACCCTTGTTTAATTGGGACCCCATTTTATGGAAAAGTTCTGAACCCTGGTGTTTGCTTCCCCTATAGGTTTGTCAGGGCCTGAATTTATTGACCTTCTGGATCTAATGCAAAGCATTTCCTTTCTCCCCACCTTTTTTTCTGGGACAGGGGTTTTTGGGACAGGGGTCAATAAATGTTGCCTTGGAGTCCCAAATTTGTGGGTTTGGGAGGATTTCAAGTGTCAGACATTGTTCTTAATTTGTATGATTGATCTTTTTTTTGTATATGTGCCCAGAGCTTAATAAATAAAAAAGTCAAACTAAATCAAATTTAAAAATTGAAATGTATCTGAAGGAAAAAATCCTCCTGTAATATTAAAAAGTTACAGAGCAATTTACCAATTCAGTGCACATAAGGGTCCAACATACTGTTAGTGTCGTTAGCTAAAGGAAGGCTCTGCCTAGATTTTACAATGCTATGCTTGAAAGAGATTTCCAAACCTTAGGAAAGATATGCTAGGTTATCATTGTAAGGTAACTAACTGATTCAGTTACAAGTCTTTTACAGAGATGTTATTCTGTAAAATATTTTCTTTTCAGAATAAGATGTGCCCCATTCAGATTCCATTGACTTAAGTCACACTCAAACTTGTATAAATGATAGCAGAGCTGGGCTGATGACATTTTAAAATCAAACAAATTTACATAGTTGCTTAAAAGGGATTTTTTTGTGATACTTCATGGCTGTGAATAAAAAATATAATTGCAGGGTATTATGTTTTTTATATCAATTTTATAAAAATACCGCTATCCCTAAGACTCTAAGAATGGGATTTTTAATAGTCCTCAGTTTTGGCCAAAATCTGCTCCTAGTAAAGTGAATGGGAGCGGAGTTTGGCTAACATTGAATGTTTCTGAAAGCCCTATCCTAGGTTCTTATTTCCTGTGTATGGCGCTCTCTCTGTGGTGTGCGTGTGTGTGTATGCACATTATATATTATAAACACAAAGAACTGTGTTAGGGGCACATTATTAAGGTTGCAAAATCAAGTACTCAAAAGTTAGGAAATGCCAGAATTAAGGTTCCCTGTGCTTCAAATCAGCTCATTTTGCATATGAATTATGATAGTTTTTAATTACATGATTACATACTATTTTTTCCACAGAACCCTTACCTCATTTAGGCACAGGATGGACCTGTTCTGGGGATGAATCAGGATTATGTGGTGAAAGAGACTTATCTGTAGGACACTTGGCTTCATTTGTTGCAGAAGCTGTGTGTATAGTGAATGGGGCATGAGTCCCAATCCTCTCCCCTAGTTGATCACAGTCTCTGTTTCTCAGGCTTCTCATCCTGGTCCCAGTCTTCTTGCCTAGCAAGGCCTAGTGCCACCCCTCTAGGTTCCCTGCCTCAGTCCCAGTCTCCTTGCCCAGCCATTCCAACTTCCACCCCCAGGTCCTGGTTCTCAGTTTCCTTCATCAGCCAGTTCCAGTCCCCCACACAACTCCTCATCTGATTTGTCAATCTCCCCTACCTCAGCTCCACTTCTCCCACCATCCCTGCCCATGTTCCCTGTCCCCACTGGCTCTCAGTCCCAATCTCATTCCCCAGGATCCTCGTCCAATATCAGAGTTCCCCCTCACTCTGAGTCCCAGTCTCTTTGCCCATCCAGTCTGAGTCGCCTCCCTTTCTTCAATCTCAGTTTCCCCCCACCTACTGGCTTCCTGTCCCCCACCCTCCCATTTCCCTCCCTGGCACCCAGTCCCAGTCTCCTTCCCCACCCCAACTCTCAGTCCCAGTTTCCCTCTTCACCCCACCTGTGCAAGCCTCCAGTCCTATTCCCCACCCCTTAGGTTTCTTGTCCCAGTCTGGTCCCCCCACCTCTTCTGCAGGTCTGGTCCTTGATGTCTCTGTGTTTAAATCAGGTAGATTCCTTGCTCTTCTATGCTGCCTGGACCCATCCGGGAAAGCATCTGAACTGAGAGCACAGGGAGCCTCCATTTCAGGCATCCTGACCCAGCACATCCTGTAGCAGCCCAGAGCTACAGCTGCAGAGGAAAGTTATGTTCAGCTCCTGGCTGGAGCATGCCCAGTGTGCATTGAATCTTCGGGGAATCTAGCGGCTAAAATCTAAGAAGACTCTACTGATCATGTGCAAGCTATGATTTCTCAATGTCTTAAACTTCACCAAGTTTGGGTGGATTTTCACTGGGAAAAGAAAAGGCACATCTCTGACACAGAAGCCCTCTTCCCCTCTCCTCCTCCCCCCAGCCAAATGTCAAATCCTTCTCCAAAGCATAGGGGCGCTAGAGCTTTTAAAAGAAAAAGTTGCCAGAATTTTTTTAACATGGGCAAAACAATGTATTTTCCTCTAACCTCATTCTCAGAAAAGACAGAATTGTGTTGGCTACAATTTTTGTTAAAAAAAATTCAGCCTGAGATAGACACCCCCAATGGAAAATTTTAGCCTAATTGGTTAAAGTTTGGCAAAGTTATAAGCAACTGAAATCAGGGTCTTATAACAGGAAGTGTCGGGCAACCTTAATAATAGTATCATTCAACATTAATACCAGTCCAGCCTATAATTCAACAAGATAAATACTCAGTCAGTCAACCCTCTAAACTAAGTCTCCTTGTTCAACATGCCATTTCAAGAAAGTTTGAGAAAATAGACTTTGCAATATACCCAAGTCAACAAATGTGGGCTTTGTTTAACCAGTGGTGAGTAAATGAAGGACCCTTCATTGAAAATGCTCTTCTTGCTAAGTACAGAAGGAAAACTGCTATCATCTGAAGATTCAGAAGACACCACAGCCAGCCCCACTATATCCCCTAATGGCTTCATGTGCCTATTTAATAGGAAGGATGCTAGATCGGAAACTTGTTGTACTTATTACAAGAGCTCATGGATCAGAAGAGCAAATGTCCAATGTTACTGGCTGTGTTCTTTCCGGAAGAAATGAACTGTGCCACTCAGCTATACCTATCCCTGTGTAGGTCTTCAAGACTGTCCCTGATTCCTTGTGGTCAACAGTACCAAAATTGCTGATAGATCTAAAAGAATTGTCAAGCACATGTGATCTCTTTCCATTGTCAGAAGTAATTTGTCAACCAACCAAGTCTGCATACCACACAAGGACTTAAAACCACAGAGAAGGGTCAAGGAAGTTGAGGATTCAATATTAACTAAAGAAATGAGATTGTCGATGGAGCAACAGTTGGCCAAATTCTGAACATCAGGAGAGGAAGAACATCACAATAATTTCAAATGAGAATAGTGGCAGGATTTTCCCATTTATAGCCACTGTATCTTTTTTAAAATGTGAGTTTAGATGAACTGGAGTAAACACAAATCTCCGTGCAGTCATCAGAAAACAGCATATGCAGTACAGGGGCTATTAAACTTTATCACAGTTTGCTTTTTTCTCCCTGTAAATGTCTGGCTTTGTCCCAATAAGTACCATTTGATAATTTTTATTTTCTTTTATTTTCTGATTCAATGGCTACTGACGTCAAGGGGAGTTTTCCCATTGACTTCAATGGACTTTAGATCATTCCCTGAACTTTTTAAAACAAGAAAATCATAAATGGATTTTGAATATTATTTTTGGATTTAATACTTCCAAATCTGTACAAATGAAACGGCTTTTCTGCGTAAACAGTTTTTCAATTAGGAAAATTCTGAAGACCAGACAAGCTGTGAGATGAGAAAATGGCCTGGTCTCATTGTGCCATGATTTAATACCCTGTCCACAATCCTTTCATTTCATGAGATGTGGTTTCGTATTGTGTTCATGCTCATAATACAATCTGATGTCCACAAGCAGAGAACATGTAGTCTATGAGATATTGCAAGCGTTTGACTCAATTGACTTTCTTCCCAGATATGTTACTGAAATGACAAATTATCCTCCTGGGAGGCTGGATCTTCAGTGTCAAGGATGTATTTTACAGGATCTGAAGGATATTATGAGAAAATTGGACTAGATCCATAGCTGCACCACTCAGGATGCTCTAAATCCCCTTTCCACTCCCACAGTTCTTGAGAGTGCTGGGGCCAAACTAGCACACCCCTTTTAAAATAGTGTTGGATTTCCAACATAGATTTTTTTCTTTTTAACATGATCCATAAATTATCATAATATAATATAAATACAGCCTGCCGCCTGAAGGGAGAATGAACACAAAGACAAATTGCAAGCTGTTGGATTAAAAACACAACAGCCTATGTTAACCTACATTCTTTACGACATGAATTTGACACTAAAATCCAGTTGCCCTAATTAATTCCACCTCTATTGAATCTTTGACAAAGCCCTGTGTGAACAATCTATCAGTTACACCAATATCCTTGGGAGATATTTTGTGTCAGAGGAAGCACCAAAGGTACCCATTCAGGCCCAGCCCCGTACTTAAACACCTGAATAGTCCCACTGATTTCAACAGGAAAACTCATATGCTTGAAGTCAAGTACGTGCTTAAGTGCTTCGCTGAACTGGGGCCTTGATACAGTGCTTCGTGGAAAAGATTTTTTAAACTGCTCACCTTCTTCTTAGGTTAAGCAGACGGCAAATCTCTTTTTACTGGCCTTAAAACAATTGATCCAATTAAATTTGCTTGGAGACTAGCAGGCTGTTTGAACAAGTTTCACAGTAGTACTATTTCAGGTAAGGCATATATCAATAGCAGTTACAATTGAGTGTTCCCCTTTGTTTTATGGTATGATAAATAGATCCTGGGTCAGTGATGCAAACTAAAAGGTAATCATTATGTATGTTTGGGAGAGGGTGTAATTTCCAACACAGACTTTCTCTGAGACTTGGAGTTAAATGTTATTTTTTAGGTTAATGGTACTGGTGTTAACCTATCTTTATAACTTAGAAAGAGAAAATATTGAGTGTGAGCCAGACTGTAAGTGTAACGCCAACAGATCTTGGTTGTCGGTGGGCAGGATTGAACTGGGAACCTCTGGAGCTTAGTGCATGAACCGCTACCACATGAGTTAAAAGCCAACTGCCTCTTAGCTAAGGCTGTAAAGCAGACTCATTTAACTCTCTCTCTAAGTGGTCTCAGTGCCACTAGATGGGACAGAACACCACACCCAAGGAGGTGTGTGGGTTACATAAGCTCTTTGGGGCAGGGACTGTCCTTTTGTTTGTACAGCACCTTGCACAATGGGATTCAGGTTAATGACTAGGGGTCCTGGAAACTACAGCAATACAGATAATAAATAAGAATAATAAGAAACTCCTGAGTTTTAATCCGAGCCTGACAGTGGACTGAATCTCTGGTTCAGTCTCTCCATATGTAAAAGGGGAATAATACATACCTACTTGAAAGAGGTATTGGGGCCTGTAATGGGGTGTACTGCCCTTTAAGCCTAAGCGGGGTGTGGGTGTGGGCAGAAGACCCCCATCCCAGGGATATTGGTGTGAGCACAGGCTCGGAAACTGGCTGAACGGGGAAGAGAGGAGGTGATTCCAGGCAGTTAGCAGTGGGATGGGAAGACTGTTAGTTTAAGGTCCTGGGATCAGGAGCCCTATACTGCAGGCTGGGGCAGGGCTCCCCTCCCGACCAATCAGGAGTAGCCGTCAGAAGGAGAGGCGTGTACATGCTGCTTTCCCTCTCGGAACATTGCGTGCGCTGAAGGAAGGCAGAGCGGGCAGGCTCAGCTTCTGCTGGGCAGAATAAAGGCTCGCTGGTTAGCAGGAGCTTTGGAGACTATGGGGTTGCTATGACAGACTTTGTGTTTGGAGGACTATCTTGAATTACTTTGGGCTACTGACCCATTTTCTCAGGGTTACCATCAACCCTCCCCTGAGAGACTATATGGCACTTCTAAGGGGCCCCAAAGAGAGGGGGCAGACAGGGTGCTGTGGAAACACCTCTGGCCACACGAGGGAGCCAGGCAAATGGTGTCCTCACTACAGGGCCCTCTCCCGCCGGGACTTTCTCCCATTCTCTTCTTTTTTCCCATTGATTTCACAGAAGGTGTTTGGAACTTTTCAGGATCAGGCCTATAATTTGTAAAGTGCTGACTTCGGTGGAGTGACACCGCGCATGAATTTGGTGCAATGTAGTATCATAAGAATATACTCCCTTTTGAAAAAATATGTGTACTGGGGCTTTTGCTTTGTGGGTCTCTTAGACTGTAGTTGGGCTGGGTCCAGCCCAATGCTCAGTGAAGTCAGTGGGAATCTTTTCCATTTACTTCAATGGTTTTTACATGAGGGTCACAATGTGCCATGGCCCAACGGGACTAGAGCCCTGTGCGGATACAAAGTTTGTATTCACATCTGATCCACAAACATGGTCTGCGGATATAAAGTGGATAGCCGCAGGTTTTCAGGGCTCTACCAATGATCACATATTACAGAGAAAACGAACAGGCATCTGCTCAGTTGGAAATCAGAGTAAGGATACCTTGTGTAAAATTGAGAGAACTTAAATGCAGAGTATAGTAATCAAAATTGGAAAATTCCACTTCCTTTCTTAGTATCAGTCATTGTATGCACTCCAGTGCAGTTATAGATCTTCAATTTAAGGATCTGGGGATCTGAAACAAAGTGACTGAATTTGAACAACGTACTGGATTTAAAAAACAAGACCGTTGTCTAATGTATGAATCTAGAAATATCAGTTGCAGGTTACCCTTCAAATACAGTCTGTGATAGGAGACACAGATGCATAAGGGGAATAAGGTTTTTTTGATGCTAATATTAACTACAGGAATTCCAGTATTTTACAGTTTGATAATATAATTAGCTAATGTTTTGACTAGACTAATTCAATAACGATGCGTAGAAAAGTGCAATTTAATCTTGGCACAGAAACTTAGAATGTTTGCCTCATTGCATTCTGTGTCTTAATTTCTATTTTAAATTAAATGTCTGTGACTTCTTAGTATTTTATATTAGAAATCTTTCTTTGTACGGCTTCTATTTTGAATCACTAATTAATTTAATGCAAAAGTTAGTTATATCATGGGATTACAATAAATTGGGAGCTTTATTTTTCTTCTATTCTGCATCTATAACTTCCATTAAAACCATTGTGAATCATACTTGCGTTCAGGGGGATATACACACTTTCTGCTCCTTCCCAAATGTTTCCTTTACTTTTTAAACATTTCTCTGTGCTTCTATTTCCTAAGTATTTGCTTCCATTTATTTGTACTTTACTTGAATAAAAAAAAAAATTACTGTATGGAAATACGTACACTGTCTGTTGACCAGCAAGTAAATTATCTTTCGTCTACATTTCTGACTAGTGGCTCTTGGTGTATATGATACCCACTAAACAGAGCAATTGGCGGTCAGTGATTAGGTAAGTATCCCGCCCTCAGAATTAGTGAGCTATCTATATGGATAATGAGGACATCCACATTACATTGGATGCGACTATAAATAATAAGGGATGTGTAATCCCTCTTGTTTCAGGATGTTGGCCAGCCACTCAGTGATGGGTGGTATAGTAGATGTTTCCCTGGTGTGCAGGTTATTCCATGGCTGTCCTTTACAAGTTTTCTTGCACCTTCCTCTGAAGCATATGGCACTGGCTACAGGATATTGGACCAGATGGTCCATTGGTTGATCCAGTATGGCAATTCTGTGTTCCTGTTTACTGTCCTGCAGGGGGTACAATTCTTTGATAAACTTAGAGAAGCCTCCTTCTCAATTGTGTACTTAAATTTGGACCTGTTCCCACTGAAATCTATGCTAAACCTCCCATTGACTTAAAAATGGTAGAGGATTGGGCCCTTAGCCACTTATATTAAACACACCTGCTGTTTCTTATTTGCTCCCTAATGCTATTTCAGTACTCATGAGAGATCTGATATGACCTAGCTCATTGGCTTGTCTAGTAAGCACTGAACTTGACCTAGCCGACTGAGGTTTTTGTGAGTTTACAATCTTCTGTTGTCTAGAACGTTAAAGAAAAATATTTACGGAAGGGTCACTCAGGCCAAATGTGGGAGTGGCTATGTTACATGCTGTTTTACTCAATAGCGTTTTTCTGATGATGTAATGAAACTTATTCTTTTCTAGGGGATCAGCAGCCTTTTCAGTTCCTTAAAAGTGGTGAGACTTCTACGCCTTGGTCGTGTTGCCAGGAAATTGGACCATTATCTGGAATATGGTGCTGCAGTACTAGTGCTGTTGGTCTGTGTCTTTGGACTAGTGGCCCACTGGCTAGCCTGTATATGGTACAGCATTGGGGACTATGAAGTTATAGATGAAGTCACTAATACAATCAAGACAGACAGCTGGCTCTACCAGTTGGCATTGAGTATAGGGGCACCCTATCGGTACAATACCAGCGGCTCAGGGCAGTGGGAAGGAGGCCCCAGCAAAGACTCATTGTATATATCCTCTCTCTACTTTACCATGACAAGCCTTACAACAATAGGATTTGGGAACATAGCTCCAACCACAGATGGAGAGAAGATTTTTTCGGTGGCCATGATGATGGTTGGCTGTAAGTAGAATCATTTTATTTTATTTTGCATGTAGATCTTTGCATTAGTACAGTATTAAAAGAGAAATATTTAAACTATATGGATTGGATCGTTGTACTGTTAACAATTTAGTTGTATTTTCAGCATCTTATGCTTGGCATCAGCATTCTTGACACATAGAGTATATTTTAGCATCTTCCACTGCAGATAAATAACCAGGGAATAAAGCTGAAACCTCAACTGAAAAATTGAACAATTTTATTGTCAGAGCTTGTGATTAGGTTAAGTATGATCACTGTTGTATAGTGAGGCTAGGATTTCTTTGCATTTTTAAAGATAATTTTGAGTAGTCTTAATTTGAATTTGGTTAAAATTTGCACACACACACACTGATGGTGCCCAGCTGAAATTAGCCCATAGTATTAAAACAATCAAGGTGTCCTAGCTGTTTTTCAAAAAAGCATGATGATTGCATAAGGTGGTTGTGCCTTTATCGCATTGGCTTGGTTTTACTGTAAGCTCTATTTTTATCTCCGGAGAACAGTAACTTTTGTCACCATGGAAGCTGGAGGTAGAGGAGATCATTGCAAGATACTATATTGTACCTCTTCTCACTTTCCTGCTATTTCTCAGCTCCTCTAAAATGGCTTTAAAATGACAGTACAAAGGACTATTTCTTGTTTTATGCTGTCTAGGCAAGAGCACCGGACAGTTCTTTTGATGAAGAATCATCTTCAAAATATAGCATCGTTTGAGTAGCTGGCAAACGATAGCAGGGGATTGTTGAAAAATGTAATAAATATTAATATAATATGGGTGAAAGAGGGAAATATTTTACTGTTTAATAATCATAATACTTGGCACTTCTACTAATGCTTTACATTGTCAAAGCTCTGTACAACCAATAAGTGATTATATAACAAGGATGTAAACAAAACCTTCCTAATTAGGATCTGCTTAATCTCTTTGCTAATTAACTCAGCTAACACCTGGGTCCATCTTTGCAAAATACTGAACTGTAAAAAACAACTTTCTTAAACTCCTCAGCTTATTAAACCTATTTACTATTTTTAACACGTTCAGTTTGTTTTTAAGATTGGGGGAATCAGCAATCTGACTGCATGTCTACAGTGTGGTGTCATACAATTTGCTTTTAATGAGTTTTTTACGTAATGTGTTTCAGTTAACCTTGCAATCTATAAAAATCAACTCCCCAAAGCTAGATCATTATTGAGCTACTGTGTATATGACATAGAAAATACACAGGTGGTGATTAGCTGAACATTTTTTGTCGATGGTGTTTGATACTATGTATGATACAGATGTCTGAGTATTGGGACAGTAGAATGATTTTACAGCATCTTAAATATTTAAATAATCTTATTTTCCTTGCTTTTTCTGGAGAGCTCTAATGCTGTGCAGAGGAAGGGACTTTCACAGGTAATTGAACAACATCATTAAACGACCTGGGGCAGGGCAGGAGCGGAGGACATGGGGCTTGTCATCTTGTTTGCATTTCCTGCAACAGGGCACATTGTTTTTACATTCTTCTCTGAAACATGTGATAGAGATATGAAAGATACATGCTGGAACCAAAGGTTTGATATTAACAAAAGTCTTTGCCCATCCCAGAGGCTGATATCGACAGTGATCCTAAGTGTTATAAAAGTGACACACAGGCTGGGCACATCACTATCATTGCAGAACTTTGGGCTGTATAAGTAGGGGCATTGCCAGCAGATCGAGGGACGTGATCGTTCCCCTCTATTTGGCATTGGTGAGGCCTCATCTGGAGTACTGTGTCCAGTTTTGGGCCCCACACTGCAAGAAGGATGTGGAAAAATTGGAAAGAGTCCAGCGGAGGGCAACAAAAATGATTAGGGGGCTGGAGCACATGACTTATGAGGAGAGGCTGAGGGAACTGGGATTATTCAGTCTGCAGAAGAGAAGAATGAGGGGGGATTTGATAGCTGCTTTCAACTACCTGAAAGGGAGTTCCAAAAAGGATGGCTCTAGACTGTTCTCAGTGGTAGAAGATAACAGAACAAGGAGTAATGGTCTCAAGTTGCAGTGGGGGAGGTTTAGGTTGGATATTAGGAAAAACTTTGTCACCAAGATGGTGGTGAAGCACTGGAATGGGTTACCTAGGGAGGTGGTGGAATCTCCTTCCTTAGAGGTTTTTAAGGTCAGGCTTGACAAAAGCCCTGGCTGGGATGATTTAGTTGGGGATTGGTCCTGCTTTGAGCAGGGGGTTGGACTAGATGACCTCTTGAGGTCCCTTCCAACCCTGATATTCTATGATTCTATGAACTATCCAATGGAATTGGTGATTGGGATTGTGGGGACCAGGGTGAACTGGGACAGAGCCTGAAAATCTGCATGTACAGAGAATGAACAGCGTGGGGGCCAAATCCTACCTGCCTTTTTCAAGTGTCTAATCTCATTGGCATTGGTGTAGCTACTCATGTGAGTAAGGTGAGCAGGATTTTGCCCATAGAAGGGAGGTACAGGGAGCAGAACCTAATTTTTTACCTATATTTTAAAATTAAATCAGTAGAAGTTTGGGTCTTTTGCAGATTTAATAGTGAATGTTTGAGGATCTGATTGTCAAAGATGAGCCCATATAAATCTACATGCCCAATTGTGTGGAGCCTAATTTGTGCATTCCGGTATCATAATTGTGAGTGCAATGTAAACTTAAATCTAAATAAAACAAATGGGTCGCTTGAGTGCTTACATGGCTAGTTAGATGGCTAACTAGCCATGCCTGCTTGCAAAATATCAGGCTTGTGCTTTGCAGTCAAGGTATATGCGTACACTAATTAGGCCTGCTGGATTGTGCATGTGTATTTGAGTGTGTACATCATTGACAATTTGACTGTATGAAAACCAAAAAGGAGCTATACAAGGAAGAAAGCATGCAGGAGAAACTGTAATAAGCCAGAAAAGAACTTTTTTTTCTTTGGGAGATGCTAAACTATAGTGCTAATCATGTAAATGTTTGCTAATACCAGTAGTTTGGTATTGGCAACATTTTTCTAACTGCCAAATAAATGTCTTAAGCTTAGCATTGGAAACAGAGATAGTCATTGATCACAATCCCAATTGCCTACGCATGCAATCTTCAGCTATGAAATAAATTCTTTGCTGTATTACCAACAAGCAGTGACGTGTGCAAGCCAGAAGTTTGCTATTTTCAACAGGGAAGTTATCTGGAGGAGGAAAGTGTATCTGGAGAGATTATATGAGAGGCCAGCATTACCAAACGGCATACATTTCAAAACAAATGAAGCGTTAAAGCTGCGCAGCTGACAGCACAAATTTCACTACGGAAAAACAAAGTGAATGTGGTTGGCTGTACATTTGACAGATCTTTGGTCACCTGGCTGTTCACTGCGGCCACGTTTGGCAGGTTGTTTAGTCTTTCTGAGAGAGATCACCTTTCCTCTTTCAGGAGAGAGTGCTTTTAACAACTACGCTCCTGGAACATACCTTGGCTATCTCTCTTTGACTTACTCAGGCCATCTTGGTGTTTAATGCTAAGTTAAAAACAGTTTTGTTTGCTGCGTCTGAACTTTTAAAAAGATAAACTATAATAAACAGTGCTGCTTTTATTGTAAGGCACCTGTGACTCTTGAGTGAAGTTTGTGCTGTATAAATGTGTATTTTGTTTTTGTTGTTTCTGGAGGCGGAAAGTGCATTGGGAATTCAGTTTATTATAGCTCATTTTGCTTTGATTAGGTCATTGCATCTCCTCTACTGCACAGATTGGAGAGAGCGGATATGTCTGTCAAGTCTCTTGCCTGAAGCAGCGGTATCTTATCCTGCATGAGGGACCTTTCCCTCAAGCCTCCCATTATCTCCTGGCAACTTACGCTCTCCCCTTATGTGTTCCAATTTCCCCCTTTGTGATTTCCTCCGGCAAAGTCCCTGTTATACTAGGTCTGCAGTTGATGTCATGGAGTAACTGAATGGGTTTGGTCAGTTTCACATAATTGAACATGCTGGGTAATGCGCCTGAGGTGTGTGACCAGGAATGTGAAACTTACCAAATCGGGTGACTTTCATTTTGAAATCCGTGGGTTGGGGTTGAAGACCTGGTACTGCAAGATCCTTACAGGAGAGGTTCTGAGAAGAAAGAACAATAGTGAGGGAAAGAGGCAAAGGGGGAAAGGATTGAGGGTAAGGAGGAAGATGTAGGAAGGTGGGGTTGCATACAGAAAGCAGAAGAGCCATCAGAAAACAGAAAAGAGTACTGGGATGAACAGGGAGGAGGAGGAGGATTAGGGACAATGCTTCAGCACAATGCTTCACTCCTTTGCTGCCAGTAGTGGAAGGATCGTCCTTGGTTAGGGCACTAGCCTGAGACTTGGGAGATCCTGGGTTCAGTTCCTGACTATGCCGCAGACTTCCTATATGACTGCAGTCTCTCTGCCTCAGTTCCCCATCTGTGAAATGGGGATAATAGCACTTCTTTCCCTCACAGGCGTGCTATGAGGCAAAACACCTGTGAGGTGCTCAGATTCTACAGTGCTGGGTGGCCATAGACGTAACTAAGATGGATAGAGGGAGAGCTGTGGAAACTGCCACTTCCCTCCCCTCTCTCAATCGCATTTCAGCTCTGGCTGAACTATGTGGCCAGATCTAGGCACACAGGCATTGATCAGCTCCTATCCCTGCTTAGCACATGCTAGTGCTCCTCTGATTAGTGCTCAGCTCTGCTTTGGCGGGAAAGAGGCGGTGGGTAAAGAGCACACGAGCAGCAAAGCCGGTTCTAGGGGCGGGCTCTGGAAGGAGGTGGGTTGGAGGGAGGAAGTGACGCGGGTAACGAAAGAAGGAGAGAAAACAAGATGGTGAATGTTGGGAGCATTGGGAGTAACCAAAGCCATATCTCCCTCCAGTACCAAGAAAATCATCCTGTGCTGCCTCCTGCTCTGGAACTTGGCAGCTGTGGATGAAATGGGAGGAGAGCCAACATGGTATCCTTCCTGCCCATCAACCTGCAGATGAAGGGGTGTGATGGGTGTGTGATGGGCTGCTTGGCTGTCTGTGACACCATGCCTTGGGAACCTCTTAGGTATTACTGTTGCCTTTATCAGCATGAAATCTCAGAGACTCCCCTCTCAGAGTGCCTGGTGTGGGCAGGGAGGAAATAAATGGCTTCTGAGGGAGCCATTCTGTCCAAGAGCCTATGGAGGGGCTGGCCCGTGGATTTCCCCACAGAGTCTGGAATGCTTGTGCTGTTGTGTGGCCCTGCCTTCTTCTCAGATCTACCAACCACTCCTCTCTACTAGAACAACAAGGAGTCTGGTGGCACCTTACTTCTGGGCCTCCTGGCATTGTCCTGGTGGGAGTAGGCCATGCCTTGCTCCTGTAATCAGGAGCTCACAGTCCGTCCCACTATTTCACATACAGGTGAACATCTCAAATGGGGCAGCACCAAAGTTCAATGTTTGCCTCTCTGCAGGGATTACAGTGCTGCAGGGTTTCCTTCAGTAAGTGTAAGATCATAGCCGTGTTATTGAAGAACACCTGAGACAATGAGTGTTGTGTGTTTAACCGTGTCTGCTCTATCTCTGAATATGAGACCCCCCAGAAGAATCTCTTGTTCATGCCTTAGCCCTCTGAAGAGCCTTGAAGTTCTGTTTGGCCGTTCTACCTCTGAGCGGGTATTGTAAAACATAGCCCAGGCTTCCCTTGAGAGTAAAAAATAGGTGGGGTTGTTTTTTTGTTTTTTTTTACATTGACTCATCCTTAAAAGAATCACTGGGTTTAAATTACAGAGGGCAAAGTTTGCTAATTCAAGCTAGTTTTGTGATGGCTCATCATAATTTATGTGGTTGTAAACCTCCTCCAGAAGCTTTGCCTATTTCTAGTAGTTACTGCAGCAATTTCCACAAAGCGCAGTTACAGAGTATTATCATGTGAGTTGCTATCTGCCTTCAAAGGTCAAAACGATGACAATTCTTTTGGCACTAAACATATACAGTGCGATGCCTTGCATCTGTAAATTGGAAACAGTGAAAACATAATCATTTACTGTAGTCATGATTCAGCCTTGTTACGGTTCGTGGGAAGCTTTCATTTCAGTAACATTCCCCTAGTTCAGTTTTACAAGCTGGAGAGACATTTATTGCAGAAAGTGGGTCAGGTGTTCTCATCTGATACACCTTTCCTTGTAAAAGAGCCCTTCCTAATGAGCTGTGAGTGAACTGTGCTGAAACAGGACCTTCTGAAGGCTGCAGCTCTGCTTCCGACCCATCAGGTTTGCTTTTTCTCAGGTTCAGATCCCTTGTTTGGGAGTGTGATGTGGTCTGCTTCCAGTGCTAAGATAAGTTGTTGTTGCTAAAAGCCAGCAAATAATTCATTCCAGAGTATTCTTTTATTGTTCAAGTGACGTTAGTCAGTTCATTTTCGGCATACTGGAGTCAGCCACGTGGGTGCTGTGGGCATGACCCAGGCAGGGTTATCTAGCAAACGTGTTAAGCAATGGCAAAACCTGTACACCAGTGGAGCAGTGTATGGTGCCTTAATTGGAAGCTTGTCTGGCAGATTTCCAGGCGAGCAGTCCCAAGGGTCTGTAGGATTTAGTTTTAATCCCTATGAAAATATATGTAATAGAGCAGCTCCCAGGAAAAATCATTACCAGCCATGGAGATTAAATCATACTTTACACAGCAACAAATAATAGCAGGCTTGCAATGGAATATGAATGAGGAGGATTTATGTCTGCAGGAATGCACTGGACTGTATGTTTAACGATGAATAAAGTATAGCACGCTGAGGGCTCTACTGTCTCGTACGACGGTTCGTCCTATGTACAGAAGTTTCTACCTTCTGCTTCTCCCATCAGCAATGGGAGGTGTGGGAGGGACATGATTCTTTCCTGCCCTCCCTGGGCTTCTCCTCCTGGGGCAGTAGGAGGCTTTAACCTCTCTACAGCCAGTGGAGGCCTCATGCCTAACTCTCCCTGGCCAATTTGGGCATGTCTAAACTGCATTGTAAATGCAGGTCGGTGGGACCTGCACTTGTGGACTCCATGTTTCCAAGTCTTCAAACTACATTTTAAACCTGGGTTTACAGTTGCTGGATCTGGGTCTGACAACCATGCTACTGCATCCATACTGCACTACACAGACTCTGTGCTTCGGGACTGCGGCTCGAGCTGAGTCCACACTGCAAAAGGACAGGGCTTGGACTTGAGTCGCGGCAGGACTCGTGCTAGGACCCAGGTCCTGAGTGCTTGCTGACCTGAGTCAGAAAGATTTGTGTGATGGGGTAGGGAATTTTGAGCTCAAACCTGGGTCTGAGCCCAGGTTTACAATGCAATATAGACATACCCTTTGAGCCCCTTGGACGTACAGGGCCAGTGAGTGAGAATGGGCAGGGCCCTTTGCAGTTCCTTTAAACAAGAGCAGTGTGAACTGACAGATAGCGCTAGTTGCTGCTGTTAAAATGTGTCTTATGCATAGCACCCAAAATTGTGACAGGCACATGGAGAGCCATCTGTTCACAGAGACATAGGGGCTAGGTGGCTGGAGGGCTGGTCTGCAAATCTTGTCCCTTGAAGGAGGTGGCATGTAGGCTGGCATTATAGCTCGCCTCCTTTCCTAGCAGTTTCTTGAACACAATACAGAGATCCTGCTCTGCTTCTTGATCTAGGGGAGGGAGCTGTCTACATGGTTTTCACTTCCACTCATTCCTCCTCCCCGTACTGTGCCCCAGGGCAGGATTGAGCCCTTTCTCACTTGGGGACACTTGACTGTATTGCAAAACCTGAAACTACCGTGTAGTTTGGCACCGTTCCGCTTGATTGGCACCTGCGCAGGGAGACTCAGAACTGGAACACCAGGAGTGTTGCAGGTCAGGATTGAAGTGCAGTGGTAGAGCTGTGTGAGGGACTTGCACCACCAGTAGCTTTCCTGCAGTACGCCTGGCTAGTCCCTCACAAGCACAGAATTCTCCCAGGAAAGGATACATTACAGGACTAAACTCTGCCCCAGTGAAATGTTTCGAAGGCATGGCACTTTCTAAAAATGGCCAAACACGTTATGTGTATGATGGTGCCTATTGTGAACAACTGATGATGGCCCTCTGAAAAAGATGGAGCAGTATTGTAACCATTCTGTTTGGGCGTTCTTAGGAGGTGTGTCTTGTAATGACAGGACTGGAGTGTGGGCAACGGGGGCTGACTTAGTCAGGTTTCACTGCTATTTGCGTGCATCCAACACTGTGGTAATGGGTACTTTACAAAATAAGATACGCCTGGTTCCTCTTCAGGGAAGGCCTACCCTTTTACCTCCATTTAAGCTGACTTCTTGTCGGGATGAGGTGCCAGTGGGTTTTCTAGGAGAGCTGTTTTGAGTGTCTTTTCTATCTGGCTTAAGCAGGTGCCTGCTTGGTGAGATTTGAGCTCAGCCTGATTACCCTGTGAAGTCAGTTCTGTAAGCACAGACCCTCCTCCAAGCCTCGCCTGCCCCCAACCATTATAAGTTCAAAAGTGGGTTCATTCACCTAAAGCATTGCTACTATAGCAGACCTGATAGAGAACAGAGCGAGAAAGAGATGAGCCTAGGTGAGATAAAGGGCAAAGCCCTCTATCTGGACCAGGAATTTGGTTGCTTTACAACATAGAATCATGAATTCATGTTGGTTAGCCACATTTAGAGGGCTGCGTCCTGCTGTAGCTGCAGCTTCTGAGTGTTCTTTAAGGTCAGTGCCAGATAGCATAGGCTGCAGTTAGAGCAGTCTAGACATGAGATGCAATGAATCACTAGCACTAGGCCTGAATCAGAGATAAGGGGTGTAGTAGGATGAAAGGGAAAGAAGGCATTGCTGGACACTGCTGTAAGGGCAAGGAAGGGTAGCGAGGAATCTTGTAAGGAATTGACCCCACTGCTTTGATTACTCGGGGGAGAGAAGCCTTCTTGTGAGAGGCAATGTCATGGTTTCTGCCAGCATCAGTCTCTATAAAACACTCCAATTTTAATCTTTTCCAACCAGGCCATGAATTGAATTGGTGACAGCAATGTAAAAATGTACTGATGACTGAGCAGTTTAAATCAGTCATGTACTGGCATTTGGTTTGATTGCCTTGTTGTGCTGCTGACAGACCTTACCTGTGTTAAGCATGATTGAATTGGCCATCTTGAGTGAAGTCCTGCCTTTAACAGGAGGAGCTGCCCTGGGGTGGTCCAGAGGGGGTTTCATTCATGTGCCGCACACCAGAGCCCTTAGGCAGCCATGTCGCACACTGGGGTGTTCTCTTCTTCTTGGTAGGGGAGGTAACACGTGTCCTCAGTTACCATATGCTGCAGACAGCATCCTGTGTGCTAGTCACCTGCAGGCAGATTTTTAAAGGTATCTAGGTGCCAAACAATGCAGATAGGCCCCAGTGAGATATCAAAAGGGCACTCCAGCATAGTGAGGAATCTTGTCAAAATTCCACTTGGCATCTATTTACATCTTTAGGAGCCTACATATCATTGAAAATCTCCCTCTGGAGTATAGCCACACCCCGTTGTTGGCAGACCACACCCTTTTGTGGGTGTGAATGGGGATGATAACTGCTCCCCTTCCATAAAGCTCTCTGAAGATTAGTTTGTAAACCTGTCATGCTTTGCTAATTGGTAGGGGTAAAGTTTCATGCCTACCCTCTAAATGTCAGTATTTCTTGACTTTCTAAAGCTTTCTAGAGCTAAAGGGATACTGGGTAAAATTTTCAAAAGGCATCTAGATCCCTTGGAAGTAGAGTTGGGTGAATAATGGATTTTTCGGTTTGTTGGCAATTCTGAAAAATAATTTAAAAAAATTGTTTCAGGTCAAAGCAAAAAGATTTGGCGGTAAATGGAAATTTGAAAAAAAAAAAGGGGTTGAAAGAAACATTTTGTTTCAACAAAATCAAAATGCTTCATTTCAGCTTCAACCATTTAAAATTTTATTTATTTATTAGTATAATTATAGGAAATTGTGAAACGGAAAGTCATGTTTTGAACCAAAAACTCAAAATGCTTTGAAAATGTTGAAACAAAATATTTTGATCTTTTTGACTGAAACAATTTGGCAAAACCAGTATGAATTTGTGAAATGCTTTGGCGTTGCCAAATCTGCATTTTTCACCAAAAAGAGTTTTGTTTTAAGAATTTCATCCAGCTCTACTTGGGAAAACTATATTTTCACAAGTGGCTAGGTTACTTAGAAGCCGAAATGCCATTGACTTTCAATTAAATTTAGTGTTCTGCATCCCTAAGTCACTTTTGAAAATTAGACTTAGCATCTTAAGTCACATACTTTTGAAATTTTTACTCATCATCAACTTGAATCCTAGTCAGTTAAACAAAAACAAACCACAATCTAGTTCCCAGTGCTACACGAGCCCCTGAACCTCCTGCCAACCTTGTTTCACAACCATATTTTTTTTATTGTTTAAACATTGTTCTCTTCCCTGTTGCTGTGGTGAAAGACCCATACAAACATCGGGGTAACTGGCTGACTCTATTCGGGGGAAAAATATAGTCTATATGTAAATATCAAACCGAGCGGACAAGAGATTTTCAACTTGACAGGTCGTGACCTCCTTGCAATCACTTGCTGCCCGTCTAGTGTTGCTAAATGGGAGTTAGGCTCAAGCTGGATCCCATCTAGATTCTCTGGGAATTTCTGGTATGGAAAAGGTAGAGAATCACTGAACTAGATGCAAAGTGCTGTGAAATGTACAAAGGAGACAAGCTGAAAAACCAGAGCTGTTTTTTCCCCCTCTAGTGCTTTGCAATTATAGTGATCTTAGGGGTGTGGAGTGTGGGAGGGGGCTCAGGGCAGGGGTGCAGGAGGGGTGTGGGGTGAGGCAGGGGGCTCAGTGCAGAGGGTTGGGGGCTCAGGGCAGGGGGTTGGGGTGCAGGACGAGGCAGGGGGCTGGGGTGCAGGAGGGGTGTGGGGTGAGGCAGGGGGCTCAGGGCAGAGGGTTGGGGGCTCAGGGCAGGGGGTTGGGGTGCAGGAGGGGTGTGGGGTGAGGCAGGGGGCTCAGGGCAGGGGGTTGGGGTGCAGGAGGGGTTCAGGGTGCGTGCTGCAGCCTGGCGCCGCTTACTTGGAGCGGCTTCGTGGTGGCAGCAGCATGCACCGGGGCCAGGGCAGGCTCCCTGCCTGCCCTGGCCCTGTGCTGCTCTGGCACCACGTCCCTACAGCCCCTGAAGGAGCGGGGGCAGAGGGCTCCGTGCGCTGACCTCGTCTGCGGGTACCTCCCCTGAAGCTCCCATTGGCCGCGGTTCCCCATTCCCGGCCAATGGGAGCTGCAGGGGGCAGTGCCTGCAGGCCAGGGCAGTGCGCGGAGCCTTCTGCCCCCCGGGCAGCAGGGACATGGTGCCGGCTGCTTCCAGGAGCAGCGGGGGGCGGGCCCGCAGCGCCACGGGGTGGCAATCCCACAGGCTGGATTCAAAGCCCTGACAAGCTGGATCCGGCCCACGGGTCATAGTTTTCCCACCCTGTCTTAGCTGTTACCTGTAGCAATAGCAGGTAAAACACTTTCAGACAGAAGAATGGTTTCAGGGCCATTTTCAACTTTGCAGCCTTAATGTTCTCTAAACATACCATAATATTTTATATGAAATTCTCCTCTAGCTGTTGAGGGAAGAGTCAGACTGTAAAAGAACAAGTAGCGTAAATTAAACAGTGGTAGAGTTACTCCTAGAAGTCAGAAGAATTGAAATAAAAGAATCGGATCATGCAGCACTCTTTCATGAGTATTCAATCCATAAGGATTGGCGAGGATACAATGGATTTTTTTGACAGAAGAACTGTGGGTGTGTACTCTTTTGTTTTGCTTGTGTTCCATAATGGTGGCAGCTTTAAAAATATTCAGGCAGTTAGTTTGTAGCAAAAACATATGTGCCTCTAATGCAAACAGATGTACACTATAAAACAGCCTCTTTGGGAAGTGTTAGTGGAATTCTTGTGAAGTTATATCTAAAGCAGGGTTATATATAGTTTAGTTCTGTTATTATTGGGTTGATTAATTTAAATGGATTTATGGTCTTTAGGGAGAGGGGCAGAGATTAGGAGAGGAAAAAGTGAAGAAATGGTATTTAGCTGTTACTGTACAATGTTATCTAAAATGACTGAAAATGACTCAGTCGTAGATTTAAAAAGCTGCCCAAGTGTATATGAGGGAACCCCTAGGCAGTGCTTCTGCCTACTTACAGATTATGCAACTGAGCACATGAAATATCCGTCCTCTAATGATGTGAGGGCGGTGCTCACATTTTCCCGGTATACCCAGATCATCTCTATTTCTCAGTAAGCAAAGGTTTTAATTACCCATCTCGACCACAAAAGACCTAGTGTGTTATATTAGGTAACATATATAAACAAATCCTGTGGTATCCCATTAGACCATTTAGCCGTGGATCTTTAATTTACAAGTTTGGTTGCAGATCACTTCATTAAATCAAATAGTAAATTGAATGATTAAAACCTCGATCCTGCAGGGAGGATCTGTGTGGGTGGACCCTCTGCAGAGCCCCACCAAAATAAGTAGGGCCCTGCATGAGTGCAAAGGTATGTCCATATAGAGCTTATAGCTGCTTTGGGGCCTTACAGTGGAATGTACATGACTAGGACCCTACCGAATTTCACGGTCATAGGAATTTAAAAATAATAAATTTCATGATTTCAGCTATTTAAATCTGAAATTTCACAGTGCTGTAATTATAGGGGTCCTGATGCAAAAAGTGCGGGGGGGGGGGGAGGATCGCAAGATTATTGTAGTGGGTGTTGCAGTACTGCTAACCTTACTTCTGCGCTGCTGCTGGTGGCGGCGCTGCCTTCAGAGCTGGGCAGCTGGAGAGCGGTGGCTGCTGGCCTGGAACCCAGCTCTGGAGGCAGCGCTGCCACCAGCAGCAGCGCAGAAGTAAGGATGACATAGTATGGTATTGCCACCTTTACTTCTGCACTGCTGCCTGCAGAGCTGGGCCCTCAGTCAGCAGCCGCCACTCTCCAGCCACCCAGCTCTGAAGGCAGCAGTGCAGGAGTAAGGGTGCCATGGTCTGGTATTGCCATCCTTACTTCTGTGCTGCTGCTGGCAGGGCGCTGCCTTCAGAGCTGGACACCCAGCCAACAGCTGCTGCTTTTCGGCCGCCCAGCTCTGAAGGCAACACAGATGTAAGGGTGGCAATACCGTGACCCCCCTAAAATCTTCCGCCCCCCCCCCCCCGCAACTCCCTTTTCACTCCGGGCCTCCAATTTGAGAAACGCTGGTCTCCCCGGTGAAATCTGTATAGTATTGGGTAAAAGCACAAAAGACTAGATTTCACAGGGGCAGACCAGATTTCACAGTCCGTGATGTGTTTTCCATGGCCGTGAATTTGGTAGGGTCCTATGACACATTGTCAGCAGGCTTCTGCTTTGTATGCGTATTAGATATGCATTTCAGTTTGCAATCCGGTATTGTCATGTTGTTTCCTTTAAAACCATGTTCTGAAGTGTCCCTAGCCTCTGTTTGCTAGAAGCTGGGAATGGGCAACACGTGATGGATCACTTGATGATTACCTGTTTTGCTCATTCCTTCTGAGGCACCTGGCATCAGCCACTGTCAGAAGATGGAATACTGTCCTAGATGGACCATTGGTCTGACCCAGTCTGGTCGTTCTTATGTAATAATGAGCTAATTTTTTCTGCAACAAAGTACTCTAGTTCCCCAATGTATAGGGTTGGGATTGGGAGGAGAGGTGGAGTCCCACAGAGCAGGATTTAAGAAGCAAGCTACAATATGAAAAAAAATTGGAGAGCTCCTAAGGAAATGCTGACCTTTCATTTAAATCAAGGTATTTCCCTGCCCAGATATTGGTCTTGTTAAATGTCAGAACTGGAGAAAAAAGGCTCTGTGATGCCATTTTTTAAATGTGAATTCTTTTCCTGTTCTGAAAAACAGCTCTATACAAATGGCATCTTGTGGTTTCAGGTTTGCTGCTTCTCAATGAAAGATGCTCAGTTTCTGAGCAAAAAAAAGACTAATTTTATATGGCTACAACGCCACATGATTTTTGAATTCAAAATGTCCTTTTTCTGCTCCCCATACCCCAGTGCATTTCTCCCCCCTAAAATAGATTCATAGATTCATAGATTCTAGGACTGGAAGGGACCTCGAGAGGTCATCGAGTCCAGTCCCCTGCCCGCATGGCAGGACCAAATACTGTCTAGACCATCCCTGATAGACATTTATCTAACCTACTCTTAAATATCTCCAGAGATGGAGATTCCACAACCTCCCTAGGCAATTTATTCCAGTGTTTAACCACCCTGACAGTTAGGAACTTTTTCCTAATGTCCAACCTAGACCTCCCTTGCTGCAGTTTAAGCCCATTGCTTCTTGTTCTATCCTCAGAGGCTAAGGTGAACAAGTTTTCTCCCTCCTCCTTATGACACCCTTTTAGATACCTGAAAACTGCTATCATGTCCCCTCTCAGTCTTCGCTTTTCCAAACTAAACAAACCCAATTCTTTCAGCCTTCCTTCATAGGTCATGTTCTCAAGACCTTTAATCATTCTTGTTGCTCTTCTCTGGACCCTTTCCAATTTCTCCACATCTTTCTTGAAATGCGGTGCCCAGAACTGGACACAATACTCCAGCTGAGGCCTAACCAGAGCAGAGTAGAGCGGAAGAATGACTTCTCGTGTCTTGCTCACAACACACCTGTTAATACATCCCAGAATCACGTTTGCTTTTTTTGCAACAGCATCACACTGTTGACTCATATTTAGCTTGTGGTCCACTATAACCCCTAGATCCCTTTCTGCCGTACTCCTTCCTAGACAGTCTCTTCCCATTCTGTATGTGTGAAACTGATTTTTTCTTCCTAAGTGGAGCACTTTGCATTTGTCTTTGTTAAACTTCATCCTGTTTAACTCAGACCATTTCTCCAATTTGTCCAGATCATTTTGAATTATGACCCTGTCCTCCAAAGCAGTTGCAATCCCTCCCAGTTTGGTATCATCCGCAAACTTAATAATCGTACTTTCTATACCAATATCTAAGTCGTTAATGAAGATATTGAACAGAGCCGGTCCCAAAACAGACCCCTGCAGAACCCCACTCGTTATGCCTTTCCAGCAGGATTGGGAACCATTAATAACAACTCTCTGAGTACGGTTATCCAGCCAGTTATGCACCCACCTTATAGTAGCCCCATCTAAATTGTGTTTGCCTAGTTTGTCGATAAGAATATCATGCGAGACCGTATCAAATGCCTTACTAAAGTCTAGGTATACCACATCCACAGCTTCTCCCTTATCCACAAGACTCGTTATCCTATCGAAGAAAGCTATCAGATTGGTTTGACATGATTTGTTCTTTACAAATCCATGCTGGCTGTTCCCTATCACCTTACCACCTTCCAAGTGTTTGCAAATGATTTCCTTAATTACTTGCTCCATTATCTTCCCTGGCACAGAAGTTAAACTAACTGGTCTGTAGTTTCCTGGGTTGTTTTTATTTCCCTTTTTATAGATGGGCACTATATTTGCCCTTTTCCAGTCTTCTGGAATCTCTCCCGTCTCCCATGATTTTCCAAAGATAATAGCTAGAGGCTCAGATACCTCCTCTATTAGCTCCTTGAGTATTCTAGGATGCATTTCATCAGGCCCTGGTGACTTGCAGGCATCTAACTTTTCTAAGTGATTTTTAACTTGTTCTTTTTTTATTTTATCTGCTAAACCTACCCCCTTCCCATTAGCATTCACTAGGTTAGGCATTCCTTCAGACTTCTCGGTGAAGACCGAAACAAAGAAGTCATTAAGCATCTCTGCCATTTCCAAGTTTCCTGTTACTGTATCTCCCTCTTCACTAAGCAGTGGGCCTACCCTGTCTTTGGTCTTCCTCTTGCTTCTAATGTATTGATAAAAAGTCTTCTTGTTCCCCTTTATTCCCGTAGCTAGTTTGAGCTCATTTTGTGCCTTTGCCTTTCTAATCTTGCCCCTGCATTCCTGTGTTGTTTGCCTATATTTATCCTTTGTAATCTGCCCTAGTTTCCATTTTTTATATGACTCCTTTTTATTTTTTAGATCATGCAAGATCTCGTGGTTAAGCCAAGGTGGTCTTTTGCCACATTTTCTATCTTTCCTAACCAGCGGAATAGCTTGCTTTTGGGCCCTTAATAGCGTCCCTTTGAAAAACTGCCAACTCTCCTCAGTTGTTTTTCCCCTCAGTCTTGATTCCCATGGGACCTTACCTATCAGCTCTCTGAGCTTACCAAAATCCGCCTTCCTGAAATCCATTGTCTCTATTTTGCTGTTCTCCCTTCTACCCTTCCTTAGAATTGCAAACTCTATGATTTCATGATCACTTTCACCCAAGCTGCCTTCTACTTTCAAATTCTCAACGAGTTCCTCCCTATTTGTTAAAATCAAGTCTAGAACAGCTTCCCCCCTAGTAGCTTTTTCAACCTTCTGAAATAAAAGTTGTCTGCAATGCAGTCCAAGAATTTGTTGGATAGTCTGTCCAACAATAGTAAAAACCCAAATGAACAAAACTGGAACGGACAAACTGTGTGTGCTCAAGCATCCTGATCATGATTATTGTGCTTACATCTCTTTCTCCAGCTCTTTACCTCTTCATTGTGTTTTTGGATTGTAAGCTCTTTAGAACAGGGACTGTCTCTTCCTATATGTGTGTAAAACATATAGCAGACTTGGGCCATGATGGCAGCCTTAATTCTGGCATTTCTCAACTTTCCAGTGCTTGACTTGGCAACATTAAAAATGTTCCTTTAACATACTTTTTGTGCGCAGTTGCCTAGGTTTTTAAGAAAGCAATTTGAAAAAGCAAATTCCATCATGTGGCATTACAATGACACCAATATGGCTCCTTAGTGGGGTTGGAACCTTTAGATCCATGATCACAGATCTCTGCTATGTGAGCTAACTGAGTAACTGTTAGCAGTAGTAAGTTGTCATCCTCTGTGTAGTCCAGCAGTGGAGGGAGGTGGAATGCTTTGCCAGTTGGTTTCACAGATATTTGCTGAGGAATGGCGAGACTCTGGACTCTTGGGTTCCATTCCAAGCTCTGGAAAGCAGGGCCGCCCAGAGGGGGGGGTGGCAAGTGGGGCAATTTGCCCCAGACCCCGGGCTCCACAGGGGCCCCCACGAGAATGTAGTATTCTATAGTATTGCAACTTTTTTTTTATGGAAGGGGCCCACGAAATTGCTTTGCCCCAGGCCCCCTGAATCCTCTGGGCGGCCCTGCTGGAAAGGAGTGTGCTCTAGTGGGCACATGCTCTTCTGCCTCTTCCCCCACCAAGTGTGACCTCTTCTGCAGTCTCTCATCCTACCTACCTCTTTTCCATCCCTATCTGCTCATTCTCCTCATCTAACCAAACCCAGCCCCCTCTCCCCAGACTTCTCATCCACATCCCAGTCTTCTTGCCTAGCCAGTCCGTTTCCCCACCCTCCCGCCACCAGCTCCTCATACATCACTCTCCACAACCCTGGCCTCCAGTCCTCCCTCCACGTATGTTCCTCATCTCCACTGGCTCTCAGTCACAATCTCCTTCCACTGGCACAGTGTCCAATCTCGATGTCCCACCCTGGTTCCTTGCCCCAATCTCTTTGCCCAGCCAGTTCTGGTCTCTTCCCATCTAAATTCCCAGTCCCATCTTTCCTCTCCCTGGCTCTGCCAACTTCCAGTCACAGGGTCCACCCCTCCAGGCTCCTTGTCCCAATCTGGTCCCTCTGCTTCTCCAGGTTTGGCTCTGCATTCGAATCCGTCAGCTTCTTCCTCCACGTTATATGGGCCTAGCAGGGTCATTGAGTGCACAGAACGGACAGGCTTCCTCCTTCCAGTTCTAGGGCCCAGACTCAGAACCGCTCATAGCAGCCCAGAGCTGCAATTGCAGGGAAGGGACTGTTCAGCCTTGGGCTGGAGCCTGATCATTGTGGATAGAATCTTGGGAAATTTAACTGCTAACATCTAAGAAGTCTCTACAGAATATGTCTGACTTGCATTTTTTTCAAGGGCTTATAACCTGGCCAAATTTGGGCAGATTTTCACAGATACTGGAAAAGAATCATCCCTGACACAAAGGTCGCCCCCCTCCCCCTGCTGAATTTCAAGTTCCTGGTGCAAAGCATGGGGGCGCTTGAGCTTTTCTAGGAAAAGGTGGGCAGAATTTTTTAATGTGGGCAAAACAGTGAATTTCCCTCCTAACTTTGTTCTTGAAAATGGCTGAATCATTTTGCGCACAATTTTCCAACAAAAAATTCAGCCTTAGGCAGACACCTGGCATGGACATTTTCAGCTCCCATGGTTAACGTTTGGCAAAGTTATAAGCCATGGAAAATGGGGTCTCATAATGGGAAGTGTGAGGCAACCCTAATAATAAGCAGTGCTACCAGCCCTGCCTATACTTCATGCATGTGTGTGTGTATAATACAGATAAAATAACTGCATTTTAAAACTTGAATTTCAGTGCTTTCACAAGATTCATTGTGATCATTGAGTACAGCAGAAACATACCAAGTATTACAAACAAATCATTTAAAAAATTCAGTTAAATGGGTATAGAATTCAAATCAAGCCAGTTCACTTGCTGATCATTTCATAGAAATGTGCTATACAATTTGCTTCATTGACTAAAAGGTAGAAAGATCGGTCCTGATCCAGTAAAAGCACTTAGGCCCTGATTCAGGAAAGCACTTATGCACATTCTTAGATCCATCCCCATTCAAAAAAGCACTTAACCACATACTCAATAGATTTCCTGAATGGGATGCTTTCCTGAATTAGGGCCTTAATCATGTGCTTCAGTTTAAGCACATGAATAGTTCCATTGACCTCAATTTTGCTTAAAGTGAAGCATGTCCTGGATTGATGCCATAATGAAGGAAACACTTTGGTGTGTGGGTGGGATCAGCCAAGTGAATTAGGCGAATACTATCAATTGAAAGTCAATGGAACTTGTACTGCTAACTCATGTAAGTGCTTCTAAAAATCCCACCATCCGTTTCTATATACATACAACACACAGACATTTTTTTCATGGAATGTTAGAATGACATGGGAATAAATTTTCACTCCTTTATATATTAAAGGTATTATCACAGATTTCCCACTGTTTTCGCCCCTGAATAATAATAATATATTTTTGTCCATAGATTTCTAAGGCGTTTACAAAGGTAGGTAGGTACTACTAACACTGTTTTTATAGAAGGAAAAATTGAGGTATAGAGAAAGTAATTGACATTCCCAAGGCCACTCAAGTAGGTCAGTGGCAGGGTTGGGATTAGAACTGAGATCTCCTGATTCAGAGGTCACCAGTACCCTAGCCACTTGACCACTAGACATCCCCTTTTTACTGAAGCATAGATAGCAATGGTGATGCTGTTATTTCCAGCTTCCCTCTAGTTACTACTATGACTCTCATTAATGTAGACATTTTCCACCTGAATATACAGTCCACCTTTGCCAAAGGAATTGCAGTGTTCTGTTCCATCAGACATGAACTTTCCATATTAGCACTTAAACTTAAGGGAAGCTGAAAAGGAAGAAAAGAAGCACAGAAGAAGCTTTTGGTTCTGGCATGAGTGTTGTGTATGAAATTATTGAAAGTGCTAAAGGGTCTGATTCCTAAATAATGAAACGGGGGTGAAGATAGGTCATGCAAGAAAGAACACACAATCAAATGGCCTAGAAGAAGATGAGGAAGAAGAATGTAGCAGGGGAGCTAGTGATTAGGAAACCATTTCTCTCTTCTGCACACTCTGCGAGGCACAGTGCCCGCAGGGAAAAACCTGGCCAGGCTTCCATCCCAGGCACTACATCCTTGTCGGATTGTGGTCTGTTAGGGTGTGTGTGTGAGTGGAGGGAGGTGTCAAGCCCTGGAGCTAGCTAGAGCATATGCTGCAGCATGCTGATCTTGATTAAAAGTGAAATGAAGATGGCCTGGCAGCGTGTGATGGGACCTTGTGGGGGCTCATGCGGCTGGTGCCGCTTAGCTCCTCATCCCCTGTGGCTCTCTAAGGTAAGGGCAAGCGTGTTCTCTCCATCGTCGCCACAGAAGGCAGTGGGCACGTCGAGATTACTCAGCTATCTCCTCTTGGAAGATGAGCAGCTGTGTTTAGCCTTAGATTGGATTTTATGATGCAGAATTAGAGATGATTTTGTGTTGCATTAGACTGGATTTCAAAACTAATAAATTCTCTTCTTGCCGACAGAACTTCTTGAATATTTATCAGGGATCATAACAGAGATGCATCATTTATGCTGCATTAAAAGGGTATCTATCTGGATTACAATTTTAGGAAGCTTGTAACATCACAGATACGACAGCATATTTTTTGCCAATGCTGAATTTAACCGAGAACAGATTTTCTAAGGTTCAGATTGGATCCCAGTACAAGTAGAAAAGCTTCAAAATGACCTATTGGCTGAATTGTATATTTTACCATAAGAACGGCCATATTGGGTCAGACCAAAGGTCCATCTAGCCCAGTATCCTGTCTTCCGACAGTGGCCAATGCCAGATGCCTCAGAGGGAATAAACAGAACGGGTAATCATCAAGTGATCCATTCCCCATTGCCCATTCCCAGCTTCTGGCAAACAGAGGCTAGGGACACCATCCTTGTCCATCCTGGCTAATAGTCATTGATGGACCTATCCCCCAATTGTTTTAGGCCCTAATTCAGCAAAGCATTTAAGAACATGCTTAACTTTAAGCACCAGAGTAATCCCATTGACTCCAGTGGGCCTACACATGATCTTAAAGTTACGCATGTGCTAAAGTGCTTGCTGAACCGGGGGCCTTAATGAGAAAAATTGGGACCCTCCCAACTAGAATGCCTTGGGAAATGGCTAGCTATAGACTATCACATAAGAAAGTAGGAAAATCCAGAAAGTTATTAATATATTTTAATGGCGTCAATCCTTCTATTAAAATGTTTCCTATACACAAGAAAAACCGTAAAAGAGTTGTAAACATTTGCAGTACTGTAAAAGATGGTTTTTCATAAAGGGCTTTGAAAGGAACAGGATTGAGTCCTAAATGAAAACGATGCATCTGAAGAAGTGAGGGTTTTTTTTTACCCACGAAAGCTTATGCCCAAATAAATCAGTTAGTCTTTAAGGTGCCACTGGACTCCTTGTTGTTTAAGTGGAAACTATGTAATTTGTGAACACCCACTCAAAGACATGGAATTGAATGTACAGGATTTAGAGTCAAACAGATTTGATGCAGACTAATTTGTCAGGTTGTTATTATTTTCAACAGCCACTTGCAAGGCTGGCAAAAGTCAATCTATTATTGATACACAAACACATTGGTGAAGAATCTATTTAAGTTTTTAGAAATGCTCTAATAGCTGCCCTCCCCTTTGATGATTATACGAAATAATGGCACATGAAGAAGTTATGCATTCTCCTCTTGCAATCCATTGTCAGCCAGATGAGAAAGCAACAAATGGGATGTTTGCTTAAATATCTCACTGTGTGACTATAAAATCAAAGGGAATAAACATAGTGCTGTATTCTTTATCTCGGTGACACATATTCATTCTTTTCTTTGTTTATAATACACACATCCGTTCTAACAAAATTTATATTGGATAAAGGCATTTCATTTTGTCAATATGACACAAATCTGTGCAGTGGTATGACTTTTTAATTGTTTTAATGTTGTTACAATCAACATGCCAGAGTGACTTAGACTTTCTCTTTGTTTATTGTCTTGGATATTATGGAAACAGAGCTTCTTCATGAACTGCTAAAACAATGACACAGTAGTTGCTAAATAGGGCTATTTTCATCCATCCAGGGAAGCTGCACAGTGTTAAATTGCAATCTCACATGGTGTAAATCTGGAGTTACTCGACTGGGGAGGAAAGGAGGTAGCGTAGTCTACTGGACAGGATGATTGACTGAGAATAAGGAGCCCTTGGTTCTATTCCCAGACCTGTCACTCACTTGTGATCCTGGGCAGGCACTTCACATTTGTGCCTCTGTTTCCTCTCCAATCTTTTGGGTGACTTGTCTACTTAGATTGTAAACTCTTCAGGGCAGGGACTGTCTCTTAATATGTGTTTGTATATTGCCTAGCACTATGGGATCCCGATCTTGGTTGGGCCCTGTAGGTACTTCTGTAATACAAAAAATAAGTAAATAGCATAAGAGTAGGGCTAACTCCATTAAGTTACTCTGGATTTACACTATTGATTTCTACTGGTCTATTCACATAAGTAAAGATGGGCTCCTGTCTCAAGTCAACTACGAGAGAGTGCTACAGAGATCCAGATTTCACCAAGTTGTATACATTCAGGCAAGGCCAGCGAGGTGAGGTGCACAACCCACTCTCAAGTGCCTCCCACTGCCACACCTTCACTTAAACATATTCTGTGATGGCCAGAAGTTCGTGATGGTCCACGCAGGGACAACTGGAGGCAGAATGGAATGAGGTCTAATATCCCGCATCTACTACTCATGATAAAAAAAGACGATATTTTCTTTTTTATTTACATAGGTCACAATCATACAAATATTATTGTGTGCTGTGCTTACTATCAAAAGCTTTGTGCCCAGGAGTAAACATTTTGTGGATTAGGACAGTAATCCGGCCACAGGACCAAGCAAAGAAGTGTACTGAAATTACCATACTCAAGAGCTTTCTAACAGACTTTGATGTTCTAATCAGAAAAGATGGTGAAGCAGTGCAGGCATAACCACAACAGGACCATTGCTGAAATTCCTTAAATATCAAATCCTTCATCTTCTAAATTGTCATATTAGTAGATTCAAGGCAGAGTATGTTTTACACAATAGCATAGTGTGGCATATAGAACATAGCTGAAATTTGAAAAGCTGTATAAGGCATCCATATCTCCAAGCACCTTTGAAAATCTCAGCCTATATGTACAATATGTGAGGTTGTGTAAAATATTGGGTATAATTTTTAAAGCACTTAGGCTCCTGAGTCACATATGTGCTTTTGGAAATTTTTTCTGTTGGCAGTGTTTATTATATTTTTAGGAGCAGACCCTCAGCTTGTCATAGCTTTATGGAAATTAAAATTTAAATATTATATACACTGCTATAAAGAGAGATCATAGTTTAAGGCATATGAACAAGGGGGCAGAGTAAAGGTTAATCATTCTGTCTTAACTCTGAATATTCTGACTTTGGAGTGGTTGGTTTCTCAGCCTTACTATCGCATTAGCTTTAGAGTTTTTTTAAAAATAGAAAAAAACAGAAAAAAGATACAAGCTGTTCAGTTTGTGACACACACAGTTTCCTGATTTGGAACTCTTTAGCTTAACAATTCTTCAACACAGATGTACTTAACTCAGGCTTCCTGTACCAGATTGCCTAATGTTTTTAAAATTGCCTTTGTCTTTCTGAGATGTTCAAGTTTTTTAGATTAACCAAAGTAACAAAGAAAAAAATATATACCCGGTAGTAAAATTCTATGTTAGATGCACACAATTTCTCCCTGTAACATGCTCATTATATTGAAATTATTTTTATACTTGGCATAAACCTTACATTTCAATGAGAGCTACAGCATAAATTGTTTGATGTTTCTGCCTTCAACTGTTGTTTATCTGCACATTTTCAGGGTAGAATGAATGGGATAATGTATATTCTTTTTTCATGCACAGTTACAATAATTGAAAATTAAGAATTTGTTCAAAATTTCTAAAAGCATTTACCCTGAGGTTGAGAGACTTTGGAAAATATTAGGTCAAAAGAAATTAGTCTAACACATATCAAGGAGGCTTAGAATGAAAGTTGAAATTCAGCCTGAACTGAGAATGCACTACAAGTCTGTCGCATCTTAGGCGCATTTAACATGCGCGATTTCAGCTTTAGGCAGTCGGCAAAAACAAAAACAAAAAAAAAGAGAAAAATAACAATTTAAATACTGTTTCTGTAGTGCGGGCGATTCCGCCTGCCATTACACTCAATGTAATTTTGACTATACGCGATTTTCGCTTTAAGCGCTGACTGCGGAACATAACCCCAGCGTAAGATGAGACAGACCTGTAATTGTTTATACACTAATAAATATTTTTAACACTTTTTCTTTCCCTTTCCCAAAGCACAATCACCTCCTCTGGTTTAAATCCCCCAAACCCTACATTGGTGAAATATGACCACTATCTTACTTCCTTTTATGGTCAAAAATGAAACAAAATTTCATGATCGTTTTAGATGTTCATAAAACATCCACCACTTTTTGAGTTTCACAATAATTTCTTTTTCAATTAAAGTAAAAAATTAACTTAAAAAAAACCATGAGCCTAAACCACTTACAGATTTGGCTTAAAACAAGTCACAAAACAAATGTTCAAGTTTTTTTGCACAAACTTAGTAATGCTTACAACACAGTGTGCAATTTATGTTCTTTCCTCTGAGTCTTCTTTCATATTCTTTCATTCTGGAGCCAAATGTAGAAAATGTATTTTTCTAAATCCATTTCACCTACTGTTTATGAAGTCTGAAAGCCTGGTAATGTCGGACAAAGATGTTTGGCCTCCTATCCTGCTGTGATCCTCAGACTCTATTCCTTGCATACTGTTTTTCTTAAAAGACTTCCTGTGTAGATGGAAATTCTTTTTTTTTCATACTTCCCAAGGAGGTCACTGAAGCAGCAATTTTCTGTTAAACCCTTGGATGTGGCAAGGTATATGATTATAGATGGAACAATGCCATCTCTGGCACTTCAGCAGGGCCAGGATTTCAACCCAGAAGTCAGTGGAAGTTTTACCATTGTCTTCAACAGAACCAGAATTTCATTGCTGTTATTTTAATAAGGAAGTGAGGCATTTGGAAACTACAGGCCCAATCATGCATAGAGTGCTCCATCTTGATCCTAGCGGCCTACCCTATCCTAGGGTTACCATACGTCCGGATTTTCCCGGACATGTCCGGCTTTTTGGTCCTCAAATCCCTTTCTGGGAGGAATTTCCAAAAAGCCGAACATGTCCGGGAAAATAGGGAGGCATGGTAAGGGGACCCCGAGTGCGAGTGGCTGCAGCAAAGCCAAAACTAACAACTCCCCCAATCTGCTGGGGCACGGAGGCGGCGGCGGCGGCATCCGAGCGCGCAGTCGCCTCCTCCCCGGGCTCCAACTTTCCCGGCTCCCACCGCTCTCCACCGCGGAGGGGGCCGAAGCAATTTCCCCAGCGTAGCAGCAGCCGGAGCCTGGGGGGCGGGAGGGAGGAGGGGGAATGCGGGGTGCTCAGGGGAGGGGGCGGAGTTGGGGCGGGGACTTTGGGGAAGGGGTTGGAATGGGGGCGGGGAAGGGGCGGAGTTGGGGCGGGGCCGGGGCCCCCGTGGAGTGTCCTCTTTTTTCACTGTTTAAATATGGCAACCCTACCCTATCCCATTAGATCAAGATGGAGGACGAAGTATGCTGGGACCTATAATACTTGGGAGCTGCAAATTCCTAGTAAAATAAGGGTAAGCTGCAGTCTACTCTCTTATTAAAAGTAGGTTCAGTGTGTCCCACAGTTGGACCAAATTTGGATGCCCTGTGGTATTACAGTTTGGCAGTAAATATTTATTAGTTTAGAGTTATCAGTTTCTATATGTGGATGCAGTATATGGATAACAACTGAAGCTCATGTTATGTATCACAGTAGCAGATGTAGTTGTTGAAAGAAGAGGTTTTTTGGATTTCATTATGAAATTATCCATGTAGCAGCATACCATAATACTAGTTGAAGTGGTATGTGAAATAATTACTGCTAATTACATTTTCCTGATTTAAAAACATTTCCATAATCTTATTGAGGCTAAATATTTAGTTGAGTGTCTTTACAAGGGATGATTAATAAAAATATTTGTAAGCCTGGATCAAGTTGAAACAAGAAGAGTTTAAAATTAGCTGTGTTGACACGGAGTTCCCCTGTATTCACACCCTACACACAATTGTAATAATCTTTGTACAATGTATGCTTCATGAAAACTCTAAAAGTATCATTTGACGACTAATAACTGATCATTAATATTCTTGAATGTTATGGATATATGCTAGTATTATGACTAAAGTGTGTTTGAACCAAACATGTCAGGAGGAGTTTGTATAGGTCTGCCTTAGACAAAGAAATGTGTATTTGATTCTCTGACCAGCCTGATCTTTCGGCAAAGGGCAAAGACAATGAAGGGTGAAGAAAGACTATGGAGCTTCCTTCACCACTAGACACCATGTTGCCTTCCTCACAGCTTGAATAAATTTTACGTTGAGGACCCTAAGAAGAATCCATTTCAAAGGTTTACTAGTCTATAAAGATGGGGGGTGGGTGGGTCTCAGCCTCAAGTGATAAGCAATTGAATCAACTGATTGTATACAATATTATAAAATGTATAGAGTGAGGTCTTTTCTGGAAGCTAATGACACACTAGTGATTAATATCATTGTGAAATGTCTGTATTAACACTAAATGGGGATATATGGATACTTGATGATATTATGCTTTAAAGTCTGTGATCAAACAGAGGGAAACAGGTTCCCTCCCAGACAAGAGAGAAGGCAGCTATTTACCTGTCACTTCACCTTTGACACCTTTGTCCGGCTTGTCCTCGTCCATCCCTCCACGAACGCAAGTTGATGCCTCATCATTCTGTTTTGTTGTGAGCACGTTCTTTCCATTTCTAGGCAAAGAGTTTTGTCATGGGATCAGCCCAGCGTGTGGTCTCTTAGGATCTAGTCATTGATGTGGGTTGTCCACCTATTGTCTTGCCCGCGGACTACATGACCTGCCCATCTTCACTTTGCGTGGTACATTGCCTGTACTACATCGGTCACCTCTGTACGCCTTCTGATCTCCTCATTTGGTATGTGATCACGGAGCGATATCTTACACATTTGCCTTTCCATTGCTCTTTGGGTGACAGCGAGTTTTCTTCCTCCACTTTCATCGTTGACCAGCTTCCTGCTCGCGCCGTATGTCACTGCTGGCAGAACAGTGGAATTAAACAGTTCTTTCCTTTTCTTCAAGGGCAGTTCATCATCCATTAGAGATGTCTTTATTTTGTGGAAACATGCCCACCCCGCCTTTTGCCTCCTACTCATTCCCCTTCGAATGAGTTGTCTCTGCTCAGTTGCTGACCCAGATAAACATATTTGTCAACCTCCTAGATTTCTTTCCCATTTACAGTGATGATTCTGTCTGCACAATGCTCATTCTGCATCCACTTCATCTTCGATGTGTCCACTTCCAACCCGATATCGTGCAAAAGTGTTTGAAGTTACTGCAATTTGTTCTCCAGTTCTGCAGTGTCCTTTGCCAGTATTACACAGTCATCAGTGAAGAGAAGATGCATTAAGTGTTCTCCGTCAATTCTGATTCCTTCTTCCTAGTTCAATTTCTTGAACAGCGACTCCAGTACTGCTTCAAACAGCTTCGGTAAGATTGTGTTTCCTTGTCTGACTCCTCTATGTATAGTATTAATGCCGGGGACATTGAATAATGTTAGCTCTGCCGAGCAATTGCGATTAACTTCTTCCAGCAGGTCAATGTACCTCAGGTCGATTCAGATTTCATCGAGTGCGTTGAGTACAGAATTAATCTGCACCGAGTCAAATGCCTTTTTGTAGTCAATAAATGCAATACACAATGGTATTTTGTATTCCTTGCATTTTTCGATGAGCTGCCGAACTGAGTGGATGTGATCAATTGTCGAATATCCTGAGCGGAAACCAGCTTGTTATCTTCTTTCATGCATCTCAAGATCCTTCTTGATCCGATTGTTCAGATGTATGCTCCAATGCAGCAAGCGGAAGACGAAGAAATAGAACATTTCTACGAAGATCTGGAGAAGGTAATGCAGAAAAGATCCACCTACACAATTATCCAAGAGGACTTCAGTGCAATAGTAGGTGGAAAGGAGAGTGAGAAAGAAAAGCACATGGGAAAATTCAGTAAAGGTGTAAGAAATGATTGTGGAGCATGTCTGGTTGCATTCGCAGAGGCAAACTATCTCCACATAATAAACACGATATTCACCTGTTGTGGTGTTTAGATGCTGGATACAACACCTGTTTCCTATGTAAATCAAGAGTGGTGGAATCAAAATAATGGAGGCTCCATTTACATACAGCATGAGGTCATCCTGCCTCTTGAAACAAAGTAATTGAACTTTAGAAGATTTAAGCAAAGACAGACGCCATCTTTGGCATCCATCACTAGACAGACGCAAGAGGCCAGACCTTGCAAGCTGAGAAAGATGGGTCCTTCAATCAAGGAGCGGGGGTTTGAAGTCTCTGGAAACTGACTATAGGTGAGAAACCATCTTGAACAAAGCCTGTGCCTTGCTAGGTAACATTTTAGACTGTTAAATACGTTTTCACTTTGATTTGCTTGTCACCCTTTCTCACTGGTCTGGATTGCACCCTGGAACGTGACAGCTACACTCAGGACTTTTGCATTGTATCATATTTTATCCAAACTTAAACGTATAAATGGGGTAGGATGAGGGTCAGTGGATTTCTTTATGCTGCTAGAAAAGAGATTTTCTGCTATCTTCCAAAGCCCTTTTCACAGCTATATGTATTTTCTTTCCACTTGGTGAGTATTACTCTGTATTCTTGTGAAGGATATATAAGCTGCTTTTGCAGAATTAGGTTGTCAATGTCAGTAAATATAGAATGTTGGAACTACTTACAAATATAAACAAGAAGCACTTTGGGTCCATTTTTAAATAATCGATCAGTTTCTTTCTGCATGGATCTTACTTGCTTTCCACTTGGAAATCAGATGCATGTTTTTCCTATAAAGTCCAGTTGGGTTTTCTCTCCACCTTCATGAATTTTTAAAATTAGTACATAAGTGAACACCCTTCAGTAATACTCTGTAAGTGCACAACAAAGGAAGTCATTAAAAAATAAGTTTCTTCATTAATGGGAATCCTGTGTTAGGGGAATGTACAAACTACTGAATAGCTAGCTGCATGTGTGCTGAATAGATTTAGGAGGTAGGATTCTTTCCTGTCAGTGCTCCACTTGCACAAAGTCCATTTACTCGGGCTTTGTGTGATGGCAAAGATTTCATCCCAACGCAGAAACTGTATATAGTTTCAAAATGTTATGTAAATAAACTATAACGGGAGACCATCAAAGGCACAAATGGCAGTTAAGTGTCTCACTCCCACCCCCAATTTAATAATAAAGAAGAGTATAGATATTCTGAACCCCTTAATAACCCCAACATGCATTCTCAGTTGGAGTTCAGACTTAAATAGGCACACACATTCAGCGCAAGGAGTTGTGTGACCATTGCGGCCGGTTATACAGTGGAAATATCTTCATCAAACAGAGTCTTTTCAATATTTAATGCTGATTTTAAAAACAATATTTGTCGTGCATGACCCTGTTTTAGTATGTTATGAAAAGGAAAAGATAGCGAAAGACTGCATGTGTCGTATCTCTTCTGTGGCTTGGTTTTGTACCTGTCAACAACTACAAAAGGTGGTTTATTTACTCTCCTAATGTAAGAAACACTGGAAAACTCTGTTAGTCAGAAGGTATACAGAAGTTCAAAGGACAAATAGCCTCCTCTGACCCAATTTATTTGATATATAACAACTGTTGTTGCTATGAGAATTGCATTATTTTCATTTGAAATCGAGGCTGCTAATAGAGGAATCCAGCGAAGCGTATACCTTTCTTACAGCACTTCAGAGTCAAAGGTAATGATGAGGCGCACATCTATTTTACCTTTGTGTCTCTCAGTTCTCCTGTAATTAGTGAAGGAAAGATATTTGATTTTAAGCAGCTGCACCATCTTTTTATGGATGAAAACATATGTATATTAGACTCATAACTAGAGCTGGGTGAATAACTGATTTTTTTTGGTTTACTGGCAGCTCCGAACAATAAAATTAAAAACAATTTTGGTTCAGCTCAAACCAAATCCAAAAATTGCAAACATTTTGGTGAATTGAAGAAAAACATGTTTGGGGTCAAATGAAACATGTTTTATTTAACTCACGAGAGATTTTTTGGGGCATAAGATCAGGAAAAGGCACCTCTTGTAACAATTAACTCAGTGGTTAGAGCACTCACCTGGGATGTGGTGGTTAAATACCCCTCCTCCCCCAAACCAATGTGAAGAACAGATTTGAAGGTGGTTCTTGCACGGTTCAGGAAGTTTAGGCTTGAAATTAGACGACGGTTTCTAACCATCAGAGGGGTGAAGTTCTGGAACTGCCTTCCGAGGGAAACAGTGGGGGCGAAAGACCTCTCTGGCTTTAAGATTAAGCTTGATAAGTTTATGGAGGGGATGGTTTGATGGGATAACGTGATTTTAGTCAATAGGTCAATAACGTGCCATTGCTGGTAATTAGTAACAATGGTCAATGATGGGATATTAAAAGTTACTACAGAGAACTTTTTTCCGGAGGGTCTGGCTGGAGAATCTTGCTCGCATGCTCGGGGTTCAGCTGATCACCATATTTGGGGTCGGGAAGGAATTTTCCTCCAGGGTAGATTGGCAGAGGCCCTGGAGGTTTTTCGCCTTCCTCCGCAGCATGGGCCAGGGGTCGCTTGCTGGAGGATTCTCTGCGACTTGAAGTCTTTAAATTATGATTTGGGGACTTCAGCAGCCGAGTCAAGGGAGAGAATTATTCCAGGAGTGGGTGGGTCAGCTTTTGTGGCCTGCATCATGCAGGAGGTCAGACTAGATGATCATAATGGTCCCTTCTGACCTTAGAGTCTATGAGTCTATGAGAAGCATGCCCTCGCCACTGGGCTAGGGCTCTGTCATTCTCTTTGTTGATGCTATCCCACTGTACATAAATAATTACAGAGTCATTGGATCAAAGGCCACGAATTTAGGTCCCCCACAAGCAAGGTGACTGCCCTAACCACCCGGCTATTGAGTCATTCTTTTTTCCTTGGCTAGTGACATTGGCATATGGAATAAACATTCTCCTTCCTAGAGCTAAACTGAGACTGCTGCTCTCACTCCACCCCACTGGGTGGAGAGCTAATTGTCCTCCATTTTGGATCCCGCTTGGACAAGGTGTGGGCAGCTGCTAAGTTGGGTGTTTCTCTCTCTCTGTCTCTAAAACCATTAGAAAAAGGAAAGGGACAAGGGAAAAGGTCAGCCTGGGAGGGACCAACCAGAGCCTGTGTTCCATGTGTTTCTCTAGCAAACTGGAATGTTAATGGGGAGGAAAGTGGTGAAAAAAACAGCTTAATCCTTTACATGGAACTATCCGGGAGAGAGGGGCATTTTCCAGCATCCATCACAGATACGGCCAAGTGAAGTACGCCAAAACCGAGATCTTGGTGCTTTCCAATTGTTGCATTTCATTTTGAGTTTGTGAAATTAATTCAGTTTTATCAAAACTATATGGGATTTCTTAGGGTTACCATAATCCAGCAAGCAAAAAAGAGGACGGGAGGAGCCCCGCCCCTGTCCTGTCCTAGCCCCGCCCCATCCTGCCCTAGCCCCGCCCCTGCCCCTCCCACTCCCCCCCTCAGAACCCCCAACCCTCCCCCCACTCCTTGTCCCCTGATTGCCCCCTCCTGGGACCCCTGCCCCTAACTGCCCCCCAGGACTCCACCCCCTCCCTGCCTCTTGTCCCCTGACTGCCCCCTCCTGAGACCCTCCCCCCATCCTAACTGGCCCCCTAGGACTCTACCCCCTACCTGTACCCTGATTGCCCCAACCCTTATCCACACCCCCACCCCCAGACAGACCCCTGGGACTCCCACGCCCCATCCAACCACTCTCCACCCCCTGACAGCCCCCCCCCAAAACTCCCGACCCATCTAAACCCCTCTGCTCCCTGTCCCATTGACTACTTCGATCCCTCTCCCCACACCTGCCCCCTGACAGCCCCCCACAGAACTCCCAACCCCCCACCCCCGCTCCTTGTCCCCTGACTGCCCCCTCCTGGGACCCCTGCTCCTAACTGCCCTCCAGAACCCCACCCGCTACCTAAGCCTCCCTGTTCCTTGTCCCCTAACTGCCCCCTCCTAACCCCCCCCCCAAATGCCCCCCAGGACCCTACCCCCTACCTGTACCCTGACTGCCCAAAACCTTATCCACCCCCCCACAGAAACCCCCCCCGAACTCCCGACCCCCCCGTCTCTTGACTGCCCCCTCCAAAACCTCCCTGCCCCTTCTCCGACCCCCTGGCCCCCTTGTTGTTGGCCTTTCTTCCCCTAATGTCTGGGTGAACTTGCTCAGGAACTGCCTGAGCCGCTCGTCGGACGCTGGGCAGCAGCGGGGGAGGAGCTCCAGACTGCCGGAGCCAATCTGCGATGCAGGGAGGGAGGGAGGGAGGAGGAGGACGTGCTCTCTCTGGCTGAGTGTCGGAGCCCCATGTAAGTGGCACCATCCGGCCAGCTGCACTGTTAGCCGCGCGCGCTCTGCATGGGGGGCGAAGGGGGAAGTCCGGACATTTACAAATTCCCCCCGGACGCTATTTTTAGCTTAAAAAGCCGGACATGTCCGGGGGAATCCGGACGAATGGTAACCCTAGATTTCTTTCAAAAACAGGCCTGATTTGCAGGGAATATGGGTATGGGGGTCTGTATCTGAGTAAAAAGTTTAAAAAGTTCAAAAGAATAGAATTCAAAATTTTGTTTCAGCAAAGACATTGCAGAGCAAGCTGAATTTCTTATGCAAAAAATGCTATTTTGGAAAAAAATGGAAAACAATATTAGCTGTTTGTGCACAGTCCTAGTAGATAGGTGTGCCATATTCTTAAAACCTGCAGCTGGCTTGGCATACTGGTGCGTACTGTTGTAATATTGTTTTGAAGTTTATTAGATGAAATATTGTCTTCAACATCCTGGCTGAAGTCAGCCTTTGTAACAAAGGTTTATTGAAATCACAGAAATAATAAAAATTAGAGATAGGTCATTTATCAAGTAAACTTATGTACTGTAGGAACAGATGGGTTTCCCAGGAGCTTCTGTGGTAGACTGGATAAACCTTGCTACTTTAGTGGTTACAAGCTACTGAGCTATTCCTAAAATGCCTTTCATGAGAGAAAAGATGATCTTTCTGCTAATGGTTTAGAAGCTGAGCAAGGTAGGAAAAGGGCAATGTCAGAATTCAATTTTTTATATTTTTATAATTTGGACGGATAATATCAATGTTCGTTTATTTTTAAGCATTTTTTAATTTTTATCGATTTAAACTTTCACAGTTGGGAAATTGAGTGTGGAGCCCCAGGGAGCAGAAGGGGCCAGACAATAATTATGTAATGACAGTAGATGTTGTGATTCAAAAAGTTAGTTTTATAACCATTAAAACACAAAATTGTCAACATCACAGGGCAAACAGAGAAAGTAAATACCCTGAAATCAAAGTCTAACAAGTTTTCAAGCAGCATTTTTCATACTTTGCCTATCTTTAAATTTCAGTTCTAATGGATGAAAATATTTTTTGTCGGGGTGTGTGTGTGTGTGTGTGTGTGTGTTTGTGTGTGTGAGAGCGAGAGAGAGCGCGAGATTGTGTATATGGTGAAATGATATTTACTGATATTTACTAATTAAAAAATAATCCTTCAAAGCCTATATCCAAGGGAAGTATCCATATATAAACCATCATCCCCAACAAACCCTGACCTTTTTTTGTCTATATCCTGAAAGAATAATTGTTCTGCACATAGTGACACCATAAAACAGTGGTGTGATGCAGGCAAATACAGTGCTCAGATAATATAGAGATGGGTGCCGTCAAAGAACCAGGGTAGGTAGCTGTAAGAAGTCAGTGTCCACCCCAAGAGGCTTACAGTCTAACTGTAATTAAATAGCAAACCCAATAATTTTCATCCAGTTAATCAATTCCCTGCTATTGCAGGGGCCTTGGGCATTGGTGACATCTCAGTCTCCCCTGTTCTCTGCCTGTGGTACACAATAGATTAGTCTCCTGATGGCAGTAGTGCTTTGGTCTAATTCCAGTTGTACAGTTTAGTGTGCATGTGGCCTGTCATATACAGGAGGTCAGATTAGAAGATCTGGGTGGTCCCTTCTGGCCTTAAATTTTATGACTCTAAGTTAGTGGTTTTCAACCTGTGATCTGAGGACCAGACTATGTCTAGGGTGACCATCCCTCCTTAATAGGGCAGAACAGTCCTGCAATGTACATTTCAAGTCCCGGTGCTGGGCTGAATGACTCCGGGACAGCAATTGTCCCAGATTCCCTGCAGTGCCGCTCCATACCTGCCCGAGGCTCAGGGGCAGCACCAGCCTCTTCCCTGGAGGCCCTGTCCCTGGCCAGGCCAGAATCTGGAGCCAGAGCTGGGTAGTAGTAAGAACTGCCCAGGAAGCCCAGGCTGCTGTGGGGAGCCCTGGAGTTCTAGAGGCTCCACTTGCCCTGGATGTCTTGCCTGGGGGGTGGGGACATAGGTCAGGGGCTGCTCTTGGGCAGGTGGAAGGTCTGGGACTCCCCACAGCGGCCCTGGCTTCCTGGGTGGCTCTTACCACTGCCTAGCTCTGGCTTCTGGCCTGGCCAGGGGGCGGGGCCTCAGGGGAATAGGAGGGGCAGGGGTGGGGCCACAGGGGGGGCGGGGCTCCTGCATGTGTCCCACTTTTGCATTTTGAATATGTGGTACACTAGCTATGTCTAAGATTTCCAAAGGGGTGTGCAGCTTCAATTGAAAATTTTTAGGGGGGTCTGCAAATGAAAAATGGGTGCAAATCACTGCTGTAAGTTGTGATTTCCTCTCTTCCCATTACATTGTGGCTTATTGGTGTTTTGGGGAATTTTCCCTGTCTTAACATTCATTGTGCTGCATCATTATTTTTCTCATATTTCCAATACAAAGGAGGACACTGCATATGGTATTTTGCACAGCCTTTTTAAAATCATTGTTTTTTTTTAAATTATAAGTGAATTATACCTTTATTGTATGGTCTATTGTGTGGACATCGGCCTTATAAAAACAATACCACTCCATGTGGAAAAATCAGGTAATGAAACAGGTATGTCAGCACACTGCTGGTAAATATTTTGTCACAGGGCTATGATTCCCATCCCACAGAACTGTAGTGTTGTGAAGGCCAAAAAAAAAAAAAAAAGGCTGTTACTTTGTGTGTGCCTGTATGTAGAGTGTGCATGTGGGGAAGTATATGTGTAGGGAGATATATTTTAGTTAGGTGTTTATATGTGTGTTTATAACAATGTCTCTATTTTTATTACTCTTTTAATCCTGGTTCAATTCTCCTTTCTTATTTGTGTATATTTGTGTATACTTTAAGCTCTGTGAAAAAAGCTTAATTTTTAATCCGTTTTTCTTTAATCTATGAAAGTGAGTCTAATATCGCCACCTGTGAAATCCTATTCAATGTAAGCCAGTCCAACCCCCACTGAAGTCAATGAAAGATGGATCAGCCCCTGTCATTGTAAGTAAATGATCCAGGGAAATGACTTTGAACACTGAAACACTTTAAACTAAAGCAGTACTTTATTTTACCCTCTGTCGAAAAGAGGAACGAAACTGTTTGGTGCAGCCAGCGGATAGCAAGTTCTTAATCAACTGCTTCCTTTTAGCCAAATTGCCCAAGTCTAACACAAAAATTAAGCTGTGCTGTTGGACTCCTTTGGGGCCGGGGAGGAGGAACTATGATAAATTACTGCCTCGCCATATATTTTCTTTTGCTCCTGGGTAATCTCATAAGGAATGGCAAATACAACTCACCAAGAGGAGCTGAGTGTGCTGCTATATACAATAACCACAAACCTAATTCCTGCCGGGAAAAATAACACTCAGCAACATTTACACAGCATTGAAAGAAACAATTTATGAACAAACCATTAAGTACCCTGGGACTGCACACAAAACATTGATAAGTTTGTTTTGGTTTGACAGTGGAAATGTAACATATTGTCCCCAGCCTAATACAAAATCAGCTCTGATGATTATTATTTTAGTTCTGTCTGCACAGTTGCAGTACAATCACTAGAAATGTGCATACCCAGTATAATTGAATTTCTTCCTTTTTAATTTTCAGTTATATTGGCTACATTTTAGTACAATTATTAGTCATGTAATAACAGTGAGAGAATTGCATATATTCTTCTTTTGTTGCACATGTATAACTTCACTAAATGTTAAACAGGAATTGCCGGATAAGGATATATTCCTGTGTATTAGCTAGCTGTGCTCCTAGGATAATCATACAATGAATTCCTGTGTGTGCATACTTGATATTGGGTGCATTTGAATAGCAGAATTGAGTGGCTTTTATACTTGGGAGCTACTTTAATATTGTATTGTAAAAATATTGAACACTTTAAGTAGTGTCACATACGTACTTCCGATAGAATAAAAAGAATGGGGCTCAGTTAATTGCAGACGAAGGGTACTACTTATTAGGAAACATATAGACTGGAAGTGAATGTGATTTCCCTCTCACACAGAAAATAGCAGTGCTTTGTGCTCTGAGCAGCACTATCTGAAGATAAAATCAATTTAGCTATGAGCCAGCAAAAATCTATTCTTATCCAGTAGATTTAAAATATTGCTCTTTGGCATATGTTTAGTTGTACAGTGTGAATTTAACATTAACTTAGGCCACTTAAAGGATTCATGACATTGTATCGGTTTAATTCCTATAGAAGACATCTAGTTAAATTTTTAATACTTAAATGTTATTCATATTGCATTGTAGCAATATAAAGAAGCCTATGTTAATGCATACAAACATTGCAGCGAGCTCCCTCCAAATGTCTACATGTTTTCTGTGGCAATGGAGAATTAGAAGTAGAACACTTGGTATGTGATATACACCAAAAAATGGACTGAGATTACCAACTCTTTCCTGTAGTCCACTGATCTCTCAACCTGCTACGACCCAAATGAGGGACACAGTGTTGAACAAAGACCCAAAAACAAGGGATACACAAAAATTATTCATTCAGGAGACATAAAATGCTGTGAACTAAAACGAATGCAGTTCTTTGAAATGAAGGGTACTGGAGCGGTGTGATCAGATGGTAATGGTCTACCAGTAAAGGCTGTATCAAACCTAGGTCTAGAGGTAGAGGTGGTGATGGTGATGGTGGTGGTGTTGGGGGAGGGGGGGGGTGAGGGAGGGCGTTGAGCCAAGTGCCAATCTGCTGAGCCACTGAGTCTACCTTCTTCTTTAACATGTTAAAATAAGATATTGATAATAGGCATCAGCTGGATTGAATAAGCCTCATTGGTAAATGAGTAAAATAACTTTTGTGGTGAGTTGTGAGCTCTTGTAGCACATCAGGTTTGCTGCTGCATTATGCTAATGGAGTGCAAGAGGCGCACTTCACCATGACCGGTTATTTTACTGCAGCATCTACTCTGTGACAGCGACCCACACGCGATAACACTTACGCCTCAAGCTGAAGTAAGTCAGCTGGAATATATGTTGATAAAAGTAACACGCCATCCTGTCTCAAAGTAGGGACTTGTGAAAGTATCCGGTGTCTCAGATGTCTAAAGCTTAAGTCTCCTAAATGCATCAGGTTAATTCTTTCACAGTGCTGAGTTAATTGGTCACATGCTAACCTTGAATAATTTAATGATTTTATTAGCTAAGTCTGTGCTTAAAGAGAAGCTAGTGGTCAAGTCCCTTTTGTATGACGTCTGCCTTTCCTTACAGTGCACAGATTCTAGCATTAGCAATAGCCTGTTTGTTCAGCAGTACCAGGAAGGGGAATGATTTCTTCAAAAAAATCATAAATTGAAAGGTAGCTATTGTTTCTTAAAATCTGAGAAAGTTCAGTGAAATATGATTACTTCAGTATAGTAACTTAATCTCCTTTTGACATTCATTAACCAAGACCATACTAAACATGTTCTATAATGGGCAAGGAATGGGAAAAGATTAGCTAGATTTCAAATGGCCTTTTACTTTTAATTTATTCAATGGTCAGACAAAGTTCATTGGAAAACATTTTCTTTCAAATAAAAGTATGTGTTATGTTTCTAGTCATGTTCTCAGTGTCTTGGTCTTGGTGGTCAAAGAAGCCACGCTACATGCAGGTGAAATGTGTTGTTTTGTGGTTGAATGGAGGCAGTCTGGATTTTCGAAGCAATTTACTGTCCAGAAATGTTCTGTTGGGGGAGATTTTGTAGCCTTGATAGAGGAGAGGAAGGCTCTCTTTGCCTCCTTCGCCACCGTGTTGAAGGTTTGTAGAAATTCTTTGTCCTAGATTGTCTGTATCAGAATATATTTTCCACCACTGATACTCAAGATTTTTTCCCCTGATTTTTTGCTGCTGAATGACATCTCAGAGGAGGTGGGAGAAGGTACTTCATAAATAAGTTTTAGAATTTGGCATTTTGGGGGCATACCGTGCTGGTGGCTTCTTCTGGTCTAGCCTTGTACCTTCTTTTTCTGCAGACTTAATCTAAGGATATGGATTTGAGTGAATTTTCCCTGAATTTAGCTCAGAAAGGAATATAATGGCTACTGAGCAGTTCACACCACCGATGTACTGTAGAGGGGAAAGACTTTGTATCCCATTACATTTCTTCTTATGGACTATCCAGTCTCCTGTAGTGCAATAATTTTAGACATGAGACTTTGGGCTACAACATTTTAACTGCTGGGCAAGGAATTTTTCACTGTTTCCTTACAACCCCTTTTCTCTCTGAACCTAAAGTACCCTGTTATGTAAAATTGTCCCTAACTTACACTTCCTCACTCTCAATGTACACTTTCTTCCTTTATTCTTTTCCTTCTCTTCTTTTTGTCACACTACAGACCTAATCATGTTAATTGGAAAGTTCATTTTAAATTTGCTTTGTTCCTTCTATGCCAAGCTCTTTATGTGCAGACACAATAAGGGGTTTATGTGCTTTATGTCCTTTATCTACTGGACGTTCAGATCTTGACTCACTAAACAATAAGCAGAAGTGAAGCTTATGCAGCTGGGACATCACCAACTCTCACAGCCCGAGACCCTTATGTAACTACATTGCTACAATCTGCACTCTTGTACTTGTGATTAACAAGTGGTTTTCAAGGGCAGACTTCAACAGAGTGTACTGCAGTAATCTATCCTCTAGGTCCCTTGGGGGAAGGTTCATATCTGGAAGAAAAGGCTACATCTTCTGAATAGTTTGGAGATGAAAGAGCTACACTGACAAAACTTGGGATTTGATATTCAACTGATGATCACAAATCATTGTGATTGGTTGAAATCTTCCAAATTTTGATGATGTTGTTGTTGAAATTTTGATTTAGAAAAACTAGGTGAATTTTTTTAACAAACTTTTTTGGTAAAAAATTCATCTAGAGCTAGTTCAAAAAAATATTGACACTGACAAAAATAATCATCAATAATTTGAATTTTTTTGGGGTGGGGGCAAGAATTGTGAAAAAAAATCTATTTTTTAAGCAGCTCTATTCCCAAATTGCTAACCCTACCAGCATGCGTGGGGCACACATCATTAGTGCAAATTTATTATTATTATTTTTATTATTTATTCAGTATTGAAAAGTCCAGAGTTCTTTCTACCACCTCAGATAAGCAGTGTTAAATTCTTGCCACAATATAATCACTGGGTTCCAAAATGAAGTGTTAAAGCAGCTGTGAGGCAACCAACACTGAGGCTGTGTCATAGCCTAGCACTGGATCAGGAAACATGGTGATGTCTCTCCCATTTGTTTTGTACTCACTAAAGTGTTAGGGTGACAGTCTTATTGTGTGATATTTGTTTAAATGCAGACCAAATGGCGATGACATAGATACTAGGGCACAAATCCTTTATTTGACTGTAGACATTGTAGCTGCTGACAAAGCACTGCCTGTGTGTTTCAGGTGCCAATTTAACAGTAACCTCAGTGGGTACCAGAATAAGGTCCTGTCTCAGCTGTGATTCAAGCAGCAACGTTGATGGCACAGCTGTTTCATAACTGAGGCCTGGCAAAGTTATACAAGATGGATGCTAAGTTTGTTTGCAGGAAGCTTCAACAGAAGAAAAAACATTTTATGTTGAAACAACTATAGCTAATAACTATGGGGTGTCTGTCAAGGGAAATAATTGCTTAGAAGGGACTTGTTCATGGGGAATCTGTACTGGTCTATAGACATGCATGTAATGCTGGAGATGTAGACACATGAGCAGTTCGCACCTTAGGGGGTGATGAAAGCCACTTAGACTAGCCATGAGAAGGTTTGTGATACAGGGGTTGCATTGACACTCCTGAAGGGAGAAGTACAGTTGCTCCTAAAGCGGTGTGTGTGTGTGTGTGTGTGTGTGTGTGTGTGTGTGTGTGTGTGTGTGTGTGTGTGTGTGTTTTAAAATGGTGCCAGCTGTTGAGCAAATTGTTTGTTCGCCACTTGCTCCTTGGAATGGCAGGAAGTATGCCCCCTGTAGAAAAAAATGGGAGAACTTTTAACTTCTCATGTAAGTTGGCATTAGAGAAAAAGAAAAGTTCAGGCCTTGGATGATAGAGGTAATTTAATAAATGGAAGAGAGAGCTCTAATATAATGGCAAAACCGTAAAGGCTGGCTAGCCTAATAACAAAATTGTTTTAATAATTTCTTGAATCTCTGAAGGTGAATCCAAACTGAAGTATATATATATATAATTTTATGGAAGTAAATATTTTATGTGCCCTGGGAACATGCAGCATACATACCATTTTTATTATGATTCCAGTCCTCCGGGACATTTCTCAGGCCAGAGTTTTTCTTATCTGGTGACAGGTACCTTACACATATTGCAGTCACCCAGGTTGCTATAGTTAATGCACATGTTAAGGATAACCTAGAAGGTGTTACTAATTTATATCATGATGGTTTCTTTGAAAAAGCCTAGAGCATTTATTCTGGCTCTTTATCTTTAATACGATTGTCAACATTTTGCTACATTTTGAAGGAAATGGTAACATTAATGCCATGCGAGGAAGGTCATTCCATTCCACTTTCCAATTCCTTAGTTACAGCCTCAGCTTTCTTAATTAATACAAAAGTTTTGATAGAGATATGATAGTGGAAGGGAATCAGCTTGGTAGCAGTACCAAGTAAATAAATCTCTGCTTTTCATACTGAAAGTGCCTGAAAACCACACACACTGTGAAACGGATCTAAATTACCATTGCCTAGACATGCTTCTGTTATGTTTCTCCATGAACATGAGAGACCAGCAAAAAACATTAACGCTAAATCTTTAAACCAGTTACTCAAGATGTAGACCTCTTCATAAACTTTGGGTGTCTTCCCCCCATCCAGCTGTATGCAAATGAGGAAGATGAACTATAAAGCAACGTCTCTGTGAGTTGAACATAGTTTAGTGGGAGACATACTTTTGTGAAAAGATTACATGAACAATGGAAACCCTTTCATGAAGACAAATTTGTCAGTTTACTTTTATGATCACTGTTATTAATTTAATTATATGCATTGAGTTAGTGCCCAAAAGGCCAATAGAAATCCAGATTCCATTGTGCTAGGCACTGTGCCAACGTGTAGTGAGAGAGAGTCCCTACCTTTAACATTTACATTGACTGTATCTGATCTCTTTGTAATGCTATATATGAATTAGTTACTGTACAGTATATTTTCAGCCATGATGTCCTGCATGACTGTCTCAAGAAGAAGCAGCGACATCAAAATCTATCTGTTGCTTGTTGAAATTTTTTTGAACAGAAAGTTGTTTTGTCGAAAAGTGGCCAGTTTTTAAACAGGTTTTTTTTTTTGTAAAATAAATTGTTGACACTGTAAAAAGTTGTCATTTTTGGAAAGAAAAATATTGTGCTACTTTTGAATATTTTTTCCAACATTTTTATCAAAAACATGACAAATTGATTAGTTTTCAACATTTACAAAAATGGATAGCCTTTTTCAATACTAGGTTTTTAAAAATAGGGGGGAAATCATGAAACATTTTGAAAAAAACAAAAATGCTTCCATTTAGAAAATGTCTAAACAACTTTGAAACTTTTAATTTTGTGTAAACAAGCTTTTTTTTCTCAATTAGCTCTAATTGTACTGTGTGCTGTAGTAAGTCATTCTACTATGTTTTTTTTAACCTGCCTATAAAATACGTAAGATTTTCCTGCATTGTTTCAAATATTAAAGCAATACTATTATCACATACTATATTAGGACCTCTTGCTTCAGTAGATTTGAACAAATTGTCATAATAAGCCACTGATACTTATTTTGGATTGAATGTATTGCCATACCTTATGTTCAGGGAAATAGGGAAAATTTTCCAAAGTGCTTAAGTGAGTACCACTGAAAATCAAGATTCAAAGCCTTGGTCCTTCAGAGCTGTCAATGGGTCAGACAACTACATCAGCAAACGTATCTCTGTCCAGGTCTCATTGAGACAGCTGCATTCCTGTGCGGCAATCTAGCTTGCAGAGCCCGGGACAAAGTATGTCAAAACTGGAGATAAATCGTACTCAGTGGAGGGGATTCAGCTGTACAAAGAACTTCTGCAGGAGAGCAGACTAATCCAGAGGCTGAAAACATTCAGGAGACATTACAGAACCTCTTCCTCTTTGACAAAGCATTTCCACCCTGACCAGCATGATGACTAGAGCTGGGGGAAGTTTTTCAGATGCATACTTTATTCGCTGAAAATTGCAGGTTTAGTCAACTTGAAACTGTTTACAAATTTTACACTAATTTGCTGAATAATTTGGCCAGAGAAACAGTGAGAGGAGGTGGTAGCCTTCCCCTTATAACCTTTGATTTAGTAGTTAGAGCACTGACCTGGGTTGTGGGAGACGACGTTTCAGTTCCTCCTGCTACCTGATGTGGAAAAGGGATTTGAACTTGGGTCTCATCTCTCTCAGGAGCATGCTCTAGCCACTAGGTTCTTGGATATTCTGGTATGGGGGGCTCTCAATCATTCCTATTGAAACTGTTCCACTTTCTATAAGTAATTAAGTAGTCATTAGGGCAGGGATTTGACCTTGGGCCTGCCACCTCCCTGTTGAGGGCCCCAACCATCAGGCTATACGATCATTCTTACTCTTGTTCTCTGGCGCAATGACTATTCATTGTCATTGTGTTCATTATGAATGACGATGAATTGCCACTAATGGATTCAGTCCAACCTGAACCAAAGTTTTTTTCCAATGTTTTTCAAACTGCCTGTGAACCGAAAAATCGGTTAGTTGCCCAGCTCTAATGAGAGAGACAAGGTGGGTGAGGAAATATCTTTTATTGGACCAACTTCTGTTGGTGAAAGAGACAAGCTTGGAAGCTACATAGAGCTGCTTCTTCGCGCTCTGTGTAGCTTGAAAGCTTGTCTCTTTCATCAACAGAAGTTGGTCCAATAAAAGATATTACCTTACCCACCTTGTCTCTGCAATATCCTGGGACCAGCACAGGTAAAACTACACTGAAAATAGCTCTAAGGATGACAGTTTTAAAACATGATTCTCCAAACAGAGCCTCCTTATCCAGGCAACGAAGAATAGTGGAAAATGTATGAAGTCTGCTAAGAGTGCATGAAGATGTGCATCAGGTGCCAGGGAAGTATTTAGCTACTATAGTGATGAACCCTGTAGGACCTGGGAATTGCCAGACTGGATCAGAACAGTGGTTTATCTAGTCTAGTGTCCTGTCAGTGGCAGTGGCCAACACCCAAGGCAAGAAACCCTGTAGTAGGCAGTTACAGAAACCCCTAAAATAAATAGAAGACGGGGAATTCATCCAGTTTTGGTGCCACCTCAGACTAATAGCTGGAATTTCTGTAGAAAACCATAAAGTTCTATCTGCTCTGACAATTTCAGTGCAGCTGCACTCCCTAAAAGCTGTATTAATTTTTTAAAAGAACGAGAGGACATTAATTGCTTTTTGGTGCATTTTTAATGAACTTTCCTATGTAAGTGTTCTGTGGAACATTTTTTCCTTTGTGGTTTTTCTATTTAGATTAAGGATGGACCATAAAATTCAGACCCATATTTCAAACACCCTAAAATTATCTGGGGTTCAGTAGGGCAGTGTTTTGGGTCTGCCTATTATGAGTTTAAGGACTGAGATGTGAAATTTGGACTCAGGTTTGGAGTTCAAATTTCCCCAAAGACATGGGGGTGTTTCAACTTGGAGATTTGCTTTGGGACCATCCCAAATTTTACTTTGTTTTGTAAGAGTCAAAAACAATCTAATAATTGTGCCAACCAAGGTCACCACATGGATGTGTTTGCATTTTTTGGTCTTCCTTTTTAATTCCGCCCTCACTCCTCCACCAGTGATCAAAGCAATAGTAATCTCAGAGAAGTGTGTGTCTGAGTTGCTGGAGGTAATGAAAGTGGTTTGCAGTCAGAATGATGTTAATTTAACACCTTCAGTAATGTAGATTATATGAAAGAACTCAGAGTTATACAGGTTTTCTTTTTCATAAAATTAGTTGCAGCTTTCCTCTATGGGTTTCAAATGGACCACGTGCACTCGATAGGTAATAGAGGCAATGGAATTCTAAAACCCTACATTTTTTTGCCCACAGCTGACAAAATGATTATCTAATGCATTGCAAATGAAACTCCAGCCTGTATTAATTCTTCATTCTTTTCCTTCTCTCCCAACGTCAGATAAAGGGATTGTTGAACAGTATTTCACTCGGCTTTTCAAAACTATATCCTTTTTTGGAACTTTCCTTGATTTTATGTTGATGTACGTTTTCAGAACTTTGCTCAGCACTTTCCTCTAAATAAATGGCATTGCCTCTAATATAGAGTTTCTTTAGTTTTCTTTCATTTAAATGTGCTAACCCTATAATAAAGTTCTGTTACAGATTATTTTGAAAATAAAGTGGCGGGTAATGTTGCTTTTTTGGGTTCTTTTTTTACATAAAGATTTAGAGTTCCTTTTAAGGTGCTTTCAGATTATTATATGTGCACAATATCACCAGACTAATTAAATTATTTTACAGTGCAATATTGCTGCTATATAACCCATGTTTACAGAAGGCTGCATCACAAAAGTCTCATCATGCTAACTGATGTGCTTATTAATATCTGGCTAAGAGGTGTGGGTGCATCTAGGCTAGGGATGTCTCATTGTCTTGCAAAATTGCTGGCAGTTCCTTCAGTGGAAATTATTCCTGCCCTTCCTGGCTAGTGAGAGGCCAGAGAATGTCTGGGACCACTGCTAGCAGAGACAGAACATCTCCTTGAGTGAGGAATCCTGAGGCCCACTTTAAAGCATGCAGTAATCCTGCCACTACTAAAGAAACTGTCTCTCCAAGATGATGACCTCACCAGTTACTGCCCAGCAAGTAAAAAACAGTTTACAGAGCCACCTGTTAGCCGCCAGCATCATGGATCCCTTTCATTCATTGCTCAGGCCAGGCCTGTGCATAGAGGTAAACATTGCTCAACTGAATAATCTCCTCTTGTCCAGCAGTCTGCAGACAGCACCTACCATACCGAGTATCAGCTTTGTCAGATGTAAAGAATGCCATCTCCCAGCTGTCACAATACATAGCTCAGGTCATTTTCTGCAGGAAGAGGAGCTGCCTGAAGATAACCCCAGGCAAGATGGAGGTGATGTTGGTAGAAAGAGGGAAGTGCTTAAAAGGGTTTCCCACTGCTATTGCATGTATGGCATGCAAATTGTTGCATCAAGTTACAGTCTTGGGATCTTCTTGGATTTAGTGTTGTGACTCAAATGACCCTGGGTACAAAAACCACTCATTTCTTTCCGTCCCCCAGGAGACTGCCCCATTCAATTCAGTTCAGACTTGGTCACAGTGATCCATGCATTCATGACCACTGGGCTTGATTAGTGTGAATTAATGCACCCTGAAAAAGCTACACATGATACAAAACTCAACTTAGCAACACTGGTTGCCATGAGTATGTCATCTGAGCGCTTCTTTCTCTGCACTGACTCTCCAGTGAATACAAAGTCCTATACAAGGTCACTGGCCTGACATTCAAAGCCTTTCATGAAATTGGCAAGTACCCTGAGAGTTCACCTCTTACTCGATGACCAAGGCTACATTTTATTCACTGGAGCCATTAAGGGAAGATTAATGAGTGCAGGAGATGGAACTTTGATAGAAGCTGAACCTCGACGATGGAATTCTTTTCCAGAGAATGACCGGCATGTTTAAAACCACACACAATATTCATTTTTTCCATGTAGAATCATGAAGATTATTTAAGGTTTTACCCTCCACAAATAAGCAAGAAAGACAGAGTGCCTTATTACTATTAGTAATCCTGATCGTAACAGAGGAAAATACTAAGATGCTGCTGTATTAAGGGCCATGTAAGTACCTAGATGGATGGGTAAATTTCATATAGACGAATTCCAGTGAGTGATCTTTTACTTCTGTTTGTATCATGTTTTCCACATCCTTTATCGTGGTCCCTCTGACCACTGTCACCACGTTTAAATTCTGCTTTAAATAAAATAGGTGCAAAACAGGCTGAGCTGAGGAAATGGCTTGCTTCTGAGGGACCCACATACGGTTTTCTCTCGCTGTTATTGAGAATTAGTCAATTAACACAGTGACACAGAAAAATAAAATAAAATGTGGGAAGTACATGATGACTAGATGACTTCAAAAAGCTTTTTCTGACACCACCTAAACTCTCTGTGCTTATCTGTGCTTGAACAGAAATTGACAATCTTCTTATAATTAAATATGTCAAAATATGTTTATTTACTGCATCATGATTCATATTCATTTATTAGTGCTAGGTTGGGCTACCATTACTCATGTGGGTGAACACTTACTGAAAAGTCCCATTGACTTCAATATAGGTAAATTCAATGTGTATAAGAGCACAACAGCCTGGCTCTTAAGACATTAACCTGGCAGAAATGTGTCGATTTTGACAAAATTTTCTCTTGAAGAAAAAATTGGTTTAAAAAAAAAAAGTGTTTCAATTCTGTTTCAACCTTTTGAGGAGGGAATATTTCACTTTTCCATATCAACATGACTTGTCATTTCAATTTGTAAATTTTATATTACATAATAGTCAAAGTCAGAACAAAATGTTTTGATTTTATTGGAACAAAATGTTTTATTTGACCTGAAATGAAACATGTTGATTGACCTGAAGTGAATTATTTTTGAAATTTTGTTTCACGGGAAACTTTCAAACTATTTTGTGTTTGTTCTGTTTTGGAATGGAATTTTTTTTGAAATGGAGGATTTTCCTGTGAAATGAAAAATCCAGTTCTTGCACATCTGTACACATCGTTTTCAAGAGATAATGAGGTAAATATAACGTTTTATTTAAAAATGGGGTCAAATCCCGACTGAAGTCTTAACTGGGCCTGGGTAAGGACTTCAAGATTTGGCCCATACTGCCTAGAATGAGTTTTTATTGAAACTCCAGCAGTTGAATTATGAGATTTTTGTGTGCATGTCTGTGAATGTAGAGTACTGCAGTGTGCTTAGTGCTGCGCTACAGACGATATAAAAAGTAAATCCTATTAAATTGATTACAGAAAATCTCTCTGGGCTCAAATACATACTTGAAATTAAGCTATGAAACATCAGCATACGTGGTTGTTGTTCACAGTGGGACAAATTAACACGTACTACACAGTTAGAAAACAAATGATGTAATAAACCTAGGATGGACCTGCACTTGTCTTGTGGGAGACAAGATGAGTGAGGTAATATCTTTTATTAGACTAACTTCAGCTGGTGAGAGAGACAAGCTTTCGAGCCACACAGAGCTCTTTCTGTAGCTCGAAAGCTTGTCTCTCTCTCCAACATAAATCGGTCCAAATAAAAGACATTATCTCACCCACCGTGTGTCTCTAATATCCTGGGACCGACATGGCTACAACTGCTTGTCTCGTGTGGACGCTCAGGAAAATTAATTCAAATTAACTAAAGGTGTGAATTGTAATAGATTAGCTAAACTGCATTAAACCTTTGTGTAGACACTCTAATTCAGAATTTAAGTGGCCTTAATTTGGTCTGTTTCAGTGGTTCTCAAACTTTTTTTTCACGGACCACTAGAAAATTGCTGAGGGTCTCGGTGGACCACTTAATGATCTTTCCAAATGTTGTTTGTACCATTAGCTAACTATTGTAAAGCGCTTTGGATAAAAGTGCTATATAAAAAAAACTTAATAATAATTAACTTTTTTTGTTCTACAAATAAAAGCACACAACTCATATTTTAATATCAGTAGTCTTACCTTTCTAATGCAATGGATATGCCCGCTCTTCCCTGCCACCGCAGCCCCAGAGCTGGGGCTGGGAAGGAGCGGGGTCTCTCCCCTCACCACAGCAGCCCCAGAGCTGAGGCTGGGAAGGAGGGGGGTCTCTCCCCTGCCACAGAGCTGGGGCTGGGAAGGAGGACCGTCTCTCCCCGGTAGCTGCAGCCCTGGCCGCCACAGCTCCGCACGTCCCAAATTCCCCCCACCCCCTCTTCTCACCCCACTGCCCCCTCCCACCTACCCTCTATTCCCCCCAAAGCTACCACCTCACCTTACATGTGTGTCTTTTCCAGGGTCCAGGCACCTAATTAGTGGAGCCACACCTGCATGGCTCCACTAATTAGGTGGGTGGCCCTTCATTCTTTCGTGTGCGGCTGCCCAGGTGCACACCTTAGAGGGAACTATCGCGGACCATCTGAATGGAGCTCGCGGACCACCTCTGGTCTAGTTTAATTCACAAATTTAATTCAATTTGGGTCTTAATGCAGTTTAGACAAGCCCTTAGTCTTTCAGATTGTTTCTGAACAATGGTTCAGACTGATCGAATCCTACAGATTCCTGACACAGCATTGTAAGGATTTGTAATTCAGAACGGTTGATAAATAGCCCCAACTTTTGCCTTAGGGTGGATTGTATTCTATATTTTAGACACTTGGGGCCTGGCCAGGTAGGCTTTATGCACAGGAAGCTCCTACTGACGTTTTGAAGCCATTGGGAGATTTGCCAAAGTCCAAACATCATTTAATTTTATGTAGCCCATTTAAAATGTACACTGAAGACTGATACTCAGCTAGTGTAAATTGGTGTAGCTCTGATAGAGCTATTTTGATTTACGCCTGCTGAGAATCCGGCCCTGATGATTTATTGTGGAGATGGATCTGCAGTGCAAATTTCAGATCCAGATGCTGATCCAAACTTCCCCAACATTCAAATTCCCCCAAACATCAGGTACTTGGTAGAGGCCTTTCTCTTCTAACTGGAGTTTTGCCATCACTTCAAGGGGACCAGGGTTGTGTCTTGATTTACCAAATATTAAAACCTCTATTTAAATAACATTTAAGAGCATTTACTGCCCTTGATCTATAAGTCCAACTTCGGTTGATGCCAGCGGGGGGTTACTGGCATGCATTGAGGGCAATATCACTTGAAATCGTTTTAGTACTATTGATTTTGCAATATGACTCAGGTTATAGAATCAGGTTTTTCTCACTGTGAGGAACATGCATGTTATTTTGTGGATGAAATTGCCCAGGTTCAAATTTAGCTATGTCTGTCTGGAGGGGGTTTAGTGGATGGTCTTTGCTGCCTGAATTTTGTCCATGCTCACTCACAGAAGTTCTGGAGAAGTTTGGGAAACTTTGAGCCACAACCTGTGATTAGGAATTAAGTCCCCCCCTGAATAGCTAAAGCCCACAGCGACATTTGCCCATTTTTGGTGGTGATTATCACTCCCTCCCTTTGTGAGTGCAGAGTGCCAGGGATTTTTATAGAGGCACTGGTGAAGCCTCTGCTCTCTTGAAGCTGATGATCTTGCCAATTATCAGTCTTGGCCAACTCTTCCATTTGTGGGGGGAGGGAGATGTGGAGAAGGTTGTCTCAGAGTAGCTGGCTCAGGTAACTAGAATCCTTAGAGTGACAATCTCGTTACAGGCCTGGGAATGGGACAGGAACCACACTGGTAGCATTGGTAGATAATCTCCTTGAGATGGTGTATAGCAGGGTTCTGTCTTCTTTCACAACATGTGTATATAGCACATGGAGGGGAAGTAAGAAGGCATGGGCTGCAGTGCATCTAGTATGCTGCTGGCACTCAGTTCTACCTGTTTTGTCGGATCCTGCTACTGTGGCAGAATGAATGACTCCATATCTACGTGAGACTGGGGAATGGTACCGAAGGAGCTGTTCTAGGTTTGCTTTCAATAAAATCAAGGTGGTTGTGATAGCCTGGGAGATGGAAGGAGTATATCGGCACCCTGAATGAAGGAGGGTGGCCACTCATTGGGAATCAGCTTAACAGGTGAGGCGCCTCATTAGATCTGAGGCTGCTACTAGAGGAGTATGCAGCAGCTGATGCCAGCAAGGTGTTGTCCAATATGGGCCTGATCCAGAGCTTACTGAGGAAGTCAGTGGGAGTCCTATCATTGACTTCAGTGGGATTTGGATGAAGCCCTGTTTCTATGGGAAAGCAAGTACTACCTTTTCTGTTAGACCTGGGTCTCATTAGCATCATCCAGGCCTAGCCTAGACAGCATGTTGAGAGCATTCAGAATCTGAAGTAGGTGGGGTGGGATTCAAGCACATCTGCATGGTTTCAATTATGAGACATCCACACAAACATGTGAGTTTGTAAATGAAAAATCTTTTTTTTAAATGTAGCATCACACCATGTTTATTATCTGAATATGAGTTCCTAAGATTTGCATTAGTGCAGTTTTGTTGCAATTAACACACATTAATTCACTATGTGGAGGTTGGGGTTGTTCCTTTCATTTCACAAGTATATTTTTGCATGTATTAAATAATATCATTGCAGGAGAGGTCTGAAAAACTGAAAATTAATTTTAAATCATGAAATGAAGCAAAAGTCCATTTAGTCCATTTAAATAGCATTAATGGTCAGACCTAACAGACTAAAGCCAAGAAATGTCCGAATGACGACTGTTATACCTACAGCTGGTCAGAAAGTGTGTTGTGGCCCCCAACCTCCCTTGGAAAATTTTAACAACAACAACAATTGTTTTTGTTATTAGCAAAAAATCCAAATCCAAAATATTTTAGGCTAAAACCAAAATATTTCGACTCTGAAATGCCGCCCTACTTCCGCAGGGAGTTTTAGTGCAGGATCACATGCTCCTATTTTTGTGTAAAGGCTGGGCTCCCTGGTTGATGTACCATGATCTTCCATCTGAGTGTAGAGAGATGGTACATCAGGCCAGGGAGCCTAGCTTTGGTTTGTTTAGGTCTGACCATTAATGTTGTTTAAATGGACTAAATGTATTTTTGCTTCATTTCATGGCAGTCCCACGGCCATGGTGCATCATCATCACAGAAGATGAAGTCCGGCTGGTGAGTCCTGCCAGTAGAGAAAAATAAGGACACGAAGCACCCAAACTACAACTCCCATGATGCACTGCAGTGGCATTTAAGAATCAAAATATTTTGTTTTTTAACTGAAATATTTTAATGTATGGAGATAGACCTATCTCATAGAACTGGAAGGGACCCCAAAAGATCATTGAGTCTAGCCCCCTGCCTTCACTAGCAGGATCAAGTACTGATTTTGACCTGGATCCCTAAATGGCCCCCTCAAGGATTGAACTCACAACCCTGGGTTTAGCAGGCTAATGCTCAAACCGCTGAGCTATCCATTGAAGGCTTTCCATTCAAAATCTGAAAATTTTCTGGTCTCCAGGTATTCAGTTTTTCAATGAAAACATTTTCCATAGAAAGCAGACACTTTTCACAAAAAAAAGTTTTGTTTAATCTAAAACCCAATTTTCCATCAAAAATGGTTTTGGTGTGAAATTTTGCACCAGCCCTAGTTACAACTGTCCTCACCACTTGTATCATTTTACCTTTTCTTCATGCTAGTGCAAGTCTAACTGTAGTTATAGGGAAAATTACTAAAAATATTCATAGCACCTTATTACTAAGAAGAACTGCTCCTTGGATCTGCCTTTTGAGACATAACTTCCTATTCCATTGACAAGTATTTAATAATACAGAGCAAGTTATGTTCAACTTTACATTGTGCATCATCAACAAAACTGCCAGGAGAAATCTGCTTCCCAAATTTTGATTGTCATTGGTGATATGTGAAGCAGAAATAATTAAACTTGATTTATCGTATAGGTTGCAGTCAGAGTTGTGACAGTTGCTAAAAAAAATGCTCTAACTTGTCAATTACACAAATATGGTAGGGAGGTACTAGATGAAAAACATGTAAAGAGCCCCAAGAAGTAATTTCTGATTGATTATGTTTCTGACCTCAGCCATAATGTCATTCTTACATTTGAATTTTCTCATTTTTGGCAGATTCATGTCAGACCTTGAGGGCCATATTTTATTGATCTAATTTATTTATTGTCATTTATAACATTGAAAAAGATGCCATCCAGCACTTTGAGCTCACTTGTAATAACTTTAAATTCTCAATAGGTAAAATATCATTAATGACAATTACTAATAACAACAGCCTGCCCAATAGAACCATCCTAATTACAGAAAAATAAATAAATACCTCCACCATCATACTACACCAACAATTACCCAAATACTAAATGTTTCAGTTACTGAGTGATCTTGGCATAGGCTAAGAAATAATACTTTGAATTCCACTCAGAAATACACTGGTAACCTGTACAGATCACAGAGCAACAGTGGTACATGGTCACTTTATGCGCTTGAATCCCACTCAGTACCTGGATCAAATCCCACTCACCATGTAGATCAAACAGTAAGAGCATAACCAACATTCAAGACTGATCTAAGCTCATGAGATCTAGGTGCATTTGGTCTGCTGTGGCTATAGGCTAATGGTATAAGCATCAAAATTATATATGCATTAATTAAATCATTTTATTTGCCCTTGTCACCCCTATCTTTGCATGCCTGCACTGTCTCCCCCTTCTCTATTGCATCAAACACAAGCTGTTTGTCTTCACTTTCAGGGCCCTTTACAGCCTATTCCCACCCGACCTATCATCTCTCACTCACTATCGAGATGTTGACTCCCGCCTCCAACTGACTGATGATGCCAGCTTCCATCGCCCTCTTTTTTTTCCGAACGATCTTCTTCATACCTTTTCCAGAGCTGCCTTCCACCCTTAGATGATGCTCCCCGTAGACAGCCACAAAGCTACTCAGTATCCTCCTTCAAAGTCCTCCTATAAAATGCATCAACAAACTTAACAATGCTTTGACTGCAGGTGTGCTGAGTCCACTGTCTACCGTGCTGACTTGATATCATCTCTTGTTTTCGTGTTCTTCCCCATCTGTCTGCATCCATTTGCTGTTTCTTGTCTTACACTCAGATTGTAAGCTTTTGGGGGCATGGACTGTCTTTTTGTTCTGTGTCCCTAGCACAATGGGGTCTTGGTCCATAACTAGTGTTCCTGGGCACTATGGTAATACAAATAAATAATAATTTGCCCAGTCCTGCTCTTTCAGGACCCCAAATTTGGAGACGGATTTTTAGATACAGAAGATGCTGTCCATTAGAGGGTGTGTTTTTTTTTCTTTCCTGATATAGTATGTAATATGTATAGTCTTAAAAAATCATACTAGCTGCCAGGTTGAGCTGCAGACACTTATTCTTAGAAGAAAGATGGATGCATATTACAAAAGTCTTATTGAATCGATTCTTTAAATAACAGTGGTTCCATTCTGTCCTCGGATATTCAGCATATTTTTCAACCCACTAAGAGGTAAGAGAGAGTAACTTGGTATCAGGGTTGCTATGCACCATGCAAGGACTTGAACCATCAAGTGGTGCTTCAGTCTCTCTATGGGCTGGTCTACTCTGAAAACTTACATTGGCATAGCTCCAGGGGTGTGACAAATCTGTTCACCTGAAAGATGTAGCTATGCCTACCTTAATCCCGTGTAGACAGAGCTAGCTATTGCCTCTTGGGGAGGCGAATTAACTACAGCGATGAGATAACCCCTCCTGTTGCTGTAGTGAGTGTCCACGCTGAAGCACTGCAGTGATGCAGCTGTGCCACTGGAGCATTTTAAGTGTTTGGGGGATTTTGCTTTTACCTTTCACAGTATCTTTAAAACAATGTACAAGTCAGGAGTAGTAGAATCCTGTGCTTTCAACTGTTGCTGCACTGGGTCTCTTGCACCTTCAAAGACGCGTCTTTACCCCAGTGCCCCCAAATGAGGCATGGTTTGACCAAAACTAGTAAGTCTAATGCCCAGGAGATTAAAATCAGCATCTGAGCACAAGAATCTCAGGTTTACACGGGGCAGGAGAACTCAGAGAGGACTGCTGATATGCTTCAGCCAAACACAAGTTATGTTTTAGTTAAAAACAAGTGATTGGCTTCAGTGCAGGAATAACTGGGTGAAATGAATGCATGTGATATACCAGAAGTCAGGCTAGATGATCTAATGGTCCCATCTGGCCTTAAACTCTAGGAATCTATATGGCTTTCCTTTCAATGCCAGTGGGCACCAGAGTGAAACTGATGAAGACATTCATTATGGCTGCATTTGTAAACTGACTCCCCTGGGATTAGAGCTAGCTATTTGAAGCCACTACAGATAAACTCATATCATACAGCAAGGTTTATTAACAAGTGTGTAGCATTCACTGTAATGAAAGCTTTCACATGGCCCAATGTTAAAGCCATCCACTCCAAGCCTTTATCCAAAGAGGAGGTTGTTTTTTTATAAAAGTACTTCTCTTAGGTCCATTAGTCTGATAAAATCTGGCTAAACAAATTGTCAATTTTTTTAAAATGTGTTTGTGGCTCAATATGCACTGCAGGCAAGATACTGTGTGTGACTTTTTCCCGTGCTCAAGGATTTGGGGAAAACCAAATTATCTGTTAAGGTTGCTATGGCAACCAGATTTACACAGAGGAGCTGGCGTGTCAATGACTTCATTAGGAATAATGCTACTTGTCAAATAAAATAAACAAAAACCACTTAAAACTCTGTGTCAGTGGAGGGGAAGTTAAGTTTTTGAACAAAACAAATAACCAATTTATTATTTGGAAGACTTTAGAAAGATGCTAGTAAAGTCAGAGGAGGAAGGGCAGAGAATTTAAACAACTTGCAGAAACACTGATAGGAATTCATGAGGACAAAGGCATTAATTCTAACTGGCTGAAGTTATTTTCATTGAAAAGTGGGATTTTCTTGAAAAAAATATTTTATGGGGAAAAAATTCCAAATGAAAAATTTAAAAAACAAGATATTTTTATCTGAATTTTTTTTTTTGTGTCAAAATTGTTGGAAAATTCTCTGAATTTTTTTTACTGTTTTCACCCTTCCTCCAAACATACTAGAAAAGGTATTGGGAGAAGGGGAAAACAATGTTCCTTATTTACTTTTTTCTACTGGAAAAGTATTTTTAAGTTTTGAAAACTGAAAGAAACTGTTACTTCGTTAAACTTTTACTCCCCTCCCCCTGAAGCTTTCCAGTTGAAAAAAGAGACAGAGCAGAAAAGTCAAGGGACCATGAGTTTTTCCCACTTTTCCTCACTTTTTTAAAAACAATTTCCACTACAGTATTGTGATATCTTTTTTTTTAAGCTAACGGGGTATTTTTTCTCAGTTTTTCTTTTTTCACACTTTTCCATTGGGATAAAAAAGAAGGAAAAGGTAATAAAATAAAGTGTGGGACAAGGACACTGAAAATTTGAAACAATTTTTCACAATGAAATTAAATTTTGTTTTGAACTTTTTCACTGAAAAACAGGAGGGAAAGTGAAATTTGTTGAATGAAATGGAAACTTATTTTCTTTCAAAAATGTTTGTGAAAAAAACACACACAATTTTGTCCAGCTCTAGTTTTCCTCTGGTAACTATTTCCTCTCCTTTTTTTTTCATAATAATATTTAGCATGTTATATGTAGTGTCCCAGTTCCAGGAAACTTACTATAGATTCACAGTGAAAGAAAGCAAATGGTTTTCCATAGGCCGCCTGTCACTGACAGTGAGGAGACTGGTAGTGCATGCGCGTTATCTTGAAGTGAGAAGTTACATATTTCATAAAGGCCTGCTTCAAAATTCAGTGACATCAGGGAATCTTCCCATAGACTTCGGTGGATTTTGGATCAGACCCCCTGTGGAAAATGCTTTCAATATTATTGAGAAACAGGATAACTTCACTAGCCAATTTTGTTTAAAGTGGTTTGATGAGGGTTATGTAAATGTATACAGATATTATGCATAAACACATACTTACATGAATAAATAATAGCATTGGATGATAAATATTTTAGGGAGGTTGTTTGGTATCTATCAGACTGAATAGAGAAGATGAATACACTCTGCTCCACTGAGAATGAGACCCATAGTCCTCATAAGATTAAAGAAAATACGCAAACATTAGATCAAACAAACTGTAGGGAGTGAAATTCTCTTGGGAAAGATAGTCAGTTTTGTAAAACCAAACCTAAAGTGTACAGAAAGCCACATTGCAAAATCAATCAGAGTTAATAGGTTAGTCTAAAACTCATCTAATATGCAGCTAATAACAGAAAAGCCCTGAGAACATCCAGGGCTATGAAGACTTGTTAACAAGTATATTGTTGTCCTTTGCTTCACAGTAAGTTTGAGGCTCCATTCTGTAGGGCTAGCTCTTATGAAAATTTCTTATACATGGGAGAATCCAGTGTGACTATTTGCATTAATGAGAACTACATACATGAGTAAGATTTAAAGGATTGAGCCACTGATGTTTAGATGTACAAATCACCTAAAATGTAATCCAGATCCCAACTGCCTACATACTAATTTAAAATGTAATTGCCTCACGACAAGGGAAATTAATGGAACCCCTGGCCAGCTTCTAATGCCTCATCACATCTGAGAGTTATCTGACTAAGATTCACATAAAGGCAAACTATGCAGGTAGAGGAGAAACAATAATTAAATAGCTATAACTTGGCTTTATACATTTAAACACAGATAATTTAAATTATCCTAGTGCATATATGAGTAATCATATTGTGACTTGAACAAAGACAATTGTTATTTAGCTTCTTTCTTGGATGGCAGGTGCAATGGGACTACGATATAATTCCCAGTCTGGAAGATTAAGCATGTTCTTTAACGGAGAAACTTTGACAGTTATTGCTAAAGTTCTAGTGAGATCCCATACTTAAATATTAAAACCTGTTGGACCAAATCCTGAAGTCTTTATAGTGGCAAATATCTCACTGACTCCTAAGGACTTTTAGGATTTGGCCTATTTATTTGTGGTTAAAATCCAAAATTTGTGGTTTCATCCATGTTTGCCTTGTTCTGAGAAAAATATAGTCCTCCCTATGGGAGATATATTGTTTGAACATAGGGTGTTAGTCAGTGGGACGTAAAATTCACTGAAGGGCTTTGACATTGGAGCAAACCTGGAAAAAGTTAAATTTTAGCAAGAAAAATCTCTCATCACCTCAAATGTTCTTCATTTGTTACCTTATAGTTGTATTTGGATGAGATATATCTCCTTCAATACACAAGTTCTCCTTCTAGTTAATCTTGAAGTCAGAGTCTTCTAGTTGAGACATCACAGTCTTGCCATGGAAGCAGTTGTGGTGTCCATAATTCAGCACATTGGGCCAAATTCATCCCTGTCATCTTGACTTCAAAATCATTATGACTTTGTCCCAATGAGCATAACTTCACTACAGGATCAAGTGGGAGGAGAGAGTCACCTTTAAGGGAGCAAACCATTTTCAAATGCCAACAGCAGCAAAAAGTGTCAAAAAAAAAAAAAGATTATGAAAAAACCAGAGGAAGACAAAAATATGTGTTTGGAGGTGTGACTTTTTTCCTCAGTGTCAAAGCCCGTCTTTATGACACTCAGACAGAAAAGCCTCCAACTGAAAGTGCATAAAGTTGGACAGTTTTCAATTTCTTCTTAAGCAGATGCTGTCTGTTTCACAGAGATGTATGATAGCACTTTGGAAGTTATGGATTACAATCGTCCACCAGACCAACACCTTGAGCCAGATTCTGGTGTAAACTAGAAGTAGCTCTGCTGATGTCAATATAATTAAACCGGTGTAAATAAGATCAAAATAAGGCTCCTTATATTCCCATAGTATTTCATTGGGATTACTCACATGGCTAACGTTGTACATGGATCAAAGCGTTTGCAATATTGTGGCCTTAAGATATAACACCCTCATGATGAAGAAAATTAATAGAACCAAACTCAAAATATGAGGAAGAAAATGCACCAGTAAAAGGGACAGGGACAAACCAGTCCACAAACCATGGAACATCCAGGAATTTCCAAATTGTCCACATTTTCTTGCATGCTCCCTGATTCAAGGATTGGGGCTGTTCAGTGATAGAGACTGACACTGGATTCATCAGGGGAATGGTTCAATTGCTGCTGCTGCCCTGCAAAGGAAACCATGTGGCCTAGTAAGGGGGAACTCATGCTAGGTGACCAAGAGCTTTGTGGTAAACTGGCCAGGCAGGGAGAGAAGTCTCTGCCAGGCTTGTGGAAACGTTGCTGCTAAGGGAGAAGGAGCAAATTGGGGCATGGTGCAGATACCGGGAAGAGAAATAAGTAAGTAAAGAGAGAGCGCAGAATTGCAAAAGGAAGGAAAGAGATTAGTAGGATGGGGTTCGCCAGAAATAAGCAGGGACTTAAAGAAGAGTTAAGGAACGAAATGACGAAAACATTTAAACTAAAGGGAAAAGATAACAAGAACAACACCACCACCGGGAAGCAGGTGTAGTTACATTAATGTTATGTTATTTTGGGCCAAACTGTGGGGCATCAGTCTGCCACTGTGTCAGCTGCACACATCCTGAGTAGCAGTGCAGGAAGGGACACAGGATCCACACAGCTGCTACCTCACTTCCCCAAACAGGTGGGTGCTGCGGGGTTGACAGAGCAGTGCCTCTGTCCCACAGGGTGCCTTCCCACCAATCAGGGAGCATGCGCTGTGCTGGGGCCTGCACTTGCACAGCGTACTCTGTCCCTGGAGCAGCAGGAGGACCGGGAAGACGATTATGTTTTAGGCTGCTCCAGAGTCAACACAGCAATGTGCTTCCCCTAACGCAGGGCTTGTGGCAAAGCCACAGGAGGCCTCTATTATTCCAGTTATTCTGTCTGTTGGAATGAAGCACCGTTTCTCACACACTGAAAACGTGGCATCACTTATTTTGGAGAGAATTTTCCCTCCATGTTGGCTGGTGAGCACTCTGTGAAGTGTGGAGAGGGAGACGGGCAAGTGGCCCATTAATTGTCTCCTGCTCAGCCTCTGTGCACACAGGTTTGCATAATTCAAATGCAGCTTTTTGTGTGTGTTGTCCAGCTGTTTTCACTCCATGGCACAATGCACTTTGAGTGCCTATAAATATCTGTTCATAAATTTAAAATCTTCCTCCCTGCAACAGCTTCACGTGGCGTGGCATGTTTTTTACCTGAGTTTTCCAAGGGACAGCTGCTGTACGTTCAGTCTGTCAGGCAATCAAAGAGGTATTCAATTACAAATGTATAGTCATTAAATATGAAATACTGGGGTCAAAACGAAATGAGGCAGTCACATTTTGATCAAACAGCAGCTTTGCAATACCGTATTATTCATAATGCTATTTTGATCCCCAGGACACTCATTAGAATGATATTTAACAATAGCGACATAAGTTGGTCATGTCACTTTGTGCTACTAACAGACATGCCAAACCAATCCAGTTGCTTACCCTTTAATCTTTTTTCTTTTTCTTTTCTGCCTGCCTGCCTACCTACTGTGAAGTCCTGTCCCTGAGAAAAGTGAGACAGATTCTGATCAGTTACCATGGTGTAAATCTGATTGTGTTACTTGTTGTCACTTCAGATTTTCAGTGGGGTAGTTAGAAATTGGAACCTTAACTCATGTAAATGTACACAGCTCCATTGATTTTAGTGGAGCTGCACCCAGCTGAGGATCTGGTCCAGTATGTCTAAATAATGAGGCAATTGGGGTGATCAGTGCTTTACTGATGGCCTCTGACTCAAGGAGTCCCAGGGTAAGTGAACAGTGGGTCTGATTCTGCTCTCACACTAATGTAATTCCATTCTGTTCAGTGAAATCACTGCTAACTTACAGCAGAATCAGTTGCAGTGTCTCTTTTGTGGAATACTGAACTGGAAGAGTGAGAGTTAATCAGATGGAAGAACAGTGTGGGTCAGAGGTTGGGAGTGAGATGGGGTGTAGCAGGATCTTTCTTTTGAGAAGGGAGGAATGAAGTTGTGTGTGGCCTCAGGACATCTGGGTTTGAGCAGAACAAAGTGGGGTAACCTGCTTTGTTACAGTAGAGGGAGCAATTTTTGGTTTGGCCGAAAATAGTTTTATATGCATCCCTTGCAGTATCAAATTTTAATATATTTAAATATTATATATTTATATATTATTATATAAATATTTAATATATTTAATATATAATATAATATATTTAATATAGGTTTTTATGGCATGTATGGAAAATGCACAAATACATTTATGGTCCTGACATCTTGAGGTTAGTTTTTAAATAGAACATCAGTTGTCTTTAGCAAATTGAGTATGGAATGCCAAATAAATACCAGAGGAGGCTTAAACTTCTTGGCATAATACATGCATTGTTGAGTACCTTAAAATCTTATAAAATGTAGGAGTTTGTGTTGGGTATTGTCTAGTTTTATAGCAGATGAACTCTGGCCAGTATCTACCACTGTGGTCAAATATAAATAATTCTCATTTACACTAAAATCCCTTTACACTGCTCTGGCGGGCATACGTATATTGGAAGGCCTCTTTACACTGCAAGAGCCATGTCAAGGGGCCTTAGTATAAATGAAAATCACGCCCAGTTATATCTTGGGATTTTGTCATGGGATGGGTAAATAATCTATTAAGATACAAAATAGTAATTTACAATAGTGAGTGCTGAAATAAGAAACTGATTTGATCTTTTTGTGGAAAAATTCTAAAAATTCCTTTTCCTGCACTGAACACTACATGCAGTTTTGCTTACTGAAAAGATGGAAAATGTGCTCATTTTTTGCAGCCATTACTGTATGTGGTTATTGCTCATTTTATAAGATAACGATGGGCAAAGCTTTGAAGAAGCTGTCAAACCAAATGACATTTCAACATCTATCATACTTAGATCAATAACAGGATGAAGGAAAGATTCTATGGTGTTATAATCACAGCTGAGTACAGTTAATTCAGTTTTAAAATCGGAGAATATTACAGTGGTAAAAACATTTGAAATAACCGGTCTTACCGTCCTTTATATATGGATATTCTGGTAGGAGAGGTTAATGTCATTGATTCAAAGACTACAAATCTGAAAGGGAGCGTTGTGATCATCTAGTCCAGTGGTTTTCAACCCGGCCCAATCAGCACTCAGCTGTAGCCCATGTGGCATCCTCGGGGCTATACAGGTAGTATTGGATGTGGCCCACAATAGGTTGAGAACTACTAAGTCTGACCTCCTGTATAACACAGGCCATAGGATTTCTCTGATCTCTAAAGCCAGGTCCAAACTCTTGTATAGTTTGCAATATTTATTTTCTCCCCATATTTTTCCTTTTCTGCATCTGTTATAGCAAGTGCCTGGTAATTAATAGCTAAAGCGTGACGCCTCTCTGAAAAGTGGTATTTTCATATTAGGTGCATTTGAAAATCCCACTGAGCACCCATCTGCATCTTTAAATGCCTAAATATCTTTAAAAGTCTGGCCCTTTGTAAAAATGTCCCCCATCTTCTCAAGAGACCTCTTCCTTGTGTATATTCAAAATCACTTTACTTTAGTGACAAATATAAATTTTCCTGCAGAGTGAACAAAACAAAGATGGCATAAGCTGCAGGTTCTATTCCATTTTGTACATCAAAAGAACTATTGGCTAGATTCCAGTCATGCCTGTGGAATGCCACTGAAAGCAGTGACAAAGTGTCCTGTGGCACCTTATAGACTAACAGAAGTATTGGAGCATAAGCTTTCGTGGGTGAATACCCACTTCGTCAGACGTATTCACCCACGAAAGCTTATGCTCCAATACATCTGTTGGTCTATAAGGTGCCACAGGACTCGTTGCTTTTTACAGATCCAGACTAACACGGCTACCCCTCTGATACTGAAAGCAGTGGAATTGCACAGGTTTCATTTGGGGCCTAATTTGCCTTGTGGAACCTGTCCATCCTTATTCAGCAGTAGCCTTAATGGGACTCACGGATGTGATTTAAGTTAATCACGTGTTTACGTGCTTTGTTGGAGCGAAGGCCCGGTGCTGCTAAGTGAGATAGAAAGAATTTAACTCCCCTCTCAGAGCACAGGTTGAGTTTGCAGGGCTGCCAGTTAGAGAAAAACCTATTTTTAACTTGTAAATGGAGACCAGTGAGAGACAATAAACCTGGAACTCCATTAAACTATGTTTGCAGTCACTTTACAAAGCTGGACTAGTCTTTAATGCATTTTGATATGAACTCCAAAACCAAATTGGGATCATTTTAATATTAACTTTATTAAGCACATTAATCTTATTTCCCTCTAAAAAACACCCAGATAATTAAGTGCAAAAACTGCTTGTGCAGAGCTCAGGCTGAAGAATTAAAATAGAAAAATCAGGACCTGCAAAATAAAACCAATATTATTTTGACTGCATTGCACATTGCAGGTATTTTGCGGCACATATTTTACAAATGAAACAGTGTTATATATGTTTTTTCTCATGTCCTGGGGCATACATGTCCTATGTTGCATGAAGATTACCGTAGTCAATTGTCTAACTGTCACAAAATCTGGTCTTATCTTATTAACTGTATTTTGATATAAAATTGAACAATTAATTTAAGAAGGAAAGACGGAATAAGCAAGTTTAGATGATACACTAGAAAGGATGGCAAATTGAAAACAAAATTAGCTGATTGAAACAGATTAACTCCATTTAATCTAAACAACCTTGTTTTTTAGCATGGATAGAAAATGAGAGTCTTAAAACTGGGAGCTGGAAATACTGTTCTGTACATACAAATCCAGGTCCGGTAGTTTAAAAGTGTGTTTACGAATTTCCCATTGTATTTTAACAGGCATAAAGATCAGATGATGTTTGTCAGTATGAGAGTGAGGTTTAGGTATCTTGCCTAAAGCGACTGCCTGCTATCCAGTGTTCATCTTATTTTGACAGGAACTCTGTGTCCATGTAGAAAATTTGCCAAGTAAAAATTGTAATAAAAAGAAATAATAATCAGCCCAAACCCCACAACAAGCTGTTAGCCTGTCTCACACTGATACTGACAGGTGCCAAATTTACTCACGGAACCCCTTTATGTCAGTTTCCACGTTTCCGTACAGTAGCGTGGTAGATCCTTTGTGTCATGTGCTTATTACAGATGACATTTCTGACATAGTGAGGCATACAGTGGAAGAAACATGACATGATTTTAATCCAGAGATGTCAGCACTGGCCAGTAACAATGCTGAAGACAGCGTATCATGGAAAAGTAGGTTCTCCAGTCTTTGATGGGGAAAGGAAAGAGACAGGTTTACGGGATGAGTGGTGGAGATTGTTTGACAGGTGCAATTTAGACTTTTGCAATAAAAAAAGGAGGAGGGAGAAAGGGGGATTAAAATGAACCAGCATCGAGAATCATAATCAAAATGGAGAAAATGACAAATGAGAGAGGGAGCAAAACGCTACCAGTGCATTGTTGGCTGGCATTCATGGTGAACATTATTTCTGATGAACTCTGGCTATCCTCCGAATCTCTTCATTCTTTCTCCACTATCTCTAATTTCTTTAGCAAGACAGTTGTACTGTAATTAGCATTTACCACTACATAGAACGTAATGCAGCATGTCAAGTGACAAAGTGGAGAGTTGGTAGAAAAGTGATGGATTTCTGGACAGGCATAGAGTTTTCGCATAGAATATTTCTCGGTTCTTTATTTTACTAATTAACGCATTTATTATTGCATTTATAAAATGTGTCCTATCCACATTGTGTCAGGATGCATGAATATAACATATACACACTTGCCTTTAACAAAGACCAATAATAACCCCATACCCCACCCAAACACACTAGCTAGCAATCTGAATCGCTTCTGGGTACATGTATAGTGCAAGAGCATCTTAGCTTGAAACAAAATGACAGGGTCTTAAATTTATTATCTCATTGCTCTTATTAAAAATGGCCCAACTATCACCATTTACAAATTAGCTAATGTGCAAGTACGGCAGAATGTTTCCACATCTTTTTGAGGATTTATGCATAAAGGCTGCTGAATGCCTAATTGTGCTGTAGACTTGTGAACTGGGGAGGCTGCCCACTCCAGTAGGCAGGGGGTTAAAAGCATCCCTGGAGAGGGCTGCAGCTGGGAAAAGGAGTGACACTACCTGAGTGAGTAGCTGACCACAGGTGTGGCCAGCTCAATCAGGGCCCAGCTGTCCCTGATAAGAGGGCTGGGGGCCAGGAGCTGAGGAGTCTCTCTCTAGCTGTGGCGAGAGAAGGACCTGGCTGCCTGGGAGCTCAGGGTACTGGGAATAGAGCATTGCTAGGGAAAGGCAAGAGGAGCTCTGGCCTGGCAACTCCCCAGGGTGCAGGCCTTGGGAAAAGGCCAAAACAGGTACTGGGGTTGCAGAGGCTGCAGCCCGGGCTTAGGCAGAGGCAGCTGGTCCGAACCCCTTGCCAATGATGAGTGACCATTACAGACTGCAGTCTGCCCCAGTGAGCGGGGGCAAGATGATGACTGGCAGTAGCCACTGAGGCAAGGTGGGTTTAGAGGGCTGGGGGTTCCCCTGGGAGGGGAGACCCAGAGTGTGGGAATACTGCTGGGGCAGAACCCCGAGGTAAAGGGCACCGGGGTCCGGGAGGAACGCGGGGCCAGCGGCAGGCGAGACACCGGCTAGCAGAGGGCGCTCCATACGCTGGAGAGCTAATTCCCAAGACGACCAGCAGGAGTCGTCGCTTTGCTACAACTTGGCAGGCTCCAAACCAGCTGTTCCAATCTGTTGTGCAAAGAATATGCTTTATAAAAGAAAAACATATATATATAAATATCATCAATTTACTACAGGCATTCTTCATTACGTAATAGGCCCAAATCCCACAGTGCCTTTTAGACAAAGCTCCTGTTGACACCAATGGGAGTCTTGCCTATGTAATTGTTGCCCTTATTTAACATTTATTTTATGGTAGTGTCTAGAGCAGTGGTTCTTCTTCGAGAGATGTCCCTGGGGGTGCTCCACTCCAGGTGTTGGTGCACCCCTACGCCTTCGCTCGGAGATTTTTACAGCAATACGCGCACAGGCCGCGCACATGCGGTGCCTGCCTCACATGCTGACTGTGCCTCAATAACGCACGCACCCGGCCTGAGTGCCTCAGTTCCTTCTCTATCATCCCCGGCCTGAGACGGAGCTCAGGAGTCTCTCTCAATTATTTCTTGCTTTAGATAGTTGGTTAGTTGTTGATACAGTTTTTCTAGGTTTTTTTTAGTCAGATAAGTTTCATTTCCCCATTCTTCTCTTAAAAAAATTTTTTTCCTTCCCATTTTTTTTCTGTCAGTTAGACAGTTTATACTATGCCTGGCTCACCAGGTTTTAAGAGATGCACTACATGCAGAGAGGCCATCCCCATCTCTGATGGCCGTTCTCTATGTGTTCGCTGTTTGGGGAAGTCCCACGTCCCCCAAAAATGTGCCCACTGCAGTAAACTGTGGGCTAGGGCACGAAAGGACAGAGACCTGAGATTCAAGTTAATTCTAATGGAGAAGTCCCTCAGACCTGCCTCTGGCCCAGGTCAGGAGTCCTACTTGAGACAGAGACCTCCTAAGTCCACGAAGGACAAGAAAACAACAAAAAAAAGGGCCAGCTTTATCACCTCACAGAGACCAGCCAGCATCCAAACAGCCTCTGACTAGGTCTGTCTCATTGGTGCTGACCCTGCCGCAGCTCAGTACATACGACACTCCAGGCACCTCCGGCGCTGTCCATATGCCGTCTGTTACCGGTACGCACCGCTCTGGTGCCGAGGCTACAGGCTTAAAATTGCCTGCCTCTTCTAATACGGCACCGCACAGCACCGCAAAGGACTCGGTGCCTACTCAGCTGAGCCTGCCTGTGCTGCACACAAGTACGGTTGCTGTCCCGGCACCGACACCTGAACCACCTATGACTTCGCATACGGCGCCGCACCAATCGGCACCGGTCGACCCTATGGCACCGCCACTGCACCCAGCGCTATATATTCCAGCTCCTTCTACCTCGGCACCACAATTTATTCATTCCAGTGATTTGCTAATCTCGCCAACTCCAGATTCCCCATTACTTGGTACCGATCTCTCACCGGGACTGTCGGCACGGCACTGACAGCTATCTCCTATTCCCTCTCACTTTTCTAGTGATGAAGATGACAACGTGGAGGGAGTTTTTTCACCATACCATTCCTCCCCCCTTCACACTCCCGCTAGCATGGGACCAAGGAGACCAAGGTCCTCATATTCTAGGGACTTACCACTCTGGTATGGACACCCGTGGATGGGACCAACCAGGCCCTTCCCTGGATAATGCCATTATTAGAACCCATGGGGGTCCTGCAGCAGGCACCACACTAGCCGGTACAGCCCACGCAGAGGCAACATTAGATCTCCTCTTGTACCCATCCACACTTCTGCGACAGATGGCCAGGAGCAACCTGCAACAGTGCACGTAGACGAGGAGGCACCTGAACCCTCTCCAAATAATAATAATTCATCCACCTCACCAGAAGAGGCTATTTTCCCCCACCCCCAACAACAGCGGATGATTTTACTCATTTTCAGGACCTCAGCATGAGCTGACTGACATATTACAACCTTCAACCTCCTCCAAGATGGCCCTACCTATTAATGGAGCCATTATGGACCCTGCCAAGGATATCTGGCAAACCCCAGCCACCATACCCCCTACCTGCAAAAGGGCAGACCGGAAATACTATGTCCGCTCTAGGGGCTCAGAATTCCTTTTCACGCACCCAGCACCAAATTCACTGGTAATAGAAGCAGCCAACCAAAAGAACAAACAGCAGCATTTCCAATCCATTCCCTCTGACAAGGACAGCAAAAGAATGGACCTACTCGGGCGCAAAGTTTATGCATCATCCACGCTACAATTTAGAGTGGCAAACTACGCGACCCTCCTGGCCAAATATGATCACAAAAATTACGGGAAACTCATGGACTTTATTAATGACATCCCAGAGGACAAGAGACAACAATTCAAAGCAGTACTCTCTGAAGGGCAGATTATTTTCCACATGGCATTGCAGGCTGACCTTGATGATGCGGACACAGCTGCCAGGTCCACCGTGACGGCCGTAGTGATGCGTGGGGCTTCATGATTTACCTCTTCCTCTTTCCCATGTGAGATACAAAACACCATGGAGGATCTCCCCTTTGATGGCGAGAAGTTATTTGCCACAAAAACCAACAAGATGCTGCACACCATGAAGGATTCCAGAGCGATGCTCAGATCCCTAGGCATCCATACACCGGCAACTAGAAGAAGACAATACAGGTATCAGCCTTACCAACACCCATGGTACCTGGCCTACACACAACAACAACAACAGAGGCCATACGACCACCAGCAGCAACACCACCAGAGACCCAGGCATCAACGATGATGCCCCACAACATCGGCACCATCCCAACCCTTCCATCTAATAAGCAGATTTGAAGCCTTGGTCAAGGGTATAGAAGACCTCCCACCCACTTCAGCGCTTATACTTCCCATCCAACCTTTTGGTCACTGTTTACTCCCATTCTACCACAACTGGCAAACCATCACTATGGGCAGGTGGGCCCCAGAGGTCATCTGATTTGGCTATTCCCCCCCCCCCCTTCCTGTCCATACCCTTCCCCACCCCGTTCCTTTTCAGGGACCCCTCTCACGACCACTTGCTCCACCAAGAGATGCAACATCTTCTACAAATAGGAGCAGTCAAGGCAGTGCCCGATCAGCACAGGGGAAAGGGTTTTTTATTCCCACTACTTCTTTACAGAAAAGAAAAGTGGGGGATGGCAACCCAACCTTGACCTCAGGCAAGTTTGACAAGTTCGTCAAAAAGCAAAAATTCAAACTGGTGACCCTCACAACCATAATTCCAGCGCTGGAGCAGGGAGATTGGTTTTCAGCCCTTGACCTGCAGGATGCTTATTTTCATGTAACTATACACTCCGCCCACAGGCGTTTTCTCAGATTTGTTAGGGGCTCAAATCACTACCAATAAAGGGTTCTGCCCTTTGGCCTCTCAACAGCACCCCGTGTCTTTTCCAAGATTCTCGCGGTGGCAATGGCGCACCTAAGGAAATTTTTTTTCCTTACCTGGACGATTGCCTGCTCAAGGCACAGACTCTTAGGGAGGCCATCCAAGCCATGCAGATGACCATCGACTGCTTCCAGGGTCTGGGCCTACAGATAAAAACAAATCCACATTAACTCCTACTCAACCACTAGAGTTCATAGGTGCTCACCTTGATTCCACAACCGGACTTGCATCTCTCCTGTCCGACAGATTCAACACCATAAAGAATCTTGTCGCCAAGTTGCAAAACAGCCCGCAGGTCACTGTCTTCAAATTCTCGGTCATATGGCCTCTTGCACTTTTTTGGTCAAGAATGCATGCCTCTGCAGGGTTGGATGACCACTGTCTACAGACCGAATGTGCACGGCCTAAGCAGACTTCTATCCATACCTACCAAAGTCAAGGACTCACTCACATGGTGGACTTTTCCTCACAACCTCTGCTCCAGAGTCCGTTCATGCAGGAGTCCACTTCCGTTATAATTACCATGGATGCTTCCCTCACGGGCTGGGGAGCACACATGGCACACCACACCACTCAGGGACTCTGGTCCCCTACAGAAGCCTCACTACACATAAATCTTTTAGAGCTTTGAGCAGTCCGCAACACCTGTATCCAATTTCTCCCGCACATCCAGAACCAACACATCAGGATCATGACCAGCAACATCGCCTCCATATTTTATATAAACAGACAAGGAGGAGCTCGATCCCACTTGCTGGGCATGGAGACTGTGAAACTTTGGAATTGGTGCCTCCAACACAGTATCCAAATTTCAGCCTCCTACCTATCTGGTTCATTAAACACCACTGTGGATGAGCTCAGCAGATCTTTTCCCCCAGATCACAAATGGAAGATAAACAACACCATCCTACACAACGGGGCTACTCGCGACTGGCTCTTTTTGCAACCGCAACCAACAAAATATGCCCGGAATTCTGTTCCAGAGTGGGCCTAGGAAAGCATTCGATGGCAGATGCATTCATCATCAAATGAAGCAACAATTTCCTATACGCATTCCCCCCGATACCACTTCTTCACAGGGTATTACAAAAAATACGAGCGGAGAGGGCCAGGGTCATACTAATAGCCCCTATGTGGCCCAGACAGGCGTGGTACCCATTTTAAACGAGAATGTCAGTTTGCCCGCCGATTCCACTTCCCCCGCCCCTTCCAACCCTGTTATCACAATGCAGGGGTGAGCTACACCACCCCAACGTAACAATGCTGCACCTCAAAGCGTGGCTCCTCAATGGTTCTCTAATGAGGAACTAAACTGCTTTGAACAGGTACAAAAAGTACTATTACATAGCAGAACACAATCCACATGTACCACCTATCTCCATAAATGGAACAGGTCAGAGGTTCTCAAACTGTGGTCCGCGGACCCAGGTGGTCTGCAGATAGTTCCCCGGGTGGCCGCACACGAGAGAATGAAGGGCCACCCACTTAATTAGTGGAGTCGTGCAGGTGTGGCTCCACTAATTAGGTGCCTGGACCCTGGAAAAGACACACATGTAAGGTAAGGTGGTGACCTTGGGGGAATAGGAGGTAGGTGGGAGGGGGCAGTGGGGTGGGGGGAATTTGGGACATAAAGGGCTGCGGTGGCCAGAGAAAGAGGCAACTTTCCCAGCTCAGGGGCTGCCGAGGTGGGGGAGAGACCCCCCTCCTTCCCAGCCCCGGAGCTGCCGCAGCAGGGGAGAGACCCCCCCCTTCCCAGCTTCAGCTCGGGGGCTGCCACGGCATGGGAGAAAGGGCACATCCATCGCATTAGAAAGGTCAGACTACTGATATTAAAATACGAGTTGTGTGCTTTTATTTGTAGAACAAAAAAAATTAATTCCGTTTTTTTGTGTATAGCACTTTTATCCAAAGTGCTTTACAATAGTTAGCTAATGGTACAAACAACATTTGGAAAGATCATTAAGTGGTCCACTGAGACCCTCAGCAATTTTCAAATGGTCTGCAAAAAAAAAAGTTTGAGAACCACTGGACTAGGTTCACTCACTGGTGCTCCACCAAGCAAACCGCTCCTGCTTCCATCCCTCTTTTACTAATACTAGACTGTCTTTTAGAACTTAAACTATCTGGGCTCAACTTTAGCTCCACAAAGGTACATCTAGCAGCAATTATGGTGTTTCACAATAAGACCAGAGACACTACTATCTTCACCCACCCCATCACAAAACGGTTCCTCAAGGGCCTCCTGACCCTATACCCGGACATTAGACCACCCACTCAACCCTGGGACCTACACTTGGTCCTCACATGCTTGATGTGCCATCCATTTGAGCCACTTGCAACATGCTCCCTCCTACATCCACCCATGAAAACTGGGTTTTTAGTTGCCATTACATCTGCCAGACATATAGGGAACTTGGAGTGCTTATGGCTGACCCACTGTACACTATATTTTTTAAGGACAAAGTCACGCTCCGAACGCATCCAAAATTTCTCCCGAAGGTGCATTCCTCCTTCCACCTCAATGAACCTATCCATCCACCAACCTTCTTTCCTAAACCACTTGTGAACACTTTCGAATCAGCAATGCACACACTCGATGTGCGCAGAGCATTGTCCTTTTATTTGGATAGAACTAAGCCCTTTAGGGCTTCCTCTAAACTTTTCATTTCCATCGCAGAATGATCCAGAGGCAAATCCATCTCTACCCAGAGAATATCCAATTGAATAGAAGACTACATCTGCCTATGCTACCAACTAAAGAAGATGAATCCTCTGACTTCTGTTAGAGCACACTCCACCAGATCTGCGTCAACGTCTGTGGCATTCTTACGTAACATTCCCCTCACAGATAATTGCAAAGCCGCCACCTGGGCTTCAGAGTATACCTTTGCTAAACATTATACTCTTACTCAGAAACCCCTGACTGACGTTCGAATGGGCTGAGCTGTGCTGTCTACAGCTTTCTTACCAGATCTGAAGTCCCTAACTCCTTAAGAGAGACTGCTTTTCAGTCACCTGGGGTGGAGCACTTACAGGGACATCTCTCTCTCGAAGAGGAAGTTACTCCCCTGTGCAGTAACTGACGTTCTTTGAGATGAGTGTCCCTGTGGGTGCTCCACTCCCTCCCCTCCTCCCCTCTACTTCGGAGTTTGGTGCAGTCTCCGTTCCCGAGAAGGAACTGAGGAGCTGGGCCGCGTGAGCACATTATTGAGGCGTGTGAGGCAGGCAATGCGTGTGCATGTCCCGTGTGAGTACTGCTGTAAGAATCTCTGAGCGAAGGTGCAGGGACGCACCGACACCTGGAGTGGAGCACTCACAGGGACATCTCTTGCAGAACATCAGTTACTGCGCAGGTGAGTAACCTCCTCTTTTCAAACTTATTTGATCGCGCCCCCATTTTTGTGTCTGTAGTAGTCTATCCTCCTTCCTGCCACACAAGAACAGATACTGATAAAAAAAAATCAACATGCAACTCTCACTAAATATTAAAAACAGTAAGGCACTGATTCAAACAGAGCCAACGATCCATTTTAATAAGAGCAAAAGGAAAACTGCGATTGTGATCAATGCTTACAATTAAATGTGCACACCGCATCATAGCAAATGCATTAATGTACAGATGGTAACGACTTTTTATAATGCTATGCAAGTATAACAGACATCTGTCAAAACCCACAGCGCCATCTAGAGTCAAATGCACAGCGCCCTCCAAGGACCTGATATGTTTGAGGGAATCAGCTTTGTTGTGGGTAATATATGCACAGTAATTCTCTCCCCCCCTCCCAGAATACATTCTACACTGCCCCAGGGCCTATGGGCCTGCCCCCCAGTCTGAGAACCTCTGGTCTAGAGACCTCGACCAGGTCAGAACCTCATAGTGCTGGGGGCTGTACAAACATATTGTAAATGACATTCTGAGTAAGGCCCTACTTGAGTCGTGGGATGATTGCCAAATAATTGCGGCTGAGTTGCGGACAAGACATGGAAAATCACAGAAAAGTAATAATGGACCTTTATTAATTGCGGCAATTTGGAAAAGCCAAAGAAGACCTATTTGTTTAAGAAAAATTTGCTGGAATATAAACACTCAAGCATTATGTTATGCCTGCTAATTTTTTTGATAACGAGATATTTTGCTGCACCTATATTACGGTCATCAATGCACGGGGCTGACAGCGGGACCCCAGCCACCAGTCACCCAGGGCTGGTGGCCGGGGCTCCTGATGTCAGTCCTCCATATGGCAGGTTTCCTGCTGTCAGCTCCGGGCAGACTGGAAATAAGGTGTAAGTTTTTAACAGTGAGGGCAATTATTCATTGGAACAATTTACCAAGGGTTGTGGTGGAGTCTCCATCGCTGCCAATTTTAAAATCAAGTTTAGATGTTTTTCTGAAAGATTTGCTCTAGGAATTGTTTTGGGAAAGTTCTCTGGCCTGTGTTATACAGGAGGTTAGATTAGATGATCACAATGGTCCCTTCTGGCCATGTAATCTATGAAATAAAGAGCAGAATGTAGGAAAAAATGGTTCTTAGTCGAGGCCTCATTTCCTGAAGGTAAATCCTCTTATTCATATATATTGAGAAAGCAGTCAATGTAGTAATCAATTTGAAATGCTCTAGGTTAATTTAGATCAGTCTGAGCCATTTTTAACAAGAATATTGCTTGTTGTTAAACAGATGCAAAAGATTTATGTAGGACGTTGTTACAAAATCCTCCAGAAATTATATATATATATATATAATGTATAGCTGTCTTTTGAGAACTGGAGTGTAAAAATAGAAATCTAAAATAATGGTTGAACCACCTACATAGCCTTAAGGGTTGTGAGGAAAATATTCCCGCATCATTATTTTAAATTGCTCTATATAAAATGTACTGTGGACTCTCCAAATTTACACATAGAAGACAATTAGGAGAAGTAAATGTTAGATGTCAGCAGGAGCAGATGAGGGAAAAAAATCCAGATAAATAAGAATCATTAGTGAGAAGATGAACAAATGCTGCCTGACGTAACTAGCAAGTGAAAACAGGGAATTGGGGAGGGTAATTTCTCCTACAGTCTGGGTAGCATGATCTCTTCTGTTTTCCCTGAGCTACTCATAAAAGAAGAGACTAAATTACAACTAATCAGGTACACATGTACATGTCCTTGTCTCTCTGCAAATTGTTTAAATCCTCTTATCATGGAGAGATGCACTGTATTTTACATCCCTCCGAATCTCTGCAAATGTTGTTTGCCAGAACCAAAAATGAAAACGAAACAAACTGAAATAGAGCTGAGAACTGCTGCTATTCTCTCTCATTTTGGAAAAGGGCAAAGGGTGATGCTCAAATCTAATATTGTGGGTATTCATTAACGAGGTGTGTTCTGATAAAGCTCTGATTGGTAATTACTGGGGTCATCCAAATCAAATCAATAACCTTTCAATGTTTAAGAAACAGTTGACAACACTACGTGAAATATTTGGTATTCATTCTTTTGCATGCATGTGATCAGTGCTGTAATTTTCTTCTTTCTACTGGTGCTTCATTAGCGATATTGAATTGCACCCACATTTATGCAAATGTACAGGGAGCACAAGTTTAAAGATCAGACCTGTTGGTCCAGCAGTCAGGTGAGATCAGGATAGCACAACAGCCGCTGATGTATTAATGCAGGTTAGCAGAAGCCTCTGGTGGTGTAAGCTGGTGTATTCATGTCATCTGGGGATCTGGCCCCTTGTGACTATCTAGGGACTTATTTTATCCCAGTCTCTGCAGTATTTGAAGTTTATGGCATTACACCAGCCTAAAAGTGATGTACACAGGAGAAAAATCAGGCATCTTTTATTCCCAAGACTAGATAACACCAGTTCAGACCAATGTTCCCTCTAATTTTTCCCATCCATGTGCAGAATGAATTTTGCTATGTGCACCAATGTGGAGGTGATGTGTGGCAGGGGTGGGGCCGAGGGGTTCGGAGTGTGGGAGGGGGCTCAGGGCTGAGGCAGAGGGTTGGGGTGCAGGGTGTGCGGGCTCCGGCTGGGGGTGCGGGCTCTGGGGTGGGGCCGGGGATGAGGAGTTTGGGCTGCAGGCTGCCCCGGGACAGTGATGGGGAGAGAGTACTCCCCCCAGCTCTTTCTCCCCGCAGCAGCACCTGGGCTGGGGGAGAGCATTTCTCCCCACTGCACCAACTCTGGGCCTGGGGCTGGAGGAGAGGCGCCTCTCCCCACCCCAGCCCCAGAGCTGGGAGGGAGAGGCGTGTCTCCTTGCCGCGCCGCAGCCCCGGGGCTGGGGGAATTAAGTGCGCACCTCAAAGGGAACTTAGGTTCAGACTTCTTTTCACAAAACTCCACTCCTCACCAGGCTACTGAGTGATGACACATTCAACCGATGAAACACAAGAGAATGGGTTTTATGAGGGTAGAACACTGTGGCCTGACAAATACTCAATGGTGGCTTTTCCATCTTAACCCTTGTATGTGTGTCATACCCACAGTGGAATTGGGGACTAAGTACAGGATATAGAGTATCAGTGCTAAATTAAGAAAAATAATCTCGTCTTGAAACACAATAACAAAGGCCAACAGCTGAAATAAGAAATAAGCAAATGCAAGGAATATTTCTGAGGCATACCTCTAATCTTGCCAACACCTAAATATGTTCCACAAAGGCCTTTACAGAACAGAGGGAGAGAGAGACATTGGTTTTGCATGTGGAGATTACGTGGTGTGTAGACTAGCATGCAACATTTTCTTTAATTTCAGTTTCCAAGAAATGATCTGATGATTCATTGTATCAATAAGTATGCTCAAAGAGACATTTTCATTCCAAGCTCCTATTTTCAGGCACTTATAACTTTTGGGTAAAATTACCATTTAGATGGATAGTTTTCATGAATATTCTGAGTCTAAAGGAGATTTTTTCGTGGGAGGAAATAAGTAGCGCTGTGAAAGCGGCTTGGAGGGCCAACAGCCTAGGGGTTAGCACACCCAGCTTTTGGCCCCTTCCACCTCTGTCCAAGCAGTAGAGGTGACTGTTCCTTACCTTAAGCCAGGATCTTTGGCTTTCCACCTGCATCTGGCCTTGGCCTTTAAGGGAGTGTGGTAGGGGGACCCAGGCCCTCCCTCTGGCCCCATGGTAAGCAACACTGGCAGCAAGTCCAAGTTCATTTCTCTGGGCCACTTCCTACCAATAAGTCCTTTCAATTTGGGGCATGTAGTCCAAGTAGTCAGCTGCTTAGCAGAAAAAGAGTCCAAAGAAGCAGAGCCCTGCAGGACCCCCTGGTTCTCAAAGTGGCGGGTGGGTTGGTCAAGGAAGGCACTATCTCTGGGTCTTACCCACTCTGTGGTCCCCTCTCAGCTCAACCTCTCTCCTGCAGCCTGTCCTCCACCTGGTCTTCTGAACTTCCTCTTAACCTGCTCCTCTAGTCGGAGCATGTTCGGCAGGCCCAGAGGTGCGGGGCTCCTTGGTCCCGGTATCGCCTTTTAACCCCCTGGGGCCCAGTGTGGCACCATCACAGGCACTCACCACAGTCAGACTGTTTTTCCACCATGGCACTCTTAGCCACTTCCAGTCTGGCTGGTGTGGTATGAGGATCAGGAATTGTATCCATTCTTCCCATATAACAGGGCAATACCACATTTTCAGCCAGCCTCTGATTTTTTCTGTCCTATTTTGCACTTGCAAAAGGGGGTGGCATATATTTTTATCGTCACAATCAGTTTCAGTACAGAAATGGGCATAAAACAAGGCAGGCCAAGACTGAAAACATATTTATATTGTAGATTCACTCATCAAATTAGCTGAAACCTTTCAACCAATGTACGTGAGTGGAATGGGGGAGTAGCATTTACAAGAAGTGGCACTTCATCCAATTTAACATGCTACAAAAACTGGGAAGAACAGCAAAAGCAAAAAAATGTACAACTGACATTCATCCACATAGAGTGTATGCATGTGTAACCCACATACTTTTATACTGTGTATATGTATGTACTGTGCGTATGTGTGTGTATATATGTAATGTATTGTATAAACATTTTAGTAGCCAGCAGTTGTGATATATATATAATCAGTAAAGCAATGAAGAACAAGATCTATACTCATTACTTGATTTCTGCACAGTTATATAGTAAGAACATGAATCTCCCCAGCTTTCCAAAATTGAAACCTCATATTCATAAGTGCTATTCCCGCTGTGACCTTACTTGATCATAGATCTCATATGTCTATCCAACCAGTCAGAATGCAGTCCCCCTAGACTCTGATGAGGCAGAGAACACCAAATCTCTGCTTAATTCTGGTGTTTCATTTTTACATTTAAATATTCAAGAAATTGTTGAGAAATGTCAGTGCAATATTTCTACTATTCAAGTATTTTTAAACAAACACCATGTCTTTTAAAAAATTGCTGCCTCTGGAAGAGCAGTGATAAACTGGACTAAATGTCCATAAAATTAAGACAATTTTCTGGAGTGAGGTGAAAAATCTGTTGTATACAAAAGGAAACTGTTATGCATTAGGAGATAGAAAGTAGTTATCCTTTCACAATGGCTTATTTTTTCCTATTTGTATGCTGCGTATTTTTTTTTTAAAAAAAGAATATGTAAACACAGCTGCATTCTGCAGTCTCCAAGCAAAGACGATTAAACATGACACACACACTTCCGTATATTAGTTGATGCCAAGGACAGAATGAAAATGCAACACACTGGTATTGGAGAAATCAAAATAATTTTCGTTCTGTAAAGTCTACAGTGTTTAAGAGAAGAGTGCTATTTATTTATTTATGGCTTCTTCTCAAGAATAATTAGGTCCTGAATCAATAAGGAAGCTAAATACCTTTAAGAGCATGCCTACGTCCATCCCTATTGAAAAAAGCATTTAAGCACATGCTTTAGACCCATTATTATCATTAATGATTTTCCCTTCAAAATTGGAGACCGTGATGATTCCTTGAATTGCACTAGCAGTGCATTAAGCCGAGGCTGGAAAACATAGCTGGAAAGTGGCCTCAGGCTGCTCTGGGCTAGCAGAAATGTATAGGATATATAGAGGTGGATCCAAGCCACAGCATTTAGATATGGATTCAGATTTTGAACACTCGCAAATTCAGAAATGTTCGGATATATGGTTTTGGTTTGGCCCAAATTTGGGTCTGGGTTTGCGGGCACAGTCTGGCCCTAAAACTGGTGTAGCTGGGTAGGGTGGGGGAACCACCCCAGCAGAGGGGGATATGCCTCTGGTATATATCTGGTGTGGTGGCTTCTACGCCACATACACCCAGCTGCTGATATAGAGATATGGCCAGTGGCAAGGAGATATGGCTGAGGCTTCCCTTTCTGCTCTCCATTTGCTGTTCTTGAGGCCACTGGCAGCTGACATAATATAGAGCTCATGTTACAGCAGAGCTGATGCACAGCTGGTCCAGGATGTAGGATACATCCTCATGACCTGCACTGTGTAGTCCTGGGCCACAGCCAAGGATCTTGGCCACTGTCTGTCCAGAAACATCCTTGCCAGGCTTCAGAGGTTGACTCAGTTGTCTCTGTTCTCTGTTCCATGGTCTTATCTGGATCAAGATAGGGACACCCCATTCTCAGTTCCTGGTCCCTGCCATTGAACTGCCTCTCAGAGTATGTCAGTGTTGTTGTAGCCGTATTGGTCCCAGGATATTAGAGAGACAAGGTGGGTGAGGTCATATCTTTTATTGGGCCAACTTCTGTTGGTGAGAAAGACAAGCTTCTCGAAAGCTTGTCTCTCTCACCAACAGAACTTGGCCCAATAAAATATCTGACCTCACCCACCTTGTATTTCAGAGTATATTCACAGAATCCCTTTGATAAGGTTTAGTGGAAGGCTTTTTCTATTTGGGTCAGTTCATTTTTGACTGGTTTCCTTTCAGTTGTTCACCAGTTCTTCCTTTTAGTGGCATTTCCTCCTTGTTTTTTGTTGGTGGGAGTCATTTGAGCAAATTAAATATGACGGATGAAGAGGAACATAAGTTCACATAAGAAAAAGTCCTCTGAATATAAGTATGTGAATATATATGAGTGTGTGTAACTAGAACTTTTCAGCACACACAAATGAGTCTGCAACCATTTGCGGTTGATTTTCTCTTTCTTGCAAAACACTTATTGAAATGATTAAGCCTATTTTTGTGGAGTATAGAAATTTATCTTTGTTTGCCATTTTCTCTCTTTCAGCTCTTCTTTATGCAACTATTTTTGGAAATGTCACCACCATTTTCCAGCAAATGTATGCCAACACCAACCGATACCATGAGATGCTGAACAATGTGAGGGATTTCCTCAAATTATATCAAGTCCCAAAAGGCCTTAGTGAACGAGTCATGGATTATATTGTCTCAACATGGTCCATGTCTAAAGGGATCGACACAGAGAAGGTATGAGTGCATGAGGTAAAAATCCAGATATTGTACCTTTCAATCCATTGTGTCCTTTCCAGTAGAATAAACAGTACTGAGTACTGTAAACACGCTGGCAAAAAAGATCTGAACCACATGTGATTCCATTAATACCTTCATAGTTGTGTTCAGAGAGAGGGCGCTAGTTTAAAATTAGAAAAAAAAAATGGAAACATTGGCAATTTTGAAAGTATGTTCTGTTACCCTGCTTTTCAATATGGTCTGACTTTCCATTTTCCAGATTTTCCTTGGAATTATTTTAATTTTTATTGTGTTTTGGGATTTGAAATTAACAAAAACAGTTTTTGAAAAAATTGAGAGGGTGGGGAGGAAGAGAAAAATCTCAAAAAGGATACCCTTCATTTTTTGGGGGGGGAAACCACATTTGATGGGACTGAGTAATCCAAATTGGCAATACAGAAATAACTAATAAAAAACACTGAAACCCAACAAAACATTTCGCAGAGCAACTAGCAGCCTAAATATTTTAGTTCCCAAATTTTTTGTAAAATGGAAAATGTACATTTCATTAAGCATTCCACTTTAAAAAAGGCCGTATGTCAGCAATTTTATTCTGTTAAAAATATATCCAATAGCTCTTTTCATACGTATTACACATACTAGCAGAAAACTATCCTTTACTCACTTTTGTAGTTCTAGTGCTTGCCGATATCATAAAATATAATAATAATATAGTAGCAGTAATGGTAAGAGAATCAAAATCAGTGTATCATTGTGGTCTGGTTAAAAGGTGAGTAGCAGAGCACTGATTGGCTCAGGAGATTGATAACTGGATATAGATCTTTTCTGCTCTAGTTCCTGATCCAAAGCCCACTGAAATCATTGGGTGTTTGGACTTTGAATCAGGTCTTAGGTCACCATTTGGAATCTGGCGCAGGTCAGTAGTGACTGAAAGTTGTTACCATCTGAGGGTTTGTTAGCATTTATGAAATGAGTTCAGTTGCCTTGGACCAGTTCCCAGTGGACAGAACCATAATTGCTACCATCACAGTTAGCACAAGATTTAATAGAGACGGAGACTGATCTCTTTGAGGTGTCCTCTCCAGGCCTGGGCTGAAGGCCCTTTGGCAGGGAAGTTTGGGAAAGCTTGTGTTCCTGCTGGTCATTTTATACCTGCTCCATAGATTAAGAAAGGAGACTAGGGGTGAGATCTTCAGTTGGTGTGAGTTGGCCTAGCTCCACTGACTTCAGTGGATTTATGCTGATTTACGCCATCGGGGAACTGGACATTAAGTGTCTAGTACTGAGAACCCTAAAGCCCACTTGACAGAGGAAAAGTTGTGATAGAATATTGCTGTGCTCTGCTACAGTTCTTATTTCGGTTAACTGTATTGCACTGTGTGGTAGGTGTAATCTGAGTTCCACCAGAACCTATCTCACTATAACATGACAAAATGGAATTACTGTGAGAACAAGGACAGCTTTAAGTCTTCTTATAAACCCATACAATGTTAGTTACGGAACTAATTAACCTGAATTTCACAGTTAGTAATTAACTTCCTAAACTGTGCAACTTTTGTGTATTATTATTGTTATGTTAACTGATAAGGCTTTCGGTTTCTTGGATTCTTGTAGTTCAGTATGCCTGATTCTTTAATATGTTAATTTCAGCTCCATTTATACAGTGACATTCTAACTTCCAAATGTGTTCATACAGTTTGTTAATAATAAATTTGTTGTAATTGCTGTAAATGGACTCAGTTCTGCTGTGAAAAGCCAAATATGTGTAAAAATTCAATTTTCATTCTCATTTATCTCCTTTCAATTATTTCTGCTGCAGTTCCATTAGACTTTGATTGTGCTTTGCGGTTAATTAGAAGAACCTTTGCTTTAATTACTGAGATTTCCTTCCATTATTTCCACATATCCAGTTTAATAGATTGTAAAAATGCAGTTATAGCCCATAAACATACTGATCATTGGCTTTTAGTAAGCAGCATTCACTTGTCTGCATAATAGTAGTGGTTGCTTAGCTAGATAATTAATAAGGCCATAAAATCTGTGATTTAGGTTTTTAACAGTATTCCCACACTGGAGGCCTGCCTTGCGTGGCTCCTGATCTAAACACCATTTAAATCAATGGAAAGACTCCTGTTGAATTCAGTGGCTTTTGGATCAGGCCATTAATGTTTTTATGTAGTACAGTTTTTCAGTTAAAATATTTTATTGACAACCAGTGAGAGAGTAGCTATAAAATGGTTACAACTTTTAAAATATTCCGTTACACAGCGTCCAGCAAAGGCTATAAACCTTCAATGGCTACTGCGCAAGTACCTTGCTGCGACTGCTGTGAGCTGCATTGAAGCAAATGGGGGTCTTCATGGATGCAGCAATTTGCATGCTGTCAACTGCATGATCAGAGCCAAAATTCAGATTTCTTATGGGAAAGATGGAAAGCTGTGTGTAGGTCACTGGCAGTCACATGACCCATCTGAACTTTGAATTCTGAAATGAATTATGAAACATCTCAATTATAACAAATGAGAAAATGTTGTATTTCCTAGTTGGCAAACCTAAAAAATACAGCAGTCACATAGACTAGATCCTTTCCTTCGTGTTCGGGGCGTATTTAGCACTTTACAAACCACTTAAGGTAGGAATGTTTAAAAAAAACATTTGGGAAAAATCATACGACCTCTGTATTAAAATTTGTGGGGGGAAAAAACAGGTCACACTGCACCACGTCATAGAATTTTTATTTACTGTGTGTGCAATACACCAGTCACAATGAAGATAGGAAAATATCGCACCAAGAGATTCAGGAGCTGACATCCTCTTAAATAATGTGTCTCCAATTCTCTGGGGCCTGGTAACTTTTCTATGCTGGAAACTTTTCCATCTTTTGATCATAAGCTTGATTTAATCCTGCAGTAGAAATATAGACGAGAAAGAAAAGAACAGTTATATTTGTTGGTCCACCTCTGTGCCACAGTAGAATTGTTCCCAATAGTACATTTCCAAGTTTTTATATCCAGTCTGGTTTTAAAAATCCCTGGTGATGGGCTTCAACCAACCCTGGGAGACTAGCACAGCCTAATGTATCTCACTGTAGGAGAGTTTTTTAATGAAATTCAACATATAGTTTCCCTTTCTTAATTTCATCTAGTGCTCACTCTCTTGTCCAGGTGATCAGTAATCTATCCCTAGAGTCATTTCTCCTGTGTTTTTCATTCCTCACTTCCTTCAAAACCAAATGTATGTCTCCAGCACATACATCTAGACTATCATTATGCATAGTAGTATCTCTCATACTCCTTACATGTGGGTAGACATTTTAGTATATTACTATATTTCTTATTCTTCAGCAAAGATTTCTTTTAACTGTGCAAATAATTAGCAAAAAACCTCTAAACTTTACCAATTGTTAATATTTATGGATGGTTTTCTTCCATATAGGTATCATTACTAGAGCTGAGTGAATAACAGATTTTTCAGTTGGCTGGAAATTCCAAAAAATAATAAAAATAAAGTCATTTCAGCTTGATCACAATTTTCTTTAAATTTTTGGCCAATCGAAATGTGAAAAAAAATTGATTTTGATCATGTTTCATTCTCCCCAAGATAAAATGTTTCATTTCGATTTCAAGCATTTTTAACGTGTTTAATTTTTAAAATAAAATGTAAATTAATGTTGAATGGAAAAGTCGCTTTGAATTGAAAAATTGAAACATTTCATTCAGGAAATGTCAAAATGAAGCATTTTATTTTTTTCGTATTTTGTTTGTTTTTATTTTCAACCAAAACAATTTGGCATATTTGATATGAACTCATGAAACGTTTCAGCATTGCCAAATCTGCATTTTTCTCCCCCAAAAAAGTTTCAGCCAAACAATTTCATCCCACTCTACTGATTACATCTTCATTAGTTCCAAATAAATATACTTTATTGCTCCCTTTGCATTCACGTGTGCATTATGATGTCATTTCCCCCTATTATTAGGATACATTTCAGTCAGTCAAGCATGCAGCACAACTCAACACATTGAAATTATTTTTTCTTTAAATCAAATACAGTGGGTAGAACAGCTCACATGTTGACCCAAAATTATGCAGTTTTTTCTGGTGATGAACAACCGTATTGTATATAACTACAGGCCAATATATCATGATAAAGTCTAGTAGTTTTTCTGACAGCTAAGGTTTTTAAAAGAAATGTGCTTGAGACTAAAATATAAGTAAATGCCTTTGCTGGGAACGCTATACCTTTAACAAATGTGCTTTAATTAATTGTTACAAATATCATTCAAATAGTGCAGTTAAATATCTATTCTTAGTTATATATGAGATACTAGTGTTTAATGCCATTGAAGATCTCGCTCAGACCAACAACAAAGAAGAAATCCAGAGAGCTTAGTGTTTGGTTCTTGTGCAGATACACAGTGTGGGCAAAGTGAAGGTTGACTAGATGTTACTCATCTCCCCAAAGGGGGCAATGAAGAAAAGGGCCATAGATCCAGAGCTGGCTGCCGCAAGTAAAACCCCTCTCAGATGGCCCAATCCAATGCCCATTGACTTTGGTGTGTGATGGATCAGACCCCGAACTTCCACACTGCAGGGCTGTGCCTTAAAGCAGTGGTTCTCAACCAAGGGTCTGGAACCCACTGGGGGGCCACGAGCAGGTTTCAGGGGGTCTGCGAAGCAGGGCTGGCATTAGACCTGTTGGGGCCCAGGGCAGAAAGCCAAAACCCCACCACCTGGGGCTGAAGCCCAGGGCTCCAAGTACCACCAACCGGGGCTGAAGCCGAAGCCTGAGGAACTTTGCTTCGCAGGGCCCTCTGTGGCATGGGGCGCCAGGCAATTGCCCTGTTTGCTACCCCCTAACGGTGGCCCTGGCTTTTATATACAAAAAAACAATTGTTGTGGCACAGGTGGACCATGGAGTTTTTATAGCATGTTGGGGGTCCTCAGAAAGAAAAAGTTGAGAACCCCTGCCTTAAAGGACCAATCTAGGCTGGGTCTTTGGTGATAATTTGTCCTCAAATTTCATCTTCAGCCCGCAGTGCTCATTGTTCTTTCTCACTCCTCCTTCCTGCATACCTATGAATAGAGAATCGATGAAACTGAGAGTGTCCCTTTATTTGTATTATTTAAACTGAAGCAAGTGGCCTGTGATCAATCATCTTAAAACATTTAGAAGTCAAAGCTCTAACATTGACAGCTAGGACAATACACACAATACATTGCATATGCACTGTACATACCATAATATGATAATACATAGCTCATGTGTAGGAAGGAATTTGTTTTTATACAGCCCCTTTCATGCTCAAGGTACTTTGGTTATTCACCCAGCAATGAATTAAATGTAGATCGTGAGTAAATTCATGGGAAAACGCAGCAGCCATTATATATTTAAAAGTCTCTCAAAGGCAGCATTGCACATTAGAACCTGTTCTGCTGAGAGAGATAAATGTGAACCAGAACATTCTCTGAATATGATCTTTTAAGTAGTTGTAAAAATATTTATAGTAACAGCCTGAGATATTAAAATGTTCACATTGAATTTGAGCTTCTTAGTTTTAATCAAAATGTGCTTGACAGCAAATGAAACATTAATAGGTTGCTGCTCTCCTCTAAAAATAGGTCATTACACGTGAACCTGCACAACGATTCATTTACATCCAGCTGTTTCTATGAAGGTCCCACTCTCCTAATGGCAAAATTGTGAAATGTCAATAAAGCTGAAAGATTTTCCTTCCTTTGACTCTTAGTTAAAGTTTGGCTTGAGATTCTCTTAGAAAATAATAAAATCAATGGCCAGATAATTTCTAACATGATTTAATGGTCCACTTTTCAATAAAAGACACAGGTTGAAAGGAAACAATTTATTCCTCAGTTTTTACGTAGGAATCTATCTGAGCCAGTTTCACGTTGTAACTCCTGAAGTGGAAACAACGGGAAAACAATACAGCATTAAAACTATTCATTACTGATGGTATGACCCAATATGCAATAATGCAGAAGAAACAGGACTATGATAAATATTTTCAGGCTGCAATTTTATGAATCATAAATCTCAGAAAATGCAAGGGAATTTAGTCCCCTCCGCTGCTAGTGAGATCTTCAATGGCCCTATGAAATATTGTTGACAATCCAGTACTGAAACCTGAGATTCATGGCCTCAAGACATCTCTCCCAGTGTCCTGATGCCCTGTAAAATCAGGCTGCTATTTCTACATGGTCTCATCATGGAAACTTGTCTGTATGGCCTCTACTGCCATCTTTCCCTACCACCAGCGCGGTCCTCGTACTGTAAGATCAGGAGCACAGGTTCTCTGTTTTCTTGCCATGCAGAATTTGCACCATATACAAGGTGCAAAAACCGTGAAATGTAAATATGATTCCAGACGCAACAAGAAAAATTAAAATAATCTGGACAAATATTGCCCCTAAATTGTAAGGGCTGGCTTGTCAGCAGCAGGTGAACAAGAAATCTCCCTCACCTCGCAGAACTGTTCAAGGGCCACTCACCATTACAGTCCACTTCCTCTTGGAGAGCAGGATGCAGAAAAGGGAAGTTACCTCAATGAGTTGTGTAATGTCTATATTTTTGATGTGTGTATAGTAGGACTTAAAAGGATGAAAACTCCCTCAGTAGTGTCCCTTCACAACACAGTGTGGGATCTTACACCTTGTATCATCTGCACATTTCATTAATGTGCTCATTACTACATTTTCCAGAGCATTTATTAATCTATTAAAAAATCAAACCAGACCTTCCAGCAGTTGTGTCCCCACAGCATAATATAGTGTAATTTATCATCACCAGTTGTTTCAAGACCTACAGCCAGTTTTTATCCGTGTTGAGAAGATTGAATTTAATTTAATCCAAACTAATTTGTAGCCATTTCTGTATATTTCCAACACATGTTAGTGTTATTCAATTAAGAAATTTTCCTTGTTGTTACTGTACCACCAAATCTGTCTCAATGCTCTGATCACCAGTGTAATTCATATTCTGTATTGCTTAAAAAATATAATTAAGCTCAGTTTGCAGATCTGGTGCTTTCAGCATTTAAAGCAAACTACATAAAAGACCCAAAGAAGATCTCTGTAGAGCTTGAAAGCTTGTCCCTTTCACCAACAGAAGGTGGTCCAATAAAAGATATAACCTCACCGACCTTATCTCTCTCTTGGAATTTTAGACAGTTCAATTAAATAGTTACAAACTCAGTGCTAGCATGTTCGATCCAATCTATTAAAAACAGTCTTAATCCATGCAGGGTTAATAACTCTGATCAATCTGTCTAACTATTTGTAAAAAAAAAAATCAAATTTACAGTATGAAAGTGCTCGGTGATTTGCATATCAGCTGTTTCTTAACTTTGCCTCCAAAGCAGCTAATCCAATGCCCATTGTGAAATGTATGGCTCAGCACCTGACTTAATGAGTTTTTATGCAAATCCAGTCAGTTTCTTTGGGTGCCTAATGGGAACTGAGCTCTTTTGAAAGTCTGACCTTGATTGTGGCTGCTGAGCACTTCTGAAAATCTAGCTCTTAATGGCCTCTTCCCAGCAAGGAATTGATCTGGGGGCTCCCAGACAACAGTGGGCATACTCTTCCCCCTCTGCCCCCCCAAGTCGAAGTTAATTTTATGTAAAAGTTATTCTGCCACCACTGAATAAATCTCATGGCTGGTGCAGTGAGAGAATGAGAATTTAGATCATTATAAGTCTGCTTCAGTATGTGATTTGTCAACCTGGTATTCCCTGACATGACTTCAGAGATATTGTCATGTCCATGAAGCCAATCAGCGGCCTTCTCAAACGGGAGAAGATTTCAGAAATATTTAAAACGGTTCCAGCAGGCATTATTTGTACACCGTCTTCATCCACAACGTCTTTATTTTAATTCATTTGCTATTCTTGCAGCTCTTTTATAATCTCTGCTCCGTGTAGAATTCTATGAACTATTCTGGAGGCTTATCTTAAACTGCCTGAGTACACTTAGAAAATGCTAGGAGGAAAAAAAAAAATCAGATGAGCCTCCTTGGGAATGTTACTGTTCCCTTCCAGATCTCAAGTTTAGCACAGAGATATAGATGTACCATTTATTTCCGAGTATTCCAGAGCTTTTAATACCACTGTCACAAGTCTCTGGCTACATACATAAACATCTCACTCACCATCTAAACTGCACACATGCAGAGATGGAACCTACCATCTTCGTTCTAGAAATATGAACGACTAGCACATGTGCTGAAGGAAACTGTCTATCTGCTGTGATTGTATTAGGGCTTATATCCTGTGTGGGCTGGCTAGAAGATGATGATAAAATCAAATCTGAACATTCTTTTTGTAAGTAACTGAGCAGGTTTGATTTTCCACTCAGAAGAGGGCACCTCTTCAGTGCATTACTTGATCTCAGCAGTTAAGCAAAGCTGTCCCTCGGGTATTAGGAGTCTACAGTGGTTCAATCCAATAGATACCAGTCTGTGGCTTCACAGATGCAAATGTCACCATGAACATGTGACACAGAACTCAGAACCTTCTCTGTTAAAAATCAGAGGACTCTATCAACTGAGCTAAAGAAGGTTTTTCTGCATAGGGGGATTCTACATTGCCTTTCATTTTTGCAGCAGAAGGTATGATGTTTGGATGCATGAGCAATAGTTACTGACTGTGAAGTCTATGGCCACAGATTTATTACATAGAACCCTGCAGACTGTATTCTCCCAAGCTTATGCTCTGAAGCTATCAAATAGTAAAGCATTGTAGTCAGCAACCTTCATATTGATTTGTTCATAAAACAAGGATTCCACGCACACGCAAAAAATAAAAATAAAATAAAATAAAAATGAAGACTCCTCAGGAAAAATCTTACCTCTTTGGAAACTGGAAAGTAGTTTTTGATACATGGCTTAAAATATACAAAAAATAGAAACCAATAACTAACAGGTATTTTGTATCCTCTTTGGAAACTGGTTTTTGATACATTGCTTAAAATATACAAAAACAAACAAACAAACAAAAGCAATAACTAACAGGTATTTTGTATCCTCTTTGGATACATGCCATTTTAAAAATGTGACATTTGAGGAGACAATTTAGATTCTTTGTTTTTAACCGTGTAATCAGAATGTCTAGTTCTTACTCTGCTGACTAAGGGCCATTCTCAACAGGGCTTGTATATAAAAGAGAAACACCTCATCTGTTACTATGCTCTCTTAGTAACTTCAGAAGGTTCCACCTTGTTCCTGCAGAAAATAGAATCCTGTTTCCATACCAGAATCTTCTTTACATCAGCAGGAAAACTACCATGCAGAATCTGATCTGTGCCATCAAATCCCCTTCTTACAGTACTGCCCTGAGTCATGTTAGTGGAGTTGATGGTCTCCATTAAACACCTTCTGAACCCTTGATGCTTGCATTTGTACAATCAGAAAGGAGCTATAATAAAGGCTAGTCAGAGACTGTAGAGTCCTGTGCTGGGAGCATACAGTATATGGATTAATAATTGAGATTACCCATTTCTCGCTGTTTTCCCTTGATATTTCCACATTTACTTTTTATTTTCTTCTATATCTAAGATCCTTTGTAAAACCTTTTAACACAAAATATTTCCTATTTAGTTGTCTTCAACTTCATTCTCTGTTCTCAGTTCAAGGAGAACAACATATTGTAAAAATGAAATTGTTCAGCCTGTGGCTGGAGCTTTGCTCCTTGCTCTTTTACTATTGTGCTTGCCGAAGAGTGAAGTCTCAGTGTATATAAAGAAGGTGCTATCAGAAGAGTCACTTTCTAAATGGAGTCTTTTGGATCATGACTTCAATTAAATTACTGAATTCTGTGTGATTTACTGAACTGGCAGTGTCTGTGCAATGGTGTTCTTGCCATCCTTCTTGTTACGGTGTTTGATGATAGAAATACTACTGTGCCTATAAAAAAGAGCACTACTTGGAAACATAGAATCATAGAAAAGTTGGGCTGAAAGGGATCTTGAGATGTCATCAAATCCAGCCCCTTTCGCTGAGCAGGACTAAGTAAACCTAGACCATCCCTGACAGGTGTTTGGCCAACTTGTTCTTAAAAACTTTCAATGCTGGGGATTCTATAACCTTCCTTAGAAGCCTATTCAAGAGCGTAATTATCTTTAGAGTTAGAAAGATTTTCTGAATAGCTAACCTAAATCTCCCTTGCTGCTGATTATGACCATTGCTTCTTGTCCTACCTTCAATGGACATGGAGAACAATTGATCACAGTCCTCTTTATATCAGCCCTTAAAGTATTTGAAGACTGTTATCAGATCACCCTTTGGTCTTGTTTTCTCAAGACTAAACATGCCCAGTTTTTTTAACCTTTCTTCATAAATCAGGTTTGCTAAACTTTTTATGATATTTGTTGCTCTCCTCTGAACTCTCTCTAATTTAACCACATTTTTCTTGAAATGTCGCACCCTGAACTGGACACAGTATTCCGGCTGAAGCCTCACTAGTGTAAAGTAAAGCAAGACAATTACCTCTCATGCCTTACACAGGACATTCCTGTTAAAACCTTCCAGAATGATTTTTGCCTTTTTCACAACTGCATCACATCGTTGATTCATATTCAATTTGTGATCCACTGTAACCCCCAGATCCTTTTCTGCAGTAGTAGAATCTATTCCCCATTTTCTAGTTATGCATTTGATTTTTTCCTTCCTAAGTGAAGTACTTTGCACTTACGTTTTTTTTTTTATTTCATGTTGTTGAATTCAGACCAATTCTCGAATTTGTCAAGGTCATTTTAAATTCTAATTCTGTCCTCCAAAGTGCTTGCAATCCTTTCCAGCTTGATGTTGTATACAAACTTTATAAATATGCTCTCCACTCTGTTATCCAAGTCATTAAATACTGAATAGTACTGGACCCAGAACTGATCCCTGCAGGACCCCACTAGATATATCCTCACAGTTTGACAGAGAACCATTGATAACTACTCTTTGAGTACAGTCTTTCAACCAGGTGTGCACCCCAACTTAAGTAATTTCATCTAGACCACATTTCCCTACTTTGCTTATGAGACTGTCATGTGTGACTGTGTCAAAAGCCTTAGTAAAATCAAGCTATACCCCGTCTACTGCATCCCCCCATCTATTAGGCCAGCAATCCTGTCAAAGAAAGAAAATAGGTTGGTTTGACATGATTTGTTCTTGACAAATTCATGCTACCTATTCTTTATAACTAGGGCTGTCAATCGATTAAAAAAATTAATTGCACAATTAATCATGATGTTAAAGAATAATAGAATTCCATTTATTTAAATATTTGTGGACTTTTTTTACATTTTCAAATATATTGATTTCAATTACAACACAGAATACAAAGTATACAGTGCTCACTTTATATTATTATTTTTGATTACATATATTTGCACAGTAAAAAACAAAAGAAATAGTATTTTTCAATTCACCTCATACGTCATATGTCACCTGAAAGTGAGAACAGTCGTTCGCGTGGCACTGTTGTAGTCAGTGTTGCAAGATATTTTCGTGCCAGATGCGCTAAAGATTCATATGTCCTTCATGCATCAACTGCCATTCCAAGGGACATGCATCCATGCTAATGAGGAGTTCTGCTTGATAACAATCCAAAGCAGTGCGGACCAACGCATGTTCATTTTCATCATCTGAGTCAGATGCCACCAACAGAAGGTTGATTTTCTTTTTTGGTGGTTCAGGTGCTGTAGTTTCCGCATCAGAGTGTTGCTCTTTTAAGACTTCTGAAAACATGCTTCACACCTCATCCCTCTCAGATTTTGGAAGGCAGTTCAGATTCTTAAACCTTGGGTTGAGTGCTGTACCTTCTTTGCATTTTGTCAAATCTGCAGTGAAAGTGTTCCTAAAATGAACACCATGTGCTGGCTCATCATTTGAGACTGCTATAACATGAAATATATGACAGAATGTGGGTAAAACAGAGCAGGGGACATACAATTCTCCCCCAAGGAGTTCAGTCACAAATTTAAGTAGCATATTTTTTTTCACGATTGTCATCAGCATGGAAGCATGGCCTTTGGAATGGTGGCCAAAGGATGAAGGGGCATACAAATGTTTAGCATATCTGGCATGTAAATACCTTGCAATGCCAGCTACAAAAGTGCCATGCAAACGCTTGTTCTCACTTTTAGGTGACATTGTAAATAAGAAGCGGGCAGCATTATCTTCCATAAATTTAAAAAAATTTGTTTGTCTTAGCGATTGGCTGAACAAGACGTAGGACTGAGTGGACTTATAGGCTCTAAAGTTTTACATTGTTGTGTTTTTTGAGTGCAGTTATGTAACAAAAGAAATCTACATTTATAAGTTGCACTTTCATGGTAAAGAAATTGCATTACAGTACTTGTATGAGGTGAAATGAAAAATACTATTTCTTTCTCATTTTTACAGTGCAACTATTTGTAATAAAATAATATAAAGTGAGCACTGTATACTTTGTATTCTGTGTTGTAATAGATATCAATATATTTGAAAATATAGAAGAACATCCACAAATACTTAATACATTTCAATTGGTATTCTATTGTTTAACAGTGACATTAAAAGTGTGATTAAATGCGATTAATTTTTTTAATCGTGATTAATTTTTTTCAGTTAATTGCGTGACTTAACTGTGATTAATCGACAGCCCTACTTATAACCCTATTATTCTCTAGGTACATAAAATTTGATTGTTTAATAATTTGTTCCATATCTTTCCAGGTATCAAAGTTAGGCTGACTGGTCTATAATTCCCCAGATCTTCTTTGTTCCCCTTTTTAAAGATAAGAACAGTGTTTGAATGACTGATCACTTGGTACTGTATTTTTAACTCATTGAACAGTATTTGGATGGTTTTAATAAGTTTCTTGGGTATATGAATGTCTTTTATTTTTGATGAGTACGATCACTTTATATTAAACAAACAACAAACAAACCAGGAAATCTGAGAAGCTCTCAGGATACAATTCTTGTCGTCCCTCTGTAATATTTTACAGTAATTAGAGTTTGAGAGGTGTTGAGTCCACTCTTTTTTCCTTCCAAAGTATAGAAGGTTGGAACATAAGGTTTGGAAGCCAAAATCATTTAGATGAATGTAAGATATATTATGAACACGGGGTTTGGAAATTCAAGAATCATGGCCTCTTTTAGTCAAAATCATTTATATTATTAAAAGAATGACACTGTTAACAAAGGAAATCCTAGCGATACTAGATAAGAATGGTAAAGTTGCCAGTCATGAAGCAGAAAAGGAAGAAATATTCAATAATTATTATTGGAGAGAAGCAGGGTGATGTATTCATATCTTTCAGTAATAAGGAAAAAGTTTCTATTCCAGAAGTAAATAGGGAGGATTGAAACAGCAGCTATTAAATGTAAGCATTTCTAAATTAGCAGGTCCTGAAAACTTGCACCCAGGAGTATTAAAAGAATTAGCTGAGACGCTATCTAAACCATTAATGTTCAATTTCAACAAATCATGGAAAACTGGGGAAGTTGCAGAGGAAAAAGCTAATATTGTGCAAATATTTCAAAAAGTTAAATGAGATGACCCAGGTAATTATAGTCTTGTTAACTTGACATCGATACCGGGCCAAATCATGGAAAGGCTGATAGGGGACACAATCGGTAAAGAATTAAAAGATGGTGGCAGGCAACATGGCTTTATGGAAAACAAGTCTTGTCTAACTTGTTGTTGTTGTTTTTTGATGACATATTATACTAGACTTCTGGAAGGCATTTATCTTAGTCCTGCATGACATTCTGACAAAAAAAATCACAAACAAAATCAATGTAGCCCTTATTAAATTGATTAAAACTGGCTAACTGGTAGATCTCAAAAGTTATTGTAAATGGGAAACCATTATCCTATGGAAGATTCCATCCCATCATCATCTTTTGCAGGATCCCACAGGAGACATGAGAAAAACATGCATAATAGTGACCGACTAAAGAAACTCAATCTATTTAATTTATCCAAGAGAAGGTTACAAAGTGACTTCATCATGGTCTCCAAGTACCCACACGGGGAAGAGATTTCTGATAGTAGCTGGCTTTTTAATCTAACAGGAAAAGGCTTAATGGGATCCAATGGTTGGAAGCTGAAGCTAGACAAATTCATTCAGATGCAAATTTTTAACAGTGAGGGTAATTAAACATTGGAAGAACTTACTGAGGGACATGGTGGATTCTCCATCACTTGGAGTCTTTAAATCAAGATTGGATGTCTTGTTGAAAGATGTACTGTAGTTCAACCAGAAGTTATGAGCTAGATGTAAAAATTACTGTGCCAGGTTCTGTGACCTGTATTATGAGGGAGTTCAGATTAGATTATTAGAATGGTCCCTTTTGGTCTTAAACATTTGTGAATATATATGCTTAAAATTTACCTTGACTGTTTTCCAATCCATTATCTCAAAGATAACAGTATGACTTAGATCTATTAAAACAAGGAAGGGACACATATTAATGTAATTAATTAAGATTTAGATAGTTTATTGTCTGACAGTTCTATGCTTTGGACCTTTTAGCAATATCGTACAATAATAATAATATCATTCTTTATAACAGATCTTGACTGAACAGAAATTAAAATTCTAACTTTAATTCCTACATTAACATGAGCATGGTTGCCACAAAGTTAGTTCAGTGTTGCCTGGATTTCTCTGCTAAAGTGTTCCTTGACATTCTAAGGTCTGGCAAACTGTTCATGAACTGGAGACGGTCTCTCATTATTGCCTGTGGAGTGAACTGATTTAATTCAGTAAGGTGAGAACTTGCGCAGTGTTATTTGTTGACCTGCAGTTTTCTATATATATGAGACTTTCACAGTGTAGTTAATTTGTGTCCATTGGGCTTAATTTACACCTTATCATACATTTTTGTTAGCAGCCTTAAAAAGAGAATATTCCCAAGTAAATTAGCTACCATGTACTTAAGGCTTTACATCACTATTAGCAAGTTTGAGAAAATGTGCTCATGTTAAATGTGCATTTCACAAGCCTAGTTCTTATAATTACTGGTGATTCACAGTTTGTCATTTTCTTTCTTTAACTGGTTAGGCTTTGCTAACTTTCCCTTTATTGTATCTGTAGGAAAAGCCACGTACGGTAAGAATTTATCTCACAGGATGGCCAAGATCAAGTGATCTATCATTGGCTGTCATCAGGTTCACAGTGCGGCTTTTCACTCACTTGTGCTTTATATTTCTTATTGCGAGATTGCATAATGTTTTTGTTCCTATTTGTTCTAATCTTGAAGCTCTTTTGGTATCTTATTCAGAGTGTAAGCTCTTTGTAGAAGGGACTGTCCCTTATTATGTGTTTATACAGCACCAGGCACAATGGGGATCTCATCTCAGTTGAGACTGTAGGTGCTTTCATAATGCACATAATAAATGATCATCTATTTCAAGGCTTTGGGGGCCAGGTTTTTAAAGGACAGACATCAGTAGCACTTTCAATAGCTCACGTGTGCACATGCTGAACAGATAATGAGGTGGTTTGTGCATAGCTTCCCATCTTTACAAACTGGATCCGAAGGTGCAAGTGCTGGGGTTTGCTTTCCTACTCTTGCCCATTTAGAAGCATTGAAGCAGGGAACAGCCCTGCTTTCACCACTGCCTTAATCAGTGTGCCTCAATTCTCTGCTTTCACAGGGACCATCTCTGTCAGTCAGTGGGTAATTCAGATGCCCAGGCTGCTGAGACCGCCAACATGGGTGCCAATTAGTGCCAACTGTAAATGGTGTGTTTTGTAGAATTTATGTTTGTAGGAACTGATGTGATAATGCCTAGCTCTTACATAGGACTTCTCATCAGTAGATCTCAAAGCCCTTTACAAATGAGATCAGTATCATTATCCCCATATCACGGACATAGGTGGAAAACTCTCTCTGAATACTGTCTGAAGGTGACACTGGTAAAAAATATTCTGCTGTAGGAATGTCTTTTTGTGAAGCAGTTTCTTAAAACACCTACTGGTCTTGTATCATATTCCCAGCTGATTTTTTCCCCTTCTTTATTCAGGTTCTTTCCATTTGTCCCAAGGACATGAGGGCAGATATCTGCGTGCATCTGAACCGGAAGGTTTTTAACGAGCACCCTGCCTTCCGACTGGCTAGTGATGGCTGCCTGCGGGCCCTGGCTGTGGAGTTTCAGACTATTCATTGTGCTCCAGGAGACCTCATCTACCATGCTGGAGAAAGCGTAGACGCTCTCTGCTTTGTGGTGTCGGGATCCCTAGAAGTCATACAGGATGATGAGGTGGTTGCTATTTTAGGTACTGTGATCTTTACTGAAATGGTCGTAACCTACATAAATAATGGGGAGCTGTTCCCCAAGTTTTATCTAATAATCTAGTTTGACATGTAAGTTACTCAGTCATGTCTCTCAGTCTGTCTAATCAGAGGTGCTTATTGATGTCGTGTCTAAGTGCTGCATGCCAATTCAAGCTGTTCCCGAGCATTGCCTAACTGGCAAAAACCCTCACCACTTGCCTTGTTCCCAGTGCGCATGATTGTGTGAGTTTCATTTTGTTTTTCCTTCCATCCTATCTCTACAGTTGTGAGTTGATCCTGGGAATATGCTATTCCTGGAGGAAGGACTTACCAGGGGATGGGTCTTCCATTGAGACCTGTATAAAGTCTGGCTTTGGCTGCCCTCATTAGGTGTTTCACAGCTGGGGTGTAGCTGCTGAAAAGGCTCTGCCTCTGTGTCTTATCCTATCCCGGTACCTGTGAACATTAGCTGTCTTGGAGGATCATGAATCTTGGCAAATCTTGAAAGAGAGGATACAGGATGAAGAGTAGATAGATAAAAGCAAATAATTAAGGGGGTGAGATATGTGTTTGGAGAGGAAAATTGCTCAGGCAAATCTTGTGGACTTCATTTACTATTCTTAGACAGCCCTTGCCTTGCCAGAGATCATAAAATGATGCACATTTTTAGCATCGTGAAGCAGTTGTGTTGGGAAATGCAATTGCAGTGAATGACCTTCCTCAGGGAAACACACACTGAGCGGCTTGCAGCATTGTGTTCTGTTAATTACAGCTTCACCTTGTGACAAAGTCCCTCCAAGAATAGGAGCGAGGGAGCTAGAGGAGAAAGTGATATTTGGACATTCTGGATCAGGTGAGTTTTGTCTTAGCAGAAATGATTTGCTCAGTGAGCTGTGGATATGCTTTCCTTCTGCTTGGCTTCGAATAATAACTGGTCTTGCCCAGTGGCACTGTAGCAGTGCATTGGGACCATGAAAGATGAGTGGTTGTCACAGCACTGAAACACTTTGTCTCCAGAGAGACTCCTCTAGCAGTAAATCCTTCACATTTTATTCCTGTAGGAATGCTCTTTCTGCCTATTCTGGCTCACTGGTCAGAGGTAGGGTGTCCCTGAGCATAACAGAATGGCATCTGTGCGCTTGAAATTCTTTAAATCTTCTACCGGAGGAAATGTGTGCAGTTTTTTTGGGCTCTCATAGGAGTGTTTTCCATGTTAACCTTCACACTGGCCAGTTTCACTTGCCTGTATTCTAGTCTGTTGTTTTTTTTCCACTGACACATCAGTGCTAAGTTTTCTCCTGAGTCAGGAACAAAAGACACAGAAACTCTTTGCTGGGCAGTGAAATGACGCACTTACATCATTGTTGTGAATTGACGCACAGGCCAATACCAAAGGAAATGAATAGCGGTTTGAGCCGGATAGACATGCAAATTAGGGCTGACCCAAGCAAATCTAGGCCCCCTATGAAGGCATTTGCCTGATCCCCCTGGGTGGGAAGCCTATGATTCACTCTGTGACGTTCTCCTCCCCCTGGACCATCCTCAAATTCCTACATAGGCCACCTGTTGATGAAGGAGGTGGTCAGTGGTGGTGGGAGGGTACAAACAGAATGTACATTTGTCTAGGGAATGGGGCGTGCAGTAATGGGTGGAGTTTTCCTATTAAACAAGAAGAGGTGGGAATATGCCACCTGCCCCAGCCAGGGCCACATTAAGGTGCGAGAAATGCAGCTAACGCAGGAGGCTCCAGTTATCACCAAAGCAGGTTGTATGCCACAGCATGCAACACTGGGGCAGTGGCATTAAACAGGACACTGCTGAGCCCCCTGTGGTTACAAGTTTGGCAGCACTGATTGACCTGACCCTAACACAAATCTCTCCCTGACTGTCATGTCAGTTGGACAGGTGTAGCTGAGGGCAGAACAGGGTGGTTAGTATCGGTTCACTAATTTAGTACTCCTGGGGGAATTCTGTGCCACTGCGCATGCGCAGAATTTATGTCCCCCTCAAATTTCTCTGCTTCCCCACAGAAAAATGACTTTCTGGAAGGGAAGCAAGGGGAAGCCACAAGAGCAGTCATGAGCCGTTCCCCAGCTGGTAGAGAGGTAAATAACTGTGGAGCAGGGGGTGGGACTGAGGAAGACACGGCTCCCTACCCTGCGCCAGGCTCAGCTGATAGTCCTGGCTTCCTCTTCCCCTGTGTGGCATCTGGGGCTGGGTCAGACCCATCCCGATTTCTCCCCCAGTTGCAGGAAGCTCTGCAAACTCCCCACCACCACCACCACCAATTCCTGTACTCATTGCTCCTCAGCTGCAGGGAGAGGGATCCCTGTACAGGGAGCTGCTCCCGCATCCACCTAACCCCTGTGCATCGAGACCCCCTCATACTCAGACCCTCCCACCAATCCTCACCTCCCCTGCACTCAGAACCCCCCGCCCAATGAGCCCCACTCCCCTTGCGCCTAGACCACCCTGAGGAGCCACCCACACCCTCACCCCACCGAGCCCCAATCAGCCACACCTGGATCTCCACCCCACTGAGCCCCACTCCCCCAGCATCTGGACACCTCCCCCCCGAGCCCGCCACACCCAAACTCCCCTGCTGAGCTCTATCCCCCCCACATCCAGACCTCCCCTGCAGCTGAGCCCCAACCACCTTCACCTGGACCCCCCTGCAGAGTCCCATTACTGTTGCACCCAGAACCCCCTAACAAGCCCCTGTGCATCCGGATCCCCCACTGAGCCGCCTGCACCCAGATTGCCCCAGACAGAACCCTCTCAACCCACACCTGGATCCCCCCCACACTAGGCCCCTCCACACTAGGATCCTGCCCTGCTGAGCCTGCCTGCCCACACCTGGTGCAGCCGGCACGAAGGGGCAGGGCCCGGGGATGTTTCTGTGGCAGGCCCAGTCCATGCGCTGTGTCAGGGTTGGATGCAGCCTCACCACTGAGTCTGTGTCTGGGGTTGGGGGAGCTGTACCGGTGAGTTCCCATCTCTGTGCAGCCTGTGGTCTGTGCTCCCCACGGCCACGCTGGAGCCTCCAAATAAAATTTGCAGAATTTTAAAATACTGCGTGCAGATTTTTTGGCGCAGAATGCCCTCAGGAGTAACGAATGGAGGCCTAAATAAAGGGGAAGACTGTAGCTGTCTTTCTAAATCACCTGAAAGGGCTGAGTTCCTCATCTCCCCTAGCCGTGAGCTCGGCTGTGCCTTTAAGGCAGAGCCCTGCATTGGAAGTGCTGCAGAGCTTCACTGCCCCCAGGGCGTTTGTGCAGGAATTCTCTCTCCAGCATGGGGGGGAGTATTTTTGCTGCTGCATCCCTTGAGTGGGTGCTTCATATGCCCCTGCTGGGCAGCTGAGTGCATGAAGGCTGGTGCCTCCTATGGTTTGTGTTCTGTCTCATTGGTCCAGTACTCTGGGGAAATCAGGGACTGTAATTATTCCAGGCTGCTCTGCCAGGTATGAGAAAAGAGGAGACGGCAGAAGGCAATACCTGCACAGCGGCTAATGTACATGTAGGAAGTGGAGGGAGCGCACCAGTTGACACAGGACTTCATCACATCACATCATTCTGTCCTGACAGGATGCAGCATGGAGGAAGAAGTAAGGAACAAGAGCAAGAGAAGAAATGTCCTGACCCACTGCCAGACGTGTGTGCGCGTTTGTGCGCTCACGTATCTTGGTGCATCCCCAATTTGTACCAGCTGGAGAATCTGAATTGAGGCATATATACACAAACCTGGTCTATTTCCTTTCATTCTTGAAGATATTAACACATTTTAAAATACAGATTTTATGCAAAAAGTCATCGGGTATCATATTCAGGGTTGAAGCCTCTATGCTGAAAGCTCCTAAAATCGGCAATTTCTTTAGCAAAATATTTTTTGGATTTCAAGTCAGCGAACCATCTCCTGCTAAATACTAATCTCAGTAACAAAAAGGATCTCTCTCTCTTTGTGTTACAGCTCTTTAAAGAAGAAAGGCTTTAGCTGCGTGCTACCAAATAAATGATTTGGAGGGTGTTACAATAAAACAAAGCATAAATTACTAATTTGCTGCACTGAAAAACACTGTTAAGTGAATTTCATGCAGGCTTTGTTGTTCATTACTAAAGATCATTTGTCTGCAATAATGGTGAGAGATCTTTACCTCCACCTCCTACATTTTGTAAATCCAGTGTCTATGTTACATGCAGTCTGACCGGAGAGACCTTTAACCACATCAAGTTAAAGAGAATTGGCTTTAATTACTGGAAGTGCCTTCGATTCTGCCATCACTGCTGACAGCTAATTCAATGAAACAGAGTTACATTTATTGTGTGGCATAGGGATTGGTAGAAGGCATAAATCTAGTTTAAAGGATGATAAACTGTTACTCTAGTTATAAGCAAAATAGGGGATTTCCTCATGCTCTGAACTGATTAGTTGCAAGACTTTCAAGGGTTCTGGAAGAGGATCCCTTTCAGAGGCATTTGCAAAGGCATTTATAATGACAATAAGTTGGTGCAGTGCAGATCAAAGGGTGGAGAACATCATTTTTATCAGTTTGTCCTGCCTTGAGCAGTTCACGCAGAAGGGAAAAGGAACTGCACGTCACCTGGCTCGTGTGCCTTCCCTTCCACCTCTCCTTTGCTCACTGCCTTTGTAGGAGTCCATCTGAGTATCTCAAGGGGCTTTATATACATTAATTAAAGTCTCACTATACCCCGCCTCACTATGCAGGGAAATATTAGTTTCATTTTACAAATGACAACGTGAGAGGCAAGTGACTTGCTGGAGATTGAACAGCAGGGCAATGGCAGAACCAGGATCTCCGGACTGTCACTTCTGTGCTTCAGCCGAGAAATCATGTGTTCCTCTTCCCTATGGGGTGCTCTATCCCAACAATATATATCAAGTATGAATCTCTTGCATGACCTGGCTGGTGTGCCTCCTAGTCCACCTCTCCCTCTTTGCTCACTGCCTTTGTGTGAGTCCGTCTGAGGATCTCACAGTGGTTTACATACATGAATTCATTCATTCTTACCACGCCCCTTTAGCCTCCAGTAGCCATGTTGCTCAGTAGGTTTGGTGTCCCAGACAAGTATTTTCAGTGGAGTTACAGTAGGGATGCACTTGACCCTTTGTGTTTAGGGGCAGGGTTTTTGCAGCTGAGGTCCTCATCTTTGGAATTTGCTCCTTTTAGAAGCTCATGAGAGCCTGGATCCTAGTGAGCTTCAGGGCAGGATGCAGGACCTAGTTATTTTGTTTAGCTCTGTTATGCTTTTGTTCTTGTTTTGTGCCTTAATTTTCTGTAATTAAGGTGCCCAGCTGCTGTAGCAATAGGCATTATAGAAATGAGTAAAATACGTGAATAATTCAAATTGAGTCCTGTGATCTGCAAAGTCTGGGATTCTTTAATGAAAATACCCTGGTGTGCCATTAAGTTCTCTCTGTTAGGATCTTAATTTTCCTCTACTGTGAAATAACTGAGTAAAATAACTGCTGATCGAATAGCTAACAAACCAAATTAATCTCTGGTGTAAAATGAAGCTACTTCACTGGAGAAAATGCAGCAGAATACGGCCCAAAAATTGTACCATGTTACATTTGCAACTGCAAGAATAACTGGCAAGGGCAAGCAATCTTATGTCTAATTGTCATAAACTTTGCTAATAAGTCAGGCCACACTGAGAAGTCTATTCTTTAAGTTTCCACAGTCACAAGTAGAAGTTGATAGTGTAACTAGAATTGCTCTATATGCACAAATGTACCACCAAACAGGTTTCAGTAAATGCAAGCTAATGAAATCAGGTGTCCACTCACATAGATAGGGCAGATAGTAGTTCACCCTACTGCAGTTATATAGAACTTGCATCTGGCAAAGAATCTCATATAAGTGGTGTTGTTAAATGCCGACCAAGTATTTCGAGATGCTCCCTTTAATATTATGGTTAACTGTAGAACTCATAGAATCGCTTTAAACCTGAAGATTAAGTAACATATTTTGAAGAAATTGTTATGCCAGCAGAAAAGTAATGACTTAACACTTAAATGTTGATTCTGGGAACTGATCAAAAATATTTTGGTTCAACCCAACGGGCACAGTGATTAAAATATAATCAGGAGCTGAATTCCTAGGTGTGATCCCTGTTGAATGAAAGCAGTTTTGGTAGCCCAGGCAGTATGAATATATGATGGGTTGTACTTCATCTACACTAGTGTTCTTACCCTACATGTAATCAGATACATTGTCTATTTTAATGTGATGTATGTATGTCAGTTTTTATATGTGTTCTTCATGTAATCCTACTACAGCCGTGCTGTTTGTTGGATTTATTATTTTATTCGAAGCCCAGACCTTCAGTTATTAAGCTTCCTTTAAACAGGGCCACATGTTATCTTTTAAGGCATTATTTCTTCCTAGTGGAATTAGAAACTGAATATTACCAAATATCAGACATGAACATCAGGGAGAGCTCCCCATAGCAAGTGGTATATAATTCATTGGTTTTAGTAATGTATTTGAAAATTGGGAATGATTTTTTTTCACCCCAAGCTGCAGCTGTATTCTGAGTTATAAAGGGATAACAAACTGGCTCTTCTAGCAAATAGCATGGGGCGAATCCTAGAGGTGCTGAGCAATTACAACTCCCACTGAAGTCCGTGCTCAGCAGTTTTCGGATTTCTACAACTAGATTTTAGAAATGCAGTATTAGGATTCCATCCATCAGCCCTGTTAACATTTTGAATTTACTTAATGTTATACTGTTGGGTTTATATTTTGTATGAGACAAGACTGCTGTATGTGTGATACACAATGTGAACTAAAAAGCTGTCAGTCCCATTTCACTACCCTTACTCATATTAATAGTGCTAACTCCGTGACTTTGAGGGATCTACTTGAAGAGGGGGTTGCTACTTAACAGGAGTAAAGCTGGGTCTAAGTAAAAACAGCTCTTTGATACTGTAATGGCAAACCTGTAAAATAAGACAAAAGCTAAGCCTGAGAGTTTCCCCATTATAATAATGGGCACTCAGTAATAATTTATGGAACCATCTCTGTCATAGTTCAGCTGTGAAAAAGCCCCCTTCATTCCACTGAATTAAAGCTACAAATTAACTAACAGAAAAACAACCACATGAGGCCCAGGTTTTCTTCGGCTACAAAGAGACAGACTGAAACAATTCAGACGATGTACAGTAAATCGTTCTTTATGGGCTTGACCCTTCAAGGTGCTGAGCACTTGGATCCTGATCCTGATCCTGCAAAGCACTTTAGCGAGTGTTAGACTTTTAGCACCGTCTCGTGCCATTGAAGCACATGCATAAGTATTTGGAAGCATCAAGTAAGAGCGCTCAGCAGCCTGTAGAATTTAGCCCTATACTCCTTGATCAAAGTGATTAGCTGCCACTGACAAAGAATTCAACAGAATATTTTACTTTTACTCATTCTGATTAATTGTAAGTTTTAGATATTTCCCCCTTGTCTGCACAATAGCCAAACAAAACAGAAATTGCTAACCTTAATTTAGAGCCAGATTGAGCAATATGGTTCTGGTGCACAGTCCACTGGAGTCAATGAGGTTTATTCCACTGAGTTCAGTGGGCTTTGGATCACACTCCTATGGGTTACTGCCAACCCCAATAGTTCAAAAATCATGAGGCAGGCTATCCAAAATCAAGAAAATGACTTAAAAGTCATGACATTTAACAAAATACATTTTGAGTTCATTTTATATGTCTTCTGGTTTCTCAGCCTTTTGAATGCGGTCAGGTAACATTTTCAAGAGTTTCTCCGCAGACTTGAGGGTTAGAAACTTACTTTTTTGTATAAAATGAAAGACCAGATTGTCACACAATCCCTTTACTCCAGGAGCTGGGGCTTTAAGAAGATCATCAAGTGTTGTGAGACTTGCAATAAAATCATGAGAGCTGGCAATAATGTAGCCCTCTACTAATAGTAGAATAACTACAAACTACAGCTGGTCAGAACATATTTGCCAAAATGAAATTCTATCAAAATATGCTTTGTGGTTGAAGCTGAAACCTTTCATAGAGACGTTTGGTTTTTATTAAACTTTAATCATGAAGGTGTATGGATCGCAGGGGGAGAAGGGAGGGAGAGAGAGAGAGAGACTACTGCTGGGTGGTAGGGAACTGGCCTGGGATGTGAGTGAATGTTGCTGTGGAATTGAATTGTCATCCTCCGGTCAGATCCAATTCCTGGGGGTTCCTTATTGTTGCTTGTTTCTTTGAATAGGTTTTATTTATATTTTGTATTTTAATAATTATTTGCAAAAAAGCTTTACCAAAGTTCAGCTGGCTTTCTGCCCATGTTCTATACCATTGTTGCTTTTTCTCTCCATGGGCCATTTTTGAACCCATTGCTATTTTTCCAAAGTGCTTGAAATGACCTTTTTCATTCTGTTTTTTTTATGTAGTACCATGCAGCAGGTAGGCCCAGGTTTTCCAGAGGAGCTCAGGGCCAGACTTTCAAGTGTTCAGTGACCATAGTTATGGCCAGATTTTCAAATGAGCTCTGCTCCCATTTGGGTTCCAAAATAACAGTTGGATTTTCAGCTGAGCGCTTTGTTGAAAATTTAGCCAAGAAGGTCCAGTTATACTTCCACGGTAGTCAGTGGCAAAACATCCATTGACTTCAAGACCTAAAGGCCCAGACCCCACCATGTTTTCGAGGGCTTAAAACAGAAAGTCAAAAATGTATGAATGAACCAATCAAAGCATTTCATATTGCAGTTATCTCCTATACTTATTGTTGATAATTTAGAGTTGGCCAGTTCCTTCATGCTTTAGTGTTGATTCATAGATTTTAAGGTTAGAAGGAACCTTAAACTAATCTACTGTAACCTCTGACATAACACAGGCCATAGAATATCAGGGTTGGAAGGGACCTCAGGAGGTCATCTAGTCCAACCCCCTGCTCAAAGCAGGACCAATCCCCAGACAGATTTTTGCTCCAGATCCCTAAATGGCCCCCTCAAGGATTGAACTCATAACCCTGAGTTTAGCAGGCCAACGCTCAAACCACTGAGCTATCCCTCCCCACCCTAAAATCAAGCGCCTCACTGCCTGGAAACAATAGCTCAAGTCAGAAATGGCAACCCAGGCCCCAGTGAGATTTGAACTCATGACCCTGGTTTACAAGGCCAACCCCTGCTATAGAACTAAATCATGTTCATGGCTGAAATGTTTAGACATACTAGACTAAATCTGAGATGAGATAAACATGTGCAACACCCACCCAATGGTTCAACAATATAATTTTAGGCTTCGCAGGTGGTCAGTTAGGAGTCAACCTAAATTACCCGCAAATACTGTATCTTCCAGCAGTTGCTGTATAGCTCTTGGTGCAGAATTTACTGTGTTACATGTAATTGCTCTTCTTCATCAATGTTTTACTGGCACAGGCCCAGATTTGGTATTTCACTTTGCGGCCAGAGATTCAGGATAATATTGCATTAACTGCCTAGAAAAAACAGACTCTGCATCTCTTCTCAGCCATTTAGATAATGACAGCCCTCCTGTACACGCCACCCAGGTCCTTGATGAATAGAGCATTTGTTAGAGAATTGTTTACATTTTAATATTTTATCAGTGGAGAGATTCAGAGCTTTAACAAAAATTAAATCTTAATTTGTGCAGTTTCCTCTCAATGTGTTAGGTTTGGAAAAGATTTTCTAGGCATTGTAGTCTGTAGATAACTTTTTACATTTTAAATTGAGTCCCAATCCATTGCTCCAGCAGTGTTCGGCCATATAGCGCTGTTAACAGGATATTCTGTATTTTGACACCTGAGGCCCTTTTCCTGAAAGTTGGTCTTTGGCTGATTAAAATTTAAAACAACTGAAAGGAAACATCTGAGAAAATCCATCTGAAGGTGGGTGAAACTAGGCATGCTCCCTGTGGAGTATTTCCTGTGTGAACAAACAGCTGTTACATGTCTGGTGGTTTGTATCATTTGGCCCATGTACCATTCTCAGCACACAGCACAAACAACGACACTGCATGCTTACGAGATTCATGGGGACAAAAGACCTATATCCTACAGTCTACTGCAGCATCAGGCTGTACTGCCTTCCCTATTTGGGGCGATGGCTGATGAATCCAGCAGCATCACACACCCCCTTTGCGAATCCAGTCTCTGAGCCACCACAAATCTGTGACCAACTCTGAGCAGAAAGTGCAAACTCACTGTCCCCAATCTTCAGGCTTCTAGCCTTAACTGAGACCTGTCCAGCCACTCATGTCTGTCTCCCTTTTGCTCCTGTCCTGGGAGGTGTTCATCTTGGTAGCCATGACTTCACAAAGGAAGATTGGGCCCTTTTATCTGTTTACTCTTTCTAATTTTTACCAGGAGATTTCCCCCCACCCGCCCCTATATCTGCCCAAACTTCTTCCCAAAGGTCCTGTCAGGCTCTCACATCCGCTAAGATATTTATCTGCTCAGTTTCTGTTGCCAATTTAAGATGGAGAAGTATATATGGTGGATTTATATAGACATGTGCGGGGCTCTGGAAGTCTGCTTAACTGGAACCTTTGTGAACCTTCTGTGAACCTGAATCCTTATTCATTCTCTTTGCAGGCCCCCAAGCGAGTTGATAAGGCTTGTAGCTTTGTTCTCTGTTGGGGAGGTCAGAGTATTTACTGCAGAATCTTACAAATTGGCATTTAGCCAATCAAGCATGGCTGTGCTGAAGCTGAAAGTCTGGCCCTAAACCTTGCATGTTCCTTACCAGTTTCAAAAATGCTATTGTTACTGATTGGATGTCTAGTTAGGTATTACGGAGACTGGGAATATGCTTCCTTGTGAAAAAAGTTTTAAATATAACCTGAGGTCTGAGTTCTCTCAGAACACGTTTTCCAAGAAAATGACCTTGCTATCTATACTTATAGCTCCTCAGGCTTAATCCAACAGATAGTTTGGAATTTATACCAGATAGTTCCCTTCTATAAAAATCCGAGTGAGTAGGGCCTTGTCTACCCCCGAAGGTAGTATTGCTTTAGCTGTATTAGCATAGTTAAAGCAATGCAACCATCCCTGTTGTATGCACGGTTCTATTGTTGTAAAAGTGCTTTACACTGGTGTAGCTATTCCCAGACGGGGCGGGGTATAACTATACTGGTACAAAGCATCTTCGTATCAGTGAAACTACATCCAGACCAGGGGGTCTACCTCAGCAGTGCAGATAGGGCGGTACGCTCCGGTACGCCGTACTAGCAAGATATCTATAGATGGTACAGTGTACCAGAAAGAGGAACAACAGACCGTGGGGCCGCTGGGTGGCCCCACACTGACAGCTCCTCCGGCACAGCTATGCTGCCCCCAGCCCTTCCATGCAGGGTCTCCTCCATCTGTGTAGAAGCCCCGCTGGAGGACAGGGCTGGGGGCAGGGCTGGCCACTGGGGGTGGTACAGCTGCGTCAGAAGAGCTGCGAGCGTGGGACCACCCGTTGGCCCCATGTTCTGCTCCTTTCCCCACTGCGGTTTCTGGGAGAGCCCTGTGGGTCAGGGCTTTCCTGGGAACCACAGTGGGGAAAGGAGCAGAACCCCTAGCCCCGCCCTCTGCCCTTCCACAGAGCTGCATCTCCTCGGCTCCCAGCAGCAGCCCCGCCGGAGGACAGGGCTGGGGGTGGTACAGCCACCAAAGGAGCTGCTGACGTTCTGCTCTTTTCCCTGCTGCAGTTCCCAGGAAAGCCCTGAACCGCTGGGCTCTCCTGGGAACCACAGCAGGGAAATGAGCAGAATGTGGGGCCACTGGGCAGCCCCATGCCGGCAGCCCCTCCAGTGCGGCTGCTGTACCACCCCCAGCCCTGTCCTCCGGCAGGACTGCTGTACAGAAGGAGAACACCCTGTGTGGAAGGGCTGGGGTGGTACAGCCACGCCGCAGGAACCTTTCGCCGCTGTGGTTCCGAAGGCGCAGCAGGAGGATAGAGCCCCCCCAGGTAAGGGGGATGGATCATGGGGAGGGGACAGGGAGACTGTGGGGGCCCTGGGCTGGGGGTGGGGCGGGGAGGAGTCATGTGGAGACTCATGTGAGGAGGTCACGTGCCCCCCAATTGTCCCCCCATACCAGTAAGAAATGGATTCCATTTGCACCGCTGGTCTACCCGTATAACTATTGCCGTAAAAAAGATCACAGTTCTGATAGAGCTAGACTGATAAAATTTTCAAATGCAGGCCCGATCTCAGTCTTTCTGTTAGTCCAACAATCAACATAACAGTAGTAACCACGTGAACATCCAGGGCCTGATTCTCCTTTGCCTTTTGCTTTGTGTAGTCCTTTACACTAGTATAAAGTGCATGTATAAAGCTACCCATTCTGGTTTGGTAGCTTTCACATTTTCACCCACTTTAAGGCCCCTTTACACTATCAGAGCAGTGGGAAGAAGCTTCAGTGAAAATGGAAATCAGAGCCATAGTGATTTACATCCACTTTGCACTGGTGTAAATGTCTACACAAGGTGAAAGACAGTGGTGAATCAGGCCCTTGCATGTTGGTGCTATAGGATCCTTTCCTTAAGGCTTGTCAACATGCAAAAATTATTCCAGAATAAGATAGGGTCTGAATTTACAGCATAGTAGCTATTTCTGAATAACTCCATGCATAGCGCAGGTCTACACTATGTGGCGAGGTGGACCTAAGTTACGCAACTCCAGCAAGGTGAATAACATAGCTGGAGTCGACGTACCTTTGGACAACTTATTGCGGTGTCTACACCACATTGGGTCAATGGGAGCAACTCTCCCGTCGACTTACCTTATGCTTCTTGTTCCGGTGGAGTACTGGAGTTGACGGGAGAGCGATCAGCGGTCAATTTAGCGGGTCTTCACTAGACCCGCTAAATCAACCCCCGGTGGATCGATCGCCGCACATCAATCCTCATAGACACTTTTATTCCAGATTAAAAGTACCTTTTTCTGTACATTTTTTTAGGTACCTATTTTAGCTCATTCAGTTTCCCAAGTGGATTAAGCTAATTCAGAAAAAGGCATTCTGATTTCAGAATAAGAGTTGCACACATGGATTTATCCCTGAACAGCTATTCCTGAATAACTCCATCTGTGGATAAGTCCTTAAAGTAGTCTAGGTCAGGGCCTAACTGTGGAGACAGATTTTAAAATTTTATACCCTTCAGATCTCTCAAAACAGCCATTTTGCAACACCAGCCCATGGTTATATTTCTACATGCATACCTGCCTAAATATCCAAATTGCAAAGTGTGCATGCATATTTGCTTGCTTAACTTAAATGCATGCTGTTCATACACCTATATTTGAAAATCTGACTTTTAATTTCAACCAGCTAAATTATCCTTTGCAATTATCTGAAAGGAGAGTGAAAGAGAAATACCTGAATATTTGCCATCATTTACTAATAGCCATCAGTGAGCTGGGGATAAAATATAACATGTGATTAGTCTCTGACTGTTCCCTGATGGGGAAAATTCTATTGTGTTGCAGGATTTTATTTTGTTTTCACCCATTACATTTGTTAACAAATGTGGCTGATTTAACAAGTGTAGCATCTTTCAAATATTTGGAAAAAACACCAAGTTCAGAAGAGTCTTGAACTATTTGTTCTTGTTTTCATGCTGTCTGAGCACGGCATAATATCACCATGCTCTTGCCATGCCATGGGAGTTAAGGCTCCTATTTATCTTTGTGTTCAAAGAAACAGACAGCGTCCGTAAAGTGCAAAATATCAATGTTACCTTTTGTGTCTGTCCTGTAAATCCTTCCCCACTTCAAGTTACCACACTGCCATTTGACTCAAAAGGCAACTGACTCATGATGTGTGTAGTGGCTCAGCATCTATTTGATGATCCCACTGCTGTTTGCTATTTAACAGAACAGCAACAAATATCATGAAAATCTGTTCATTTCTCTGAAGGATGATTCATTTATATAAGAATTTTGGTACATTGCTTAACACTAAGTATTACACAAGGGCTACATGTATATATCATCTGCTTTTAACCTTTCACCTTTAATTTGCTGGGTAATATTACCTTGCATTTAGAAAGAAAAGAAACATTTCCCTTACATTGTGGGAGGAGAATGATAAGAGACAACTCAACGATATTGCTTATTTTCAACTGCAGGCTGTAGTTGCTCAAAGCTCAACTCCAATTTTCCCAAGTGCACATCACAAAGAAAAAATAAATTAGGCATTGTTGTACATGTTTCAATAAATTATATAACTGTGCTGTGTGTGTATGGAACAGAACTGTGTTTATGAACAAGGACAATTAACTACAGAAAGGGCATTTTAAAATCAGTTCATTAGATAAGTGATAAATTACTCGTAAATGCTCTGCAATAAGCATTTAAACTTTATGCCATCTCATTTTGTAAAATGCATTAGCTGGATTATGTATTCCGTATTCACCCTCATTTAAAAAAAAATCCTTTGAAAACCAGACTCAGTAAGAAAGCCTTTATAATCTTCATTAGAAGAGATGATTCCAAGATGTAGACATTTTTGTCATTAATAATTATGATCACCCTGGATATTATTGATATCCATATACATGGCCAATCCCTTTGGAATTTTTGTAAATTCTTGGCCTCAACAACTTCCTGTAGCAACGAGTTCCACAGTTTAATTGCATGTTGTCTAGTAAAGTATTTCCTTCTTTCCATTTGGAATTTCCCACTCTTTGATATCACCATATGTCTCCTTGTTTTTATGCTGAGTCAGGGAGAACAGAAGTTCCCCATCTGCCTTCTCTACTATTCATTATTTTAAATACTTTATCATATCCTCATTTATTCATCTCCTTTCTAAGGTAAACAATCCCAATCTTTTCAATGTCATTTCATGGGAGAGGTTTTTTTCCGGGCTGTTGATCATCCTTCTCTGAATCTGCAATATCCTTTTTGAGATGGGGTGACCAGCACTGCAGATCTACACTTCAGATCTGCCACTTCTCTGGTTTACAGTAAATATGAGCAAAAGTTTTAATCTTGAGATATTTGTCATGACACATGGTTCTAGCTATGACATTGAACGTGTGTCTTTTCTTTTGTGCAAAACTGGATGGTCACATTTCCCGGTACAATCCAGACCAGTGTGCGGTTGTGTCACTGCCTGCCCCATAACCTTGGGTGCCTCACAATACTTTGCTGTTGTAGCTCCCAACCCGGGATGTTCACAAACAGCCAAACAGCATGCAGGTCACAGTCTAGGAGTCTGTGTATAGTTGCAGCCCTGGTCCAGCAAGCTTTGTATTTCTGTGCAAATTTGCTCTTATACCTTGCCAGTGGTGCAGTAGGACCTGCTGGGTTGGCTGTGATCCTACAGTAATGGTCATATAAGTCAGCAAGTGAGTTTTCCCTGGTTTGCTAGAAAACACTTGTCTATGTTCTTGCAACACAGATAACCTCTGTCTTTTCAACTGGTGTTAACTCACTGCAGAGATCGATGCTTTCCAGGGCTGAGTCAGGCTAGCATTCAGCCATCAATCAGTGAGGTGATGTCCCTCAGTTTCCCTTTCTACACAACGGCTTGTGTTGACCATAGCTTGCCTGCTGTGATAAGCTTTAAGTCTGTTTACATGCACCAGCTGTGGGACCCCATTATCACGAGGCCTTTTAACATGGTCTGTATCTTCATTTACCTCTTCTGTCACCACAAAAGGTCCTTCCCAAGAATTCTGCCTTTTAGTGCTTAGCACTAACCTCAGGTCCTCCATTTCAAAAGAGCATTTACAAGTATGTTGGCCATAGCACACCTTTTGTTTGGACTGTTCCTGAGGTTAGTCTGAACCATTTCCATTATGTCCATTAACTTCTGTAACAGTGTCCCCTTCTCAGGAGTCTCAGATAAGATCTAAGGGTCCCCTCACTTCTTTTCCGTATAGAAGATCAAATGGGGCAAACCCTGCTGACTCTTGGGGCACTTTCCTATAAGCAAATAGCAAATAGGGTAATAATCCATCAGTGACATTGTCCCAGACTCCGGTTCTCTTATTTGATTCTGAGCCTAGATTTTAGAATTCCATTGAACCTCTCCAACAGACCATTTGTCTCGGGGTGATATGGGATGGCTTTTAGTTGTTTTGCCTCACACAACTTCCATAAATTTGACGCACATTCATGTAAAATCTCTTTAGGGAAACCCAATCTGCTAAAAATAGCAAAAATTGCTTTTGCAACAGAATCAGCTTCAGACTAGTGAGGAGTTGTGTCACCCCAGAATATGATAGGTACCTATCATTTCACTTTGCAACATCCAAATAAAAGGAATAGTTTGAGCCACTACCTTCCTAATAGCTTTGGCCAAACCCAGCTCTGGAGGCATGGATTTTATATACACTAGTTGTTACTGAAATGAGATAACACTGGCTCCATGTTTTAGAAGTCTTAAGAAGTACCTATAAATGTTCAGATATCTAGTTTTGTCTTAATCTAGATGGTAAAGTCTTCAAGGCAGGAATGAGATCTTAATATATCTTTCTACAGTGCCCATCCCAGTGGGGCTCTGATCCTGATTGGGCTTTTGGACAATACTGTAACATCAATCATTAATAATAATTCATCTAGAAAAATCTCTTAACTAATTGTTAGCAGCACTGGTCAAATAGCAGAAAATCAGATTGTCAAATACAGCTAACTATAAGTGCAATGTTCAGTTCACTAAGATTCGTGGGGTCAGTTTGTTTGTTGTTTGCAATTTTTCATTGCAATGACCATTGGACATTCTTGAGAATGTTCACAAATTCCCAATATTTCACAAATTTTAGAGCAGATGATTGTGCAGCTGAAAACATAAAACACAAGCTCATTACACATTATTTAACATTTGCTATTCTCCCGTTTAAAAATAAAATGTCATTCAGTTAGGGTGTAAAAACAGATGCCCAATTGCACAACACAATTAGAAAATATTTAATGCAAACAGTCATGGACAACAATTCGCTAGACAATTATTTGTCAGAACTATTCAGTGAATGCAAATGAACAAGTTCGTTCACAGGAATCAGGGTCTCTTTGTGAATGATTTGCTAGCCAAAAAGGGAGTTGATTTTTTTAGCAAATGTTATTCTTAATTAATAGTTTGATCAGCTCTAATCATTAGATACTTCAGTAAGGCCCAGATTCAACAAAACACTTAAGCACGTGCATAGCTAGGGTAAAATTTTCACACACACATACCCACAATCCAGTTTTTAAAGGGAGCTTAATAAGTCTCATTTTCAAAAGTGACTTAGTCACTTAGGAGCCTAAGTCCACATCCAAAATGTATTAGGCCTTGCAGTGCTGAACAGAGCAATGCCTAAATACCTTTAAAAATCTGGGCCTAAATTCGGAATAATTGGGAACTGAAGAAAATTTGGGGAAGGGACTAATTGGTTTGCTGAAGAGCAGTGTATATGTGTGGTTTAATAAAGGTGTCCTGCTCTTTTTTTCAGGTAAAGGTGATGTGTTTGGCGATATCTTCTGGAAAGAAACCACTTTGGCCCATGCGTGTGCCAATGTCCGCGCACTGACGTACTGCGATTTACATATTATTAAACGGGAAGCCTTGCTGAAAGTTCTGGACTTTTATACAGCATTTGCAAACTCCTTCTCGAGGAATCTCACGCTCACTTGCAATCTGAGGAAACGGGTAAGGCACTTGATCTGATTCTCACCATTCCTAGGGGAAAAGTGATTGAGAACCCCCCACAGAGTCTGTGTAGCAAATAGCAATCCCAAATTTAGTCTTGATGTTTTCAGGTCAGTGCAGATTAACTAGACTGGCAGTAAAAGCTGTGGCTATTCATTAATGGTCGCTCCATAAAAGCTACCTGTAGATTTGAAGCTCAAAGTATCTGCCCTAGGAGGGTGACATATGAATTACACTTATTTTCTTTTTTCATTCCTTTTACATAATATATAAGGCTGTGTTTTATAGTCCAATAGAATCCAAATGATTACTTCTTCCAAGGTGAAGTCACTCTCCAATCTACTAAAATCCAGATCAGAGGCCATGCTGATGGGACATGGACCAACTAAGAGGAATTTATTGATGTGAAATAAATAAATTATACTCAAAGGTATTATGTTAATACCTGCCTCTCTTGCTTACTCAGTTTAGAATTTTAATATGGCAAGGTTAATAAAGCTTGACAGTGATTTTATATTCACAACTCTCTTTTTTTAACCCACCTTCTCATTTTATAATCAATCAGCAAAGCTCACTATCTGTTAGTCATTTCAAAGAACACTCCATGTGAAAATTAATTAGCTATAAAGATGTATCTTGAAAATAAGTTAACAGATCCTTTAATTCACATTGCAGCTGCAAAATTTAATCTTTATGGAGGTGTTTTTAAAGATTGATGAGGGTCATATACATTTGATTTGCATAGGGAAATCTCATAACAGTGATTTATAGATTATTGAGCATTAACTGAAATCCTTTTACAGTTGAAATGGATCTTTTTTTTTTCTATAGCTGAACCTAAGGCATCTCATCTGAAGTTACTGTAAGGCTATGATGATGTTTTAAAGACAGTCCAGCCATAGAAAAAAGGGAGCTCAATGCTTGTAGTAAAATAGGAATTGCCCAGCTGGAACAGACTGGTGGTTCTTTGAGCCTAGTATCATTCTGGCAACAGTAGCTTGTACATGATGCTGCACAGCAAGAAGAATGTGCTTTAGTGCTGTCAATGCAGTCAGCAAAGTACAAGATGTAGAGGAAGTGGGAGAGTTGGGAGAGGTTAAAATGGGCCTACAGATGCACCCAGTCTGAGTTAAGGCCGAAAAAGAAAGCACAGCAACAATCCAGTTTAGGTTTAAGATTGTCATCTTACCCTCTCTTGTAATTCCCACCTTGCTACCTGCAATGTGCCATGAATTGCCGGTCCAGAGTTGAAAACTCTGCTCAAGAACCTGGGCGGAACCCGGACGGATATGGGACCAGGGAAGAAATGCTTGAAGGCATTTTCATGGGACAAGCTAATACGACTCACGCTGTGTCAAAACATACATTCTGCTTCTTGTGGCTATAAACCTGTCACTTAAACTAACTTCCTGAGATTACACCTCTTCCTCTGGAGCCATGCCAGAGCTGTGCATTACCGAAAGCAATGTGAACACTTTGCTGACAAAGCAGCGGACTGCAATTCTACTATTCACATAGCGGAAATCCTTTCCCTTCCTCCAAGGAGGGAGAGGGCCTTCTGGCAGTGGGACCCAGTGTGCTTCACAAGGTGGGGTGCAATATAAGGGGTGGCTGCACAGATACAGGTGTGTAATGCAGAACCGAGCTCCCTGCATGCTAACCCCTAGGGACCAGGAAGTGCAGTCTGGGGAAGGCCTGCAGTGTGGCTGCATGGATCACTTAGACATGGATCCTCTGTGTTACAGCCACAGCAGTTACTATGCAGGGCTGTAGTAATGGCAGTGGAGTGCCTATGCAGCCACTTGACACCCTGATGGTAATGGTGGGAGAATTCTTTTCACCAGTGGAAGGGAAGATTTCTGCTAGGAGGAGCTGAATTTCATAATGAAGCTTATAAAGAAAGATATGTAGATTGGCTTTCACAGGAGAGGAGAGATCCCCGTTGGGTACATAGGGCAGCAGTAAATATGAATGGATTGGCAGTAAAAGGTTCTGAAGAACATGGCTATGTGGAATCACACATGATGTCTATCTGTATCTTCTCAACATCCAGGAGATAGGTTTGGGGGGGAAAGGCCTTTTCCTAAAAGAACAGTGCTGGGACATTCAGCCAGTCTGGTGCAGGGATTTCCTGTGCTTCATTCCTAGGCACTAGATAGATTTTTATGCTCTTAGATACCATACCCTGATCCAAAGTGCTATTAAGTAAGTGACTTCAGTGGGCTTTGGATTAAGTTCCATGGGCAGAAAATGTTCATGCTGCCCCTTGTGTACTCTACTAGGGACAAAACTGCTAGTTTAAAGGTTCATTTCTTAGAAAATGTGGCCCTAACTATCCGACAGATAGTCCGATCAAGCGGGCAGAAGCAGTCAATCAGGTCACAAGAGATTGGACTGACAGTGCTGCACAATTGTATTACAGCAATTTGTGCAGTAGTCATTTAACCTAAATGGAAGTAAAATCGTTTTCTCCTTTAATTGATTTGAATAGAAATATATTTAGCACCTTTTTTAGTTAAGTCATCGCTTTCAAGAGTCACCAATAATTATAACAAACATCAACCGCTGGCTCGTCTGTGCTCAAGAAGATGATTGTTTGCTCTCACTGTAGAAAACGCAGAGGTACAGAGAATTGTTCCCCCATCTGGTTTATTGCTTTACACACACACACATTTCTAAAGCACTCTTTGCTTCAGCAAGCATTAAGATGTAGTCCACAGACTGTACAGCAATTGAGGCGTTTAACAGGCTAATAAATTAGTAATAGTACTAAGCATGAAAGGTTAGTTCCACATGACAAGAAAAGAGACAGGCACATTGAGGTGGAGAAATAATGTTTTCTCACTCCCCAATAATATCCAGAGACCTGGCATGTTGAATGACCTACTTACCAGAGCTGTGCAGCGTGCTATTACCAACTCAAGATTTTTTATTTTTTTTTGTTGGTTAGGTAGTTCATCCATCACAATAAATTTATGGGCCCATAAAATCAGAGTGGCTGCTAGCTCTTCAACCTGCAGCGATCTCTCCTGCTCAGAATAACGAAGTGACTTTTAACCTGTAATTGAAAGTGTTGCATCATCTTTCTTTGTGTGCTGACCTGCGCATGCCACATCTAACATCAGTAATCCGGACTGCAAGGCAGGAACAGAACTTGGAACTTTTTCCAAGTAGAGAAAATAATTAAACTAGAAATATTCTTGAAAACTGCAATGAGATTCATGTCCATCTCTGAAAACTGAACGTTAAAGACCAGCGCTTGGAAGGACCCATCAAACAGTTACTAACTGACTTCCGATGTGGGAGAGAATATTTATAATATCTAATTCATGAAAGGCCTTTCGAGAATCTGTGCTCTTTGGATTAGGGCCTTGTTTTACAAGCTTGGCCTGTGGAGCAGTCATAGCAATCAGAGCCTAGCGTATGGAGTCAGCAAATAGGTTCCTCCCGGAAACAAGTTCTCAGTTCAAATATTTTTAAATACGTAGGTTTCCAGTTCTTGCTACCACTTCCACCTATACCAGCTAGTGGCAAAATCCCCAGGTAACGGCCAGACTCTCATATATTATATGTTATTTTGTACGCTGTGCATTACAGTATGGGGTGTTGCCATTGACTTCAGTGAGGCCAATATTTCGCCCATGTTTTTTAAATATAAATGATTGCATGCTGTTATTTTCCACAGTGTCTTATCCAGTGCAAGGATAAATGGTGCTCAGGGACTGAAAAAGGGGTGTGTGACGAATGAGACTGTGTCTATAGGATCTCTGGCATATTCACTGTTGGAATGTGTGTTAGAGGCATAGGAATGCAAAGAGAGAGAGGATACATTTAAGGCAGTTGAAATGTCTTTATATATATGAATATATAATGGCTGATGTATAATTCATCTAATACAGTCTAAACATATAAGGTTATTTACCTGCAGATCCTCAGGTCATGACATGTCATGGCCCATTGTTTTTCTGTATACTTGAAATTAGAACAATTTCTTTTTTAATCAGTTCCCTACTTTTTACTAGTGATTTTTAATGAAGAACAAATCTTAGACCTTAAAAATACCATTATTTTCATTTGAGCCAAATATTTGTATCTCTTCAAAGTGAGTTTCATATTAAGGTCTTTGTTGGCATCCACATTCTTGTCCATTTTGGAGGCTTTCCTGAAAGCAAACTAAATGGGCATGTGGATTTAAGAACATATTAAAATTGGGGAACATAGAACTATATAACCTCCAGAGTTCATGCATAGTTCCTTCTGCTTAAAAGTGTCCTGGGGATCTCTAACACTTTTGCATGTTTGCTGTGAAAAATCATTCAGCACGGTGGCAGTCTACTTTGCATGCAATTGTTCCCACTTTATTCAACGCGGTTTTGCCATTTATAATGAGCCTTTGTGTTGTGAGTTTATTCCACTTCGCAAAGTAGATTCTGCAATCGGCTTTTCTGTGAGAATTGGTTGATGAAGAACTTAACGTGGTGGATGTAGGCTTCCTCCCTGTTAAAGGATTCAAAGGATCAAACTACTAGTCTCATTTAATCTAGGACTTTGGGCTAAATGGAATGGAAACTTTTGGGATGAGGCATTAGACCAATACAATTTTATGTTGGATGCCTAATACTAAACTTTTTTTGGTCACTCCTCATATGTGCATCATTTGAGTATTTCGTAATAAATACTGTAAGGATGTTGAGGGGCTTTGCCACCCATTTGGGGTTGGGAGGAGATTACCGAAAAGTATATTAAGTATAAACTGCAGTGGTAAACTATAAAAATTTGCCACTTTCCTCTTAAATTAATACAGTTACCATAGTATTCACTCATACTCCCCTATATTTTAATATAGGATGCTGTAGACTCTACAGTAAGGTTATTTAGGTCAGTTTGTGAGCCCCCCACTTATATTAGGTAGCAGTTACTCAGATTTAGTCTGATTAAAGTTCATGGGGTTATTTGCGTTCGCAGTCTGGCCATTATATAACTCCGGCAATTGGTGAGCTTTCCTATTCCTGAGATAAGCTGCCTCACCCCGTTGGTGGATCCTTAGAAACGGTGACTCGCTGCTTGTCCTGTGCTGTGATAGTGATTCATGTTTGAGGTGTCACCAGTAGTGACAAAAACAGAACCCATTTTGATTAAATAAGTTTCCACAGCATTATTAATTAAAAGAAGCTGTCCATGAATAATGGAAATAGATTAGTCAATGAAGGCTCCTGTGGAATTTATGTCTCTGTCTCCATGAATGAGAATATGCCACCACGTGTATTCTGGCACTGCATCCTGGCAATCCCAGTTACCAAACCTGTCACTGTTGATGTTTTTCTTTCTTATTCAGAGTGTGATCCTTTGCCCACGGGATCAAGACTGTATGAAGTCAGAACTAATAGCTCAGTTTCTATTTTGGCTTACAGAGCTGTCTGGGCCTTTGACTCTGGGTTCATTTTCAAACTGTGGCTGGCTCATGCCTAATGAATGTTCATTTGACCCACTTCTTGCTGATATCAATTCAATTCAAATACGCAGACAAAAATGTTTTTGTTCCTTCATATGTTTTTGGGCCCTGGGTTACCCAACCAGTCGCTCACCACTCTAACCCAAGGCAGGGATGCTTAGAAGGCTTCTTGCACTCAGCGTTGTGAAACGTACCTGCCCCTTCATTTACCAAGGGCAAGACAACAACTTCAGTCACAGCCCTTGCTTTGGGATGGCTAGTAATTGGCAGTTGGCCTATGACAGCAGCAAACTGCAACCCATTCAGCCGTGCTAGCGAGTGATTAGGGTGGGGGTGCAGCCAATGAGGGGGAGTGGAGCCTGCCTCTTCCCACCCACTTGTTCCAGTGTAAGCGAGTGCTCAAGACATTCTTACTACTGTGTGTCGGACCCTAGGCCCAGGAGCCAGATGGGCATGAATATAAAGGGGAGATCACTCCCTCTTGCGTCCTTGCAGGAGTGCATAATCCAAGTCACAATTTAGCCTTGCCTTTGGAGTTCACCACACTTGCCTCTCCACCCCCACGTGCAAAAGGAACAATCGTTTTACACTGTCCCTTCCCCTCCTCGCCCCTTAGCTGTCCTTGTTCTAGCTCAATGTGCTCTCCAGGGAAGTGAGGTCCTATAGATGCAGGTTAGCTATGCTGTAGGGTAGAGCAGCCATGCTGGACAAAATCAATATGATTTCATTTTCTTCACATCCCAACAGCCCTCGTGGCATCCTCTAGGACCTTAAGAAGCTTTTGTTTACAACAGAAATGTTTATCACCTGTCTTTGTTTTAGTGACAATTCCTTCCAGGTTCTTCCTCTAGCACCTGCTGTTATGTTAGCTCCTGATCCTAGTCACTTAACTTCTGAGAGGTGAAGAGCTACTGCATCTAATGGCTTCTCCGAGAGCCATGCAGTTCATTACAGTGCGGCACTCTGACGTTAGACTGTGATGTTTGCAGTGAAGCATTGTGTTGGTATCCGATCAGGTGGCATCTCTGTGACCCCATCTCATGACAAAGGGCCCAATCCTGCAACCCTTAGCCATTCGGAGTACACAGTGGGTATGTCTACAGTAAGCGAGGGTGATTGTAGCATGAGTAGGCAATACCCATGCCAGCCTTAATGTAGCCTGCACAAATAACAGCAGTAATGTAGACATGGTGACATGGGCTTTTATGTGGACTAGCCACTGGCGTATTTATCCAGTTCCCTGGGCTTGATTTCTTGTTGCTAGCCCATGCCACCTTGTTCTACACAAGGATTGTTACCTGTGCTAGCTAGATTAAATCTAGCATGGGTATGTCTGTCTGTGCGACAGTCACACCCTCCTTTGCCATATAGACATACCCTTTAGCTACATGAGCAGGCCCATCTGCTGCAGTGTAAAGGTTACTGAATCAGGCTCAGAGTTTCTCAGCAGCTCTGTCCTCAGATCTCTTGGCTGATGAGGGATGCCTCACATCTTTGCACCCCTTCTAGGACACAGAGGTTTGAATTTGAGGTGGCCAAAGCAGGGAAGTGGTTTGTTGGAGGGTTGTGGATGTCTCCGCCAGGTACAAGAACAGCATACAGATTCAAAGAGAAAATGGCTCTGGCTTTAATGTCACCCCAGTGGGATGCTGTGGGACTATAAGCTGTGCTCCCTAGACAGAGTGGGTGCTGCAAAAGCTTTCATGACGATTTTCTTCCCAGTTGTGTTTCTGCCTGTTTTTAGGCCATTCCCTCCCTGCCCAGTTGTTTTATCTACTTGCATTTGCCTTCCTATGTACTTTGGGATCATTTGTGCAGCATTAGGGCAGTGCAGCACTCCACAGCTCCAGGGGGAGCTCTGGGAGGAAAGGTGCCCGAGCCAGAGCTCCTCCCGGTGCAGAGGGAGCAAACCTGCTCCTGCACCCGCTCCAGGGTGCAGCATGTTCCCCACCCCAGGCACTTGGCCAGCTCCACGAGTTGATGTGGAGACAGGTGACAGCTTTGTAGTCCTGCCTCCTTCTTCCCCCTTAGATACTCAGATACCGGGGGATGGACTAAAAACCTAGCTAGCTAGCGGCACAGGGAGGGAAAGCAGTTGTACCTGCCTTTGCATGAGCTGCAGGAGGGAGAGGGGGAAGGCTCCTAGCATGCGCTCACCGCGCTAACACTCATGTAGGGGCCAAGCACAGTCTGCCCTGTAGATTGTATGTTTGAAGTGTAATCTGATCCAGAGGTTAACCAATGTGCCAACGGTTTTAATGATATCCCGAGGCCACATTAATCCTGTAAGGGACTAGCAGACTCCTTTTCTATTCTGGATGTAATCACTCTGTTAAATACCTACTCTAGAGGTCTGGATCCTGCTTGCATTTAAGCAAGTGGAAAAATACCCAGTGACTCTGCTGACGGCAGGACTGGCCAAATTAGTAACCCTTTGCCATACCAAGGGTGGCCTGCTAGTTTTTAATAGACACAAAACTTCTCTTCCAAAATCTAAAACAAAAGAGCCTTTGATTTCATTCGTCAGGATGATATTTCAGTGGCGATTTTTACTGGAGAATACAAGCCTGTTACAGTGCTTTTCCTTCAAAGGACTTTTAATGTTACAGTACATTAGTGTACTTATGTGCATACAGACTGGAAAAAATCATGTATTTTTTTGCACGTTTAGAGTCAGATCATCAGCTGATGTAAATGGAGTTATGCTGATTGACACCAGTGGGGGATTTAGCTCTCCTCTCTCTTTTTCAACCACGTGGAGAAATGCACTCTGAATGATGTAAGAGGCCGAGCTCATTCATAGAAAAACAACAGGTTAAAGTCAATTACAATGGTCACTTACACATGACTGAAAATTAATTACTTCAGATTGTAGTTAGTTAAATTTATGAAGTTAGTTATACTGTGGGAAGGTCCAGCTCAAGGGTGATTTATTAAGATGCACTATTTGTAAATTAATACTTATTTTAGTTTGTTGACAATGCTCTCAAAGTTAACAGGTGCTTCTTATTTCACCCATGCATTATGTAGGATATCAAGTAACATTGATCAAAGATGGTTCTGTACATGTCCTGCATGACAACTTAAATAAATCAAGGGGTTTATTTTAAGTTTTTAACCCTTTAAACATTTTTTAAAAATAATGTTATGGTGTTTCTTCTCTGTTGCATGAAACTGATACTTTCATCTCCCTCTTCCGCAGTTGGAAGGGAGTAAAAATATGCTGTGCTGCTGAAAGTGGAGGACCAATATCTCCATTTTAATATTTATTGACCGTAAAATAGCTTGGGTATTGGTATGCTTTGATATTATTGAAAAAAAACAACAGTGCAACTAGCAGCTAACTCCAGCAAAACTCCACTTCCAACACAGTCCAATAGGTGCGACATTCTGCACCCAAACAATCTTGTATAAACAATCACCTCCATCCTCTTAAAAAGGTCAGGCGAACAGATGGTCCTTGCAGATCCAACTCTTTCAGAGCAAAGCTGGAAGCTGCTTCCACAGCTGAAAACACGACGGCCTGCCCCTTCTCTGTTAAATTCAGGAGACTGCTACTCAAGGCTCTCCTCCTACCTCAACTGCAGCAATATGGCATTGAGAGAGTAGGTGGGTCCCACTCAAGTAGCTTTTGCCATTCATGAGTAATGAGCCTATCCCAATCTTGTGGTGATATAATCTTTAAACCACAGTGTCATATATTCCACTTATTTATGTATACAGACATGTGGTGTGAATTTGTGTATGTATGTAGATAGAATAGTAACTCTTAATCTGTGGAAACTCACTCTTTGGAAGAATGGAAAATATAAGAATCTGGATCGTTTTTGTTTGGGCCTCACTTATTGGGCTGGGACAGAACCACTGGGAGCAGATTTTTGAAAAAATAATCTTGATCGCAACTTTAATCTCTCCCTCACTGGCAAATCATTCTGCTAGTATTTTGTTGACTCTGGTTCCCTAGGTGGTGGTTCTACTATAATACTTTCCATCTCATGGGTCTTCACTTAGTAGCTAGGAGTAGGTGGAGGTT
>NW_020664540.1:7222802-7318714 GCF_002925995.2 Terrapene triunguis
GGGTGTGGATAGGGGTCGGGGCAATCAGGGGACAGGGAGCGGGGGGGTAGATAGGGGTCAGGGCAGTCAGGGGACAGGGAGCAGGGGGGTTTGGATAGATGTGGGAGTCCCGAGGGGCCTGTCAGGGGGCGGGGGTGTGCATAGGGGTTGGGGCAGTCAGGGGACAGGGAGTAGGGGGTGTTGGATAGGGGGTGGGGTCCCGGGGAGTGGTTAGGGGCGTGGGGTCCTGGGAGGGGGCAATTGGGGTCAAAGAGCAGGGGGAATTGGATGGGTCAGGAGATCTGAGGGGGGCAATCAGGGGGTAGGAAGTGGGACGGGGCAGATAGGGGGTGGGGGCCAGGCTTCCCAACCCGGCCCTCCATACAGTTGTGCAACCCCAATGTGGCCTTCCGGCCAAAAAGTTTGCCCATCCTTGATTTAGAGAGAGAAATCATATCTCCCCTCAACCTTCTTTTGGTTAGGCTAAACAAGCCAAACTCTTTGAGTCTTGTCTCATAAGGTAGGTTTTCCATTCCTCTGATCATCCTAGTAGCCCTACTCTGCACCTGTTCCAGCTTGAATTCATCTTTCTTACACTTGGGAGATCAGAATTGCACACAGTATTCCAGATGAGGTCTCACCAGTGCCTTGTATAATGGTACTAACACTTCTCTATCTCTAATGGAAATACCTTGCCTCATGCATCCTAAGATTGCATATAGCCTTTTTCACGGCTGCATCACATTGACGGCTCATAGTCATTCTGTGATCAACCAGTACAGCAGATCTTTCACTTCCTTTATCACTTCTAACTGATAAATTCCCAGCTTATAACACAAATTCTTGTTGTTAGTCCCTAAGGGCATGCACCTTGCACTTTGTGCTATTAAATTTCATCCCATTTCTCTTACTCCAGTTTTCAAAGTCATCCAGATCTTCTTGTATGGTATTCCAGTCCTCTTCCGTACTGGTAATACCTCCTAACATTGTGTCATCTGCATAAAAACATAAGCACATAAGAATGGTCATACTGGGTCAGACCAAAGGTCCATCTAGCCCAATATCCTGTTTTTTGACAGTGGCCAATGCCAGGAGCCCCAGAAGGAATGAACAGAACAGGTAATCATCAAGTGATCCATCCCCTGTCGCCCATTCCCAGCTTCTGGCAAACAGAGGCTAGGGACACCATCACTGCCCATCCTGGCTAATAGCCATTGATGGACCTATCTTCCATGAACTTATCTAGGTTTTTTTTAACTCTGTTATAGTCTTGGCCTTCACAACATCCTCTGGCAAGGAGTTCCACAGGTTGACTGTGTGTTGTGTGAAAAAATACTTCCTTTTGTTTGTTTTAAACCTGCTGCCTATTAATTTGATTTGGTGAACCCTAGTTCTTGTGTTATGAGAAGGAGTAAATAACACTTCCTTATTTACTTTCTTCACACCAGTCATGATTTTATAGACCTCTGTCATATCCCCCCTTAATCGTCTTTTCCAAGCTGAAAAGTCCCTGTTTTATTAATCTCTCCTCAGATGGCAGCCATTCCATACCCCTAATCATTTTTGTTGCCCTTTTCTGAACCCTTTCCAATTCCAATATATCTTTTTTTGAGATGGGGCAACCAAATCTGCATGCAGTATTCAAGATGTGGGCATACCATGGATTTATATAGAGTCAATACGATATTTTCTGTTCTATTATCTATCCCTTTCTTAATCATTCCCAACATTCTGTTCGCTTTTTTGACTGCCGCTGCACATTGAGTGCATGTTTTCAGAGAAGTATCCACAATGACTCCAAGAGCTCTTTCTTGAATGGTATCAGCTAATGTAGACCCATCCTTTTAAATGTATTTTTGAGATTATGTTTTCCAATGTGTATTACTTTGCATTTATCAACATTAAATTTCATCTGCCATTTTGTTGCCCAGTCACCCAGTTTTGTGAGATCCTTTTGTAGCTCTTCACAGTCTGTTTGGGACTTAATTATCTTGAATTGTTTTGTTATTATTGTGGGTGTGCTTCAAGGCAATGGAGCGCTTGGTCCTACAGTGCATATTACCCAATGTGGAGAGAATTTTGAGCCTTGATCAACCCGATTTTTCCGAGGCTGTAGCACATGCGACCAAGTACTCATTCTGACCACATTTGTTGAAAATGCCTTCCAGAGAAACTTGAAAACAAGTGCTGTTTTCATCGATAAAACAGCGGCGTACAATATGGTATGGCACACTGGCCTGCTCGTGAAGATATCACGGGCCCTGCTACCTTGGGTCACAGGCGTTGTTGATAGACAGTTCAGAGTCCATATGGGGGAGAAGATGAGAGCTGGGAGACGACAGAGCAGTGGGTTACCCCAGGGCTCTGTGCTTTCTCCAACCCTGTTCAACCTTTATATCAATGACCTGCCAACAACGGAGTCATGAAAGTTAATTTACACAGATGACATCTGTTGCGGTACCCAGGCCTGGATGTTTCACGAGCTTGATGCCACCTTAAACCAGGACATGATAAAGTTACCTGACTACTGTAAGACTTGGCACCTCCAGCCAAGCGTCATAAAAACAGTCTCCAATTTGTTCCATCTTCATCACGCCAGCGCAACTCAAGAACTGCATGTTTATCTGAATGATCAGAAGGTGAAGCATGAAGTAGAACCGGTCTATCTAGGTGTGATCTTAGACCGCACACTGAGTTACCATGCCCACCTGAAGAAGACAGCAGCTATAGTTAAGACACGCAACAATCTTCTTGGCAAACTGGCAGGTTCGTCATGGGGTGCTTGTGCTCCAACTTTGCGGACGTCAGCTCTTGCCACCTCGTATTCGGTGGCGGAGTACCGCGCACCAGTCTGGAGTCGATCGTCACACACCGAACTGGTGGATACACAGTTATATGCCGCCGTGCGTATCATCTCCGGCACCATACGTCCAACTCCACTCTCATGGCTTCCAGTTCTAAGCAATATTGCTCCTCCTCATATCTAACGAGAGGTTGCCACTGGCATGTTACTGGAGAAAGTATGTGCCAACCCAAGCCTGCTGCTGCACAATGACCTTTTTAAACCACCAGCTGCACGTTTGCCATCACGTCGCCCATTATGGTCTCATCCGCCACGCCAGGATGTTAGGGCAGAAACACTCTGGCGAGAGGAATGGATATCTGTTATAATCCCCAACCCGTCCCTCGTCGCCGACCCCACAATTTGCCCGCCTGGTTTTGTCCTGCCCCGTCGCCAATGGTCCCTGTTGAACAGGTTCCAGACCGGGCAAGGTCTTTGTGCAGCCAACCAGTATTGCTGGGGCCTTCGTGACAACCCTTTGTGCAGCTGCGGCACTACCCAGCCGATGACGCACATTGTCGATGAATGGCTGCCGACTATGTTCAGCGGTGGCCTAGAAGAACTGCATTGGGCCACTGAAGATGCCATCGCTTGGCTAGATGACTATGCACACGCTAAACAAATAGTTTTGTATCGTCTGCAAATTTTACAACCTCACTGTCTACCCCTTTTTCCAGAAATTTGCAAATTTTATTAGTACACTTCCACTTTTTCTGCCAAGGTCATTAATAAAAATGTTAAATAAGATTGGTCCCAAGACCAATCTCTGAGGAACTCCACTAGTAACCTCCCTCCAGCCTGAGAGTTCATCTCTTAGCATGACCTGTTGTCCCCTTTAACCAGTTCCTTACCCACCTTTCAGTTCTCATATTTATCCCCGTCTTCTCCAATTTAATTTATAATTTCCTATGTGGAACTGTATCAAATGCCTTACTGGTATATTAGACCTATGGCATTTCCTTTGTCTAAAAAATCAGTTGTTTTCTCAAAGAAAGATATCAGGTGGGTCTGGCACGATCTATCTTTTGTAAAACCATGTTGTATTTTATCCCAATTACAGTTCACCTCTATTTCCTAACTACTTTCTCTTTCAAAATTTGTTCTAAAGCCTTGCATACAATTGAGGTCAAACATACAGGCCTCTAGTTACGTGGATCACTTTTTTTCTCTTTCTTAAAAATAGGTACTATATTATCAGTTCTTCAGACATAGGATACAACCCCTAAGTTTACAGATTCATGAAAAATCCTTGATATTGGGCTTCCAATTTCATGTGTCAGTTCCTTTAATATTTTTAGATGGAGATTACCCGGGCCCCCCCAATTTAGTCCCATTAAGTTGGTTGAGTTTGACTTCCACCTTGGGTGTGGTAATTTCTATGTCCATATCCTCATTTCCATTAGCCACCCTGCCATTACCCCTACACTCCTCATTACCCTTATTAAAAACCGAGGCAAAAGTATTCATTTAGGGGTTGAGCCATTCCTGGATTAATTTTAATCTCCACCCCATCCTCAGTGTTTAGCTGTCCCACTTCTTACTTGTTTTCTTTTTATTTATGTGGCTATAGAACCTTTTACTACTGGTTTTAATTTCCTTTGCAAGGTCAAACTCTGCTTGGCTTTTGGCAGTTCTCACTTTTTCCCTACACTTTCTGACCTCCAGCAGGTAGCTCTGGTATCTGAATGCGTAGCTGTATATTCCAGATTTCTTGGTGTGTTTGGGTTGTAGCTGAATTTGTGGAGGTAAGTGTAATGATCCGTGGGGTTTTTGTGTATAGTCGTTTGTAGGGTTCCATTTCTGAAGCTGATTGTGGTAGCCAGGAAGTTGATGCTGGTGCGGGAGTGCTCTAGAGAGAGTTTCATGGATGGGTGGTGGTGGTTAAAGTTGTGGTGGAAATCTCTGAGGGAATATAACTTTCAGGAACAAGTTATTTGTGAGGAAAAATCATAGTACAGTAAAAATGATCCATACAAGAGTCTCTGATGTCCTCAACAGTTTCATTAATCAAACTGTCAGAGCACCTTTGAACTTTAGGGACTCTTAATAAGAGGTCAAAATGAGATTAAAGTTACATTATTATGCCAGCTCTGCAGCTGATCTTCTAGAGGCAGAATACGTTCTTGATTAGTGCTTCATATTTAGCTCTGTTCCTATCACAGTTCTTTTCTGAATATCATCCATGCTGATTTTCTAAATTGAATCGTCAGACAAACAGCTGCATTTATTTTAATTGTAACAACAGAACAGATTATCCAGACTCTCCAGTTACAGTTCTGCTAATTATTTGTATCATAACACTTGAAGCAGTGGACCACAGCATCCCCGTCTTCCATTTGTGGAGTGTCTTTTTGTGCCAAGTAATCTGAAGGAGTTCTACAGAAGATGTAAAGCAATTTATGAATGTTCTTGTCAGCGCCAAACTAATCCAGTTGAGTCTTCAGTTTTGATTTAAGGAGGACCAGAGTGCCAGCATCCTGGACATCTCTGGACAAGGAGTTCCACAGCCGTGGTTAATGGCTGGAGAATTGGCCGCTAAATATGGGAAGTTAACTTGGTGTGCATTGGATGACCTCTTCTGGACTTTGATGTATAATGGATGATCAGAATTGAGAGAGAGGGAGAGCATGTGTGTTTTAACCTCAATCCTGAAGGGCCTTAGAGGTCAATAAGAGCACTTTGAAACTAATGCAGAGTCTGAATGACAACTAAGGTAATTGAGCCAAAGGTAGAGTTCTGTGATTGTTCCATCTGCTGCTACTCAGCAGCAGTAGTGCTCATTTTCTGTGCCAGCTGTTGTTTTGTTAATTGTGCGTGCAGAGAGAACAGCGTAAAGGGCACTAATAGAGTGTAACCAGGGCAAAACATAGCGATGAACGTGGAAGTACAGAATTATCGATTTCAGAGATGGGAAAGATCTGTAAACCCATCCCCCTGGCAGTGCAGGGCTTCCACACAAGCACCAGACACATACAGCATACTAATCAACCGGCCCACCTTCAGTGTACACGAGGAAGCCATTTCTGATCACACTTACAGCCGGGTTCCCAAGGTGTACAAACCGGAGGATTATAAACTGGTTTGTTCTAGGCTGGAGCAATGAGATAAACAGAGGCAGCAGGCTCAGCCCCTGAGGAGCATCCTGTGTTACTTGGTGAACACGCTGATAGGAACACACAGCAACTCTGTTTGAGCTCTGGGGGGATTCACATCCAGAGCTCCTCAAAGAGAAGGTCAGCATGATGCAGGTGGAAGGAAGAGTGGAAAATGGGAAAATCATCCAGAACCAGAGGGAAGCTTGTAGGATCCCTTTCCCTCCCACTACCCAATTTCTAATTAGCTAATGGCTAGCACACAAGAGACTCACAATTAGAGCTCCCTTTGCTCTACTGTATAGCCAGATCCCTAATATCCTCTCCTAGAGAGGCCCAGCCTATTGGCACATAACACAAAAAGCACAGGGATTAACTTAACAAGTGCAGAGATAACTGGGAGGGATATGACACTTCACCACCCCATCCTCCCAGTTAGCCTTCCAGGCTGTGTCAAATGTGCAAGCTCCTTGGGGATACCCCTACCAAGATCAACCCTAAGAAGGGGCTTCCTTGCAGAGTCACCGTTTACGGGGTTCCTTGGAGCTAGGTTCTCAAGATGCAGGCGCAATGCAGGTGTACACCGAATAACAAAACACAGAACAATTGGGTCCAGCCAGACCTTTGGGTGCCCTCACCACACCCAGGATTTTTGGCGCTTCGGCAGGCAGCAGGCTTTATACTAGCGCAGCACATCTGCTCAGCATGGCTGCCATCTCACTAATATCTTTCAGCGCTGCTGTCTTCCCCTCATGAGGCAAATCATGGGGCTCCCTTTTCAAGGGACCATCTCCCACCAGGAGTGGGGCCCACCTTGTGATTAAACTGCCCACATCCATTGCGTTTTCTTCCCTTTGTCGCAGACAGCATTCTAATTGATCAATGACTTTCCCTCTTGGCTCTACGGAGTCTCTCCTGGCTATCGGCCACTCTGTCTAAAAGAAAGGGGGCAGCTGTGGTGCTTATGTTCCTTCCCCTCTCCATCCCTAAGGGAAAAGGCTCCCCACTAATTGACGCTGATTGAGATATAAAGTATTTCTACAAAAAATCAGTAAAATAGACGTCTTGCTCCACTAAAAGGTTTCCATTAGATTAAATTTTATGTTTATGGCTTACGTACAAACTGCCTTTCCAGTGAGGTCATTGTGCCAGGGGCAATTACTGACATTTCCACAACACTTTATTCCCTTGAATTTATAAAGTAAAACACTGTGCTTGGCATCCCCGCACACAGCACACATGACTAAAGTGTGGCCCATCCATAAGAGTGAGGCCTTGTCTTTATTCTATAGGGATGCAGCCACATGTCCTATCATAGAATGTTTCATCTTGATCTGGGCAGTCATCGGCAGTTGTCTGTTCACATCAAGAAAGACCACTGCGTGCTGGAAGCTGTACTCTCCGCAGAAGGCTCCACCATATTAATGTGGAAGGTGGCTCAAATCTGTTTCCAAGAGTGGCGTCCCTTCCTAACAAGCTGCCAGTGCATCTTTCAGTCAGGCAATGTTTAGAACCCCTGGTGCAAAGATTTCGCTGTAAGCGTCCTAGGGATACCTCTTAAACACCTGAGGTTATTTCAAAGACCGCTCAAATGTTTGAAAATGAGTTGGATTTTAAAAGTTTAAATAAAATGTAACACAACAACAAAAAAGAGAGAGAGAGAGAGAGAGGAAAAAAATAGTTCCTGGCCCCAATGAATGATCTCCTGTCTGTCAGACAGAGGGACTCCCCCTATGTAATATGTGGATAGGGTGCCCATCGCTGCAGTGTCTTCATTTCAAGATACAGAGATTTAAAAGAAGCAAGAAGTCAACTCCCTAGTGGACTTTATTGGTGCATCGGGGGGGATAGTTCAGTGGTTTGAGCATTGGCCTGCTAAACCCATGGTTGTGAGTTCAATCCTTAAGGGGGCCATTTAGGGATCTGGGCCAAAAATCTGTTTGGGGATTGGTCCTGCTTTGAGCAGGGGGTTGCACTAGATGACCTTCTGAGGTCCCTTCCAACCCTGATATTCTATGATCACGCTTAGACATGGCTTGATTTTTATTTTAATTCCCCTGCTCCTTCTCCTTCTTGTAGTTATTTGGTTTCCATTACTGCAGGAAGGTTTGTGAGAAAAGGTGGATTTCAGGATAGGTTCTGAAGCCAGTTAGGTTTGGGCTCTTTTAGGTCTCATTCAGAAAGTTCTGCAGACCAGGATCCAGCACTGAAGTCACTCTTCTTCCAGACCCTGAAAGTTTGGCCGTGGGCCATGTTGGCTACATTTTCACTGAAGTGTGCAGCTGTCTCTCTGGGTCACAAGTAAGAAGCAGTCTCTGAGATAGCCCAGTCTCAGCCCATCTTAAAGATCAGGACCTTGAAATGGATTTAGAGGCAAGTGAGAGCCAGTGAAAACACTCAGCCCCACTGTGATATATTTTCAGCAGCCTGTCCCACGCAGGTGGGCTGCCAGTTTTTGCATTAGCTAGAATTTCTGCCTGGAATCTTTCTTCCTCCCATAACTAATTATTTGACCTTCATCTGGTCAAAGGTTGACAATGACACAGCAAAGCAGACACGACTGCTCCATTTGTATAGATCTGAAACCACCTTGTTAGAAAAATACACTGTGTTTTGGTGCATCAGCTCATAGCAAAGGCAGATTTGATACAAAGAGACTGGCCTGGGTCACGTTTCAAACAAATGAACCTGTGATTCTGAAGTTTTGCACTTTAAAATAAGTTATTTATTTATGACTGTTCATTTCCAAACAAAAGTGGTTATGTTCTAATGTGCATGCAGCCAGAAATGCATAGTTTTTACCCAAATGACTGCAGTAAAAGCATTATGGAAACCTTGGAAAGGAAAAAGTGAATAAAAATAAAAAGTGAATAAACAACATCACTTTTAGCAGCTTCTGTATAAAGCCAGAGTTCCCTATAGATGAGTTAATATCCAAGATATCAGTAGATGGATAGCCTGCCACTATAACATTTAAGGAAAAGCATTTTAGAGATTCAAATGAATGTACATTTCCACCCTATCTGAAGTAAGAGAGTAGCTCATTTTTGGCAACTTTAGATTTTTCTGCTGTAATGCTTGTTTGAAAACGGAGTCTCTCCCCTTTAGAAATCAGTGCATTTACTGAGATCCTTTTGCATGTGTTGCTTCCAAATAGAAACTAAGGGTGAAATCCTCCTGCCCCTCTTGCTGAAGGCACAAAAACGCAAAGCAGCCGACAGAGACTTTGCAGTCCCCTGTGCACCACAGAGTTGAGCTCCTTGCTGGTTCCTGTTTCACATATCATATTGAGGTGGTCATGGACAGTCAGGGACTGATGGGGTGTGGCTAATAGCCCTGTGAACAGAACGGATCCAGTGACAGTGTAGTGGTGTAGTGGGGACCCATCTACCTCCATTCCCTCCCTTTGACTTGGGAGGAGGACTCCATGACAGGCATCCCCATGTTATCCACCTGCTCAAAGCCTGTTTACTTGGGCTGTGTGTGGGACAAGTGGAGGGCATGAATTTCACTCTAGCTGATGGCTATGAATGACATATATAATAGGGAAGAAGAGAAATAATTTTAAATTGATCACGTTTATCCTTTCAGAGAGTAGGGCAGTGCCCCAGTAGCAGAACCACAACTGCTGCACACATTGAAAATTCCAGTCCCACTCCAGACACAGAAATGTGGCACAAAATACATCGGAGGCTGAAATGATAAACTGCTTAACTAACATGAGCAATGGAAACATGTTCTCTGGGATGAGTATTAGGCCCTGTAAACTGGTGAAATCAAGCCATTCAGCTAATTAAAATGCTTTACATTTGAGTTTTCTTTCCATGTATGTGGGTTTGTTCATTTTCATTTTCCTTTTGCCAGCCTTTAAAGTGCACACAGTGCACGAGAACCTCAACTGGTATAGATGAGCATAGCTTCAAAAACTTCAGTGGAGCTACACCACCTTACACTCGTTGAGGATCTGGTCCAGTGCACATGTGTGTGACTTTGCTCTTGGTAGTTACAATCGTGTTTGTCTTGGAGACAACAGCAGGTAGATGTTAAAGTTACGGGGACCTAATAATATGGTCATGCAGATTAGAGATTACATTAGATATACATTAAATATACTGTGATTGGGGTAAGAAGCTTAGGGCTGATCTACACTGCCGCGCTAGTTCGGCGGCTGGGGATCGAACTTCCTGGTTCGATTTATCGCGTCTGGTCTGGACGCGATAAATCGAACCAGGAAGTGATCCCCGTCGACTGCGGTACTCCAGCTCAACGAGAGGAGTACCGCGGAGTCGACGGGGAGCCTGCCTGCCGCGTGTGGACCGCGTCTGAACCGCGGTAAGTTCGAAGTAAGGTATGTCGAATTCAGCTACGTTATTCACGTAGCTGAATTTGCGTACCTTACTTCGACTTGGGGGGTAAGTGTAGACCAAGCCTTAATGAGCTAGTGATATCCTTCAAGATTAGCTATTTTCACTGAGGAAAAATGTTTTGCTCAGCTATTAAGTGAAAAATCTGATGGGGATGGGGAGTAGAAAGCTTGTTTGGCTGATACCTGAACTCAAGCTCTGAATCGGTTTGCTGAGGTAGTACAGAGAATCCTCTTTCAAGATCCCTGACTGATTAGTCTTGCTCACATGCGCCGGATCCAACTGATCACCAGATTTGGGGTCAGGAAGGAATTTCCCTCCAGGTCAGTTTGGCAGGGACCTTGGAGTGGGTTGGCCTTCCTCTGCAGCCTGGAACAGGAGACACCTGCTGGGATTGCCTGGGCAGATCTCATATAAAATTTCTCTGCCATTGCCAGGGCCTCAGTTATTGGTGGCACCTTAATGTATCCTGTTCTCTCCTGGTTTCACACAGTTGAATCTCAGTAGGAATGAAGTGCTTTGGTCTAACTAAAGTCTTTGGGCTTATTATATAGGGATACCTGGATGAGAATTAATGGCCGGTGTTATGCAGAAGGTCAAGAAGATGATAGAATGCTCCCTTCTGACCTTAAACTGTATGAACCTTTTTGAGCTACAAGGAAACTGTACTGTAATGTTCTGAATATTCACATGGTGAGAAGCATTTCTCACGATGTATAAAAAGTGAGACGTGTTTAAAAATAACAATTTGAATTACAGTCGGTCTCTCTGACAGCAAGGGTGGGGAGTTGTCTGGCTTGGCAGTGTGAGGACCTATTGTCAGAAATGTTAAAAATGCTCCCCGGCTTTATCAATTAAATGCAGAGCGGGGCCCTCAGCTTTGGGCTGTCTGAAATCCTGATCCCAGTTTTCCAGCTTGAGCCAAACTGTAGTGAATAAAAGAGAGCTTATAGCCAACCTTTACACAATAGGGTTTTTTTAAGGGAACATGGGTAGGGCACCATCTTGACAATCTGGAGACCTAGGTTCTAATCCTAGCTCTGCCATTGACCTGCTGAGTGACCTTGGGTAAGTCATGTGACAACTCCGTGCCTCGGTTTACCCTCTGTAGAAAGGAGCAATGATACATGTAAAGCTTTGTAAAGTACTTTGTGACCTAGGGAATGAAGAGTGCTAGATTGGCGCCTGGTATTATTATTATCGGCTTTTAATTTATGGTTAATTCAATTTAGTTTGCAGATTCTTTGGCATCTCCCTTTGCGCTGTCACAGAGGTGCCATTTTTCAGACAGATGGCTGCCACGCAGGAAGCTTCGCTAAGGCATGTCATCTGCAGTTTCAAAACGACAGTTCCCAATTTGTACTCAGCGAGAGGACTGTGTCACGGTGTGGATTTGAAGGATGCTGCACTGAGCAAACCGGAGACCGCTTTCTTTGAAAGGCTTTTTTATCCTCAGTGATCGATTCTCTAAGTCACGGCCTGGATCACCTCTGAACCGTAGCAAAATCCTAATCAATTAATGCTGCTGTGTGTTGCAGCCACCAGCTAAACCTCATCCAACTGGTGCCAATAATGGGTATTGATCCAGTGCCAAGTGTCAGTTTGTTAGTGCCGTACGTGCCTGATTTGTTTGTTTTGATGCTGTTCAATGAATGCCTCCTGCTGCTGCTGTGCTGGGGGGGGGAAAGAAAGCCCCAGGCTAATTATTAAGCCTTGTGATTCCCAAGGCTGTAATGCTGATGGGGTGCTGATAATTGAACGGCAATCTCTCAAGTGCGTCAGGGTCTGCTCATGCTCCGGCTCAGCTTATTGAGCGGTTGTGTCAGTTAATTCAGTCAAAAATTGCTTCACAAAGCCATACAGCCCATTTTTTAATTGTGAGCAAGGGCCGTACGTGCTATGTTTCTTCTTGGTTACACAGTCCTAGGGTGAAATCCTGGCCCCCACTTAAGTCAATGGCAAAACTCCCATGGAATTCAGTGCGGCCAGGATGTCACCCCAGAGGTTCAGAATCCCACCATGTTCTACAGGAGCAGCATGACTCTGTTTCTTACAGGAACTCAGTGTTATTCAGTGGAATTCTCCCCACAGAGCAGGAAATAGGTTCAAGAAGGGAGGACAGCAAGACTTCTAAATGGATGAATAATCCGTGGATTTTCCATAGCTCTTACTTGGCCACTCAAGGGAATAAAGGGGAGTAAAGCCCCCCTGCCCTTTACTCCCAATTGCAGCTCCAGCTCTGGATGTGGGGATAAGGGGCGAGCCAAGGCTGACCCCCTGATACTCCCTATTGTGAGCAAGTGGGCAGGGAGGGAGAGAGAAGGGTGGGGAGTGGGAGGAGCTTTGGGTCTGCCCCTCCCTTTTCCCACCAGCCAGGCACACAGGGATGTTATTTCGTAATAGGTCAAGATGTGCATTCAAAGAACTATAGCTATTCCAGGATAAGAGGGTCCACACTGGGAGTTGTTCTGGAATAGCTAGAGTGGAATAGTTATTTTGGAATATCTATTTCAGTCAATGTAGATAAGCCCTAAGTTGCATCTTGAAAAGAGAAGGAGTGACTAACTGTCCCACACAGAACAAGATGGCCTCAGGGGAGGAATTGTGCCTCTCTGAGTCTCAGTTCCATAGGTGCCGACTCTGGAAAAATAATGGTGGGTGCACCCACTGGCAGCCCCCCATCAGCACCTCCCCCACTTCCCAGCGCCTTCGGCCCACCGGCAGCCCCGCCAATTGGCTCCTCCCCCTCCCTCCCAGCACCTCCTGCCTGCTGTGTATCAGCTGTTCCACGGCATGCAGGAGCTGCTGGGGCAGAGTGGGGAGGATCGAGGGCAGGGACTGCTGGGGGGAGGGTGTGGAAGAGGCAGGGCGGGAGCATGGCAGTGGCAGGAAGAGGCAGGGTGAGAGTGGGGCCTTGGGGGAAGGGGAGGGGTGTGGGCGGGGTCTGGGAGTGAACCCAGGGAGGAGCACCCCCTAGCACATTAGAAAGTGGGCGCCTATGCTCAGTACCTCCCTGCACCTTCTCTCGGGACAGTGCAGACACATGCTGCCCCTTACTCTGGGCCAAGCCTAATGTCTAGATCTAGCCCTATGTGAGGTTTGAAGCATTTCAAGTGTGAGCGGGTACCTCTTACAGGGCATCACCATTCTGTGCTTGGCTGCTACGTTAGTGTTTAAAATAACAGTGGTCGTTTGTATGTTGAGTTTCCATCTTATTGTCTATCCGAGGTGCAAGAAGCACTTCTTCAACGTGCCTTCAGAACTAGAAACCCAGAGTACAGCAGGCATCAAATACAACCATTAAAATTTTTTTAAAAATCTGCCTTATTTCCCCCCGGGAGAAGAAGGGGAGAAATCCATATTGTCAGATGTGAGTCGCATTGCTTGGGCACAGATAGCATGGTGATGGGTATGGCATAAAAACCAAAATAGAACAGAATGGCCAGTGATTAAAAACGTGTTTTGCACTCATCCGCAGTTGCATTTCTCTGCAAAGTGAAATGAGCAACGATGAAAACAAATGAGTTTTCCTTACAGGGTGCAAATAGCAAAGGGTGTTACTTAAAGTGAGGTTGGTTTGATGTCTAAATATATGTGATGTGAGACTTTTCTATCCTCACAAAATGTGCTTGCAGTAGTTCAAGGAATTTAACATTACCCAAAGTGTGTGTGTGTGGGGGGGGGGGGGGTTCCCTAATTTAAAAGCATAGCATACCTCTAATTAACCCTGTTCTGATACCACTTTTAGGATCCAGTGTCCATCCCTCAAGATAAGGGCCCGATTCATTCTTACCCTGCACCTTGTGCAGACATTTACACCAGTGCAATGTGGGTGTAAAATGATGCTGTTCTGATTTGGTAGCATTTCACATCCAGTTTGCACTGGTCTAAGTCAGTGGTTCTCAACCTTTTTGGGCTCAGGACCCATTTGGAAACCTTGGTAGCCTGTTGCAGCCCAGTAAATAGCCTTAGTGCAAAAAACACCCACTTACTAAATATTTCTTACCCCCCATGTATAATATATACATTAACATAATAAGTAGTGAGTACTTAATAGGTACACTGTGCATACCATAGCGGTTGCTCCTGCCGCTCCTGTCCTGTGGGGCTGGCAGGGCTGAGCTCCCCACTCTAGGTATTGTGACCTCCGGGGGTGCAGCACCACTTAGATTTGGCTCAGCTCCACCGACGGGGAGCCAGCCAGACTCATTTTGTGTGAGTGGTGTCGTGACCTGGCACACTGCGTCACAGCGCCACTCACTCAAATTTGGCCTAGCCAGCTCCTCCGTGATCATGACGGAGGGGCAGCAGGGCCAAACCTGAGTGGTGCTGTGACCTCAGACACCAGATTCTAATGCCTGGAGCGGGGAGCTGACCCAAGCCAGTTCCATGGGACCGTTGCTTCAGGAGCTGCCACTGTGGGGTGACTGCTGTGCAAGTATGGGGTGGGTTCTGCACCCCCCCCTCAGTGACTCCCACATCCTGGAGGGCAGGACCCAACCTCCTCCCCTGCTGGGCCTCGCACAGGACCCTTTGACACATTCTGGTGACCCAATTTTGGGTCGCAACCCACAGGTTGAGAAACCTTAGTCTAAGTAACTCAGCACAACAGAGCACTTGTTTTCACTGCTGTTAGCTCAAATTATCTATACTCCACTCCTCTTGATTGAACCTAGCCTGAGTGGGAGCAGTGACGCTGCGAAACTGCACTCAAGCTGTACAGAATAGCTGTGTCTCCACTGTATTACCAGCTGCAGCATCAGCAGCATGCCAGCTTCAACCCACCCCCCCCGGATGGGCCAGCTTGCTTGAGTTTAAAGCATCACTGAACTCAAACTAGAGATTTTTGTGTACCCCTGGGAGTTTGGTTAGGGGCAGCACTCAATTTACACCTCGAGCTAACACTGCATTCGACACAAGCCTATAGAATTGGGCCCTTAATCTTAAACTGAATTCCCACGAAAGGGTAAACCTTTAATTGTATTTTAATTTAATCTCTCAGTCTGGGTACGGTGGAATATACAGGAGAAAATTGCAAATAGCTCCTCCTTCCTACTAGCCAGTGGTCGACCATGCCCAGTTGTTAAATGCTTTAGCAAAGCATGTGATGCGTGGGACTGAGATCACAGCCTGTTCTTCAAGCTAGAGGGGTTTTGAAATAGTTCTAGAAATTCAGATCCCCATCAAGCATATGACAGACAAATTTCCAACTAGCCTTTCTTGAATACGCTTGCCTGTTTGCAAATCAGTCAGCCTCCTTTGCTCCACCTGGGTGCAGGGACGCCTCTCCCTGAGCTCAAGTGGGTGCCCTGCAAATTGATCATGAATGCGGATTGGAAAGTGGCTTAAAATTTTGGTCCAAGATATCTAATGACTACAGCACAGAGCAAGTAGTAACACGGTGAGGGGGGGTGTTGGGCTCCGGTAAATTGCCTGTAGAGTGGCTATTGTGCAGTTCTCATGGTCGGTCTCCCCCAGTTAGTAGCCTTCCTTTTTTTTACAGGTTACAAGGAGGTACTTAGAGAGTACATTATATGTCTTGAGTTTTGCTGCAGAAATGAGATTAACCCATTATTGGTTTTTAAGGCCTGGCTTGACAAAGCCCTGGCTGGGATGAGTTAGTTGGTGTTGGTCCTGCTTTGAGCAGGGGATTGGATTAGATGACCTCCTGAGGTCTCTTCCAACCCTAATATTCTATGATTCTATGACGTGCTTTCCAGCACATGTTCTTAAATTACCTTTGAAAGGTTTTTTCCAACCCCTTTGCCTGCTAATGACATTTGCTTTGTTATTTTTGATGGATATCTTCATACCTCTCCCCAGTCAATTTTGTAATAGTTTACAACAAAACTATATGAATATGGTTTCTCTGCAGCAAAATTAAAATGTCCCTGGCAGGAAGCCTTTTTTTCTTTGCGTGCTATAATATCTGTGAAGTCAGGATCAATGAAAATGTGCAAAAAAGGCTATTATTTACAGCTTCTTTCACGCAACCAGCAGACTAAGCCACAGAAATCTTCTTTTCCTCCTAAATCCAGCATGAAAGATTGTTCATGAAGCATTCCTGTTCTGGAGATTAACTAATTGCACAGTAATCAATCATTTTCATTGCACGGTCACATATAGGGATTTCTTCCCTCCATGCAAATGGAGCAATGTTTTAAAGGCAAACCACTGCTCTGGGTACAGGCGGATTAAGCAGAATTTATTGGAGAGCAATTAAAATACTGGTTAGAATAATTTGTTTTTAAGGCTGAATTTCACATCAAAGTAAAGATATCTGAAGAGTACACCGGGCTGAAGAACAATAAAGCCATCATTTCCAGCCAGCCATTATGCATCCCAGGAGTTTACAGGGGAGCGAATAGAGTGAAGCAGCCTCAAGGCAGAGGGTGAAATATGGGTGCAGTTGCTGCATTAGGAAAGGCGCGCCGGTGATACTGCACAGAAGTTTGCTTTTGGTGCTTGTGGCTTTAGCTTTCCTTCATTTCTTCCCATAAAGGCCAAGTCCTACCTGTGTGTGTAAAAAGCTGAGGCACAAAGACGAGCCGAGTGACTGCCCTGTGCCTTCTGCTGGCAGGGGAACCCAGCCAGTACAGGATTCTAAATGACTGGCCAATTCAGGGCCTGATCCATCCCGCGTGGGAAGACTTTCATTGATTTTAATGGAGGTTGGATCAGACCCTCAATGCGCTGCAGAGTTCTTTGGTGCTGCTTTGCTGTTGTCACAAATTGTTTGGTTGTCCTTCTGCTGGCTGCATCTGCTTTTTTTGGTCTGGGAACTAGCTGTTCTCGTCCCTCCACCCCTTAACCGTAGCTCCTTAGGCCATGCTGTGTGTTCATGTTTATGGCTGCAGAGGTCCACTCACTTGGCATTTGATTTAGGTCTGTAGTGTAGATCTGGACTTAGTGGGGGCAGATCACTTTGTCTACACAGGGACACTCAAGAAAGTTAATCTGAATTAACTAAAAGTGGGAATTTAAAGAGGATTAACCCTGGTCCACACTACAAACCTATGTTGACGTAACTACGTTGCTAAGGGGGTTGGAAAATCCACACCCTGGAGTGACACAGTGATACCGACCGAATTCCCAGTGTAGACCGTGCTCTGGTAGCTACCACCTCTTGGGGAAGTGGAGTACCTGTGCCAAGGGGAGAAGCCCTCCCGTCCGTGTAGGTAGCATCTTCACTAAGTGCAACAGCAACGCAACTGCCTTGGTGCATCTGCACCACTGCAGCACTTCAAGTGTAGACAAGCCCTTGGTTGACTTCATTTACCCCTGTGTGCATATTCTTATTCAGAATTAAAGTGACCTGAATTCAATTTAGTTTAATTCACTTCTAGAGTGAGTTAAACTAAGGGAAAGTCTATACTACCAAATTGCGTCAACCTAAGTTACGTTAATTTACAGCCACCACAGTAATTAAACTGCTTTTGGATGTCCACACTACACTGCTTGTGTCAGCGGGTGCATGTTCTCACCAGGAGCGCTTGCATCAATTTAATTGTCAGTGTGGGGCATTGTGGGATGGCTTCTGAAAGGCAGCAACCATTGATGTAAGCAACGCAGTGTCTACACTGACACTGTATTGACTTAACTACATCGACATAAACGGTACGGAGGTGGAGTTATTAAATCTCACAGAGATGGAGTTATTAAATCAGTGTTGTGGGCGAGTTACATTGGTGGGAGCACCATTGTAATGTAGACACTTACAGAGTTAGGTCTAACTCCGTAGCGTAGACCAAGCTAAATCAGATTAAGGCCATTTTAACGCTGAATAAGTGTCAGCATTAAACAGAGGTTTCATTCAGTTTAGTTAATCCACTTTAAAAGATAATTTGGATTAACTTTTGTGAGTATCCCCATGTAGACAAGCCCTTAGTCTCTCTGTGCCTCAGTTCCCCATTTGTAAAATGGAGATAATTGCACTTCCATACCTCACAGAGGTGTTTGAGGATCAATACTTCAGGCTGAGCCTCTCAGTTACTACGGTGATGGGGACTCAATAAGAACCGTAGCTAGAAAAACATTGCCGTTTATTTTCAGAACAGGATTTTCAAAGTGACCAGTGTTTTTGGTTGCCCAGCTTGAGCCAGCCATTTCATGGCTATGTGTGATCCCTCTTCATTGGGAAGCCCATGAGTGTTGCAGTGAACAAGTAAAAAGTGTGAGCAGCTGGCATTGACTCAAGCTTTCCCCGAGACTAGAGTTAAGGAGGTGCTGGAATGTATTGTGAACAAGATCACTGAGCCTGGCTCACCAGACAAATTCCATTTTAGGTGGCATCTGACTTTCACAGCTGGGTGCTCAATGCATTTGAAATATCAGTCCCCTTAAGGTGTTTCAGGCTGGTCACCCAAAAACGAAGGCACTTCTGAAAATCTTGATCCATCCATCCAGCCAAGATTCAATGGCTGGAAGTTGAAGGAAGACAAATTCAGACTGAAATTAGAATCATAGAATATCAGGGTTGGAAGGGACCTCAGGAGGTCATCTAGTCCAACCCCCTGCTCAAAGCAGGACCAATCCCCAGACAGATTTTTGCCCCAAATGGTCCCCGCAAGGATTGAACTCACACCCCTGGGTTTAGCAGGTGCAAATGATTAACAGTGAGGGTAATTAATCATCACAACAATGTATTAAGGGGTTGTGGTAGATTCTCCCTCACTGGCAATTTTTAAATCAAGATTGGAAGTTTTCCTAAAAGAGATGTTCTAGTTCTAACAGGAATCAATTCAGGGAAGTCATCTGGCCTATGTAATACAGGTAGCCAGACTAGATTACAGTAGTCCCTTCTGGCTCAGAATCTATGAGAATGTCTGTCTATTTTGCTACTGTACTTGTTACCATGAAAAATGAGTGCCATATCTCACACATGTATTTCCACACATTTCATTTGACTAGGTGCAACCATGTATTATATTCCATAAGAACAACAATACGACATCCTAGCAATAGGAAGTTATCACCTGGCATGAAATATGTCTTTTTTAAAGCTTATTGTAATCCATCCTTCCACTCACTGGCCTTTGAAAATACTTTTGATAGTGGTGGTACTCAAACCTACGAGGATGGAGGGAATAGCTATTTGCAAGGCATGTTCAAACAAGGGGAAGGACAAGGGTTACATTGCAAAGTGGTGGACAAGGCTACCAGTTCATAGGTAGGGCAGAATGTCTGGAGAATGGATGGAAAAGGGAGAGTCCATGCATGTCCCAGGCTTGGACTAGTTTTCTCATCCTTCATTCCTGCCTCAGACTTCAAGGTTTGTCTTTAGATTTGGTTACACTGCACTCTACCTGCTGGGAATGGCTCTGTATCAAATGTAACTATTGCTCAGTGTTGGTCACAGCTGGTAGAGTCTCTGTTTGGAATTGGCCCAGTATTGGGTTGGATTAACATTCAGACTGAATTACCTTTCATTACACGAGAGGATGGAAGACAGATCAGGGTTTAGATAAGCGTGGAGAATCTCAGGTTACTGCTATCTGTACCGTTCCTGCCTTGTAGATAAACAAAACTCTTCAGTTTTGAGGGCTGACAGTCAGTTAACCTTTACTTAACCTTCACTAGCGCAATAGCCAACCTCTCCCCCCATGCAACCCCCAAATAACCCTTCAAAAATAAATACATCAAAGGGAAGGAAAGCAGCAGCCCCGTCTCACAACACAGCTTTGTGTCACTGAGCACATGGTCACAGTCCCTTGCATAAAGGAAATGAATTCTGACACTGAATTCCCATCACATTAAGAGGTTTAGCACTTGCTATGAACAAGGAGTATGTTTCCTTACCTCGGGAGAAGCGCTGTACATAGAGATTAATTTAGTTTCTTCCAACTAAGTTCCTCTGGGGGTCTGCTTCTGTTTCCAGTGCTTGCCTTTGGAAATGTCTGTGTGTAACCTCTCTTAGAAGGTGTTGGGGGAAGAAGAACTAGCTCTCCCGGTTTAAGTGTTTAAAATAAGCATGTCACCATTTTCCAAGGAAATTTCAGCTCTCGTGGTCTATGTATTATTCTGATTTTTTAATATTTCTATAACAGGAACATCTAGCAGCCCCATTGTGCTAGGCACTGTCTTCACTTACAGAGGGATAGACAGTTTCTACCCTGACGCGCTTGCCATCTACATAAGCAAGAGGGGCAAAGATAGGATGGGAATGAGAGGGTGAAATGGTTTGCCCAAGGTCACGCGATAGTTCAGTGGCAAAGCTGGGAATAGGACCCAGGTCTCCTGACTCCCCATCCAGTGCCTTATCAACTGCCTCCAATGAGACTCAGGGTTCTGCCAACAGGTACATTTCAGGACCAAGTTTTAGTAGAGGTGTGTGTGCACATGCATCCACCTTTTCATGCGCAAAGGCAGGATTTTTCTTGCATAGAGGTGAGTGTAGGTGTGTGCTTTGCTTTAAGAAAATATGGCTCCTTATGTACAGTAACTGGATACTTCCGGACTTCTAAGTAATTTCTTGATTTCTAAATCTCCCATGGGTCTGTCTTTCAAATGGTGTGAGCTCAGTATTCTTCCTTCTTGAATTGAGCTTCTTTGAATCTTGCTAGGGTTTAGTCACTTTACAAAGGCTCACGGCAAGTAGAAAAACGGGGTTGAACTTACCAAAGACGAAAAATCTGCCCCGCCCCTTAGTGGGTTTGACAACTGAGAGTCATAGAGTCTAAACCCAGAAGGGAGCATCAGCTCATCAAATTGGACTACCTGTATATCTCAGGCCACCAGCGCCACCCAGCAACCTCACACTAACCCCAACAAGCAAAATTAGATCCAGGTATTACAGCCCACAGTTACTCTGTGTTCCTTCAGCATTTGGCACAATAAGCCCCAGTCCTGGTCGAGACTTCTAAGAAGGGCTACAGTGCCAGTATACATAATAATTCTTTGCCTGTGTGTATTGAATTTCTAATCACTGTGGTCTTGAGTTATCCCCTTGTAACCAACTTCCTGGCTGTGTTGCCCCTTTTCTTAGTGGACTGTAGCCACTAAACCGGGGGTGGGCAAACTTTTTGGCCCAAGGGCCACATCTGGGTATGGAAATTGTATGGCGGGCCATGAATGCTCATGAAATTGGGTGTTGGGGTGCGGGAGTCGGTAAGGGCTCCGGCTGAGGGTACGGGCTCTGGGGTGGGGCCAGATATGAGGAGTTCAGGGTGCAGGAGGGGCTCCTGGCTGGGGCAGGGAGTTGGGGTGCAGGCTCTGGAGTGGGGCTGGGGATGAGGGTTGGGGGTGCAGGAGAGTGCTCCGGGCTGGGACTGAGGGGTTTGGAGGGCAGGAGAGGGATCAGGGCTGGGCAGGGGGTTGGGGTGCAAAAAGGGGTCAGGAGTGCAGGCTCTGAGTGGTGCTTACCTCAAGCAGCTCCCAGAAGCAGCGGCATGTCCCCCCTCCAGCTTCTACATGGAGGCACAGCCAGGTGGCTCTGCACGCTGCCCTGTCTGCAGGCGCCACCCCTGCAGCTCCCATTGGCCGTGGTTCCCAGCCAATGGGAGCTGCAGGGGCAGGGGCAACTTGCAGAGCCCCTTGGCTGCCCCTATGCATAGGAGCCGGAGAGGGGGCATGCTACTGCTTCTGGGAGCCGCGCAGAGCAGGGGATGCCCCCGATTCCACTCCCCAGCTGGAGCACCGGGGCGGGACAAGCCCTGGACCCTGCTTTCCAGCAGGAGCTTGAGGGCCAGATTAAAACATCTGGAGGGCCGGATACGGCCCCCAGGCTGTGGTTTGCCCACCCCTGCACTAAACTCTGGCATGGACCTCTGTTAAATACTTGGTGAAAATCTAGATCCATAATTTTCCCTCGGGGCCATTATGTTTTAAAGGGTGACAGGTTGAAAAACATATAGCTCAGTGCAAGAGGAATGATGTTAAACAAGACTTTGCCTGTATGTGTGCAGCCACAGAAGATTTTAACTGTGGCCTATCGATACGGCAGCTTTTCTTATACTGAAAAGCTATGACCTACAGGCATATCACTTTGTGCCATGATCTCATCAGATTTCACACAATAAGCTGGGTTGGACCAGTGTGATAGTTGAATGGGAGACCTCAAATAATGCCTGCTTGTTGCAGGAAATACTGTGGATGATTTAGTAGATTGCATTCTTTCCTCTGAGTTAATACTGAATGAATGCCCAGTTGGCAGGGCTGTTTTGAATTAAATGTAAACTCAAAGTCTTGATCAGGTGTAGTCATTATAAATCTTGTGGCACTTCTCAAAGAATTAAATCTGGCATCCTGGCCAAATCGCAGCTTAGATAATTTTATTTTCCTTACCTATAATTCTCCCTGCTCTTCCACGTAGCTATACTATATTTAGTTTCCTAGCTTACATTGTTATTCTGTTGTGAACTGTTTATACAGATGCTACATTTCACCCCAGAGCTGGCTACATTTCAGCAGTGGGTGAAGTGATTTCTCTATGTAGCATAGTTCATATATCAGTTTAATATTTGTAAAGCAATTTAGGATCCTTTGGGGTAAAAACCACTCTATAAATATGCTTTTAACATATCTCTTTCCAGTATTCTCAGTAGCTTCCTCTTTTTAGGAAGTAGGAATTTCAGTAAGCATGCCAAGTATCTGTTTGAAAAGTGATACTGCCTTTATTTTTTCTTTTGACTAACTGAACAAATTTAAAATCTAAAATGCATTGGTGATGGGAGAGATTCACTTAACTCAATCTCTATTTAAAAAATAATAGTCTAACACAGTATCTGCAAGCATTCTAAAAGCCAGTGTTTTTCAAAGGATGGCATTACTGGAGCATTTCCTCACAGCTGATTTCAAGTGTGGGGGGAGGAGAACACGGGACATTTTTTCCTAGCTACAACCTTTTCTTTCTCTCTCTTTCTCACTCTCACACACCCCCACCCCAATCACACGGACACACATACACCTTCTTTGACATGCTGCCTGACCGACAATGTAGTGACCCCTTTAGGTGATTCTTGTATATCCTTTGCAAAATTGCAGACGGGCTTTGATTTATATTAATTTTAATTACCGGTCATGTACCACATCCTTGCAATGAAGGATAACAGTGATCCCAGAGACAGTAGCCACCGTAGCTTGGATAGACAACGCCACCCTGAAATGGAGAAATAAGAAAAAGTTCATGCCAATGCTCATCTTGCTATGACTAGAATGAAAGAGCCTAAATATTTGGGGGGATCACTACGTCAAGAAGGTGCAAATTAGCTTGACACCTACACTGTGCACCCTGCACATGCGATAACTCTGATGATATCAGTCTTTCCTCCCACCTACACTGCGTGTGTCAGAAATGTGCTAAGCTAGGTCCTCAGGTGATATAAACCATCATAACTCCATTGAAGTCTATGCAGCTATGCCAGTTTACATCTGCTGAGGATATGACCTGCAGTTCTGTATTCAAGGCCTAGCCCTATTAAACACATTGCCTAGAAATAACAATATATAGTTCCCAAAATGTACATGGTCTGGGCCGAGAGATGAACTGTGCTGAACAGTCCCTGCTTCAAAGAACTTACATTCCCAAGGTATAAATAGGTACAAACAAAAGAGAGCTGAAACATGCTATTTGGTTCTAGATGCATATTCCTTGCATTCACATGCACTGCATACATCAGAACCATGCTGCAATATTTTAGACACACATCCCACAAACACCAGGCTTGCCAGAAACGCGCTCTTCTCTTCTAGATACATATAACACACAGTCTGCACGAGTCAGGAATGTTATTCTTTACTAAATGCATGTTGCATGCTCGCACACAGTCTAATCATAGCCGGGATAAGCTATTCTGCTCTGGGGGTCCATGACATCTACACACACACATTGCATATGTCAGGAGTATGCTATTGTATCCTAGTTCTGTCTCACTTACACTGACCATAGAGAGGGCAAGGAGCTCCCCTTATTTCTCCCCCAGAGCTGGCCAGAATCTTGATGAGTGAAGCCTTGTTCCCAGCTGGTGCTGGTGTGCGTTCTAGATCCCTGAAAGGGACTGGGAGAAGGTGGGTCTATGGACCGTGAATTGCTTTGTCACTCATATGTCACATGTCATACCTTACCAGGCTGAAACAGCTCATCTCTGAAGCACGAATGACTTTGGTTCACCAAACATTGTACTAACCAGGGGTTCAGAGACTGTGGTGAAGGTCACCTAGAAAGACAGAACCCAAACCCACGTGTCTTAGTGTTGCCCATATCTAATATCCATGTGGATAAGCTATTCTTGCAAGATGCCTTCTGTATATTAAGTAGAGAAGAGCATTAATTTTCTGGAGCTTCGAAGGGTCCACTCGGGGAGGGTAAGGTACGGACTCTGTTAAATCAGCAGGTAGTTGGTCTTTTGGGTGTTGAATGTAACAGTCATGTTGAATTCTGTTCTGTGTTTAAAGTTAACCACTGGCCAGGACCCTTTTGTACTTGGGATGGGAGATGAAAAGGAGAATTAAAAAATCCGAGTAGAATGAGAACAGGGTGTGTTTAGTGTTGGGTGAATTGTGAGTGTTTGGTCCTGGGGGGGAGGAAGAGAAATCAATCTCCGTTAAAAACAGGACCATGGTCAATATTGTTTGTGTTGTTAGTAATGGGTGATGAAGAGAAAGATGTCACTTTCCTCTGATTCATTCTTGTCACTAATCGACCTTTGCAGGCTGCGTGGGGGAAGTTCTAACAGTTCGTTCCTATGACTCCAGGTTGTCCCTGTGCAGTAATACCCAGTAGAAGCGGCACCCTGTAATGCACTGCATGGAGAGTGAGCCCAAAAAACTCTTTCCTTTGCCAGGGATGGGCGAGCCCTTCCTTGTGTAGCTGAGCCAGGGCTCCTGCAGTAGGAGTCCTTGGGAACTTGGGGATTGCTCGCTACTGCAGAGCAAGATGCTAAAAAGGATCAGAGAGGGGCAGGATGGAAAAATGGGGTTGTGATTTCATCTTGCCCTTGCACAAACCACACAGCAGGGCTAGCCCACCTTATCCTGGCTGGCTCCAGTATGATCAGGTAGGATGTAATAACTACCGGTATCTTTAGCAAGCCTGACTCTCTTATACAGTATAATAAACAAGTGATGTTATATTGATCATTATTATCTTAGGTGAAAGTCAGGTTTTGGACGGTTCAGAGTTGCCGCTTTTCTTGGCCTTTTCTTGGCCTTGGCTAAAACAAGATATGGCTGTTAGTCCTCTTCCTTTTAGATCATTTTAAATGTATGGATGGCTACACCTGGTATTTTATCGCCTCACATAGGCCCACGTTTGAAAATAAGACTGGCCAGTTAAGGTTACTATAAGTTTATTACACCACAACACAACTTTCCTTTCTCTATTAAAACCAGTTTTGATAATTAGAAGCCCTTCTTTTTTTTATCAGCCATATTTTAAGCTTAGCATCCTCTCCAGACCTGTCTTGCTAGCTGTTACATTTTTAAAAAATTTTGAACCTATGTTTTTGGCAAGGACTTATTACACTTGCTTAGCTGCCTACATTTGTACACAAGTGAATAAGCAGATATATTTTCTTACCCAAGCTAAAGTAACCTTAACCCTTTTTATTCTAAAACCCTCCTACAAGCCCAGAGAGGGACTGTGTCTGCACAAGACATCGTCTCCACAGTCGTCCTCCTGGCACCTGCCCATACACAAAGCAGTGGCATAACTGTTACAGTCTAGCAGGGATGGGGAAGGAAACCTTTGACCTCTTTCTGAGCCATCCATTTGAGTACCTTACCAGTCAGCCACTGGCCTTGGTACACCAGCTGTCCACGTTCAGTGTTCTGTGGTCAGAAAAATGTGCACGTGCTCTGCCTAAGTAGATCTCCCTTGGAAAAAATAACAAACCCTCTGTATCTTCATTTAGAGACTGGGGCTTCAATTAAGTGTAATTAATTCCCTCTTTAATCAAAGGCAGCTTCTATTAAATGTATTTTCTCTCCCCTGTGGCTTGCATGATAGAGGTGTGACTACTGCAAGAGGGCAGGGGCTAATCAAGGGCAGCTTCTAAATGAAGATATGAATGTATTGCATCTAGGTCAAATGAAAGCGTCTTCCATGAGTCCATGCCTTTTAAACTGGGCTTATAATAAACATGTTAATTTTCTACATTATTATAAGCAGCTGCATCTTCTAGCGGCCCACAAGAATATATTTACTGTATTTGAAAGGTTTCTGTGAGGAAGCCGTGGGAGCTTTGATGTCCATGTTGCTTTCAGATTATCTCAGTGAGCTAAATTCCTCCCTACTGTAACTCCATTCAAGCCAATGCAGTTGGCCTTACATCTTAAGATGGGTTCATTTTACATGAGGCTTGAAAAGAAATATGTGTTTGCATATACAGGCAGATCTTGGAAGTATATATTTTAAAATATTTAATTACGGCCACGTATTACTATGATTTATTATTACGGCCGCTGGCGGTGCTGTGATCACTCCCTATCAGGCCACCTTGTCTCACTGTTTTCTTGTATTCCCCTCTCTCTGTCTGTATCCATCTGTCTCGTCTTATGCTTAGATTGCAAGCTCTTTGGGAGCATGGACTGTCTTCTAGTTCTGTGTTTGTACAGCACCCAGCACACTAGGGTCCTGGTCCATGATACTAACTACAAATAATCATAACCATAAAAGACTGAGTTTTACTTCGTGAAAAAAGTGGAATCAATTGTTCACCCAAAATCTGTTTTAAAGTGGACATGTGGAGCCATTTGATCGAAGCGTGGGCCCCACTAATCATTCACACCACAGGCTATGGGACAAGGGAGTTTTCCTGTCCTGCCTTGCAATCACTCATTCCAAAAAAGAAAGAAATCCAAACTAGCAAAATGGGACTGAGGCATTTTAACAAAAAGCTTTGGGCTCTGATCAATGTCACCCTGTGGAGTGTTTTGTTTAGCAGGCTGGTTTGTAACGTTACCCTGGCTTGTTCGGTTCAGCGCCTTTGGGGGCACATGCCTTTCAATCACCTTCCATAAGCAAATGCAATAAATTTCATCCATCCCATCCTTCACTCCCGTTCTGCCACTCTGTGGCTAAATCTGCTTTAGATGTGCCCCATTTTGTGTCTCTGACTCTTTCTGTGACTAGGTCTGTTCCTTGAGTGTCCTGTTTTCTTGCTACTGATTCACAACAATTCTGCTGACCTCACTGATGACATCGTGGATTCTTTCTTAGCTTAGGCCACCTTCATTTGCCTCCCACTTTCTCCTGCGATTCCCCACTACCAGTCTATCCACATTCTAGTTCTTATGCATCTTCTGTTTAGCTCTGTTTACAGAAATCCTGTTTTCTCCTAAGACACCAAACAAAGACCAGTTAATCAGATCATTGTATGGTTTAGTTCCAAACCAATTCCTGAGCTTGAGCTCGGGCTCATTCTGCCAGAGAAGCTTGTGGCCTGATAATGCTTCATTTTTGCCAGGGGTTGCCATGGCTGCGCTCCGGCACCTCTGGGTTTGCCACCTCCGTTATGAAAGTAAAAAAATTGCTTGAGCTCTGGCACTTAATTGCTTGAGCCCGGGCACCTCTATCATTACAAATTAAGCACTAGGTATGATATTGTAATAAACTGCATTACATTAGTCTTAAAAAAACCCCTCACTTTTGAATTACTTGACACATCCAAACTGAGGACATTGCAATCTGTGTGACCCTATGTTCCTGTTTCTGTTACCCTCATTATCTCATGCTTCTTCCCTTATTGGTTTGCTTGTTTATTTTGTTACACCCACTTGTCTTAAATTAGACTGGAAGCTCTTCAGGGCATGGACTTTTCTGATCAGGACCATGCTGTTTCTACATCTTCGAATAACATTAGCCATAGTTTGGTGTTCAAAATCCATTGTCTTCTCACCGTGTTTTGGGTTTATCCCTCACAGATTATTTTCCGAAAAATCAGCGATGTCAAGAAGGAAGAAGAGGAGCGTCTGCGCCAGAAGAATGAAGTGACCCTGAGCATCCCTGTGGACCATCCCGTGAGAAAGCTCTTTCAGAAGTTCAAGCAGCAGAAGGAGATGCGGAATCAAGGCACAACACACATCGACCCAGAGAGGAACCAGCTTCAAGTGGAGAGCCGTACCATGCAGAACGGGGCCTCCATCACTGGCACAAGTGTGGTCACTGTGTCTCAGATCACACCCATTCAAACATCCCTGGCTTACGTGAAAACCAGTGAGACAATCAAGCAGAACAACAGGGACGCAATGGAGCTTAAGCCAAATGGCAACCCTGAAAAATGTCTCAAAGTTAACAGTCCCATCAGGATGAAAAATGGGAATGGGAAAGGGTGGCTTCGACTTAAGAACAATATGGGAGCCCCAGAGGAGAAAAAGGAAGACTGGAATAATGTCACAAAGGCGGAGTCAATGGGGCTATTGTCCGACGACCCCAAGTGCAATGACTCCGAGAACAGTGTAACTAAAAATCCATTGAGGAAAACAGACTCTTGTGACAGTGGAATAACAAAAAGTGACCTTCGTTTGGATAAAGCTGGTGAGACTCGCAGCCCCCTAGAACACAGCCCTATCCAAGCTGATGCAAAACACCCCTTTTACCCCATTCCTGAGCAGGCCTTACAAACCACACTACAGGAAGTCAAACACGAACTCAAAGAGGATATCCAGTTGCTAAGCAGCAGGATGACTGCCCTTGAGAAACAGGTGGCAGAGATTTTAAAAATATTGTCTGAAAAGAATGTGTCCCAGACCTCTTCCCCCAAGTCCCATTTATCACCCCAGTTGCCCCCCCAAATACCTTGTCAAGATATTTTTAGTGTTTCAAGGCCTGCATCACCTGAATCAGAAAAAGATGAAATCCACTTTTAACATATACCTATGTGTATATATGTATACAGTATATATGCAATCGTGTATATATGCCTGTATACATATATATGTGTGTGTGTGTACAGTAAATATATATACATATATATTTTCACTTGCATCCAATATGACTTGAACACAACAAGGATTTTGATATGTAAATATTGCATGTCCAGCTGGATTCTGGCCTGCCAAAGAAAACAATTATTAACATAGATATTGCTTGTATAATATGCAGTTGACTGCATGCACACTTTACATTTATTTATAATCTCTATTATGTAATAAAAGGATTACTTTTGTTTAACAAAGGCAATGTTACTATTTAAAGAATCAGGGTCCAACCTGCCAATATTGCCATGACAGTTTTGATCTCAGGCTGGGTGAACTGAGCGTTTCTTTCCTCACTGTCCTCTCTGCTGAGTTTAAACGGTAGATTAACATGAGGCCGAAGACATGCTCAGTCTTCTATTAGAATCACTTCCTGGTATTGTTCCATTGTGTTATAATGTATATCTAGTGGTAGATTCATGTTTCCCATAAAGGAAGTGGAGGAGTCAGCTGAATTTAAAGGGACAGTAGGCGATGGTCTGAAATGTTGGAAATTATCAGTGGGGGTGTTCTGCATGCACTGGATTTTATCTCAACTGGCCTCCTCCTCTTAACATTATACATAAGAAACAATAATAATGAATGATTATGTACAAAATAGCAAAACAAAACATCTCACACACATATCCTGTATTTCTTTTTGCATGTGGGAGGACAGAAACTATTACTTGAAAGCCTCCTTTTAACAACACACTTGATACCAAACGGTTAGAATAACCGTATGTCGATTTTTGTAGCAACACTTAGCTATAGCGTCTGAGTCTGTCAGGGTATGTGTACGCTGCAATTAGACACCTGCGGCTGGCCCATGCCAGCTGACTCGGGCTCACAGGGTGCAGGCTAAGGGGCTGTTTAATTGCAGTGTAGAGCTTTAGGTTTGGGCTGCAGCCTGAGCTCTGAGACCTCCCACCTCACAGGGTCCTAAAGCCCAGGCGCCAGTCAGATCCCAGACATCTACACTGCAGTTAAACAGCCCCTTAGCCTGAGCCTCACGAGCCAGAGTCAGCTAGCCCGGCTCAGCCACGGGTGTCTAATTGTAGTGTCGACACAACCTCAATGTCTTTGTTAGAAACTCCATTTTTTCCAGGGTTGATGGCAGCTCCCCAAAAATGGCTCTTGGCTGAGACATCACATGAAAGGTCTCAGTGAGGGAGAGGGAAATCTAGGCTCAACTCATTGGGAGGTTGTAGCAAGTGGTGTCCAAAGCCTGACATTAAATGGTTGCATTACTCCCCCCCCCTTTTTAAAGGATGTTTGTAACTCTAAACTTGCCAGTGGGGGATGGGGGTAGATCAGGCTGTGTATTCACTAAGGGTGACATTCACTTCATGCACATCGAGCCCGGGTAATAGGGCTGTGGGAGGAAGAAGTGTGGGAAAGCTGGGGAGATGAAATCCAACCCCATCTGGAGACTGGGTGCCTGATACAAATGCTATTGAACTCAATGAGATTCTTAACCTTGACTTCGGTGGACTTTGGATCAGGCTGAAGGTGCAGGACTGCAGCCCCTGCACAGCCAGTTGTACAGTGAATGGGGGTCATTCGCTCCTACGACCCCTTACCAGAGCCCATCAGCGCCCTCCACGCTGGCTGGTGAGCAACCCACTGAGAGCCCACATGCAGTGTGTGCGATTGCTTAGCTTACAGCATCACATTCATGCATTGCCAGTGCGTGACATTATGAAGGGTGCTTACACCGGCACTGTCCACCATGGGTGAACTTTACTCAGCTTGCTACAGGATTTTAAAAAGATGCATCTCCCACACTAGCGAGACTTTAAAATCTGCTTAGGCCTGATCCACGGCGGTCCGAAATTGGCACAGGTCCATTGACTTTAATAGAGCCACACCAATTTACACCAGCTGCGGATCAGGGCAAATACTGCTTGTGCAGGTGCTTTTTTCAACCAAAGTGCCCATAGGGGTTTTAGAACATGCATGGTTGCTGACCTAGACTGACACAATGGACCATAATGACTCCAATGGAGGAGTTCAGTAATGCGCTTTTATGGCCTCCTGTGTCATAATCCCACTTTCTAAAAAGTGCCTATAGCAAATACAAATTTGCACAAAAAGCTTTTACAATCAGTCAGGTAAAACCGATCAGTTTTCATAATTAGTATGCATCCTTACCAATTAGGCTATCAGAGCCATTGCTTTTCATCCGGTAACTAAAATAAACCAAAACCCAAAACAGTTCCCCTGTGCAAACGGAATCATTTACAGCAGCGGAAGTTACAAACTTTCATCCCAGGTTGAACATGCCTCTTCACAGCAAATTGAAATACGTAATTCCACAAAAGACCATAACAAAGCCAAAGACGTCATTGCGGCTGTTGTGTCAATTCTCATAGGCTTTTAGGACACAATTTTCTTTCTTTTCTTTTTTCCCCTTATGCCCCCTCCTTCGGGAAATCCAAAAAGTGTGTGGATGCGGGAGGGGGAGATTCCACTTCAACAACAATTGTGGACAATTATTTTCAAAGCCTGGTGCCTAAGCGTCCCACTCACTTTGCTCAGTTACATACTTCCTTTTTGTGGCTGCATTTTTGCATCTGCTATTCTACTGCAGGTACAAATCAGGTAGCTAGAGATACATGGGGCAACCACAGTTCATTTTGTGGATACAAGTTGCACTTGGAGAAAGGGAGGCCAGACTTAGGGATTTACGCCCTTATGTGTCCACAGAGGTGTGGGGGCTACATATACAGCATGTGTTTTGTGGGTACATCTTAAGTGCCAAGCTTTACAGATTTAAGTGTGTGACTTTAATCTCTGGTTAAAGCTGATACACAGCAATTAATTTTCCTGGGTCCCTCTCCAATGTGCCTAGCTGTTGCACATGTTACAGGAATGTGGTTGATAGTAGCAAACTTGCCAGGTGTTATAGTCTCCGCATCTCCCCTCTCCTCCTTTGCAGTGGAACCAATGTGGTTTTGCTTCGCAGGCCTGAATGGTAATTCTGGGAGCCAGGCCCCCTGCACGTTGTGGTGCACAACTCCCTGCACTTCAGCACAGAGGTGGAGGTTGGGAGAGGAATGCACCGGGGGTAGATCCAGGTGAGCTGTGACTATGCCCATCACCGGCCACTTCCACGGAGGGGTAGGGCACCCTCATTGAGTGTAGAGGCTATTTGCCCGGAAAGGAGGATCTTGCCCCCGAGCCTCCCAGTGAATAGCCTAATTACTCAGACTGTACAGAGGACAGGACTTTGACCCATGTGCACATAACTCCGGTTTCATATTAACAGGAAGTTACATGAATGAAACAGGAGGGGAATATGCCTCTGTGTTATTCTGCAGGATATAACAGGATATGTTAGGAAGCTTTAGCCTTAACTGTGAATTTCTTTGCCTTTGTGGGGGATTTAGTTCTTTCTCTGTAACTAACGTTAACCAGAACTGCATGGCATGTAAGAGGATGTTTTTTACACTCTTAAATTAGCTGTAACTTCATGCGGCTTTTCAATGAGAGAACATGTAACTAAACGAATCTGACCTTGAAAAAATTTGAGATAACTGTATCGATTACAGTTCAGGTACAACTAGACTGGTTAAAAATGCATACTGGCTAAAAGCTATGCACACTATAAACTAGTAAGTTCATGGAACATACAAGGTTTTTCCAGGTTCGGTGTCAATTCTTGTGCCTGTGCTGCTCTTACTCTGATATTCATAGGTGCTGGAAATAAGGGTGCGGGGGGTGCTGCCATGTCCCCTGGCTTGAAGTGGTTTCCATCATATAGAGGGTTTACAGTTTCGTGCAGTGGTTCTTAGCACCCCCACAATACAAATTGTTCCAGCACCCCGATGGTATTCCTAGATCATCACAAAGATCTACGGAATCAATTCATATCTGTATGAGGCAATATATACAGAGCCAACTTTTCAACGGAAGTGCAATGGCTGTTCCTACAGTAACTGGGGCATGCAAATTGGATACTCCAGTCCTCATTGGCAGCACAAAGGTGTGTTTGCAGGCACATTTTGCAGGTGCAACCTTTGTGGTTACCATTTGGAAAATTTGGCCCATACATTGTTGACTATAAATGAACAATGCATTACATGTTGTTTCATGAAGTAGCATGAATCATTTATCAGGATAATTTATCTGGTTTTCCAGTCCCCTTGTTCCTTTGTTTGCATGATGTGGCTGACGGTGATGTTGAATGGTGTATACTCTTTTCATTAAGGAAGCATGAGTTTGGTGAACCCTGTAAATATCACTCTAATTTTCCCAGCAGAGCAATACAGTGATCTCATGATCCAAGTCAAACATGACTAAAAGTGAAACCTACTTTAATAAGTGCAATAATTAAACAAACAAAAAATTCTCTGATGCCTGAATCAGCACTCTAGTAGACATATAGGGAGCATTCAGTTGCATGCGTTAAGATTATTTCTGAGATATGTGTAAAAGTACAAATGCTCCTGCTGCATAATAATAATAGCGATAATTCTTAGCACTTATGTAGCGCTTTATGTGTTCAAAGCGCTTTTCAAACACGTACGTGGATTTTATTTTCTGGACAAGACACTAGTGAGGGGGAAAAAGGGTATATAAAATCAAACACTTTCCAACACAAATAAAACACCTTAAATAATATTTTTGCATAATATTATAGACATAATTTGAGCAAAACTGTAGAATTACATCAAGCTCAAAAACTCTCTGAGTAATTAAACCATGAAAGCCTAAGTAGCTAAACATTGCCTGACTGTTCTAATTTCTGATTTGTAAAAGTTTTCTTTCTTTACGGAGGGCTGGGGATTAGGGTATAACTGATTTACTTGTGTGGCAAAAATAAGCTTTTACTATGTTTTCTTCCTGTTAGCACAGCAAAGCCAGCACATCTATAAGAGTTGGATCCTATTCTCATTGAAGTCAATGGCAAACCTCCCATTGGCATCAATGAGAAAGGATCATCTCCTGAATGAGCGTGTTGGAGCAAAATTCCGATTGTAGATCCAAATTCGTCCCTCAGTTCCAACTTTATTGAAAGCAACAAGTCTGAACTGTAGGCTGATTTTGGCCTACAAAAGTCTTTACTCTGGTGAAAATGCATGAGGCTGAATGAATACAGATTAATTTTTGGATCCCAGACTGAGTTTGCAGAGATGGCAGTTGGAAAAAAACATTTCATTGTTTGTAAACCGAGCATAGTTGAACTTGAAATCATCAAATCACCATAAATATGGAGCCTTACAATTAAAGCTGGTTGGAAAATAGATTTTCTGTCCCCTGAAAAATTTTGGAGATTTTGAACAAAGGAATTGGGATAAAAAGCCAAAAATGTGAAATGTTTGGCAAATTTTCAAAAATTAAAATTGAAATGTCTTGTTTGGATAAAGTCATTTGAAATGAAAAATTGAAACTTTCTATTCAAAAAGTGCTGAAAAGGGGGATCTTTCAACATTTTAAAAATGGTTTTTCCAATTTTTTTCCTAAGCGAAATGTTGTCAAAATAGATAGGATTTCACACACAAAAATGTCCTTTGTTGAAACCGCATTTTCCATATGAAAACTGTTTAAAGCAAAAAAATGGGCTCAGTAATGCCGACCAGGCCATTTTACAATTGATTTTCAGTGCAGAACCACACTTAATCTCTTGAATAAATAAATACTCCGCTATGAGCCCCTTCTATAGCGCGTCACAATCCGGATGCCAGGATACTTTTAATAGAGTGTTTGAGACATGGGGGTGCAGGGCTGCTCATATAAAGACCCAAATCTGCAAGGTAATGAGCTCCCCATCTCCCATTCACTTCAGTGTGAGCAGAGAGTGCTCTGTACCTTTGAGGATTGGAAAGAGGTAGATTGTATTTTTCTTGTCTTTTCTGAAACTATCCCGAAATCATTACTCTCTGGGAGTTCAGGGCAGGGAGCAGAGCATTTGTCTATGTAATTCTGACCGACTGGCCCTGGCCTTTTACCTGCATCTCTGCAGAAGCTCACCCAATGGGAGGATTAGGGGCCTGGATTTCCACATAGAATCATAGAATATCAGGGTTGGAAGGGACCTCAGGAGGTCATCTAGTCCAACCCCCTGCTCAAAGCAGGACCAACCCCAACTAAATCACATGCATGCAGATAACTTTGTTCTAGGTAGTTTTGACATTTATTTTTTGATGCAAGTATCAAATGAGATCTCTAATTTCCAGATTGTTTTAATCTTCCATGCGGATCAGAATGTTTCACAATCAAGCACAAGTCATCCAGCGGACTATCGTAGGGCATTTAATAATAGATGAAACAGTCCGCATTAGTTCTAGAAGAAAAACTAGTGAGCTCTTTTAATCAAAGAATATTTTGTTGATAGAACAGATGCAAAGACAAAACACACAACAGCTCGGAGACCCCTAAAGCACGGCGAATCAAATCACTAGCCGTGGTGAATGTTCAGCAATAAAGATCAATGGTCTTGTGTACTGCAGTGGGACAGTATATTGCAGGCTAGATTGCATACTCAGACGATATAACTGTTCAGCAAGGGCTCGGTGAGTATGTGGTAAACATATCTGCCAATTATTGGTGGACCTTCTGATACAACCTAATGAGGGGTTAGAGACTTAGGCTATGTCTACACGGCCACCCCTCTTCCCCGCACCCTCCGGAGCAGCGAGTCTGAGGGGCCGGATCTACAGGTTCACAGGGCTCACGCTACAGCACTAGAAATAGCCATGTTGACGTTCAGACTGGAGCTGGAGCTCGGGCTCCGAAGCCTGAGGAGGGGGGTGGGTTTCAGAGCCTGAGCTCCAGCCCATGCCCAGCTATTTTAAGCACCTGAGTGCAAAACTGTAGACCCTGACTCTGAGACATGCCGCTGCGGGTTATTGTTTCTGTTTAAATGTATCCGTAGGCTACTAAGTGCCTCAGGCACAGATCCTCAAAGGCATTTAGGCGCCTAACTCCCATTTAAATCTGTGGGTTTTCGGTGCCTAAATGCATTGGCAGATCTGGGCGACTGGGCCTAAATCATGTTTGGAAATGGGATCTAGGCCTCATCCACACATGGTTTTTGCACCAGTATATCTATGTCGCAGATGGGTGTGATTTGTTACTGCAAGTGTTAGCGTAGACGCAGTTGGACTGGGATAATGGAGTACACTGGTATCGCTTATTCCCCTTCCTATACAGAAGCACATTGATACTGGTATAACTGTGTCCCTACAAGGGGGTTGTACTGCTTTACCTACCGGAGGATAGTTAAAACGGTACCATATTGGTCTGTTAGACAAAGCCATAGGCTCCTAAGTCACTTATGGATCGGTTTTGAAAATTTGACCTTACATCTGTGGCATGGTATTCTGGTGGCCTACTCCCTACTCACAGTTTTCTTTAAAATTCTAGGCCCTTTTCAACTTTTTTCCAGGGAGTTATGTGACCTCGTAAGGTATGTCTACACTGCAATAAAAACCTGCGGTGTGGCTGCAGCTAGCCCGGGTCAGCTGACTCACGGTCCCAGGGCTTGAGCTGAGTCTACAAAATTACAAGTGTAGACATTCAGGATGGACCCTGGCCGCTGAGATCCTGCAAGAGGGAAAGTCTCTTATCCCAAGCCTGAGCGTCTACACTGCAATTTTATAGCCCCACAGCCTGAGCCCTGTGACCCTGAGTCAAGACAATAAATAATACCCAAACCTAATTCCAATACTCGTAAGCCATCTACACCTGCAAACACACTCTTGTCAGATCATTACTCAAGTGTAATTCCCAAACTGGATTACGAAATTGTTGGGTGTTTTCCTGTTATTAGCAACATATTTTTCTTACCATCTTGTTCAGAAGCTTTATATAGAGAGTCCAAAATCTGAAATGTAAAGAATGATGAAATAAGTTGTCTTTTTATACAGCACCAGTTTGTTACTTTTGTAAAGAAGATGTTTTTAATGTGCAGTATTTTTGCGCAGACGTGCTTTACACTGTAATTATTTTTGGGGAGGGGGGGATGATTTATATGTCCAGTGTTTTAAATAGATATTGTCAAGACTGACAGACATCCCACTGTTAATCTGTTCCACCCTTTTAAAGTAAACTGCAGCACTGGAGAATGGAGGAGCGTCACAGATGGCTTATATTTAGATCAAACATTTAAAAACTCTAAAGTAAAATTTTCAAATGCACCCAAGTGACATAGGAGCCTAACTGCCACTAACGTTTGATGAGATTTATGCTCCTACATGCATGTCACTTTCAAACATGGGACGTAAACTCCTATTTCACCGAGGCATGTTTGAAATTCTCCCCCACCCCCCAAAACTTAAAATTATTGCAGTCTTCTGCCAGAATCCTGTAGCCAGAGGATGGATTTTCACAAAAAGGCTACTCTGAGTGGTGATGGAGCAAGTTGGGTGTCTCTCAAACTCGGCTGTTCTGAGACAAAACACACATTGGCTTCACTGGGAGCTCTGCCTAAGGACTGCAGGATGACTGTACTTAAGCTACTCATAATTTAAACCTAATTACATTTCATCACAGCATATGGATAAGTATATGTGAAAAATATCATGAATAGGCAGTAGATGGGGTTGGCAGTTTCTTAAGTGAGTGTGCCACACAGAGCATTTTGAATGCTTAGCTGTCTGCTTGCAGTTTATATACTGCACTGAGGTATCTGATGCCTATTGCCGGAGTGAAGTGCATTTCGGAGCTGATACATATCAATCAACCAGACACCAGAGGAGGTTGGCATCTTCTAAAACTACTGTATATAAATAAATTAAGCCTTCTAGTAGGCATTGGCTAGAGCCTGGACTTGACACCAGACTTCAAGGAAAGGCATCAAACACTTACAGTAAACATATAAACTTATTACATGTATGTTCTGAAAGTGACAGTTTCATTTATACCCACCACCACCCACAGGAAAGGGCAACTGACAAAGGTCCAGGTCATTTGAGTGGGATTTTCAAATATACAGATTCCTGGTGTGCATGATGACTGAAGCTGTCCCTGGCTATTGGAGAGTTGTGTGGTCAATTAAATATAGGTCCTGCTCTATAGCCTCTGGGTTTTTATATTGTACCCGTCGCTGTGGTAACAGACTGCTTATTTAATTGGCCATTTGCCCACACAAATACTCAAACTGCATGTGCAAATAATTTTTTCAGTGGCCTGTGCTTTTTTGCACATGCAGTCATGGCGCACACATTTTTGAAAAAAAGAAATCAGACTCTTTGCTTCTCTAGATGGATGTTACAGGCATGCATACAAAGTTTACTCTCTGCTGTAGTAGGTTTAAATGACCATGGAATTGCCAAATCAAAATAGCCTTACGGGATTATGTGAGCCTGTGTCTATGGCACCTCCCACAATTACACACAGAATGCTTTCCAAAATCAGCGTTTGAGCGAAAGGCTTCCAGTCCCCAGTGTTGAGTCATGAATAACAGTGCAAGTCAATCCCCAGCATTAATGAAGGTTTTGTTCAATAACCCATTTCAGGATCAAGTCCTGCAAACCTTACTCTCCTTAATAATCGTCAGGCCTTTAGAAATAACCCAGACTTAAATTTTTGGTTACTCTAGTTATCTAGTATGCTAATTGGGACTCCAGTGAGACACTATTCTCATTCTATCCTATACAAGACAGAGTCATTCCCTTTGTTGTCTTCCATCAGTTGCACTTTAAGTGAACTTTACCAGAGCCCTCACTCTGAACTCATGCTGTCTGTTGCTTGAAAAGTTCCTCTTCATTTCCTCTGGCAAACCCTGGGGCTTTGCTCCAGTCAATATTTCCATTGCAGTTAGGCCAGGGCACTGAGTCTCTCTCCTGTTCAGGGGCCTGGTTTCAGCTGAATTTTCTGAGTCATCATGCCGGCTTTCTCTGTTACTAGTTTGTATGCCCAGAAAGGAGAGCATATTTGGTGGGGTCCACTTTTCGAAGTCATTGCTTAAGAAGGAACACAGATATTCAAGTATCAGAGGGGTAGCCAAGTTAGTCTGTATCCACAAAAACAATGAGGAGTCCGGTGGCACCTTAAAGACTAACAGATTTATTAGGGCATAAGCTTTCGTGAGTAAAAACCACTTCTCTGTTAGTCTTTAAGGTGCCACCGGACTCCAAAGATATTCATGACTCACTACTATCTAATTCAGGACAGTGGAGAGGTACAGGGTGCTTTTTATTTGAAGATCAAGCAGTTCAGTTATGGCCAGCAACGAGATATTTTATTCTCAGGACTCCTGGGCTGTCCAATTAATCTGAGGCTTCATCTGATTTTGTATTTCTGTTTTCTTGTCCAGACTCTTAAAGAAAAGGTTTCTTTAAAAAAAAACAAAAAACATCCATACTACTCTTCCTAATTAGTCCTCAGTTGTCCCTGCAGAACTAATTACCACCTTCTGCAATTATATCGTCAAGTGTTGCTTGGCCACAAATTCTTATTTTTTGCATAATTATGAGTCTCCGTATTATAAACAAATGCAGGCAGCCAGCTGTACATCTGAATACAGAGCAGACATGGGGACATATAGTGCCTGGATACAGGAGATATGAATATTCAGGATATTTTGAACCAAACAACAGAGAGTAAAAGCTCGCATGCTGGATGTCTAAAAATCCCATGCCTGCATGTGGAGTTTATGTACCAAAATTCTGTTAGCATTGGCAGGGGTCATGTGCCAAATTTCTCTTCACATCAATAGGATAATTAGACCCTTGACAAGCTTCCTAAACTTTGCACAACTTTTTATTCTGTTATGCATGAAAAAACCTTACTCAGCTACCTTAGTAGCTGCACATCACTGCACTTGTGCAATATTTGCATTTCTTGAAGGATAGATTTACAACAAAACATAGCACAAAACCCAGAATATTTTCCTTTTTAAAAAACAAAACAAAACTGTTACCTCGATTCCCTGCTTGGATTTCAAAATGAAATCCTGTACAACTAGGAGGCTTGGTACATAATGTACCATTGGCGTAAGCAATGGGGCAATTATCTCTTTTCCTATGTATGCTGGAAAGAACCTGTGTGTTGCTAGCAACTATAGTTACTGCAGATTTTATAATAATCTGCATAAATTCCAACCATTGACTGTGTGATCTAACAAAGTAGCCTCTAAACTTGTGCTCGTAATTTTGAGTTTGTACGTTTTTGGCTATGGATTTGCATGTGTAAACAACATTTTGTACAGGCAACTCAGACCTCTAACTAACTGGTTTGCCTACATAACATAGGTCTGATCCAAAACCCACTGAAGTCAATAGGAGTCTTTACATTAATTTGCATGGCCTTTAGAGCAGTTGTTTACAGATGGAGCCAAGGCAGAGTATTGTGATCTGGATCAGAACTTCCTCAAAGCCTGGGCTGCTTGGATCCTGGGTTTTAGTTCATCCCCCATCTTTAATGTGAATAAATCCAAGATATTACATCCACAAAACACTGTGTGTGAAATGCAGGCAGAAATTTAGAGGTTGCTTTTGACAATTGGGACAGTGAATAAAATTATCATAAAATCAGCTCGACTCACCAGTGAAAGGATATTTTTTTAATGAGGAAGGTCTTTGATCCATTGGCTTATTCTTGGTGTCTAACCTGCCAGTAATCTCCATCCAAAATAATTGTTAAAAATTCACTGCTGCCTAGAATACTCTTCTAAAGGGGTAAGTCTCTAGATTTTTTTATGCAAAATCTCCTAGGAAGAAGCATATTTAAAAATAACAAGGAGGATAAAACTACTTCTGCCAGAAAGCAAGTAAATAACATAGATAGAAGGCACTAGCTACATTTCAGCCTGGACTCCTGCACCACAGGGATACGCAACCCAAAGCAAGGCAGCTGCTGACACTGCTACAGCACTTCCAGGTTTGCAGAGCATTGTCCCCATCCAGCATCATTCTCATTTTACATGGCTCTTGGCTTAGGGTGACCAAACAGCAAATGTGAAAAATCGGGACGGGGGTGGGGGGTAATAGGAGCCTATATAAGAAAAAGACCCAAAAATCGGGACTGTCCCTATAAAATCAGGACATCTGGTCACCCTACCTTGGCTGCATGATCTAAAAGACCCAGCTCTGTCAGCCAGCGCTGTAGCAACCTCATCAGCCTCTGTACGTGACCCAGCCACCACTAGAGAGGGACAGAGTGCTGCACTGAATGGGTGTGGATTACATGGCGCTTGGCAGAATCTAGCCCCACGACTATGATTCAAGGCATGAAATCCTGGCTCCGTCGGAGTCAATGAGGGTTTTTTGCCATTAACTTGAGTGGAGTCAGGATTTCACCCACGTTCTTTTAAAAGCAGCAAAGCTTATGAAGGGTTGGGCTCCACAAGGCACTTCACTGTAAATATTTGGAATGCCAAGAAGAAAATTCCCTTTGTGGGGTGTGCGTGGCCTGATGACTGTCACGTGGAGAAACAACAGTGGAACCCGTGATCCGCTTGGTTTGGTGGGGATGGTCTTATATTTGCAGCAATGTGCGTTTCACTTGCTGACGGGCAGTGTAATTATGACCTCACTGTGTTGCATTTTCATGCAAGTAGTAGACTGAGGGGCAGGGGGATATTTCTCTAATATCTATATATCTTTACAATTATACTAAAAATAATATTGTTCTAGTTTTTTCTAAAAGCCCCATTCCCCTATAATGACAGAGGAAAGCTAAACTGAGCCTGGATCCACTACAACATTGACACTTGCCAATTAAAAACCCTACCCTACTCCACCCCAGACAGATAACAGTGTGGGCTAAGCACAAATGCTAGCTGAAACCTACTCTCTCCCTAGCTGTGACCTGAGGGGGTTGAGCGTGCAGCTTTGCATCCAAGATGCATTTTTTTCCCATGGGTCCTATAGCAGGTGGTGTCTGGCAGCAGTCAGCTGTGTGCCATAAGCCTGCTGCTTACTGATTTATTGTTGGGTTGTGACCCCATCACTCTGCCGAATCTAGCACTTAATAAACCCAATCCTCCTTTGCTGCTCTATAATCCATTGTTCTGCTTGAAAATTCCAAGGCATTACAATATGCCAGTGCATTGGAATATGTGTATATTGCAACAAGATGTTAAAATCCCGTCTTGTAAAACTGTCATATAGATGTTGGGCAGTACCAGAATTATTTTTTTCCCATAAGCGCTCTGAAAAATGTAATTATAGCATAAATATTGATGCTAAAAGTGTGCAAGTCTCAGCCATCAGCTTCAAAGAACAGAAAAGTGGGAAACACGTGGGGAAACGATTTTTTTTTCTCTGCCTGTAGAATATTTTCTTTAATTCCTAGTTGCTGCTCTTTGTACACCTTCCTAATACAAACACAGATAATGGCACTAATGTTACTGTTGATATTTTTTAACATCCTAAAATATCTTTTTGCTGTTGTTAATATATTAGGGATTTGGGGATTTTAAATGCCTCTGCCTTTCAGGATTATTTCTACAAAAGCAATTTAAACCTGTATTTTGACAGAGGGAAGCTTGTACAAAACTAGCGGAAAATAAGAATTTCAAACTAAACAGCTATAATAAAAATGCACTTCTGCTACCATACCCAAAATCTGCAAAATGATCTTGAATTGTGTCCGGCAAAGACTATATTTCTGCAGAGAAAACTGTATGTCAACTCGTATTATAGAAATAACAGATGCACCCTTGACCTATCACATGACTGCTGGCAGGGAGTATGTGGGAATGCTTTAACTAACTGTGACAAATGTGTCAATTTATGAAGTGACAATGTGTGATCAAAATAGGATCACTTACAGCAAGTTTCTGGTTTGCTAAAATTCAACAACAGGAAAATGAGTGTCACTTTAGAAGCAATAGCAGGCATATGTTTCTAACCCAAAAGGATTATGGGTTTCAGCACAATAAACTGTACTTCATCAGGGAGGATCAACTTTGGTTTTGGGTTTTTTCACACATCTTTATTTAAATGTGAATATTTTTTCATTGATACAGAATAAAAAGTGCATTTTATTGAACTTGTATGGCTGTGTAGTTACCTCTGTTGGGTCTTTAACCACTTCTATTTACATATTAGCTGAGTCTGGCCAAAGCAGAAAACACTGATTGTTGTGGCAAATGAGCAAAAACATGCTACATTTTCAGAGTTATTTCCTGCACATTTTTACTGCATTTTGTGAACTACAAAAACTATCGTTAGACTAGAGATTCGGTAGAGCACGGTGCCCCCCATGGAGTGCTGCTCACTTCTGGCCCCAGACAAACTGAAAGTAATAGAGTTCAGCTGGAAATGTCTTTCCCATACCAGGACGGTTTTAAAGCTTTCAAATTTTTTTCCTGTCCCAAATCAGGATAAAAAGTCAAAATCCCCAAAACTTTTGCAAACTGATCATAAATAAGATCATTTTAAAAATGGAGTGGGTCAATCAAAACATTTTGTTTTCATATTTTCGAAATGTTTCATTTAGATTTCAACTTTTTCATTTTAATTTTTTTTTTACTATAAATTAACTGAGATTTCAAAACAAAAATTGATTTTGAACTGGAAAACAAAACACGTAGTTTCAAAAATATCAAAATGAGACATTTAAATCATTAAAAGCTATCCAAAATTTTTTTAATTGGGTGATTTGTCAAACCTGACTCTTTCCCACGAATGGTTTCATGTTTGACGAATTGACATTTTCTCACGGAAAAACCTTTAGTTCGGAAATTCCCTACCAACTCTATACATTAACTGTTCAAACAACTATACAAACTGTGGGCCTTATCCCAAACTCACTGAGCTCTACAGAATTCTTTCTATTGTCTTTCAGGGGCTTTGCTTCAGGTTCATTCTTTGCCAGAGAGTCCATGCAAATCCTTACATGGTCCCTGCATTCCTTGTGTTCTGGAAAAGCAGGATCTGCGCCGACTCCAAATATGTCACTGTGGTCTTTTACTCTAGGGGTCGGCAACCTTTCAGAAGCGGTGTGCCGAGTCTTCATTTATTCACTCTGATTTAAGGTTTCGCGTGCCAGTAATACATTTTAATATTTTTAGAAGGTCTCTTTCTATAAGTCTATAATATATAACTAAACTATTGTTGTATGTAAAGTAAATAAGGTTTTTAAAATGTTTAAGAAGCTTCATTTAAAATTAAATTAAAATGCAGAGCCCAGGACCCGGGCGGTGTGAGTGCCACAGAAAATCAGCTCGCGTGCCGCCTTTGGCACGCGTGCTGCAGGTTGCCTACCCCAGTTTTACTCAGTCATGTCTCAATCAGGAAAGATAAGGTTTATAAATACTGCAGTAGTGCCATGGGAATCATGTTCCAAACTTTGTAGCCTCTTACCTGGACTGACACTATACCTCAAACATTATCAGGACGCAAAGTTGCATTACCATCTATCAAACCAGAATCTCCTGAAAGAAAGTGTTTCCTATTTACCTTGAAAAATATCAATCACTGTACATTTTTAGCACTCAGGGTTATCAATTAGGTCCAACATCCTCAGCTGCACTAAAAATGTGCTGGGGTTAAACTCAGAGGGAGGACAGCTGAAATACTTGACAATAGTCATGTTAAGGCAGGCCATAATTTTCATCTGAGAAAACCAGTGGCAGGAACTGCCCCTGCTGCTTGTCTTGTATTGTAATTACAGTAGGCTTTTGCCAGTTAGGAAACTAGCAGTGTTAAGGGAGTGGCCTTTCCTGCATGACTTTATGACCATTCTAATTCTGTGTGCCTCAGCTGCAAGAACCAGTTTAGATGGAGCACTGCCAGGATGACTTGAAGAGAGACCAATACCGGGGGTGGTAACAGCTTTATTTGTAGGGGCTGATTTGTGACTGGTGGATGGTACCATTTTATGTTTCGTCGTGCAGCTGTGAGTGGGGGAGTTCTGCTTATTTATGAAGTTATTTATTGAACAAGTGCTCACCACACACAGAGTCAGATCCTGCAGTGCCTTGTAGATGCCGCTCCCGTTGACCTCACTGGAAGTTGTGTCTCAGAAAGAGCTACCAGAGCTGGGCAATAGTGAACATAAAGTTTCATCTGGCCTCCTGAACTCTGCCCCTTAACCGGCGAGCACCCACATTTGCATGTGCACAGTGAGCAGGTGCCCTGTAGATGAACATGCAGATAAGAAGGGAGATGAGCATTTACTGCTCCACATCAACCAATGTCTGTTTATGTGCAGCATGTACTGTGTGCTGGGTAATAACATGAATGGACTTGAAGCTTGTAAAACTAAACTCACTGTTATTAGGAGAATTGTTTACAGAGATGCTGCAACTGTAGTCAGCATTCCAGCCACATGCACGCAGACTGACTTCCTGGAGTCTCCTCCAATCGCTTCCCTCCTGCATCCTGTGCTTATCCCTCAAATTCCATGCAGATTGATACATATGCACAAATGAGGGACTTTACGTATGCAAATATATGCACTTGCAAACATTCACTTTAGAGGCTTATTGAAAGTTTGGACCAGAAGGTTCAGTGATTTTCCAAGGCAAACTGAATTGACTGGTGTGACGAACTGGGACTGTTCTTACTGTGGTCTTTGAATGCTGACAGGGGAGTGTGGCTAGGATGGTCTGCATTGGGGGATGGGAGACTGACCGATGGAGAATACCTGAGTATGTAACATGAGAACCCAGGAAGGGGTTAGAGGCCAGGTGACACCTTTGCCCGGGAAACTGAACAAAGGCTGTGGGAGGGGTCGCTGAAGGGAGGGTTTTCAGGAGCTGGCTGGTGATATGGCTGGGAGGCAGACGGGGCTCTGACCTCCCAAGGGGGCTGGGGTGCCCGGGGACCCCAAGATGGACCTGAGGGGGATCCTGTTGTCTGTGCCTGCAAGACCTGTCCTGGACTGTGTTCCTGTCGTCTAAATAAACCTTCTGCTTTACTGGCTGGCTGAGAGTCATGGTGAATTGCAGGAAGCCGGGGGTGCAGGGCCTTGTGTCCCCCCACACTCCGTGACAACTGGACCTTACTTCAGTTTGATGTTTAATGGGGTTCTGGCTGTCATATATAGGGCATGGTGATGTATGTCTCTGTGTTAGTAAGATGCAAGGCACTGCACATGTGGAAGATAGATGGGGCTTGCATCAATGTAACTTATCACAGTACAAGACCAGTTTAACAATGATGTATTGTGTCTACATCATAGAGTTACATCAGTATAATGGCATTGATGTACCTATGCTAGCACAAATTTCCCTAGGCTAGACAAGTCCTAAAAGTCAGTGAAAAGTAAATGTTGAAGTATGTACAAATTCCATTTCAATTGCACCAACATTAACACCCAACAGGCTGCATTGAAGATTTACACTTCAAGGCTGATATTACTGTTTGTTTAGTAGCTAACAATAAACACTACATATGAGATGTCTCTGTGTTGTTTCCCTATCTGAGCTAAGATTGATTCTGATTGGTTCCTTCCTCTCATCAGACCATGCTTTGCCAGGGAACTTCCTATATCTATCTCTCTTTTAATTTGTCCACAATGGCATCATTTAAAAGAGAATGAGGCTAAAACGATCATCATAAACTTTAGATGGAATAAAGTAGCTAAGATGTAATGAGCAAACTCTGTTATGTTGGAAATTCTTATACCATTAAATTTGCTGCATAGACATAACACATCTGCTCATCTCACAGCACAAGTTGCACCAGCTGCTTCTAAATAATCGGAACATTTTGAGTGCATGTCTCAGAGGATTGATAAAGAAAGGTTATTTGACCATGCTGACCTAGAGTTCATATATCATTTGTGGCCCTCTCAGATGATTCCATGATTTCCATATGGCCCCAGGGCCAGTCCTAGACCAAATGGCACCCCAGGGGAGGAGCATCTTCGGCGTCCCCTCTCCATTTGTTCAACTTTTGAATACCTTAGTTTTTATTGCATTTGTAGCCCATTTTATGACTTTGATGCATGATGCGCATGCATGATTTATCCCTGACATATAAGACAATAAATTTGCACGCTAGGATCTGTAAATCTGTATTTAGTCATGTCATATATAAGCAAATAAAAAAATGTGTTTCCTCTAAGCTTATAGAAACTTTTTAATTTTAAGAGTAACTGAAATGTACTAACATCAAGAAATTGAACTGGGCACCAACATTGGGTGGACCAGTATTAAATAGCGTTACAGTAGGTGACAGCCTTAGAATGTTAACCCTAGTCCTTTAGTTCAAAAGGTCACTTTTCTCGCCTTTACCTTCGTGAACTGAAGCACAGCGTCAGAGATATCCAAAGACTGGTGATGTCGGTCTTTCATCAGCCATCGTCGATCAAAGATCTCTTTTAATGAGCCTGAGCTTCAGGAGCCTCTGGAATTGGCTTCTGCTGCACTGGACTTCAAAATGGGGCCACACTCTGCTCTAATTGCTCCCAGCTGGATCCTGAGAGGTGCCATGTCCCCACAATCCCCAAGTCTATGGATATTGCAGATGCTCAGCACCTCGAGATCATGTCCTCTATTAATATGGAGGTGAGTAAAAAATAATTGGATGCAATAATACTACCTTTTTTAAAAGGCTCTGGCAGTTATGTGCCAAGAGTTAACAAAAGTGTTTGTACAGTGCCTGGTGTAATGAGGCCCTGATCTTGCTTGGGACCTTTTGGCTGCACTCCAGTATATGTAATACTGTTATGGAACAAGTCAACAGGAGGTGCTGGACCACAAACTTTGACAAGTGATTTTTCTTAAGATGGGAGCACTGTCCAGTCTTTGAAGGAATGCTATATTCTTGCTAGTTTTGTGAGGCAGTTTCTTCTTCAAGCCGCTGGAGAGTTTGCTCCCTGCCTTTAATTTTGCTAACTAGAGTCAATTCTTGAGACAGAGTTGGTCCCTGGGAAGTGGGTCCTAGTGTTTTGGCTGAGACAGTGTTTTCACTATTTTTTAGGCTCCTTGTTCTAAAGTTCATCATGATCACAATGTACAGCAAGATAAGAAGGCCACTCACATGCTAAAGGCTATCTGGGGCCAACTGCCGACAGCTCCACTGTGAACTTGCCATCAGAGGGAATAAAATGAGGTCAATTAGAACAATGTGAATTATGAGACCAGAGCGAAGAGAGCTGTCTGATACACAGATGGAATCTATTCCCACTCTGCAAGCAGAGGAGGGCTGTAGCATTAATGAGGAGCAGGGAAAGAAATGAATGAAAAAATATAAATGACACATGATTCTTGATAGTGAATAGGAAGGTTGCAAGTGGAATTAATCTGATAAAGAAACGTGAGCTCCTGTTTGGCTTTTCTAATACTCTTACATCTGCTAAGTAAAGATATTGGCACAATCTTCAATTGCGAATGAGAATCTCTCTCTCTCTCTCTCTCATTTCAAATTTAATTCTGCTTTTACTAAAAAATAAAATAGCTGGAAAGTACATCTCCATTTAACAGTGTCCTGTCTTCATCCCTCCAGGGATACAAAGTTGTTACTCTTTGTTGGCCACTAAATTTTCTTTCCAGGATAACTGTCCATAGCAGAAAAATTACAACTATATTGGCACGATTTGTCACTTTTCAGAGTGTTAAAACAGAGAGACCACAGGTGTTCAGTTCATGCACATTTAAGGTCACATTTTCAAAACGAATTTTCGGTGCCCTGGTTTGTGGGTGCCCAATTTGAGACTCCCAGGCCCAGATCCTCAAAGGTGTTTAGGTCCTATAAATCCCATTGAATCATCCATTTCAGCGGGGGTTAAACACCTAAAATCATCAGAGTCCTGATTTTTAGAAGTGCAAGCACCTCCCACTCCAGTGATGGGTGCTCAGCCCCTCTGACAATCTAGCCAAAGCCAAAAATGGAGGCATCCTAGAAAATCCAGGGAAGTGGGGTTGGGGCACGGGGGCTTCCCCCACCCGGTGCTCCTGCCAGGAAGCCGGGTCAGGGCGTAGGGGGCTTGCTCCACTCCCCGGCAGGAGTGCTGGGCAGGTGGGCACAGCAGATCAGGGCACAGGGGCACCCATTTTTCCAGGGGCCCTGGGCATGGGCCCCGTTGGCCCAGTGGCTAATCTGCCACTGGACCTACTATCTCATCCCTGTAGGTCATGACTGTGAAACAATGAGTTGGGGAGACACCTGAGCTGACACTGTCTGGGTTGTGAATGGACAGAGTTGAGGCTGCAGGGTTACCAGTGTGACTTCTTTCACAAACTCTAATCCACTGGAAAACAAGAAATAGGGTGCTGGTTGGGGGTAGCTTAACATGCTATATTCTGATTCACATAAAACGTTGTGTGTCCACATAAAACCTATTGTCTTGCAGCGACATAGACAGATATAGGTAACTAAACCCATCTTGATACAGGCACGTGGAATGCCAGAGCTGCAATGCATATGTCATGTTGTTTCAGTCTTCATTGTCTAATGCTGTACTGCTTGGAGAAGACACTCAACCTGGGTGATGGATTCCAGCACTAGAAAAAAGCACCGTAGTCTAGGAATTAACTTGTGGCCAGTAATATTCAGTGTAGATTAAAATTGAAATTTTCAAAAGGAGAGTTAGGTGCCCAACTCCTATTGACTTTCAAAGAGAGTTGGGTGCCTAACTCCCATAGATACCTTTAAAAATCCCGTTTAAAGATGTATTTGCTTTGTCTCACAGACTAAATGAGTGGACAAACCATCTACAGCAGGTTAAATATTGTAGTAAAGGATTTGATACTGCATCTCGCGTTTCACATTGGCATGGCTGACGACACTGTCATGTGGACTGGAAACTGGCAAAAAGACATCAGACAGAAGGTACTGATAAACAGCAACGTATCGAATTCAGAGCAAGGTATCCAGTCTGGGCCCACAGACATTGCTGGTAGGACTAGTTTTATTTAACAGCTCCTTTGAATTATCTGGGAAGGGGAGCTAATGGCATGTTCATGAAATTCACAGATGGTAGTGAATTGGGAGGAGCTGTGATCACCATTCAAGACAGAGAAATGATACTGAAGACGAGACCAAGCAAACATTCCTGAGAGTGAGATGAATTAGGCTGTGGAACAGTCTCACGAGGGAAGCAGAGGACAAGGCGTTTTAAAAACTAGGCTGGACAAAACCCTAGAAAATGCACTCTAGGGAAGAATCCTCGATTGGCAGGAAGATAGACTGGCCGATTTAATAAGCCTTTTCTATTGCTAACTTTTACAACTCTGTCATATTTTCTCAGGGCAATGTAGTTCTGAATGACTGTGATAGCAGTGAAGCCAATTGTCTTCAGACACTGGAGAGACCAATGCTCTGCTGACAGAGGCAGAATGGACAGATGATCGGTCTCTAGTGGCATCAGATGTCAGGCATTCTCCCCAACATAAGACAGAGGGGGGGTCATTTGAGAGCTTATGAAATCCATTTATTGATAATATGTATGAAAATGAGACTAATGGGATAGATACATAGATGGATAGAATTGTCCCATTTACTCATATGTACGACTGAGTGGCAAACCAACGGGATAGGTACAACTCTGCAAGAGCTGCCATTTATTTCTATGGAGCTACTTGGAGAGTAAGGTGCTATTCAGCAAGTCAAAAGGTGACAGGAGCCGGCCCAATGATTGGTTTACTATCATTGTTATTATTTAAAGGCCCTGCCCCCATTGTGCTCAGCACTGTACTAATACATAACAAAAACACAGTCCTTGCCCTGAAGAATTTCCAATCTAAGTAAAAGCCAAGTGACAGGTGGCGACAGCAAACACGCAGGAAGGAAGCACAAGGCAACACTGAGAGGACTGTGGACAGCGTGATAAGGAGCAGTCACAGAAAATCAGCTGCTTTTGTCTCGTTTTTTTGTAGGCATCGGGGCAGAGGTGAGTTTGAAGGAGGACAGTATGGTATGTTTATGGCAGAGCCCTGCCCTACGTAAGAGGCAACATGGGAGAAAGCATGAAGAGGCTTGCTGGAAAATGTGACAAATGAGCAATCAAGTCTGTCATCGTTAGCAAAGCAGAGACAGGTAGTGGATATCTCAGCAGTGTCTGAGAGATGATAGGTAGAGCTGAGGTAGGTTGCTAAGGGTCTAGAAAGTGAAGACAAATGGTTTGTGTTTGCTGCGGTGGAGAAGGGAGAGCCAGTAAATTTAGGACAGACATTGTCCTTTTTTCAATTCCTTTTATTCTTCCATTCAGATTATCATTTGGATCTTGGAATATGCACGCGGGAGAAGATATGCGGGAAGGGAATGGACTCATTTTCTATTACAAACAGAATACGGAAAAGAGTATCACTGTGCCCATGTTTGAAAGTAGGTAGGTGAGTCTTTCCCATGGGCCTTCATCTATGCATGAAGATATCTAAAGCCTTACAAGCAGGTTCAGCGAGGGAGACATAGTGTTGAAATCCTCATTCATGCCAAGGTGCCAACCTTCCTGTTTGTTACTTTTTCAGAGCCACATTTTGAACCCCTTTCTCCCAAGGAAGAGCAGTTATAGGCACGAGCAGACCCCTGAAGTCCCATAAGCAGTTAACAATCTGGCCACTGGTAAGTATACAAGCAGTAGAGTGATCTAGAATCCCAGATTTCTCTGTATCTGTAATTTGCTCTGGGGCTGTGTTAAGCTAGAGACTTGTAGGGTCAGGAGCGATGCTGGTTTACACCAGTTGCCGCCTTCTCCTATCTCTTTCCTTTTAAGGACCTAGAGCAGAGATGGGCAAACTACGGCCTGTGGGACTTTCCTGCCCGGCCTTTGAGCTCCTAGCCTGGGAGGCTAGCCCCCGGCTCCTCCCCCACAGCCTCAGCTGTACTATTTACAGCTGCCAGTCCTGGTGCTCTGAGCAGGATGGTAAGGGGGCGGGGAGCGGGGGGGTTGGATAAGGGGCAGGAGGTCCCAGGGGGAAGTCAGGGGACAAGGAGCAGGGGGCGGTTGGATGGGGCGGAGGTTCTGGGGGCAGGCAGTCAGGGGACGGGGAACAGGGGGGGTTGGATAGGCGTGGGAGTCCCAGGGGGCCTGTCAGGGGGCGGGGGTGTGGATAGGGGTCAGGGGACAGGGAGCAGGGGGGGTTGGATAGGGGTGGGGTCCACGGGGACGGTTAGGGGCGGGGGATCCTGGGAGGGGGCGGTCAGGGGACAAGGAGCGGGGGGGTTGGATGGGTTGGGGGTTCTGAGGGGGGCAGTCAGAGGGCGGGAAGTGGGAGGGGCGGATAGCGGGCGGGGGCCAGGCTGTTTGGGGAGGCACAGCCTTCCCTACCTGGGTGTAGTGTATTAAATTGCTCCCCGTAAGAAGGTGCTACTTATGGTGTACTACTTATGGCTGCCAGTCCTGGTGCTCTGTAAGTAGCACATTCCTACAGGGAGCAATTTAATACACTACACCCGTCCTCCATACACTTTTGGAACCCTGATGTGGCCCTCAGGCCAAAAAGTTTGCCCACCCTTGACCTAGAGAGTGTTACCTCATTCCAGAGCTGCATGTGTTTCATAAAAGCTACACACAAGTCTATCTACTCCACGTATAAAACAAAAACAAGTCTCAGGAGATGACTTCCAAGACAAAATTCTGTAACAAGGTGGTGCTGCTCCTTTAAAGGGCATGCCCTGGCCCCACACAGTCTTGCAGCCCAGAGCCTAGGCATTCTGGGAGTTGTAGTTCCCAGAGACAGGGGAAATGTAGACTGAGAGCAATGCCTGCTGGGTATTGGGGTGGGACTATATAACAATCTCTCTCCCCTCAGAACTGGGAGAGATCTGGACAACACTTGCAGCAGAGCTCCCAAATGAGAGGGGCTATGGAAAAAGGTGAGAGAGAGGAGGCTTATAGACAATCAGAGGAATGTATACCTTGTGGAGAGGTAAGTTTTTCATGTAGTAGAAGACATTTTGTGAGCCTTAGCACTGAGGTTGAAGGTTTTTTTACTTCTGTTCAGTTATACTCTTTCTTATCCCAGAAGGGGGTGGGAGGGTTCATTTTGGCCACAGGACTGAACTACTCTGGCAGGGAGAAGGAAACCAAGATGCAATGAGGGGAAACTGAGTCACTGGATGCATTTCTAAGATGAGAAGGAAGATATACTTTTACAATACATGTGGGTCTGTTTATGACTATTAATTTCCAGATAATTCACCTTAAAAATGAACAAAAACACCCAAAACAAACAAACAAACAAAAACAAAAAACAGGGTGGAACTTGTCAAGATTAACTGCCCTCCATGGTATATTTGGTGAAAACTGTGTGAGAGGAGTGGTGGGTGGTGGTGGTGGTTGTTTTTGAGGTGGGGTTCATATAAAATAACATAATAAGTATGTCTGAAAATGGGTGAGTGGTTGAGTTTTTCATGCTAAATCATGCCATGAATGTTTCCCTCAGCGGAGGCAGATGTGCATAATTTCTTAGGGGATTTTATAACCATGACAACCAGTTTTAGAGGAATATTTTCAGTTTCCATAGTTTAAATTAAATTTGCACAAAAAGAAAAGCTTTTCAAAATGGGTACAGGTGAGCTGCCCCTTTTACATTTTCATAATAACAGTGGAATGCTATTGCCCCCTATGTTATCGTCTTAAATTTGACGTAATTAAAACCAAAGTGACACTAACTTCTACTTTAATGTAATGATCACCTTAATAGGACAGTTTTTATTTCCCTTCTTAAAAATTAACTCACTTTAAAGATGCTGAAATTAGATCTTCCTGGTTCAAGTTAGATATAAATTCTGTAATTCATAATGACTAAAGCATGTTGACATTTAATGCATAAGACTTCTTTGATGTTGTATCCCTTTGTACAGATGAATTTTAATGTGTTTTACAGAAAGAGTTGAAAGAATTTAGGTAAAACTAAAATAACTTGAAGGTGGTTCTAATCTGAGTTAGACATGGTTGTTATATCTTACTTAGAAATCTCATAAGCAGTTCAGGGGAGGGGGAAAGGACATCTAAGTGATCTTCATTTTTCAACTATTTTAAAAATGCCAGTTGAGACTTTGTTAATGTTAGTTCCAAAAAAAACATGGAACAGAAGTACATCAGTGAATAATAAATTGGTCATCAGTTCCATACAGACAAAGGTAATCTTTTCCTTGGTGCATGAGGTTTGACTGCATGTGCAGAGCAAAATCATATTAGCTGTGTGTTACAATATCCTGTGACAGAAATATGCACCTTACTGTTCACTCGCCTATTAAGGCCCAGATCCATCATAGCACTGATGCACATTCTTAACTTTAAGCATGTCAATAGTCCCATTGAAATTATGCTTAAATTATGCACTAGTTTAAGTGCTTTGTTGGATACGGCCTTAGTCTCTTTCAGCATTGCTGCTTTCCAAGTGTGTCCCTCTCTGTAAAAGTTTTGGATCATTATTCCCCAGTTAGCTTGCACTTCTGCAGACTGTAGCTCATCTCCTTTCCAGCTCGTATTTCTGTCCCACCTGGCCCTTTGTGTCATTTGTTTGTACTCACTTTTGTTTGCCACATCTTCCAAGAATTGCCTGTGTCTGAGGTATCATCTGGGAGCAGCCATTCTCTCTCTTTTATACCAATTTTAAAGCCTACCTACAAAGCCCTAGAGAATCGCTGGCTTCGTTTTCTAAGGAAATCACATGAAAATGAGCTTTCACAATAGGTAGCCAGGAATGTATGTTAGTTTCTTTCTGATGTTGTCAGAACGTGTGGACGGTCTCGCGCTTTTGCAGCAAACTGCTTTTACCTCATTCTTATTGGCAGAAGTACAGCAACTTTTGTATCATTAGCAGCTCCCTCAGATTCGCTGTCTGAGCACACAGGCCTTACAACTCTACAGCACGAAAAAACCAAAACACTGCAGCAGTGAGTCCCAGAGACGGGGTCAACAGAGGGGCTCACACTATGCGACCTTTTACCCTCATTGGGCCTCAGAGCCCGGACTCCAGCTGACTGGGAACATCTATACTGCAATTTTTACCCCTGTAGCTAGAGCCCTGTGCGGATACAAAAATGTGGATCCGCATCCACCAGGAAGGATCAACCTGCGATCCGACCCGCGATCTGCTAGCCGACTTTTACCTCTATCCGCATCCACTCCCGCAACAGCAAGCCGTCTGGAGGGGGAAGGGAGCGGAGATCGAGCAGGGGCGGGCGGAGTCTTGCAGGGAAGAGGCAGTGTGAGGGCAGGGACTGGGGGGAAAGGGCAGTGTGGAGGGGGCAGGCCGAGCCGCTGGACGGCCCCGATTCTGACCTGCTGCCCAGCCACTGGCTGCCGGCCCCGAGCATGCTGCACCCCCCGGACTGCCTGAGCTGGATGCCACGGACAGGTGCTGCCATGAGACATGGTGCCAGAGCACAGCTGCTGCTGCTCAACATGTACTTGCCAGGTACGGGGCCTGCCCCTCTGGGAGACCGGGTTGCCCGTGGGCCACCCCAGGGCCCAGATCGGAGCCCCCCACCGCAGGCATGGGCCTGCCCTCACTGTGGGGACCTGGCCTGAGAGGATGGGGATGGGCTCCTAGGTCTTCTCACCTGCTCCTGCGTCTCCCCTGGCTTGCTGACTTTCATCCCTCTGCTCCCCGAGTCATCAGCCAGGCAGCCCGGCTCCTTGGCACTTCATGGTCTCTCCATCCCGTGCTAGGCACTGACTCTCTCCCTTTCCCGCTTTCTCTCCCTTCCCCTCTCATTCTCCCTTATCTCGCCTTCTCACCGCTCCCAGCCCAGGTGGCAGACTTCTTATGCCTACTTAAAGCACTGCGGGCTCTGTCGGAAATCGGATTTCCCTTTTCCTGCACGCATTTCCTGGCTTCATAGCCCCAGCCAGGGGGAAGTGGCTGTTGCCGCCGCGAAGGGGGCTGGGGGCCGAGGACTGGGGACCAAGCTGTGCTTTATAAGCTGCCCAGCGGGCACTGGGAAGAGGCAAAGCACCTCCAAAGCAGTTTGGGACTTGGCCGGGCACAACTCAGCTTGGCTCGGCCCTGTGTGAACAGGTCTCTGTCTCTGCTCCAGATCCATAGAGCCCTGCGTGGTTGTATCTGCATCCGCTCCACTATCTGCAAAAATGGTCCGCGGATATGAAGCGGATATCCGCGCATTTGCAGGGCTCTACCCATAGCATTAGCCTAGTGAGCCTGGCTCTGTTGACTTGGGCTCTGAGACTCCCTATTCTGTCTTATAATATCCTGAATAGATATTTCCCATATCTCTTCAAGAACTTACATTAGGGTGACCAGATAGCAAGTATGAAAAATCGGGAGGTAATTGGCACCTATATAAGAAAAAGCCCCAAAACTCAGGACTGTCCCTATAAAATCGGGACATCTGGTCACCCTAACTTACGTGGCCCCTATCTCTTTATTATAACTAATTATTATTTGTATTGTCGTAGTGCCCTAAGAGCCGTAGTCATGGACCTGGACCCCCTTATTCTAGGCAATGTACAAACAAAGAACAAAAGATGATCCCTGCCCCAAGGAACTTACAATCTAAGAGAGAACAAATGGGGACAGACAGATGGAGGAATACAAAAAAACAAGAGGACCTTGGTTAGCATGCCAGGCAGTGGTAGGTGTAATATCTGTCTATATCTTGATGGCCTATGCATCAGCTGTAAAGTTGCATTGGGCTGAAATGTAACATACAAGCCAAATTCTCATATGCGCACCCACTGCAAGTGCAGGTCTCAGCCCAGGAATGTATTTCTTTGCAAACTAACATGAAAATGGATGTTAAAATTATTTGGAAGCGTATAGATGAAGTGGGTGTGCAAAGTGATCTCTGTTTGGAAATGATAAAGGCGCTGTTGCTTCTGCTAGGAATAGTTTGGTGGCCATGCAACTGCTCTCCTCAATGCTGGCATGGGTTCCCCTACACTTTTTAAAATTAAAAAATTATATTTAAAAAAACTTAATGGAGATATCCTATCTCCTAGAACTGGAAGGGACCATTGAGTCCAGCCCCCTGCCTTCACTAGCAGGACCAAGTACTGATTTTACCCCAGATCCCTAAGTGGCCCCTGCAAGGATTGAACTCACAACCCTGGGTTTAGTAGGCCCATGCTCCAACCACTGAGCTATCCCTCCCTCCTTCTTATCCTGCTCATTACTTTCTGCTTTGCAATGGTTGACTCAGCACTAGCCCCTTGGGTTAAGGAAGATCAAGACCTCAAGGACTTTAAAGCATTTTCCTCAAGGTTTCAACTCTTAGCAATCTGGGCTTTCAGCAAAGCTGAAGTGTAGTATGAGTGGAATATCTAATATGTCCTCTTTTTGAGTGACTATCCTGCATTGCAAGCTGAGGTGCTGGTGCTGATACTTGTAGATCTTTCAAGCTATTACTTTATTCCCATGAACAGTAACATACCTGGCTTTTGCAATAAAAATTCCAAAATAGCCCAAAGCAAGTAACTATATTTACCACCTGCCTGATGGATGATTAGAATCTTCTTATACGGAAGGAAATTGGACATGGATTCTCTAATAATGTAAAGATACCAAAGTCCTCTAAAAATGCTATTAAAACCGACAGGGAATTTTTTAATCAAGATGTGTCACATGGGAATGCCAATGAAAGACCAAACTTTACTTCCTGGTCTCCGTCATATGACAAGGGTCAGGGTTATGACAGGTTATATCCCTGTTACGTGCTGTGTCTCTGTATATACTGACTCAATTGGTTACAGTTACAACCTTCCTTTTTTTTATCCACCCCCATGAAAATCAAACGCAAATCAAACAAAATACCCAGCTTAAAATGACAACCACAAATTATTACAGCCAAAGAATAGAACATAAGAATGGCCATACTGGGTCAGACCAAAGGTCCATCTAGCCCAGTGTCCTGTCTTCCGACAGTGACCAATGCCAGGTGCTTCAGACGGAATGAACAGAACAGGGAATCATCAAGTGATCCATCTAGGGTTGCCAGCCCTCCCGGTTTCACAGGGAGTCTCTCGGAATCGGGCTCTGTCTCCCGGAGGCTACTGCAGCCAAACCAGGAGATTTTAGGCCACTAAAAGTCTGGCAGCACATCAGGGCTAAGGCAGGCTCTATGCCTGCCCTGGCCCCGCACTGCTCCCACCTGGAAACAGCCAGCACCTCCCTGCAGCTCCTGGGGGAGGGGCAGTGGGGTACACATGCTGCCCGCGCCCCAAGCACTGACTCCTCAGCTCCCATTGGCTGGGAACTGTGGCCAATTGGAGCTGTGGGGTGGTGCCTGCAGGCAGAGGCAGCTTGCAGAGCCCCCCCCCCCCCCCCCCCCCCCCCGGAGCCACAAGGACATGCCAGCCACTTCCAGGAGCGGCACGGGGCCAGGACAGGCAGGGAGCCTACCTTAGCCCTGCTGCACTGCCGACTGGGAGCCGCCCAAGGTAAGCGCCACTGGGGCGGAGCCCACACCCCTCACCCCCTCCTGCACCCAACCCCCTGCTCCAGCCCTGAGCCCCCTCCAGCACCCAAACTCCCTCCCAGAGCTTGGTTCCTTCTGCAGCGGCCTGTTCTGCAGCTGAGGTGGATCCAATGCCTGGAGCCCATTCCTATTGTCAATGACTGGATTTCTAGTGGTTAGGGGACTAGCCGGAGACGTGGGATCAGTTCCCTGCTCCACCACAGATAGTGTCACCAACTCTCACGATTTTTATCTTGAGTCTTATGATACCTGGTGGTTTTCTTAAGATCCTAGACACTGGAGTCATGTGACTAAAACAGAATCTCAGTTTTCATTTGGGGGCGGGGGAGGGAGTAAATTTCTAGCCCTTATGGCTGCTGAGAAGACTTGAATCCCAAAGGTGTAAAAGCCAGAAAGCAAATAAAAAGAACTCCAAATGAATTATTTTAAGAATCTTACTATTTTCAAGCCAGTCTCATGACTTTTGGGAAGCCTGGAACATTCAGAAATGATGAGTGGGATTGACGGTACTGAATACTGGCCATTATGGATTTTAACCTTGGTGTAACAGGGCTTCGTTTGGGCGTTTTAACACCAACCTGCATTTCCTCACTGCTGGCTTCCTTTTTAAACAGTAACCCAGTCTAGCTCTGGCGAGTATGTGTGTTACTGTATTTCAGGGCCTTGGCTGTCAACGTCCAACTGAAATTAGTCCTCGAAATTGGAGTTCTTTGATCCTACAGTATTCTGGAGGCTACTGCCTTCGTCTGTGGTCTGTACATAGTGCAGTACAGCCGTGTCGTACCTTGAACAAGAACTAGACCACTCTGGAGAAGCAATGACCCCTTTTGTGCTAATAAGTTGAACTAAATGTAACAAAGCTAAGCAAAATTCTCTCCTTGTCCTTTTTAATGCTAGGTCCATGAGGTGGCATAACTAATTAACACGCTGAGCTTCAGATAGCTGCATTGCAGAAGGTGCACCGCTGATGCTCACTGGGCTTCTGCCAACCTCCACTTTCATCATTTGTTACTTTAAATCAATACCATTCCGTTCTGCTTTTAACTTCTACTATTGGAGCTGAACTACCTACATTTACAACCTCCTCTTTGATGGAATCGGGATACCTGCTTTGTCATTATGCTGGAGACGTGGGGCTGTGAAGTGGGCATGTCCAGGAGCCGAGTACAAAGGCAATCGTTCAGTGACATTGCTAACATTTCTGAAACTGGGAAGGAAAAATAGAAACATGGTCTGATAACAATACGAGTGAAGTTCCTTCCCAGCATTGCATAGATGTTTTTCAGTAACAGATGTACAAGGCTCATTCCAAGCCAGAATGAATGTGTAGAACAGTCACTTGCTGTCACATTAAGGGGTGAATGGTGCATCCTACAAAAGATATCAATGAGAAATGTACCATGCAAAGCACCAATGTGTGTGCATGTGCGCACACATGCACCCGGAATTATTGAACCCAGGGAGCCAGAGAAGAAGTATCTGCTGTGATTACAAATCAGACAAAGGGGGAACGGTGGCTGCAGCAAGCCTAGTGGAATAAAAGCACTGACCTAGACAAGGCTGTTAGGATTATCATTGAAAGGACAGCAATGTAGGAATGTTCTACTACTTTTGTTTCTTCTAAGAGGTGAGTTACTGCCACTCGCCTCTTCATGAGCACTGCAAAAAAGCCCTACTACTTCTCAGCAGCAGTAGTGCAGCACTTCTCTGAGGCCCTGATTCTGCCATCCTTACTCACAATGGAGGGTATCTTACACTGCGAGTTATTCTCTTGAACTTTTGTTTGGCCTTTGTCATCAACCCCTAGTTGCAGAGTGCCTGGCAGTATCACAGTCCGGAGGCGAGGAGAGTGTAGGTCACTCTGGCTATATACTCATTTGACAGCAATGAGCAGGGTCTCATGCTTAGTTGTAGATGGAAGAGGTCATTTTGGCCACTGTTCGCATTTCGCTGCCCAGGAGCAGTAAAAGCCTGTGAGATTGCACATCACCTGTTTGTCACACCCTTTGGCTCTCTCACTGACTACGCAGCAGCTCTGAAAATTGGACCACTTTTTAAATGCCTAAATATGGATTAACTTCCGGCATCCAAAGTGTGAATATTTTGAGCATCATGTTAATGATATTGCTCAATTGAAATATCACTGACCTAACTGGCAGAGATATTGTTGCTTCCTTTGCCAAGTAAGAGAACTGATCCTTAAGGAAGAAAATTGTTTTCTAGAGATCATCATGGCTTAATTTGTGCCAGCGCTTGCCACTTCATAGCCCCAGTACTTCTGGGCTTGCCGCCTCAGTTATGAATGTAAAAAAAAAAAAAAAAAAAAAAAAAATTGCTCGAGCCCCGGCACCTAATTGCAAGATCCCCAGCACCTCTTTCATTACAAATTAAGCACTGGAGATCATCCTTTCAAAGCAGATAGAACACCTCCAGCAAATATATGTCTGGGTTGTCAGAGCTGTGTGAGCTCTGTGTTGATCTGTGCTCTTTTCCAAGGCTCAATCATTATTTTATAATACTTCTCAGGGCTCTGTCTAAAAGGTAAAATACATTTCATGTTGCACTCTCACTCTTAACTAGGTAGGATCTCATTCCATGTAGAGTTTGTCACTGGATCAAACTGGGCAGCCATAATCCCTCAGTTTTTATAAACTTGATATACAAATACCTGAATGAATGAGGTTTCCTTTGTTCCCCTGCAGTGTGATATAAGCTGCTGAAATCTTGACTTTCTTCTTGAGTGAGCTACAGAAGAATGAAAATGTAAATGATCTGTACTGGGATAAAAAAACCCTTCTATATACCAACCACTAAAGTAACTACTTTGTGCAGTCTATACCCTGAAATAAATGGAGAATGCTTGAATTCTGTCAAATTTAACCACAAGTATAAAGATAATCCTGGACATGATGTGCTTTAGACCCACTTGTGCGGCAGAAATCGGCTTAGCCAAACTATCTGCTTTATACTATATCTTTGGGCTAAGTCCCTCAAACAGATAGCTCTCAGCTCATAGGATAAACCAAAGGATATGTTTTGAACTGGTCTGAATCCATAAAGATTAGGGATAGCTGAACCTTTAATGTTCTTCTAATATTCATTTAAAAGCAGTTACCTTCCGCTAATGGGAAAATAAAATTGAATACCTAACCAAACATAGAATTCCTAGAGATTTAGCAAACTAAAACAGCACAGTGACTAGGCTAGAACAGTCTATTAACAAATAAGACTAAATGAGACCAAAAATAAAAATGCAGTGGGCCAGCTCTTCAGCTGGTGTGACCTGGCACAACTCTGACCTTAATGGATGTAATGTGTCCCGCCCGAGGCAGCATCAACTGAGAGTATCAATTCAGGACAAATTGCTTAGAGCAGGGCAGTTACAGCCCAAAGCTGGGGTTTCTCCACTACTAAGGCACATCAAACCAGCCAAACAGAGAGGACTTCAGTCTCACCCCACTGGCTAACATAAGTCATACAAGCAATTCCCTTAGACACTCCAGTTTCCCAGTATCACCATCCGTGCCACTCATTATGGGGATGAATGGTTATGAAAACCAATGCCCCAATAAAAGAAAAAAGGTTCTCCTGATCCCAAAGGACCAAGCCCCAAACCCAGGTCAATATAGCAATCAGATCTTACCCACAAATCACGCTGTTAGAATCTAAAGGTTTATTCATAAAAGGAAAAAGATATAGATGAGAGCTAAAATTAGTTAAATGGAATCAATTACATACAGTAATAGCAAAGTTCTTGGTTCAGGCTTGTAGCAGTGATGTAATAAACTGCAGGCACAAATCAAGTTTCTGGAGTACATCCACAGCTGGGATCGGTCATTCAGCTCCATTTAGCAAGGTTCCTCCAGAAGTAAGAAGCAGGATTGAAGACAAAATTGAGGGGTTTCCAGGGCCTTTTATATTCTCTGCCCATGGAAGGACACCCCTTTATTCTTACTGTGGAAAATCACAGCAGCAAGATGGAGTCTGGAGTCACATGGGCAAGTCACATGTCCATGCATGACTCAGTTTGCAGGCCGACGCCATTGTTTACATGTTAGTCTGAACGTTCCCAGGAAAGCTCAGATGTGGATTGGTGTCTCCCAAAGTTCATTGTCAGTTAAGTGTTTCTTGATTGGGCACTTACTGAGAATAGTCCCTTCTCAAGAAGCTGACCAAACGCTTCACTAAAGCTACTTAGAATCAAAACACATTGAGAGACACGTACATAGCCAATATTTATAACTTCAACTACAAAATGATACACACAGACAGCATAATCATAACCAGCAAATCATAACCTTTTCATAGACACCTCACTCAAGAACCTTTGTACAATATTTGCTGCAAATATATAATAGTGGTTGCAACAATGATCTATACGGTCACAGTTCACGTCAATAACGTCACAATAGAGCTACACTGATTTACCCCAGCTGAAGATCTGCCCCAAATGGCACACATCAAGCCAGTGTGACAGAAAATGCTTCCTCTTGTCTGTCACTATGTCTAGGTTTCTCTAGAGCGTTGGTTGCAGAAGTAACCACACATGGAAGTTATCCAGATGCTGACAAATAAATGTTTAACTTGTTGACTACTTAAGGGCCGTGCTTCTAGAGATAATAACTAGATTTGAAGTTTAGGAAATTCTAAAGTCAGGCTAACGGTCACAGTAATCCTTCTCACTGGATCTGTTTAGGTTAGCATACAAGCTCTGTCACCTTACCATCTGAGCACCTCCCAAATGTTTAAAAATATAAACAACTTTTTCCATCCTTCCTTCCCAATCGGCAGGAGAAATCTTTAGTAGTGTATAGCTTTGGGTGTGCTTGTCTGAGTGCGCATATTGGTGTGCAGAGAATGAGCTATGTCAGAGACATGAGTTTTTTATTTAGTTGTGAATGCATTGAGGATGGGTGTCATTCCGGTGCTCAATTACATAGTGTGGCACCTTTGAAAGTTCTGTCTCCCACACTCACGAGCTTCCCCCATTGGGCGATGAGGTTAATTTATTCCAGGGGAACACAGCTGTTGTGACATGTCTCAGAGGGAGAGGTGTTCTCTTTTAGGGCCAATCTAATGGAGGGCTTTGGACAGGAGGTCAGAGACCAAGAAGTGCACTCTGTAGTCATTGAGGCAAACTGTATTACTAAGGAGATGGGGTGACACGTTAAGTAGCAGCTGGATGTGTGGCCTCGTTCCTAGATACAAGGATTGGAACCCCTGATGTGTTGGTGCAGAGATCCTTGTCCCCATCTCCCCCAGCACTGTTTTCTCAGCACGCTGAGGAGCAAAGGCAGCAGAGTTGGGAGAACCAAATATCAAACTGGCTGAGCAAAACCAGGGTATCGCCAACTTCTGCTCCTGTCCACATGAATTTTGTTTCATTACAAGATGAGATCTAGCTATAGGTCTGAAATCCTTTTATAATTAACAGTGTTATGAACAAAACTTTGCTCGCACAAAGCAAATCCAAACGAAGGACAATTATGGCAAACTGAAGTTCAGGGCCAAAGCCTCAGCCAATGTAAACTGGCATAGATCTGTTACAGGCAGTGCTGCTCTGGGGATTTACACCAGCTGAGGATATGGTTCTCTGTTTCTCATTTGGCAATTTGTTTACAAAAATAACTCTTCCCTTATTCACCTGCTGTCGTTCAGTCTAGCGGTATGCTGAGAAGTGAAATCACACCAGTATCTACTCACACAGTTCCTGAGTATTGAATGAAAATCATGAAAATACCACTCATTCCACCTCACAAAGCACATTTTCTAGCCCAGAGTGCTTTTATATTTGATAATTATATATGGTAGTGTTGTGAGAAATTCATTTTAACATCAATTTAATTTCTTTGTAATTACTTACATTTACCAGATCCTTTAAATTCATAAAGTGATTTGAGAATCTCATTTGAGAATGAGGGACAAAGTTGGCATGACTAAGAATAACTGAAATATACAAAATCTTACCACGCCATTTGTTTTGCTATTACCATTTCACTGCAGCTATAGTCATGGCCTGTTGTGCCTTTGTCATAGGGCCAGATTCTGGCACTTTTCCTGGCGCTGAGGAGTACCTTACTGCTCAAATAGTGCCACGGACATCACTGGGAATATAGTACTCCTCAAACTCATCGTGAGAACAGCTGGGCGGGAAATGGTTTTTCTGTCCCATGAACATTTTTGAGATTTCAAAAACTTTTCCCGTTTCTCATCAGAACAAAACTGAAACCTTGTATGTGAGAGAAAGAAGAGCCACCCCAGAAGAACTGATAGCCTAGCGGTTTGTAGACTTGACTGTGAGGTGGGTGATGCAGATTCAAGTCCCTGCTCTGAATATGTCTCTCTGGTTTTGACCAGAAATTCTATCCTGGACCTGAGAAACCTTCCTGATGAAAGGATAGTCAGAACCAACATGTTTCTACAAAAAGCTTCGCTTTTGATGAATAGGCATTTTTTGACAAAAAAACGTTTTGTTGAAAAATTGCAGACCAACTCTAAATCATGAGTAAGGGTGGCAACTAGACCTTAGTGAATAAGTGAAACCCCCAACCCTGAACATGCGAGTCCTTTGTAGGTAAATGCCTTTCCATGGTAATTTTTGCACTTAGCTGCAAAGTTGTCCAAAATGTATCCTTTATGCCACCCCACTTGTGTCCTTTGAATTGTTCTTTCTGTTCTAGCTACATTACAGACTATGAGCCAGATTCGCATAACTAGAACTGGTTGGGGGGAGACTTTGAAAGAATCATTTGAAAGAACCAACTACATATTTATGGCTGAGTTACTCCTTTAGCTTTTGGTGTGGAAGGTTGAGCGTTCTAGTCATACTCATGACCCGTGATGTCTGTATATATGCAGACATAGACGTGTAACATCTACACACGAGTGGCTCTCAGGTTGTTAAAGAGAAAATTTGCCTTGAAGTGCTTGTTTTGGGAGACAGGTAGGTGGAACAGAAAGTACCCTATGGATTAAGACTTTAAAAAAAAAGTTACTCTGTTAAATTTTTGGCTTTCCAACTTTTACATACAGTACAATACTCAGTACTCTATATACTAAGGGAACAGCAAGGTGTTGATAAACACGATGACCTACAGTCGTATCCTGTTAGTCCCAACAGCCATGGACCATTATCTGCTGAACCAGAGTTTGCTTTAACCACAGTGCCTGATCTTTATCCTCTGACAGCAAGGAGGAAAAACATACAGCCACATTTCATTAGATAGAAGCATTGGCAAGCTTCTGACTGAATAAATGGTGACCCACCCTAATGTAGGATTTATTCTAGCATGTTTCATTTATCTGATCATGATTCTACCAATTCTGAGCCTAATTCACCCCGGTCAATGGAATTGCACCTGTTTACATCAGGGCTATTTTTGGCCCAATTCCATTGCCTGCTGATAGCCTACTTACATTGGCACACTTGCTCCAACAGCCTGGGCATTGTAAATCATCACACAAACTGCATTTGTGTTAAACTGTTGTATGGGGTCAGCAACTCTCTGTCAGACGTTAGTATCAATTTTTTCCTACATTAGTATCAAATTTTTCCTACATAAGTTGACTTTTAAGGACCTTACAGAAGAATGTGTTATTCTGCAAATAATACTAGTTTTATAGGGCAGCTGCATTTTCTGACCTCAATCTCAAGTTTCCTTTGTTATTCTTCTTCTTTTTTTTTTTTTTTTTTTTTTTTTTTTTTTTGCCATCACTTCAGCCCTCCACAAAGCAATTTATTTAGGATTCATCCAGTGCTCTGAACAGGAGTATGCTTCAATAACGAAGAGATATACAGTTCCCTAAACCCTTTGCGCCAAACCAAGGCATTCCACTGAATTCCAAATATTCAGCATTTGCAGTTTTACCAGTGAAGACCTGATTATAAAGTTTATTGCACCAGTCCTCTTTCACTGGAGATTAAACACCAAAGTATGATATCAGTGCAGAAGTAGAAAAGGAGCAAGTGTTTAGAGAACCTGTGTCCTGAAATTTAGCAATGACATTTTCTAGTTTATACATCTTACAATTTTCCATACTGGCTACCACTTTAGCATTCAACTACTTTTTAAACATGGAATATAAGTTATTTGTTATCCAGATTTATAAAAGAGCACCATTTCTCTAATGATTAGATCTTTGGTGAAAAGACGATGTTTGCGAAAAACTTTACAATGCGATGATACATATTTCAAGGGGAGATGTGTTTTAGTCTATTCCCGTTATCTCTTATTTGTTGCTATGATGTTTTATTTTACACATCCCTTTCACAAAAGCCATGCACATGAGTTAGGTGCTGCATGTTAATAGTGATACAAAACTGAAAGTTGACATTTAGGGACAGATCCTGATCTGTTTCATAGGCATAGATCCAGAGTAACTCCATTGAATTCAGTTGTTACTCCTGATTTACACCAGTGTAACTAAGATCAGAATCTGGTCCATACTAATTTAACACTAAACTTCTCTTGGCACAGTTTCATAGTGTTCCTCCTAATTATTCTACCCAGCAACTCTATGAAGAATTCCACCTTTCCTTGAGACTCAGGCCCTTGAAATACTTACAGCCCATTCTGTCAAGTATCAGGGGGTAGCCGTGTTAGTCTGTATCTACAAAAACAACAAGGAGTCTGGTGGCACCTTAAAGACTAACAGATTTATTTGGGCATAAGCTTTCGTGAGTAAAAACCTTACTACTTCGGATGCATAGAGTGAAAGTTACAGATGCAGGCATTATATACTGACACTTGGAGAGCAGGGAGTTACTTCGCAAGTGGAGAACCAATGTTGACAGGGCCAATTCAATCAGGGTGGATGTAGTCCACTCCCAATAATAGATGAGGAGGTGTCAATTCCAGGAGAGGAAAAGCTGCTTCTGTAATGAGCCAGCCACTCCCAGTTCCTATTCAAGCCCAGATTAATGGTGTTGAATTTGCAAATGAATTTTAGTTCTGCTGTTTCTCTTTGAAGTCTGTTTCTGAAGTTTTTTTGTACAATGATAGTGACTTTTAAATCTGTAACAGAATGACCAGGGAGATTGAAGTGTTCACTTACTGGCTTATGTATGTTACCATTCCTGATGTCCGATTAGTGTCCATTTATTCTTTTGCGGAGGGACTGTCCGGTTTGGCCAATGTACATGGCAGAGGGGCATTGCTGGCCCATGATGGCATATATAACATTAGTGGATGTGCAGGTGAATGAGCCCTTGATGGTGTGGCTGATGTGGTTGGGTCCTCTGATGGTGTCGCCAGAGTAGATATGGGGTCAGAGTAGGCAACAAGGTTTGCTACAGGGATTGGTTCCTGGGTTGGTGCTTTTTACAGCCCATTCTGTTACCTTAGACTCCTTTTCCCCAAATCACCTTACCAGTTATCAAGCTGTCACATGCAATCTCTTGTATTAACCAAGCTACATTTCAGGATATGGCTGATTAAGTATCACAGTAACAGGGCCATATTCGCTGCCTATTTGTTGTCCTTATGATTAGCAACATTCAATCAGATTCCACTTGCCATGGCATTGGTTCACCTACCAAGCTGTTTATGAACAGGTGTTTCACTAAACAGGCACAATTATGCCCTTCATTATGCTTTTCTTTATTTCCTGGAAGTTGGTGTCAGTGTATATAACATACATAAAGATGGCCATACTGGGTCAGACCAAAGGTCCATCTAGCCCAGTATCCTGTCTTCCAACAATGACCAATGCCAGGTGCCCCAGAGGGAATGAACAGAACAGGTAATCATCAAGTGATCCATCCCCTGTCGTTCATTCCCAGCTTCTGGCAAACGGAGGCTAGGGACACCATCCCTACCCATCCTGGCTAATAGCCATTGATGGACCTATCCTCCATGAATTTATCTAGTTCTCTTTTGAATCCTGTTATAGTCTTGGCCTTCACAACATCCTCTGCCAAGGAGTTCTACAGGTTGACTGTGTGTTGTGTGAAAAAAATACTTCCTTTTGTTTGTTTTAAACCTGCTGCCTAAACCCAGTTCTTGTGTTATGAGAAGGAGTAAATAACACTTCCTTATTTACTTTCTCCACACCAGTCATGATTTTATAGACCTCTATCATATCCCCCCTTAGTCATCTCTTTTCCAAGCTGAAAAGTCCCAGTCTTATTAATCTCTCCTCATACGGCAGCCGTTCCATACCCCTAATCATCTTTGTTGCCCTTTTCTGAACCTGTTCCAAGTCCAATTTATCTTTTTTGAGATGGGGCAACCAAGCTGCACGCAGTATTCAAGATGTGGGTGTACCTTGGATTTATATAGAGGCAATGTATTTTCTGTCTTTTATTATCTATCCCTTTCTTAATGATTTCCAACGTTCTGTTCATTGACTGCTGCTGATCATTGAGTGGACGTTTTCAGAGAACTATCCACAATGACTCCAAGATCTCTTTCTTGAGTGGTAACAGCTAATTTAGACTCCATCATTTTATATGTATAGTTGAGATACCAAGTCTGGACACTACCAGGGGAAGGAATGTAACTGAACTGAGTGGTGAAATTTAACGCTCGCTCATTGATTAGTTCCATGATTTTATTTTTAGTATTTTTAATCTTAATATTCCCAGATTGATGAAAGCACTGGGCTTCATAATCTGAGCAACATGGGGAGCCTGATCTTCTGCTGTCCATTCTGTGCCTGCTTTGTGTCTAAAAAGAGGGCTTTTGTCTTCAGCACTGATAATCCAGAACCTTTCACCAACAATAAACTCATATTTAGGGCCAGATCCTCAGCTGGGGGAGCGCCAATACAGCTGCTCTGATTTATGCCAGCAGAGAATCTGGTCCTTGTTTGTTTACATTTCACTAACACCAGCTTTACCTTTTGAAATAATGAAGAGTAACGCCATTTACTGAAAATCTGACTGCCTCATAACTATTTTAATAAGTGTGCCTGTGCATATGTATACTAAGGTTCTCCAACACTTCCCATTATAAGACCTTGTTTTTAATTGTTTATAAAATTGCCAAACTTTAACTGTTCAGGCTGAAACTAACCCGGTGGGTGGCTGCCATGGGTGGATATTTCTGGAACCACTTTCAGCTAAAATGCTTCAGCTGTTTCTGAGAATGAGACTAGGGAAAATGCATCGTTTTGCCATGTTAATAAAAACATTCTGGCAACCTTTGTTTGAGACGTTCTAGTGCCACCATGTGTTGGAGCAAGGACTTGAAGTTTTGCCAGGGGATGGCCGCTGAGCCATTGATATGCTTTTTACTGTGGAAATCCACCCAAAGTTGGCTAAATTATAAGAATTTGAGCATGTGCAAACTGAAATTTTTTTCAATAGATTTGTTAGAGCTTCGCAACTACAATCTCTGAAGATTCTGTCTTCACTGAACATGCTCCATCCCCTCACGGCTCCTTTGAGGAACCAGACTGTGCATGCACCATCATCAGAGTGACTGAGCATGCATCAGACCAGGGCTGGAGGGGTAAACTGGACTTCCCTTGTAACTGCTGCTGTGGGCCAGGGTGGCACTGGAACTGAGAGTGGGATTCCTGTGTGCTCAGTGCTGGCCTGAGCAGTATGGAGGAGGAAGGTGTCTGACCTGAATGCAGAGGGGGAAAGAGCCAGGGTAGTTAATGGGGAGAAGTAGATTGGGAAAGGGGGCCTAGAGGTGAGGGGAAGAGAGAGGAAGTGGGACTGGGAGCTGGTGGGGGAGGCTGGGGCTAGCTGGAGAAGGAGACTGACTGAGAGCCAGAGGGGAAACTGAGAAGGAAAATGAGATGGGATGGGAGGACTGTGAGCCAATATTTTTGGAGGGAAGACTAAGTTCAGATGATGAGTCCTGAGATGGAAACTAGGACTATAAACCAAAGTGGGGGTAAATGGGTGTGTGGGGGAGGAGAGACAGATTGGACAGGGAGCAAGGAGAGGGGAAACTGGAACTTGTTGGGCAAGGAAACTAGGACTGGGAGTAGAACAGAAATTGGAATGCAGACATTGAGCCTGGAGAGGCAGACTAGGACTGGCCAAGCAAGGAGACTGGAACTTTACTGAGAAGCTTGAGGAGTGGTGCAAGAACAGGTTAAGGACTATTTAGAAAAGCTGGACATGCACAAGTCCATGGAGCCAGGTCTAATGCATCCAAGGGTGCTGAGTAAGTTGGCTGATGTGATTGCAGATCCATTGGCCATTATCTTTGAAAACTCGTGGCGATCGGGAGGAGATCCCCAACAATTGGAAAAAGGCAAATATAGTGCCCGTATTTTAAAAAGGGAAGAAGGAGAATCCAGGGAACTACAGACAGGCCAGCTTCACCTCAGTCGCTGGAAAAATCATGGAGCATGTCCTCAAGGAATCCATTTTGAAGCACTTGGAGGAGAGGAAGGTGATCAGGAACAGTGAACATACATTCACCAAGGGCAAGTCATGCCTGACCAACCTGATTGCCTTCTATGATGAGATAACTGGCTCTGTGGATATGGGGAAAGCGGTGGATGTGATATACCTTGACTTTACCAAAGCTTTTGATACGGTCTCCCACAGTATTCTTCCCAGCAAGTTAAAGAAATATGGATTGGATGAATGGACTATAAGGTGGATAGAAAGCTGGCTAGATTATCGGGCTCAACGGGTAGTGATCAACGGCTCGATGTCTAGTTGGCAGCCTGGTATCGAGCAGAGTGCCCCCAGGGTCGGTCCTGGGGCCGGTTTTGTTCAACATTTTCATTCATGATCTGGATGATGGGATGGATTGCACCCTCAGCAAGTTTGCGGATCACACTAAACTGTGAGGAGAGAGTGTCCAGAGTGACCTAGACAAATTGGAGGATTGGGCCAAAAGAAATCTGAGGTTCAACAAGGACAAGTGCAGAATTCTGAACTTAGGACGGAAGAATCCCATGCACTGCTACAGGCTGGAGACCGACTGGCTAAGCGGCAGTTCTGCAGAAAAGAATCTGGGGATTACAGTGGATGAGAAGCTGGATATGAGTCAGCAGTGTGCCCTTGTTGCCAAGAAGGCTAACAGCATATTGGGCTGCATTAGCAGGAGCATTGCCAGCAGATCGAGGGCAGTGATTATTCCCATCTACTCGGCACTGGTGAGGCCACATCTGGAGTACTGTGTCCAGTTTTGGTCCCCCCACTCCAGAAAGGATGTGGACAAATTAGAGAGAGTCCAGTGGAGAGCAACGAAAATGATTAGGGGGCTGGGGCACATGACTTATGAGGAGAGGCTGAGGGAACTGGGGTTATTTAGTCTGCAGAAGAGAAGAGTGAAGAGGGATTTAATAGCAGCCTTCAACTACCTGAAAAGGGGTTCCAAAGAGGATGGAGCTAAGCTGTTCTCAGTAGTGGCGGATGACAGAACAAGGAGCAGTGGTCTCAAGTTCCAGTGGGTCTAGGTTGGATATTAGGAAACACTATTTCATTAGGAGGATGGTGAAGCATTGGAATGGGTTACCTAGGGAGGTGGTGGAATCTCCATCCTTAGAGGTTTTTAAGGCCCGGCTTGACAAAGCCCTGGCTGGGATGATTTAGTTGGGGTTGGTCCTGCTTTGAGCAGGGGGTTGGACTAGCTAACCTCTTGAGGTCTCTTCCAACCCTAATCTTCTATGATTCTGTGAGTGCAGACTGGGACTGGGTAGACAAGGAGAATAGGAATGGGATGAGTAGCTTTGGGAAAGGAAGACCGACTGTGGCAGGGAGAAATTTTGGAGGGTGGAGGGGGTGGAGTGAAGACAGGGTGGAAGGATCTGGGGTCTGTAGTGCACACTCCCCTCCAGAGCTCAATGGGAGTTAGGTGCTCAGTGGAATTTCAAGTAGTGCCTATCTGCATCTTTAATTGTTTTAAATGCCTTTAGAACAGAGGTGGGCAAACTACGGCCCACGGGCCACATCCGGCCCATGGGACCGTTCTGCCTGGCCCTTGAGCTCCCGGCCGGGGAGGCTAGCCCCCAGCCCCTCCCCTGCTGTCCTCCCTCCCCCACAGCCATGCCACCGCGTGGGCAGAGCTCTGGGCAGCAGGGCTGTGCGTCCTGCAGGGCAGCGCGGCAGCGCGTCTGGCTCCGGCCAGGCAGCGCGGCTGCCAGACATGCTGCTCTGAGCGGCATTTTAAGGGGGCGGGGAGCGAGGGGGTTGGATGAGGGGCAGAGGGTCCTGGGGGGCAGTCAGAGGATAGGGAGCAGGGGGCGGTTGGGTGGGGCAGTCAGGGGATGGGGAATGGGGGCGGGGTTGGATAGGCAAGGGAGTCCTGGGGGGCCTGTCAGAGGGTCAGGGTCTGGATAGGGGTCCGGGCAGTCAGGGGACAGGGAGCAGGGCAGGTTGGATAGGGGGTGGGGTCCCAGGGAGGCAGTTAGGGGTTGGGGGGGTCCTGGGAGGGGGCGGTCAGGGGACAAGAAGCAGGGGGGGGTCAGATGGGTTGGGGGTTCTGAAGGGGATAGTCAGGGGGTGGGTAGTGGGAGGGGTCGGATAGGGGAAAGGGGCCAGGCTGTTTGGGGAGGCACAGCCATCCCTACCCGGCCCTCCATACAGTTTTGCAACCCCGATGTGGCCCTCAGGCCAAAAAGTTTGCCCACCCCTGCTTTAGAATCTGATCTCAGACGCCATAGTGATGAGCACCATAGGAAAGCCCAGGAGGCAATTTAATATGTTGTATTTAGAGCAGGCTATGAATAATGTGCAGTTAACCCAGAGCCACACATTGAACAATGCGGATAAAACTGACTAGCAGCTCATTAAGTGAGCACCTGTGAGGGATGGCAGGCATCGATCCTAGGCCACCACTCAGCAGCTCACCTGAACAACTGGAGAAGGGAGCAAGTGAAGTGCTAGCTTGCAAAAGGCCCTGCCCACAAAGCCCCTGATTGGAAGAAATGTCCAGCACCATGGATTGGCTGGGAAGCTCTATGTAAACCAGAAAAAGGCACAAGAAGTTGTCTGAGCAACTAGTCAGAAATCCCTGACTGACTGCTACTATGGAACCTACCTACTTACCTGATTCCTGAGTCCTGCCTCTTCCTAGTCCTTGTCTTCTTTATCCCAGACTCCTGCCTCACTCCAGGTCCCTGCTCCTATGTCCCACCCCAACACTGACTCTGGCTTCTATCCCTGGGTTGGCACCCAACTCGGTCTCCGGCTCTGACCTTTGGCTTTGCTCCTGACTCTAATCATTAGGCCTGACCACCCATACCTCTCTCCCTACAGCACCATCCGCCTGTGCACTGAATGGGGCAGGGTCCTGTGGAAAGAGAACATGTGATTATAGACTGTATCATAATACATACGCACAAAAGGGCAGCAGTAAGATTGCACAGGCACCTTTAAAACTTTCTTCACTTTTGAGTGAGTGACTGCAATTTTAATATTGTTTTAAGATAGTTTTTTCTATGTAATGTGTACATAAAATGGCTGAAGATGATTTTCCAAAGGGCTACCTTTGCTCCCAGAGAAGTCATTGAGGGTCTGTCTACACTGCAGTTGGAAGCATGTCTTCCACCTTGGGTAGACAGACATGCACTAGCTCTGGTCAAGCTAGCTTACTACGAATAGCAGTGTGGCAATAGTGGCATGGCCTAGCCACATGAGCACAAGCTAGCCACCAGACCCCCTGGGTCCAAACTCGGGTGGCTAACTCATGACACAATGTCCACACTGCTATTTTTAGTGTGTTAATCCTGCTCAATCTAGCATGTCTGCCTGTCTCTCTGGCATGCTCCCAGCAGCAGTGTAAACACCCTGAATGTTTTACCATTGAGAGAGTTGTATTTAGCTACTGAAATGCAAATGTCCCCATTAGGCCATGCCCACGTGGGGGACAAAAAGGTCCTGTTTTGTACTATACTAAATATTTTTTGAAAGGCATTCCAAGCTACTCAGATTTATTTTAAACTATATCACGCAGCTCTCCACACTTTAAGTGATACTAACAATGTTTGCTGGTCTTCTCTTTTCCTCACAGCGACTGGATAAAGATGTGAAAGTCTCTCAGCACTAGATTATAAGAGGGTGCTTTGAAAGTAAGCCTGGGTGTTTTTGTCTTTTAAAATCTCTGCACAACATAAATAACATGCATCTTAATGCTTTTTCATTAGAAGTAATATAATATGTAATGTGTTCAGCCTTTTTTCTTTTAACCACAAGTGAAAGTGCCCTTAGACTTCCAGTTAAAAAATCTTAGGGTATGTCTACACTACGAGAGTAGTTCGATTTTACTTAAATCGAATATGTGGAATCGATATTGCAAAGTCGAACGTGTGTGTCCACACTAAGGACAGTAATTCGACTTTGTGAGTCCACACTAACGGGGCAAGCGTCGACATTGGAAGCGGTGCACTGTGGGCAGCTATCCCACAGTTCCCGCAGTCCCCGCTGCCCATTGGAATTATGGGTCGAGCCGCCAATGCCTTCTGGGTAAAAAAATGTGTAGAGGGTGCTTTTGGGTAACTGTCGTCATCCGTCCGTCACTACCGACCTCCCTCCCTCCCTGAAAGCGCCGGCGGGAAATCAGTTCGCGCACTTTTCTGATCAGTGACAGCGCGGACGCCACAGCACTGCGAGCATGGATCCCACTGCAACCATCGCTGCAGTTGTGGCCGTTCTCAACACCTCGCAGCTTATCATACACCTTTCCCTGAGGCAGATGCAGAGAAATCGGGCGAGGAGGCTACGGCACCGCCGTGAGAGCCTGAAGTCGGAGAGTAGCACAGAGCTGTCAGAAACCACGAGCCCCAGCGCCCAGGACATCACGTTGGCAATGGGTCATGTGGATATCGTGGAATGGCGATTCTGGGCCCGGGAAACAAGCACGGACTGGTGGGACCTCATAGTGCTGCAGGTCTGGGACGAATCCCAGTGGCTGCGAAACTTTCGCATGCGAAAGGGGACTTTCCTCGAACTTTGTGAGTTGCTGTCCCCTGCCCTGAAGCGCAAGGACACCCGGATGCGAGCAGCCCTGACTGTCCAGAAGCGAGTGGCCATAGCCCTCTGGAAGCTTGCAACGCCGGACAGCTACCGGTCAGTCGCGAACCACTTTGGTGTAGGCAAATCTACCGTGGGGGTTGTTGTCATGCAAGTAGCCAACGCAATCGTTAAGGTACTGCTCTCAAAGGTAGTGACCCTGGGAAACGGCCAGGTCATCATAGATGGTTTCGCCACGATGTGATTCCCAAAATGCGGTGGGGCTATAGATGGGACTCACATCCCTATCCTGGGACCGGACCACCAGGCCAGCCAGTACATTAACAGAAAGGGCTACTTTTCAATGGTGCTGCAAGCACTGGTGGACCATAGGGGACGTTTTACCAACATCAACGTCGGATGGCCGGGCAAGGTTCATGACGCTCGCGTGTTCAGGAACTCTGGTCTGTTTACACGGCTGCAGGAAAGTATTTACTTCCCGGACCCCAAAACAACTCTTGTGGATGTGCAGATGCCTACAGTGATCCTCGGGGACCCAGCCTACCCGCTAATGCCCTGGCTCATGAAGCCCTATACTGGCGCCCTGGACACAGAAAAAGAACTGTTCAACTACCGTCCGAGCAAGTGCAGAATGGTGGTGGAGTGCATCCGGGAGGCTTTGAAAACAAGGTTCCAGACTGAGCAGGGTAACCAGTGACTGTTAAGTTTGTGGACACAGAAGCTGAACCTCCAGTTACATACCCCCTTCACCCCCTTCCCAAAAAATAAAATCAGTTCTATTTTGTCAATGAACACCGTTGTCTTTATTACTGTTTTCGCGGGAATGTTTTAAACCGGGGACGCAGACAGTGGCGGGGGGCGGGTTTAGTGTTCTGATGCAAATGATGCTTCTAAACTCCAGGAATGACAGGCTCCGCAGTGGTGCACTGGTTGTTTCAACGGAGCCTGCCATCACTCCTGGGCAGAACTGCGTGTATGTGTCAGCTATGTGAGTTTCTGCCTGGGGGAGGAGGGTTACAGATCCCCTGCTGCGTGGCTCTGTGATCCAGGATAAGGACTGCAGCATAAGATCTGTAACTGCCCTCCCCCGCCACAAAGTAACCTGACTGAAACAGTAATGAACAGAAACATATTTTTTATTAACAACCAGACAGGAAACTGGGGGGTGAAAGTCGGACGGGGGCTTGGGTGAGGCGGGCAGGAAAGGACTTTTCAAATTTTGGGGAATGACAGCCTTCTGGTGCTTGAGCAGTCTGCAGGGGTGGAGTGAGAGTTTTCACGGACTCTGCCACCCCTCCTTCTTTGGACTTTGGGAGAGGGGGGTATGGGACTTGGTGGCGGGGGACTGCGGTTCCTGATAGACTGCAGCGGGGCTCTGTCCTCCTGCCTCCGTTCCTGCAGAACATCAACAAGGCGCCGGAGCGTGTCCGTTTGCTCCCTCAGAAGTCCAAGCAGCGTTTGAGTCGCCTGCTGGTCTTCCTGCCCGCCACCTCTCCTCACGTTCCATGTGTGTCCGGTGCATTTGTGACAAATTCTCCCTCCACTAGTTCTGCTGTGCTGCCTGGGCTCAGGAGCAGCCCATTAGTTCTGAGAACATGTCCTCTCGCGTCTTCTTCTTTCTCCGCCTAATGTGCGCTAGCCTCTGGGAGTGTGATGCCAAGCTGGGTTAGGAGACAGTTGCAGATGTGGCTGTGGGAATGAGGAAAAGGCAGTGAATTCCTCCGAAAGATAAATGTGGTTGTGAATCAAGAACATAGTTTTTCTCTGTGAACAAGACCATGAACCACACCTATCACATGCGCACTCCGGACAAGGTCGAATTTTCGAACCTCGCCTTCAGTGCCTGGGCTTTTGCACTGCCGATCTGGGAAGCGGGGCAGGACACGGTACTCTCTGTAGCAGGCAAACATGGTAAGCCGTAGACTTGTGGCTGCTTAAAACTGTAGGAGTACCACTGGCCTCCTTTCACATTGAAAGCACTGCCAGTCTGTGCTGCCAGCAATCGGCCAAGCAGGAACTCTGGCCCTGTCCCACCCCCTCGCGGATGAGCCAGGGAAAGATCCCTGTATGCTGCCCCTCTCCCGCCCCCACCGCGTGGCTGTAAACCAGCGGTCACAGTTCTGTAAAGGAACTTGTTGCAAGCAGTCCCAATACTAACAGTCCCCTACCTAATTCAAAGCAGGTCATCATGAGCGACATAACTCTCATGAACATCCCGGACACCGAGATCCAACGGATGCTTCGAGAAAGCCTGCAGAGACCGGGGCCCTATGCCGCCATGCTATGCAAGGCAATGATACCGGAGTACCTGCTTGTCTCCTGGCGCGGGAACGTCTCCTACTTCGGAGGACCAAGTAAAGCCGCTCTCCCCAGGAACCTGATGAACAGGCTATCCCATTACCTGCAGCAGAGCTTTGTGGAGATGTCCGTGGAGGACTACTGCTCTATCCCCGGACATATAGACAGGATTCTAATATAGCTGCAGTAGCAGGCACTAAAGAGTGGAGCAGCTTGGGCAGCACAATCATGCAGAACCGGACACTATTTGATTTTTGTTTTTAAATAGTTGTTACTGATTACTTAAGCGCCCAGGGGGAAGAAATCATGATTCACAGATTGTTGTTAGTATTAATATTCAAGTTTTGTAAAAAATAAAGGTTAATATGTTTAAAGCACTTACCGCTTGATCCTTCGCCTGAATCTGTGTCCAGGTTACATGCTGGGGAGGGTTGGTAGGGGATCTCTGTAACGGTGATGAAGAGCTCCTGGCTGTCGGGAAAATCAGCTTGGTAAGCGCTGTCGACTGCCTCGTCCTCCTCATCTCCTTCCTCCTCTTCCCCGTCCGCTGAGGAACCGGCCGTGGACAATATCCCATCCTCAGAGTCCACGGTCAGTGGTGGGGTAGTGGTGGCGGCCGCAGCAAGGATGGAATGCAGTGCCTCGTAGAAACGGGATCTGTGGGGCTGGGATCCGGAGCGTCCGTTTGCCTCTTTGGTCTTCTGGTAGCCTTGTCTCAGCTCCTTGATTTTCACGCGGCACTGCGTTGCATCCCGGCTGTAGCCTCTCTCTGCCATGGCTTTGGAGATCTTCTCGTAGATCTTAGCATTCCTTCTTTTGGAGCGCAGCTCTGAAAGCACGGACTCATCGCCCCACACTGCGATGAGATCCAAGACTTCCCGATCAGTCCATGCTGGGGCCCTCTTTCTATTAGATTGCACGGCCATCTCTGCTGGAGAGCTCTGCATCGTTGCCACTGCTGCTGAGCTCACCTCGATGTCCAAAGAGGAACTGAGATTCAAACTGCCCAGACAGGAAAATGAAAATGAATTCAAATTTTCCCGGGGGTGTGGCTGGTCAGAGCATCCGAGCTCGGACTGCTGTCCAGAGCGTCAACAGAGTGGTGCACTGTGGGATAACTCCCGGAGCTATTACCGTCGATTTCCATCCACACCTAGCCTAATTCGATATGGCCATGTCGAATTTAGCGCTACTCCTCTCGTTGGGGAGGATTACAGAAATCGATTTAAAGAGAGCTTTATGTCGAACTAAATGGCTTCCTGGTGTGGACGGGTGCAGGGTTAATTCGATATAACAGCGCTAAAGTCGACATAAAAGCCTAGTGTAGACCAGGCCTTAGTATTTTTAGCAGAGTTAGACACGACTTTTATTTCTCTTCCTATAATTAAAATCCTTCTGCTTGCCCCATTAACCTTCTGTGTGGCTACTTACTGGGTGCTTGCCTTAAGAAACATTTGAACAGCCTAGCACAGAGATAAAGGCATATTCTACAATGAAACAACTAAAATGTATTAATTATTCAACAAGGCATTTAGCATTTGAAAAGCATCATTAACCATTAGACTTGTTAAAGGTCCCCTGTTTTTGTAGGAAATGTGGAGGGGGTTGATATGTTTAAGCACACCATTAAATCCAGCTAACTTTACTTTGCTTTTGTGACCATAAAAAAAAAAAAAAATCTGCAAGCTGTTGATTTCTGAAATTGCATTGTGTGCTCTTTTACGTAAAACCAATTAAAACGTGCATAACCCAATTACAAACTATTCCCTTAGAGCAAATTTTATATTTAACTGAGCCAGGATGCATCAGCTGTGAGACAGGGCCCTATATTTGCAAACAGGAGCTGTGTAATGGCTCAAGTGGTCAAATAAATATGCTGATTGTTTTGTCTCTTTCTTCATGCACTGTGTATATTTGGATCAGAACCAGCTACTTTCTGACGTGTCAGGTAACTGAGTTTTGCCTCCGCCACCTAAGCAGAATATCTAGGACAGAGGTTCCCAAACTTGTTCCACTGCTTGTGCAGGGAAAGCCCCTGGCGGGCCAGGCCGGTGTGTTTACCTGCCACATCCGCAGGTTCAGCCGATTGCGGCTCCCAGTGGGTAAATTTAAGGGGGAAATGTCATTTCTGACGTTGATTGGAAAAAAATCTGGCTGAATGATCTCCTGGGACTGTTGCAAAATGGCATTTCCTTTCCTCTGCTCTTTTCTACCCCTCTGTATTCAGATGCTGTCACCCTCACTACAGGCTTATTGGTGCTGCTTACCAGATTAAAATGGATAACTGAGATTTCTTAGCATTTGCCTGTACTCAGGTCATTCCTTCCTGAGTACACACTACAATACCAGCATATTGACTGCATAGGCAATGCTGCCGGGCACAAAACAGTGTGGGGAGTAACTGGCCTTGCCTTATGAACTTTAAGCCAAAGTTATGCTGCCATTAGCTGCCCCTTGGATCCAATGAGATTGCCATGGCATCTATGTATGTGTGGGCGGTACCCAATTTTATGACTTTAAATGATGTGCCTTTCCCTTGTAGACAAGTTCCTGAGCTTAAGCAGGCAATGAAAGCTTCTCTGTACTAATGAAATGCCCAAGTCCTAATGGATTTGTAGGTTTCATAGCTGCATACCTTCAACATTACTTTATAGTGCAGAATGCTGGGGAATGAGAAAGTATGACATGTCCAAACTGTCTTCATTCCATACAACCTGCCTCGGAAAAAATCCTCCGTATCTTTTGGCCCAAAACAATCTCAAACCAAGATCTATTGACACAGTGCAACCAAGAGGATATGAACGCCATCATTGCCAGGAGGCATTGGAAATGGACTGGCCATGTGCTTCGGGTGGAAACTGATTCCATCACCAGAGTACCAGTAAGATGGACACCTGAAGGCAAGCGAAAACGAGACCACCCGAAAACAACATGACGAAGAGCTGTGGAAGCCGAGCTGAAAACCTGGGGCACAGCTGGGGAACCATTGAAAGACTTACCAGAAACAGACAGGCGTGGAGGAGCTTCATCACTGCCCTAAATGCTAGAGGCGTAATGAGAACATGATGATGATGATGATGATGATATCAGATTAAATCTGCATTTCTACTGATAAAAAATACAAGTCACTACTAATAGGTTTTCAGATTGCATTAGCAAAAATACATCTAAATTGTATGCTGTGTCTATAAAAAATGAAGAGGGCGAAAAAGTCACTAACACATTATGATGGATTCAAAAACTTGTCTTCAGGGGTGAAAGTAACTTAAAGGACTTCCCGGTACTCCAGAGTCCTGCGGAGGGGGCGGGGCCTCAACTGGAAGAGGCGTGGTCCCTACCGGAAGAGGTGGGGCCTTTAAATCCCGGGGCTTTTAAATCAGGATTTAAAGGGCTTGGGGATCTGGCTGAAGGTAGGAGCCCCGGGCCCTTTAAATCACCCCCGGAGCTACCAGCTGCAGAGGTGGCTGGGAGCCCTGGGGTTTGGGCAGGGGTGAAAGTAATTTACATTTCTTATCCATATGGTCCAATCGCAAGCAACCCACCTCTTCTACCTACTTCATGGATTCCCTCCCATTGCATGACATAGATATAGAAAATAAAGCTGCTACTACTACTAAAAATACTGTCTGTAATAAAACTTTAATATTGGAATAAACCTGAAAAAGTGAAAACTCACTGTCACATTTTTCTCCGTGTCTTCCCTCCTCCTCCTCCAGCCAGGTTGCTGATGCTAGGCCGTGCTTTCCCCCGGCCTGGCACTCATCAGCGGCTGCAGGGGCTCCCCTCTAGCTTGGAGCAGGGAGACTGGCTGAGAGGGAGAAACAAGCCTACCCCCTGCATAAGAACAGTTTAAACTCAGCTGTTCCCTGCGCAGTTCAGCCTCTGGGGTTAGGAGCCGTTTCTGGCATCCTTGTTAATTTCACTCCTAGTTGTTGGAGGGGGAAGGTGTGTGTGACCACAGCAGGGGAAGTTCTTTTCTGCCCCCTGGATGAGGGGATCTCCAATACTACTACAATACAATAGTAGGGGCTGGTTGCTGGGGTCGGGGCAGTCGGCGGCAGGCTGCAGCTGCATTGTTTGTGACACACACATTCATACACATACATACTGTATGTATTACTGTCCTGTGGGGAAGGTGCCAGTGCCCTTTTAAGGGGTGGGGGGGGGAGACAAGTGTTTCTGGGCTAACACCTCAGGAACTTCTGCTTAATGTGTGCTGCTTAATGGAGTCTGTCCTTCCCCGGGGGGCTGTTGGTCCAACTCCTACACTGAAGAGCTATCTTTTTTGAGAAATCCATCTATACTCTACCTATACATTTAGAACATACCTGGATCAGAATAGATTTAGATCTGTGAAGCAAGACAAGAAGATTTTGTTTTCCCAGGAAAACATTCATGTGGATGTTCCAAAGTTAGCTTTTGAGTGCCATACCCCCACGTGGTGGGAGCCAGGGGGGCAAGGGACTGCGTTGCACCATGCCCACCAGTGCCCCACTTTCCCTAGATCCTCCCTATTTCCTAGCAAGTCAGATATCAAGGATTTTTTAATCTCCCTTCCACGCACATAAAAGAGTGCAGGGGGCACACCAGTGGGTGGCTAGTAGTAGGGGAAGGCAGGGCAGGGGTGAATGAAGGACAGCTGGAATAGCCTTCATGAAATATACAAGATACTTGCAGAAAGTTTTGTCAATTTCAGCCTCTGCACTCTGCAGGCAGGGCAAAACAAAAAGAGATCTGAGATTGCGCCCTATGTTCTTATGCAGGCAGCTAGAGGGGAGAGCCCCTGCTGAGTGGGGGTTGGGGAGGATTTAAGCTGTGCAGCCAAATGCTTGTATTTGTTGTGTATATTAGTATTGGAGAGATCCCCTCATCCCAAGGGCAGAAAAGAACTGCCCCTGCCCAGGGCCGGCTCCCAAAAGCTGCGATCGCGATCTGCGGCGGCAATTCGGCGGGAGGTCCTTCGCTCCGAGCGGGAGTGAGGGACCGTCCGCCAAATTGCCGCCGAATAGCTGGACGTGCCGCCCCTCTCCGGAGTGGCCGCCCCAAGCACCTGCTTGGCAAGCTGGTGCCTGGAGCCGGCCCTGCCCCTGCCATGGTCAAACACACCCTCCCCCCAGCAGCTGTGAGTGAAATTAACAAGGATGCCAGAAACGGCTCCTAACCCGGGGGGCTGAACGTTGCAGGGAACAGCTGAGAGTTTAAACTATTCTTATGCAGGGGGAGGCTTGCTTCTCCCTCTCAGACAGTCTCCCAGCTCCCTGCTGCAAGCTAGAGGGGAGCCCCTGCAGCCACTGCTGCTGAGTGCCAGGCAGGGGGAAAAGCACGGAGCCTAGCGTCGTCAGCCTGGCTGGAGGAGGAATCAGACTGCACCTTTCCTTACCGGTCCTCCGTACCAGCTTACTTTCACCTCTGCTTGTCTTTTCTGAGACTTGTAAGAATATCATTGGGTAGCTCTCAAAGGCTGCTGCTGAAACTGAAGGCTGATTTCCACTGTCCCAGTGAAACAAGTGCAGATAGTTTCCCTGCTTGATAGCAGCCCCATGAGTTGTTCTGCACATACTGCCTGATCCAAAGCCCATTGAAGCCAATGGAAAGACTCCCACTGACTTCACAGGCTTGGACCGGGCCTACACATGATAAATGTAGGACTTTGATCCCGGAAACTGCCCCGTGTAGGTGGAGCTGTGCCCCCACATGAAGTCCAGTTGATTTAAATGGGTCTCCAGCACACTTTTTTCCCCCCAGAAAGTTACAGCCCTAGAGCATTTTCCCCCTGTGTTACATGTATTACTACATGTCAAGTATTCTACTACAGAGATGTTCACACTGTAGGTGGTCAGGTGAAATTCATATGGCATAGTTAGAATGCATCATATTTTACCACATCACATGTATTATTTCAGAATGTAGCAGTTGCCATGTAATTCCTCTGGCCAGACCTTGCTGACACCACTCCTTCAACACAGGAGCTGTCTGGTTGAAGTTAGAGAGTAAACACTAGGCATCCCATGATGGTTGTGGGATCAGGCCCCACAATTTGTGCCCGGTGGATTAATTAATTAATATTTGACCAGTTCTTTGCAAACTTGTTAAGTGCTGTGTATGCGCTAAAGATTTGGAGGATTATTCTTTGGAAGAGGGTTGAGGGAGATGACACATGAGACTAAAGCCAAGACTACTGCAGACACCTCATGAGCATTCTGTCTCCGTTGCATTTTTTAAAATTCTTCCATTCGTTTGTTTTCATACCGAGCTAAAGAGATGCCATTTCCCATTTAGATCAGGGTCCTCCTCTTTCCTGGCTTGCTCATACATTGAAGTTTACTGTTGAGTCTAAGGAAACTTTTAGAAAGGAAGGAAGGGAGATAGATGAATTATGGCACTTGAAGTCAGAGGGAAAATTCTAAAAGGAAAATGTAATTAAGAAATAAATTGAAAAGCGGATGCACCTGTGATACAGTGGCCAGAAACGATTATTTTAGAGAGAAAATGATTGCAGGCAGCTTAATTCTATTTCATTCCCTCACTCTAGGGATTTGGGCTGTCTGCTCATTTATTTGGATATAAAGCAAACCTTTTCTGCTTTCTTTGTTAGTTGTAATGAGTATTATTTTGTTGCAGCATTTTAATTAAGCACCATCACATCCATGTAAGTATCTCAGTACATTTAGGACAGTGGAACTCTCCTCTGTTGCTTTTCAGATGCACTTGGCATTTGTTTTTTTCGGTCCTTGCTATTAAGTGTTCTGTAAATACACAAATGGGGAAAAGTAAGTTTATCTGCTGGGAAAAAGCGCCAAGGTTTTTGTAAATCCAAGGCTCTTCAAAGAGAGCGAATGGTTTGGAGGAAATTCAAAAGACAGTACATCTCAGAGTCAGTGGGGCTATGTTTTAATGATCGTGTGTAAGGCAGGAGAAGAAAGGACAGAAAAAAGAGGCAGCAAAAATGGTAAATGACATTGACACAAAGTATGCAGTGTTGTTGTAGCCATGTAGGTCCCATGGTATTAGAGAGACAAGGTGGGTGAGGTAATATCTTTTATGGGACCAACTTCTGTTGGTGAGACAAGCTATCAAGCTTACACAGAGCTCTTCTTCAGATCTGGGAAACGTACTAAAAGTGTCAGAGCCCAATACAAGGTGGAACAGATTGTTTAGCAGAAGTAGTGAATGCATATTTCAAAGGACTATTCAAGGTGAAGTGATCCATTAATACCACTCCAGTCATAGGGGGAAAGGTTGTTAGTGGCTTACAGATTGTTGTAATAAGCCATAATTCCAGTGTCTCTATTCAGTCCATGATTTTTAGTGTCTAGCTAAGCTATGAATTTAAGCTCCAAGGCTTGTCTTTTACGCAGGTTTCCTTTCAGGATGAGGACTGAGCGGCCAGGTATAGAGAGATCACTTTGTGAAAAGTGTTCACCCACAGGTGATAGGGGATTTTTGTCTTTTATCATTTTCCTGTGAGTTCATTTGAGAAGTGTAATGGTTGTCTGGTTTCAAAGATGTTGTTGGGGCATTTAGTGCACTGGATGAGGTACATCACATGTTGTGATAGGCATGTGTAGGATCTTGAAAGGTGAGTTGTGGGGGGTGTATATCATTGTAGAAGTGGAGATTGTCTGCAGGTTTTGCATCTGTTGTTCTGGCAGGGTCTGGCGCCGCTTTGAGTTGGTGTGTCCTGGTCTGTGGGGTGCTTGCTTCTGATGATGAGCTTGGAGTGGTTGATGGTACTTACACTGTGGTCATCATCATGGTACGGTGCCCTTAGAGTGACAGCCTGAAATTAAGTTAACTGTATTGTGACACTCTGTACCTCGGGGGAACTCCCTGAACCCCCATGTTCATCCTTACAATATAATTGTGTGGTATCAATGCAAAGTTTGTCATGTCGGGTGTCTTCGGAAGGCTCATGATGCACTTAGCATTGTTGTTATAGTAATGTTATAGCTTGTAATTACATGTGTATAGTTATGAGGCTAAAAATATGTCCTCATGGCTTAAAACAAGCCCAGGCAAAAACTCTCTAGGAGCAGAGGCCCAGGCAAAACTCTCCAGGAGCAGAGGGGCAGTTCACACCTCATCAGGGCATGTATGGGACAAACCCAGCCCAGCCTCACAGGAACAAAGGACACTGGCCTAGGCAGCAACAAAGGATTTGTTGGACTCTCCAGTGAGTCACCCCCCTTCCCTTGGTCAGTTTGAGGACTACAATGAGGTAATGCTTACCTGACTCTGAAGGGGCGGGGGAAGCCAAAAGGGAAGAAAGGACATGATAAAAGGGAGAAACGTTTGCCATGCTTGCTCTCTCTTCCACCTCCATCTACAGATACCACCACCACCACCACCACCACCACCACGAAGCGCTGATCAAAGTGGAGAGCCTGGCTGAAAGGCAGCCAGCCAGCCTGTGGTGAGAAGCATCTAAGTTTGTAAGGGCACTGAAAGTGTTAAGATCAGCTTACAATGCATTTTGCTTTTATTTCAGGGCTTTGGAGTGGAGCCTGGAGCTGGAGCGCAGAGCAGCTCCGGAGCAGTGGAGCTGCAAGTTTTTGCCTGGAGCTGGAGTGGAGCAGGAGCACAGCTCCAAAGCCCTGTATTTCATTTGATCAAATACGACTTATTGTGCTTTGACTTATAATCTCTTAAAATCTATCTTTGTAGTTAATAAATCTGTTTCTTTATTCCACCTGAAGCAGTGCGTTTGGTTTGAAGCGTGTCAGAGACTCCCCTTGGGATAACAAGCCTGGTACATATCAATTTCTTTGTTAAATTGACAAACTCATAAAAGCTTGCAGCGTCCAGCGAGCATAACTGGACACTGCAAGATGGAGGTTCCTAGGGTTGTGTCTGGGACCGGAGATATTGGCTAGTGTCATTCGGTTGCACAATCCAAGCAGCGGCTGGCAAAAAGTACTCACTCACGTAGCTGGGAGCAGGTTACATGCCAGAGGCTGTGCGCGAACAGCCTAGGAGTGGGGGTTCTCACAGCAGAGCAGGGTAAGGATGGCTCCCCGAGTCGAGGATTGGAGTAACCCAGCAGATCACTGGTCCGGATAACACCAGGTGAATGTTATATGTATATAATTTGGGATACTAGCCCAGCCTTACAGCTTCACTGTAGCACTTCACTGTCACTGCTGAAGAAGAGAATGCTCCTCCTTTTGCAGGGACTGGAAGCAAGATCCTATCAGGGACAGCAGCCTATCCAGCTGATTCTCCTTAGGACAAGGCACTGCTATTGGCCACATCTTGAACCATTATGTTCTCTCGGAACACTTCCTAGCCCACGACTTTCTCTAGAGTTGCTGCACATCTTGGGTTCTCGTGTGTGTGTGTGTGTGTGTGTGTTTTATTTGCCGAGCTTGTATGAAATCTCTGATGATAATGAATTTTATATTGCCAGTAAGGCTGCCTGAAAGAAAAAATGTTCCCGTCTTCCAGCTAGACTTCTACATGAAATTGTTCTCCCTTTGTATAAACCTCCGTAAAGAAATGGGGACATGTCCAGCCTGATAGTTACAAAAATGATTTCACCATCTTCTAAAGCAAATGTTGTGTAACACAAGCAAACAGCTGTTAAATAGATCAGAAAATAACAGCTCTCATAAATGCTTTTGACTCACAACTCCTGAAAAGCACCTCTAATAAGGCCTGCACTGTTCTTTTCTGTGATGATACATATTTTATCAACACAACCTTACCAGCAGGAAGGAGGCTGAATGCTGGGTAATCCCAGAAGGGAGTCACAGGAGAAGACAGTCGTGAATGTGATGATGTTAGTCGGACTATCAGGTTTTATTAAATTGAAAATATGTGTTAAAAGTACAGTTGAAAACATAACTTTGCTGCAATTCATTATTTCTTATACTCTTAGGCCTGGTCCACACTAACCCCCCACTTCGGACTAAGGTACGCAAATTCAGCTACGTTAATAACGTAGCTGAATTCGAAGTACCTTAGTCCGAACTTACCGCGGGTCCAGACGCTGCAGGCAGGCTCCCCCGTCGATGCCGCGTACTCCTCTTGCCGAGCTGGAGTACCGGCGTCGACGGCGAGCACTTCCGGGATCGATCCCAGAACATCGATTGCCTGCCGCCGGACCCGGAGGTAAGTGTAGACGTACCCTTAGGTATTTCTTCAGTGTTCATCACTGTAATTAACTGAATTTACAATACTGATAATTCCCCCACCCCCAAACCCTCCTATGAAAAATGTACACACATTAGGAGTCAGTATAAATGCATCAGAATCTGTTCTGATCTGAAGTACCGTCAGTATACTGAAGTATTGTTTCCTCCGCCACAGAATAAATGGTAGGTCCTCACTGGATCCTGGAAATGCTTTAACCAATTATTCTGGGAATTGGATGTGGTTGAAAATTTTCCAGGGGAATGTTTTCCTGCCGGAAAATGTCATTACGGTAAAATTAAAAGTTTCCAAGGGAATGTGTCAATTTTGACAACATTTTTGTTTTGAAAAAAAAAAATCGAAACAAAGCTTTCCTTTATTGGAACAGAACATGTTTGGTGTTTGTTTCAAAATGACTTAATTAGACGTTTGTTTTATATTAATTTTAAAATCAAGTCAAAGTTGGAATGAAATGTTTCAGTTGTCCCAAACCAAACATTTTAAAAAATGGTTTTTGTGTGTTTTCATTCTAATTCAGAACAAAAACACATTTTGAAATTGCAGCATTTCCCCTGGAACAGAACTTCCAGTCCCTCACAGATCTGCTGGGCGTTCTCTTTCTTCCTACTGCAAACACCGACCTTGAGTCCCATTAGATATAGACAGTGATATAGGGGGAAATCCTGCAGCACGGGCTCAGATCCTTTCTCAGGCAATACTCCCACTAACACCAGTGCGTGAAATGCCCAAGTACCTGATGTGCTCTCTGGACTGAAAGGCTCACTCCCCTTGAAAGGCTGGGAGGACACGCCAGCTGCTGCTTCTGAGATGGATGCAAGCTGAGCACCATGGCCACCAGGCCAATGACCATCCACCCTCTCATCACCTTCTGTAGGATGGCACCACTCCACTCTCCTAGGGACTGACAGATAGGCGGGCCCTCCTGAACTAAAATCTCTTCTCTGCAGTCTACAATGCGGCCATCAAATTACGCAGGGGCTGAGAGGAATATATTTTTAACCAACATAGTCCTAATTAATGAACCAAATGAGTCTGGCCCTTCTGTACTGGTGGTATTGCTGCATAATAGAGCCCTTGAGTCTAACAAGTGTCCTGTATCTGTCTTGGATACTAGGGTGATGGGCCATATAAGTACCTAAGTGCCTCACAGTCTTTACTATATTTAGCCTCACAGCATGCCTGTAAAGTAGAGCAGTGCTATTATCCCCATTTGTAACCGAAGTACAAAGAGCCTAAGTGACTTACCCAAGGTCCAGAGCAGGGACTTAAACCTCCATCTCCCACAGCCTAGGCTGCTGCCCTAGCCACTGGGCCATCCTTCCAGTCCTCCCATGCTATATTCTTGAAGCCTGACAATAGAATCTCTCAGCCCAGATTCCTGAACGAGGGCGCCCACTTCTGTGGCAATACAAAACAAAGAGTCTTAAAGTCGGGAGCTTAGAAATGGGAAATCAGCCTGTTCAAAGTCCCATTTTTCCAGTTTCAGATTTCTTGCATGGAGAGTGCTTTTTGTCTACTGTTTTTATGGGTCTGTGGTGACAATGGGGTGTTGGCTAAATCAATTACAGGTAAAAATCTATTTTTGACATTTCCCCTGGGACCGATTGGTAACAGCCTCTTCTATTTAAAAGTAAGTCTAGAAGTAGCCACCAAGGCTAAGATTTTCAACAGTGACTTTTGGTGCCCCAATTTTTTGGGATCCCAACCAGTGGGGTAATGAGGGCCCTGGTGCAAGAATAGGTTAGGGGCCCCATTCCTGATTCCAAAATCTAAAGTTTTGCTTACCGCCCCCATCCCATCCCCCACACTCCCCACTCACCCCTAATTCACCAACAACTCAGCCCTCTTACCCCCTCACCAACTGTCCTGGGACCTTCCTGGCTACTTACTGGTGCCCCCGGCTTAGCATTCTGCTCCCATCCTGATTTAGGGTGACTCCTCCTAATCCTGGCTGCCCAGTAGCGCCATGTGCTCCCATCATCTGCCCCACACTCACACTGCACCACCCCTCTGTCATGATGGAGGAGTGGCTGGACCAATCCTGAGCAGTGCTGTGAACCCATTGTAATGATACTCACTCAAATTTGGCCCAGATGCCCCACCATCATGATGGAGGCATGGCCGGGCCAAACCTGAATGGTGCTGCAACCTGGCAGCATGCCCAGTTGCAATGCCACTCAAATGTGGCCCCCACTGCCCCTCCATCAATGGAGGGGCACCAGGACCAAATTTGAGAGAATGTCTTGTTACCCTGTGCACCAGGTGAAGGGCGAGAGAGTTGCACTGTTTGGCTGGGCCCCCATAACCACATGGGTCCTGCCGTGACTGCACCACTTGCACTATTGTAGCTATGCCATTGTACCCAACTTGAGCCACATTAAAGGGGCCTGAATCTTCAGAGACTGGGTGTTCAGCACCCTATAAAGCACCCAAAATCACTAGTCACTTTTGGAAATCTTGGCTTAAGTTTCAGCTTTCCTCCATACTGGTACCTTGTTTACTCCTGGGGAATCCTGAGCCACTGTACACACGGCAGAATTCATATGTTCCGCAGATTTTTTTTTTCTCCACAGAAAATACGTTCTGCTGGAGAGGCGCTGCAATTTTGCCTTTCGCCCACCAGGGGATGCTGTGGTGCCAGAACAGAGGCAGCTGGCTCACAGCTCACCAGCCATAGCAGTCAGTACCCAATAGGGAGAGAGCAGAGGCTGCATTCCTCACAGCGCCCTGCCCGCGGGGCCAGGTGAGGAGCATGGGATATGGAGGGGGACAGACAGAGTGGGGCCCTCTGGGCTGCTGTGGGGGGGGTCACATAGACTGGGGTTCAGAAGTGCTAGTTGCGGGAACAGACTGGAGCAAGGGCTAAATGGGAGCAGGGGTGATGGGACACATGAGGATGGGGGAAGGGAATGCAGGGACATATGGGGAGAGAGAGCAGGGGATGACTGGGGATTCAGGGACACATGGGGGAGGGGTGCATGAGGACAGGGGAGGGGGTGCAGGGACACATGGGTGGGGGAGGTGGTGCAGAGCCACATGGGGATGGGGGACAGGGAGTTGTTGAGTGGGGGTGCAGGGACATTGGGGGCAGGGGTTCTCCCATCCACACCCAACAAACCTCCAGGTTCACTCCCAGGCTCCTTCCCAGCAATTATTTCCCTGTCCCCCAGCTTCTCTGTTACCCCTGACTCCCCCAAGCCTTTGACTGCTTCTGAGGGGTGTGGGAAATACATTTCTGTATTGTAGTTTAAATGAATTATTAATCAAAGATCTGTGTTAATATGCCCAGTAAGGAATCTATTTGTCAAAAAACATTTCCTGAATCTTTTTTGTTGTCTCAATTGTTACAGACATACTTGTTGACAGGTATTTTGAAATAAATTACCAAAATAATGGAAACTGCATGATTATAGAGTTATTTTGACAAGTAAAATATTCAGAATTTTAAAATATTGTGCGCAGAATTTTTAATTTTTTTGGTGCAGAATTCCCCCAGGAGTACTTTTCTCGGACATTAATTTCATGTTACTCATGTGCATGGAATAATAATTTCTCCAAATTCTAAGGCACAGTTATATTTCCTGATCAATCTAGTCCAAAATAAAGTAAAGTGTAGTGACTTGTCACCTGACAGCATTCTGCCATAAATCAATGTGATCTGCACTACAATAAATTGATGAAATCATAGTCTCACAATCTCACCAGTCCCACTTCCTATTAACTTAGTACTAGGAACAGAAAGGTCACATATTTATTTGCGATACAAACCGTTATCATGAGACTCCATGTACCCCAGTGAAAAAGAACCAACATACACCTGTATCAGCTGATCTCCGCAGGAGTCGGATTTCTCTGCCTATGAAATAAAGCTTTATCTTAGAGTGGCTTGAAAATATTTAGATGGACAGTTTTTCACCGGAGAATGCAGTTTTGTCACAACTGAAATTTTGCAGGAGCATGTTTCTGATTAAATATGTGACGTGAAAAAATCTAAACCAATTGTTTAGACTTTCTTATCTCTATTTGATAATGTAAAAACTTTTCATTTTAACTTCATCTTTTTGATTCATTTTGCTTTGACTTGTGTTATATTAAAATTGAATTATATAATGCACCTCTTACCCGATATAACGTGACCCGATATAACACGAATTTGGATATAATGCGGTAAAGCAGTGCTCTGGCGGGGGGGAGGCTGCGCACTCCGGTGGATCAAAGCAAGTTCGATATAACGCGGTTTCACCTATAATGCTGTATGATTTTTTGGCTCCCGAGGACAGCGTTATATCGAGGTAGAGGTTTATTTAATATTGTTTTACATTATCATGTGAAGTGTTTCAATGGCCCCAAACTGAAAATTTTTAAGAATCTTTGTTCTGAATTAATAATAATAAAATTTTGTTCTGCTTTCAAATCATTTTTTTCCAGAACATTGGAATTTCCCACAACATGGAAATGGGTTTGTAAACCAGCTATAGGTGAGGTATTAAATGCACCAACATGTGAAATCCTTTACTTAGGGGCTACACAGTTCTACCTGTGTCTGAAACTCTGACTGCTCTCTACCCAAGACTAACATCCCATTTTAACCAGGAGAACTAACCAGCACTCATCATATAATATAATTAATATATAAATGCTGCTTCCCCTCCTTGGCCTTAGTTCAGTGACAAAACGGGCCAGTTGCATAGCGGGAATAGATCAGGCTCGTACCACTGAAGTCAAAGGAACTACTATGTCAGTTTAAACCAGGTTAGCCTAGACCAAATCTTTGGCACTTTGCTGAACTTCCGAGCAAGTCACAAGAGCTGGATGGACAATGTATTCTATCTCTGAAATTTCTCTTCAACAATACTGGGTAAATGCTGAACCTGTTACCTGCAATATCCTCTACCGCTTCAAGTAGACCCCCTGCAACTTGCAGCTACTATAAGCTTAGTTCAGACAATTGTTTTGTAGCACTGTAACAAACGTACGTGTGCCCCTCGATGACCAGCCTTCATTTTCTTCTTCTTGCTGGAGTATGTCCTGCTCTGGCACAGATTCCCGGTGTGACCTTAGACAAGTCATTTAATTACATTGGGTATCTCTACACTGCCATTAAACCCCCACAGCTGGCCCGTCCCAGCTGACTTGGGCTTGGGCTAAGAGACGGTTTAATTGCAGTGTAGACATTCGGGCTTAGGTGGAGCCTGGGCTTTAGGACCATGCTAGGTGGGAGGGTCCCAGAGCTTGGGCTGCAGCCAGAGCCCAAACAACTACACTGCAATTAAACAGCCCCTTAGCCTGAGCCCCACGAGCCTGACTCACCCAGCACGGGTCAGCTGTGGGTGTTTAATTGCAATGTAGACATACCCTTGGTGTCTCAGTTCCCCATCTGCTGAATGGGGACAATAAACAGCACTTGCCTACCTACAGGGGAGTTGAGACCATAAATACATTAAAGACTGTGAGGTGCTCAGATGGGGGCCATAGAAATTCCTAAGGCACATACAGATCATCTATGGATTGCCTCATTAGGTGCCTGACCATCATTGTACTGGTGTGGAAAGGTGTTAGCTGGATAGAATACTAATTATTTTTATTATCCAGAGGTGCTGATTGAGACTGAGGCCACATTGTGCTCGGTGCTGTACAAGCACATAGCGGGACATGTCCCAAACAGCTTATAATCTAAAGAGACAAGACAGACTACAGGTGGAAGAATAGCAGTATTATTATCCCCATTTCACAGACGGGGAACTGAGGCAATTAGAGATTAAAGCCCGTAGAAAGACTTCCACTGATTTCAACTCAGGCCTCAAGTGACTTGCCCAAAGTCACTCGAGAACCCTGTGGCCCAGCCAGCAACTGAACCCAGCTGTTTTGATTCCCAATGTCTTAACCGCTAGCCCATCCTTCCCCCTCTCATCTCCGGTTTAGATTGTAGCGCACATACACCATCCTGTGATGGTTAAAGTTCAAGCGTCCAAAGACAACGTTTCATATGCGACAGACACAGCTATTCTGTGGATGGAAAAAGCTGCTTGGAGGCAGGAAGAAGAGGAGATGCTGCATGGCTAGAGGGGCTATCAGCAGTTGTGCTAACTCCCTAGCTCCTATAATATTGTGCCGGGGAGCCAGCACTCTCAGGCTGCCAGAGATCCAGTGCCCCACAGTTCAAATAACCTCGTGCCAAAGTTCTTGCCTTTTAGGAAAACGAAGAATGGGAGAATTGCTCTGATAATTCACTCGCCTCCTCGCCGGGGAAGCAACTGTACCTAACTGCAGTGACAAATTGCTTTCCAGCAATGGCCGCTGTAGCTGCTGGTGTTCGGTGGACTTTGGTGCTTTATACTCTTCATTGCCATCAACAGTAAACAGCTACTGGTGATTTAGTCCTGCAATTATTGTGCAGCTGTAGTGAACTGAGGGTACAGTTCAGCACTAAAGATTGCAAATTAAATCTCATTGGTCAGGAGGAAAAAGTAGATTTAAGTGTTCCTTTGTCAAATTTCAGCCCAAGAGTGGCTGTGCATTGTATCCAACAATTGAGATGCTCCTTAAGGTATAGGTGAGAAAGGGAGATGCATGTAATCCATCTTCCTTTTGATGTGCAGAGAAGACGTATACGATTTTTTCCACTCATTTAAACTGTGTGCCTGTCACTATTAGATTAAATTTGGTCAGAAAACAGACTTTCATTCCCATGGGAAACTCTGACATTATCACAGGCATAGCAGTATTATTTATCAGGGGCATGATATGATAGTTTTGACATCATCAAAATGATTTGATGTTTCTAATTTTTTCTTTTTTCAGAATTTCCATTTGGCAAGAAAAAAAAAGTTTTGTGCCAAATTGAAACGAAAAGTTGAAATGTTTTGCAGGATGAACATTTTGAAAAAGTTTTTTGATTTGGAAACCTTGACCCATGTTGAAAATGTCAAAATGTTTTTATCAATAAAGTGCCAAACGTTTCATTTTGAATCATTATAATAGACTATAAAATATTAAATATACAAAAATATATAAAAGTCAAAACAATATTAAACACAATGTGTTTTTTTTTTTACCATATTGAAACAAAGCATCTTGATTAGAGTTGACTGAAATGTGGGATTTCTTGCTCATGGAAAATGTCACCTTTTAAGATATGTCTGCACTGCACACTGCTGTGTGTAGTGTACGTGTAGCTACGTGAAAAGCAAGCTGCCCCCACACTGCGATGTGTAGCTACATGTATCGGTGAAAGTCTCTGGCAGTGGGGAAATATTCCAGCAGTGGGGAGCTACTGTAGCCTTTCTCGGCTGCCTCCCCACTGCCAGAATCTTTCACTGCAGTGGGGAACGGCTCTGGCAACTCCCTGAAGTGGGGACAGGCTCCAGCCTCCTGTATCAGTTGGCTCCCTGAGGAGCCAGTTAGCTTGCCAGTCTGGAATCCTTGGGAGTCTCAGCTCTAGGTAAGTCCACATGGTGGGGCTGCCCTGACGCCACACACCTTGGAAGACCGTTTCAGGACTTCCAGGCTCCCAGCTCTGTGGCAGGAAGCTTGGAAGCCCTCAGAGGCCCATCTCAGTTCGGGGTTCTCAGGGCTTCCAGGCTGTCTCCTGCAGAGCCAAGCCCTGTTCAGAGCCATGGTTCTCATGGCTTTCAGGCTTCCATTTCCATGGTAGGGAGCTTGGCAGCCCTGGCATGGCAGGGCTTTCTTGAGAGCCCCAGACAGACCAAGGTCCCTGGCCTCGGGGCCACCTGCATGCTAGGGATGTCTCTGCCTCTCTGGCTCCAGGAGCTGGGAGGAGGCAAGGAGTCGTAGGTCACAGGGTGCTGTATCTCAGCAGCCTTCCTGGAGAGTTTTTGTTAATTTCACCGGCAAAAAGAGAAATCGACAGGAACCTTCCATGCCGGTAGCCAGTGATACAGCGTTTCCTGATGGAAAACAGACATTTTTTTTTAGAAAACATTGAAATGGTCTTGCAGAATATTTTGATTTTTGCAACATTTGGGAAATCATTCCGAGGAAAACTTGTCGACCAGCTCTAATTTTGATGAAAGTTGAGACAAATCATTTAGACACTTTTCTATGAAATTCCATCCAGAATTAACATGTCCCAGCAAAACATTTAGATTTTGACAAAGCTGCATTTTCCGACAGGAAAGTATTCTGTTGAAAAAATTCTAAGCAGCTCTACTAGGA
>NW_020664540.1:7318814-7375557 GCF_002925995.2 Terrapene triunguis
CTCAGCTACCCTGGTGTTGAGCACTAGTGAAGGCCAACAAAGGTCTATGCAATGCCTCATCCATGTGTTTTACTGATGGGTAGATATCTTAGGGGCCATTTCAGATTCAATGCCTTTCTTAGAAGTGAGTTTACTCATCAGATAGTTAATTTCTGTGTGATGCTGCAAGAAAAAGTGTTAGAGAAAGAGAGAGGAAATGGTATTCTCTCTAAATCCTCTGTTTAGCCAAGAACTTCTGCACAAGCGTAACTTTAATGACCTGAATAATCTATGGGATTATTTATGTGTCTAAAGTTAAGCACATGCTGAAATGCTTTGCTGGGGTACTTTTGTGCCAAAAATGTGCATCATGACTTTTTTACATCAAACACTATTCTTGTCTTGAATGGGCAAGTACCCTTATCAATTGCTCCTTTTGTTAGCAAACCATGCACCCCCTTTTCCTTTCCATTTTTGTTGTGTTCTTTACCTCTGTTACTGCTAATAGTTGATTCAAGAAACGGTAAGGACCTGAATCTGATTTCACACTGATGTAAATCAGATGTAATGCTAATGAAGCAGACACTGGTGTCAAATCAGTGTAACTGAGATCAGAAACAGGTCCTCTGTTACAGCATACAAAAATCCCTTCGCTCTTTCTGGGGAGTTCCTTAGACTTCCCCCCATGAGCTCTCCCTCGTTCAATGTGAATATTTGAGAGAGGAGAGGTAGAGTGACCCAGTACAGTATACGAGTATCTCACACACAGTAAGCTCCAAACAAACTGAACATTTGATGAGTGGAGCTGCCAGTGATTAATGCTCTGAAGTGCTTTTTAACTATGGTGAAGCCAACTTTGAGAAGACTGTTGCTTTACATAAGATCACAAATTAAAATGTAAAATTGTAGCTTGGCTTCACAGCTGTGTCTCATGACCTTGCTCATTTTAAAGGAGGTAGTCTTGAAGGCACTTATGGAAAGCAATTTATTTACTGGATGTACTACGGTTTTCCACCCATAGGCACCAGGTAGGCACACGGGTAGTTCATTAAGGTTTGGAATATGCAGCAACTCTGTGCCAAACATTTACTTCATAACTTTTCACATCAAATTCCTGCCAAGATTTGAAATCAGAAAATATAGTCAATTACTGGAGATAGGAGAGCAGGAAATGCCATATAGAATTCTCCTTGACATTGATCAAAAACAATTGCATTTCAGCTCTCAAAGATTCTCTCTGCCCCAATCACAACTCCATTAGAAATTCAGAATTAAGCTTGTGCAAGAGCTAAAGTAATCACCCTGTGATGACGCTGCAGACCTCCAGCAAGCCCACAAGGTAATGGCTCACAGCTGTCATAGGAACGTCATTGGGGGCTACTGTGAGAATCTCTAGGGTATCTAATCACTGACACCAGAGTGCAGAGAAGAAAAATATAAAATCAATAGCTGACATCGTTACCCAGATTTTCAGAACCCAAAGCACTGGTAACGTAACTGTTTCACTCTAGGCGGTGTCAGGAATAAATCAATGGGAACACTGCAATTCCAGCTGATGAAAATTGATACAAGTAAGCGTGCGCGTATCTAAAACTACAGTTTATCAGATTTAAACACACAGATGTAAGCAATAGGGTTAGAACATCCCAACTAATTACCTAGAATTTGAGGTGGTATTGAGTAATTGACAGCAGGTCCGTGATGGCCGGTCGCTTTCCCGTTGGGAAGTCAGGTGTCAGGAAAAGGTATCTCAGGATAGCTTCAGAGAACTGCTGCAAAGTAACTCTATTATCTAGGGTTTTTATAACTAATGTTTACAAAACACATAAATCATAGTGAACCCTATTGGGCCATCACATCTCCTAATGTCAATAAACTGTTTATCAACGAAACATTCCTAGTCATAATAAACTTCTCTATCAAAGGCACCTAAATTCAAGGTCTTCATCCACTTATTTTCCTTGAGTCTCAATTTGTTGACTCTTTTCTCCCCTCCTCCCATTCTGATTAGCAAACATTGCAATCCTGCAACTAGCATATGAACTTGCCTCCAGAAGCCCTGCTTATTCAAATGAACCCTTAACTATGTGTTGTTCTGTTTTATTAGTTCATGGTGGCTGAATGCACACAATATGGTTGCAATTAGCCTGATCAAAATCTGGGGTACACACACCCCTCAAATCCAGGGCAACAACTTGGGTGTTCCATCAAGGTTAGGGGCCTGAACCCAATGAAATCAACTTCTCTCTACTGCCCCTCCCCATGATCTGCAGTATTCTTGCAACTCAGAAGAGCTGAGAGCTACCCTCATAAAAAAGACAGCCATAGTAAGGGTGCAAAGAAGTCATGCATGAGACTAGTGGAAGGGTTGCTGGGTATATACACAATGCAGTATGAGCTAGACAGTAGCTGTTGTGGGGAGCAAGAGTGGAGGGTCACTCCTTGTAGCACCCAGAAGTGGCCAGTCGCTCTCCAAAGCGCCTGAATTCCCATGTGTAGGGTTTGCTCATTCCCACCCCACCCCTGGTGCAATCTGCCCCAAAGGGTGCAGGGTTGGGGTGGTCTTAGTCATATCTGTCCCCACTGCTGCGTTGAGCAGTAGAGGTGGTTGTGCCCCCACACAACATGGGGCAATGCCTCCCAGCACTTGCTCTGGGGTGGTGAGCTTCTGTACCAACTCTGGCATGGGCCAGTGTCTAAAACACACAGCCTGGGAATTGCCTGTCACCAGTTGAGAGGTGTTCTTGGGTGTGGGGAGCAGTTCCAGGTGCCGCAAAGTAACTTGCCCGATAACAAGACTAAGAGGGTTTTCTTTCCTTGTCAGATTCTTTGTTGATTACGTGTTTGACATGAAGATAGATCTCAGTAATTAATATCTCACGTCGGGCCCATCTCGCTTTGCTGAAGCAGGTAATGTGAGCTTGTCACTGCAAGTTATGTGAACCATCGACCTCTCTATCATTTTCAGGAAGGAAAATGCAGGCGTTGATGCAGTTACAGGGCACAGCATACTGTAAATGGCCGTTTATTTGCTGTCCTGCTTTCCAAAAGCAGCCAATAGCGTGGAGTTTCTAAGCGGAGACTGTCTGGAAGGCAAAATAGCTTTGGGAACTTGGCCCTTATTTGCAGTACATCCTTTTAGCATATACAAATTAAATTACATAACTTAAACAGTGACAAATGATTTACTCAAGAGGCAAAGTGTCAATTGCTCATTGTAAGCTGTGGAGTCAGTCACACCAGGTAGAAGTTTATAACATGAAGATGGCTTCATTTCTTTCAAGATCTCAGAATGAAATTTGTGCATGATGCAAATATGAGCTACAATGTATTCCAGTTTTAATATATGGGAAGAAAATGCTTCTGCCATCAAAAATACCTTAAGAACATAAGAATGACCAAAGATCCATCTATCCCAATATCCTGTCATCAGACAGTGGCCAATGCCAGGTGCCCCAGAGGGAATGAACAGAATAGGTAACCATCAAGTGATCCATCCCCTGTCGCCCATTCCCAGCTTCTGGCAAACAGAGACTAGGGACACCATCCCTACCAGTCCTGGCTAGTAGCCATTGATGGACCTATCCTCCATGAATTTATCTAGTTCTTTTTTGAACCCTGTTATAATCTTGGCCTTCACAACATCCTCTGGCACCATCCTCTGTGCTTACCATAAGCACAGAGATATCAGAGCCACTGAGGTAGACAGCACTATAACTCTAAAACATAATAAAAGTTCTCCACTGATGTGCTTTATAAACAATTTATCACCATGCTTTGCTCCAATAAGACAACAAGCTCCTTGATTCTACTGTATCGTTAGACCTTTGTAGCCTATTCATATCGATACACTCAGGGTCTTAGAGTGGTGATAGAATGAACTCTTTCTAATGACTCAACCTCATGGAAGGGATTTCTGGAAAATGCATGAAATACATTAAGCTGCTTTAATCTTTTTTATGGTTTCCCAGCACTAGTGGATCAACCAAGTGACGCCATATTCTGGATAGTAAAGTGATGACATAGTAATTGATGACATCACTGACTGTAAACAGGTTAAGAGCCTGTACATTGCTTCTGAATTCTGATTTCCCCCTCTGATATGAGGTTTTTGGGGAAAAGGAAATGCAATTTGTGATACTTCCAGGACAGGGGATGTTCTGTGCAGGACGCTGGTCTGAGAAAAGGAGTATTTGTAGAAGATGGGCACAGGCAGAAATGGATGTTGTGAGGAAACATGGCCTTCAGTGACAGCTTGGTGGTTGGGGCACTGGCTACATGTGCCCTTCTTTGCCTGATTCATAGCAATTTTTTCCAAACCCAGATCACTCTGAATCAAGTAGAGCAGGGACTTGAAACTGGATCTCGTACAGGGCCAAGCCCTACCCACCAGGCTTAGTGACAGACTCGCTCTCATGCCAAATTTGAAAATGGACATTTCAGCCTAATTCTATTTTTGTGGCACAGAAACAAATTTCGAAAAACCTCTGATGTTGCGAAATGGAATTGCCGTTCCCCCAGTCAGCTCGCCATTGGCTACCCTGGATAAGTTGAGTGCACACAAAGTAAATGGCTGTTATTTATAACTAAATGAGATTTAACTATGTGGCCTATTTGTCCAGCTCCTTCACCACCTATGTATGCCACAGGAGATAAGAGGGGGACGAGAAAACATTATTTCCCCAACATATTGTGCAGTGAACATGTCAATAAGCAGTTCTGATGTCATGACTTTGGTTTGGTTACAATCCAAATGTAGCCTTCCCCAGCAATGGGTTGTTAGAAAAGGGCTGGGCTGAACCTGGAAATACTTTAGCTGATTACCATATCCAAAATATAACATTTATTTGTTGAAGTTTGTGTGTTAAACGACTGGTTTAACGTTCAGGGCTCTAAAGGGAGTCTAGGCAGTTTAGATTTGGAAATCAACATTTCACTCTTTGCTCAGTGCTTTTGCTCAGTTCACTGTGGGTGAAATCCACCCCTGTGCAGAGGGATGCTGGGACTAGTTACCCACTATTGTGAGGGCTCAAACAGAACTTGCATGATGCATCGCCTTGTGTGACCCGCTGTGCAGGACTGAATTCCATTGCAAGTATTTTGTGTGGTTATTTTGCCCCAGCAACAGTAAATGTTTTTGATACGGCTCAGAGGACTTGGATTAGAGATGGCTGAACTGACCAAACTTTGGCCAAAATGAGGCAAATTTTGTGGAGCTTCGGGCAAGTACAGCATTTTTTCCATTTTTTATTGTTATGTGCTCCTGCAGTTTGCTAAGTTTAGCCATCACCAGAAGCGCTGAATACTGTGAACAACACAGCGCTCCCGCCGTAACTTGCTGTTGTGTGAGAACAATACTGTACTGCTTATTGCCATCTATACCAGAGGTGGGCAAACTACAGCCCGCGGGCCACATCCAGCGTGCGGGCCCATCCTGCCCAGCCCTTGAGCTCCCGGCTGGGGAGGCTAGCTCCCGGCCCCTCCCCTGCTGTCACTCTCCTCCACAGTCATGCCACCGCGTGGGCAGTGCTCTGGGCGGAAGGGCTGCGCACTCCTGCAGGGCAGCACGGCAGTGTATCTGGCTCCGGCCAGGCGGCACGGCTGCCAGACATGCTGCTCTGAGTGGCATGGTAAGGGGCGGGGAGTGAGGGGTTTGGATAAGGGGCAGAGGGTCCCGGAGGGCAGTCAGGGGACAGGGAGCAGGGGGCGGTTGGATGGGGCGGAGGTTCTGGGGGAGGCAGTCAGGGGACGGGGAAGGGTTGGATAGACGTCGGAGTCCCGGGGGGGTCTGTCAGGGGGCGGGGGTGTGGATAGAGGTTGGGGCAGTCAGGGAGCAGGGGGGTTGAATAGGGGGTGGGGCCCCAGGGGGGCGGTTAGGGGCGGGGGGTCCCAGGAGAGGGCGGTCAAGGGACAGGGAGCAGGGGGGGTTGAATGGGTCGGGGGCATCTGAGGGGGGCAGTCGGGGCGGAAATGGGAGGGGTCGGATAGGGGTCAGGGACCAGACAGTTTAGGGAGGCACAGCCTTCCCTACCCGGCTCTCCATACAGTTTTGCAACCCCGATGTGACCCTCAGGCCAAAAAGTTTGCCCACCCCTGATCTATACACAATGATCCTCTTCGCCCGAGGAGCTTCACAAGCACTATGTTCATTAGCCCTCAGCATGCCCCTGAGGTAGCTGAGTACCTAGTTTGCACCTGGAGAAACTGAGGCACAGAAGTTAAGCAATGTGGCTGGGGTTACACATCAAGTCCTGTCAGCACTGGGAATAGAACCTAGGATTCCTGATTCCCAGTCTCCTTTTCTAATCCATGGTCAACCATCCTTCTCTAATTACTTGAGCGGTTTGAGAATTAAGCTAAGATTTAGATACACGGTCTGAAATTTCAGGTGCTACTGCTCTTCTCAACAAAAAGCTTTTGAGGCCCAATCACTCAAGCAGATGTGGGAGAAATATAAGTTCTCAGTGCTGCGAGCTTGGTGCTTAGGAAAAAAACTGTCTTGGTGATGGGGGTGCCAGGGGCTAGTTCCTCCATTAGCAAGAAGACCCCCACCTTCCCTGGGAGGGCTTCGCCTTGACAGAGAGTCCACCACCACCCTCCCTCAGGGCCAGATTCTGATAGCCATACTAACGTTGAGAAGCACCATACTCTGTGACAGGTAACATTAACTCATTGAGCAGCCCCCCCTTGATAGTACTACTCAGGGAGGAAAGGGACCACCGGCCCTTGGTGGTGGTTCTGTGGGGGGAGTAGAGGCAGCATTAGTTGATGGCCCCGGTGAAAGCCGCTAAGAGGATGCACTGAATCAGCACCTTTCTGTTTGCTCTGGATTGCTGCACCTGCCAAGCCAGCATCTGCTATGACTCCCTCTTCCTCTTTGTGCACGGGTGGATGGCAGCCACGTTGAAACACTTTGGCTTCCCCTTGGCAAGCTTTCAGTCACCCTGGCACGCAGGCTGGTGAATTTGGGCTGAGGGCTCCACATTAGAGCCGTACCTTTTAAAATAAACTCTTTTGAAAGCAACACAAGTGTGTGTATTTTACACGTAGAACCAAGAAGGCTGCCTCAACAGAGCTGGCCCGTGAAAAAAATGAAATCTACGCTGTAGCTATTAAAATATTAAAACCCAAATTGAAGGAAACAGCAGTTACATTTCATACGATGCAAAGGAGATGCCCACAGCTGCCTATCAAATTAGGTTTCAAACAGGTTTTTACAGCTGGGAGGCTTAGAACAAAGCAGCTAGACATGGATGGCAGGTATCTAACATCCATTTCTGAATGCCAAGGGCCTGCCTAGGCACTAGTTGCCAATCTCGCTGAAATGCTAGAAGCCGGGCAGTGCACCCACTGGCTGTAATGAAAGCCTAGCGCCAGGAGCCGGCTGACAGAGCAGGTGCTTTGTAGCGCTCTTATTATATAAAAAAAAAAAGGTTAAAAGATGACAGCTGTGAGAAAACGAAGCGATTCCCTGTAGCGCAGTTGCCTTGTAGGGTGGGCGATTGTTTCTTGGGAACCAGCCCTGCTGCAATTTTATTATTAGGTGCAAAAGGAAAATTATAGCCAGTGTAACATGGGCTACAACACTTTGTTCCCTCCAGGCTGGGCTTCACGCTACTCTCCACTACCTGGAGTGGAAGGGCACTATCATATTACAGCCACGTGTAATACCACTTCATTTGTCCTTTAAGTGCTTAGAGTTAAATATGAGGGGCTAGGTCCTCAGCCCCGCTGAAAGCTCTTTGCACTGCGTTTTAGAGCAGCCTTGGCCATGAAAAGCCGGCATCCTTGGCCTAATGCCCCCTGCCCTCCCGCCCCTTATAGTGCTTGGCATTTGGGGTGGGAAAAGAGCATGGAAAGGCACAGCCAGAGTGTGATGTTGTCTGGGCCGGTCCTCCTTCAAAACCAGCCAAATCAGTGTAAGTCAGAACAGCCTTGTGGCTGCTCTAATCTGATCATGGCCCCAGTTTGGCCTCCAGTGGGTCCCATGATTGGGGGAGGGGTAAAGTGATCTTCCAGACACCTTTGTGTCCTTGATCCCACCTTGAGCTGCAGCACACCTAAAGAGCCATCCCTCTATATTTTATAATGTTTCAGTTCTTGGGCCTGACTGCACAAAAAGAGAGCGGCGTTGTGACCCTCGGTGTCACAATACCTAGCCTTTAGGTACCTAGAAAATCACTGCCATTCACAAAGCCTGAGTTAGAAACTTAAGCTCCCATCCAGTGAAGGGGAGAAATAAACACCTTAGACAGAGACTGACAAAAGCAGGAAGCTGCCTAAGCTAGTCCATGGGAAATGCATGTGTTAATCCGCACTCCTTTTCTTGGAGATGGGTTAGGGTGACCAGATCAGATGAAGAAAATATCGGGACACGGGGGGGGGGGGCAAAAAAATAAAATAAAAAAAGCCGAGTGCTGCCGGCCGGCCAAGCAAAAAAAGCCGAGTGATCCCGGCGGCGAAAAATATCGGGACAAAAATTGTGTCCCGACCAGAGATCGGTCGGGACGCGGGACAAACAGCTCAAAATCAGGATGGTCCCGATTTTATCGGGACGTCTTGTCACCCTAAAATGGGTGCATAAATCCAGGCTGCACAGAGGTGCCTAGCTCTGCTTTGAATTCTCATCTGCAAACCATCTCTTGGCAGTAGGTGCCTACTATGTTAGCAAATCCCAGGGGGCAGAGACATCAGAAGCATGAGAACGCCTCTGGAATCTGGTGTTTGGAACACTCACCTTGGAGGTGGGAAACCCAGGATCTTGTCCGCCTACGCCAATGACTCTAATTATTTATCCACAGGGTAATCGCTCCAACAGAAGAGATTGAGGGAGCCTCCCCACCAGAATAGGGTTAAGTGAATTGACTGGGCAACACTTCAGTGGTTGAGTTGAGATTATAACCAATTATCCCATCAGGTGCATGTGCGAAACACCCAGTTGTACGCACAGCTTCTTGATTTCCAGTTCCATCTTCAGCCCATGAGGCCATCACTCCAGGCTCATTCGGGCACCAGAAAAGACAGAACACTGCTCAGGTCATGAATCCCATTTAGTCAGTCAAACCATTTAGTAATTCAACATTGACGTACCCGCTCAGGGCTGGCTACTTCAAGATATTTAGGCACTTAATGGTATATTTTCCCATGTGTCTGTAGTTGAAAGAGCTTAAGACATGAGGCCTGATATAAGGGGCCTGGTATGAGGCCTAAAGCCTGAACTGAAGTAGTCAGGCTGTGCTGATATAAAGCAAAGTTAGCAAGTGTAGTTGGCCCTGTTACAAAACATGCCTACTTGCAAGTTCACAGAACCTAGCAAAAACAGGGCTGGTATTACAAAAAGGCAAACATTCCTAAGACGTGCTAGGCACAGGACACTCATGTAAATATATTCCAGAAGGATAGTACCAGAACACCCCGATGCCAAGTCTGGTATGAACACACTCTCTGAAGATAACATAGGGACACACTGACCCCTCCTAAAAGATAAGGTCAGGAGGACAGGGTGATGGATAGAGTTGATCAAACCAACATGTACAAGCTAAAGGGTGGTGACTAGCCATGTCAGAGGGACAATACGTAACTTATTTGTGTCAGTGTACAAAAGAGGGGCCACAGAGGGGGTGTCTTGAGCCAACCTAAGGGGGAGCGGAGAGTCACGCAGCTCACTGAGCTGAGTCCATTGTAACGGGCATACGCGTGTTAATGTACCAGTAGAACACGCAGGACGCTAGGACTGTGCTTCATTGACAATAAACCTGGGCACGCGCCTTTGCCACTGAACCAAGTCTGTGGTCTCCGTGGGCAGTTCGATCAAAGGCTGCATATGGGCTATCTGGCCAGAGCCAGTGCAGCATGCCGAGAGAACAACTGGTGACGATGTCCAGGCACCTAGCACCCACTGGCTTCACCGAGGGCCGGGAACGGGTTTATAGGTTCCAGTACACTGTGCAAATGGCAAACAGGAGCAGTCAGAAGACCAGTCGCTCGAGCGACAGCCACAGAGGCAGGGACTATGGTGAGACATCGTGTGCCTGGTGTGAGACTGGGATGGATTTCACCTGTCGTAGCGCCCCACTCGTCATCATATTATATGGGCATTAAGCGGGCAAGGTGAACTTCACCCACCTCGCGACACAGGCCTGATGAGGCCATGTTTTCCCATTGATTAGAAACCTCCCATTATTACCCAAAACATATAACAGAGCAGCACTTGCCATACCCCTTTGAGCAGTGCCTGACCACAACCAGCCCCCTTGTGAATTATGCAGCAGACAAAGGGCTTGGGCAGAGATACAATTGCCAATGGCCGCTCTGAGAAGAAGAAGAAGAAGAAAGGAAGACATTCCAGGTCAGGCAGTTCATTGGCAGAACAGTTTGCTGATTACAGACACAAAGAGCAAGTTATGGCTGTGGCAAGCTTGCCAAAAAAGCAAAGCCAACCACGTGGCCCTTTCAATAGTGGAACAGTCACCAGCAGAATTTTTCATACTATAGGCGCGTGTATAGCAACACACACGCTAGTGTTGCCATGCTGCTTTACCTCACATTCCACTGTCCCTGAGCAGAAATGCACTAATCCTGCTATAGATTTCATGCGCCTTTCAAATAATGTGCAGAGTCATCTTGCCCTGATTAGCAATTATATCAGATGATATAGCGTAAGTCTCATCACCAGGTCATACTGCTGATGTATGCAATACAGCCCCGTGCTGTTTATTGGCAAGTGCACCAAAATTGAGCTTAATTAACATTTAAGATTGGGCACTAAGCAATTAAAACTAATCAGGCCCTTCAAAGTTTGGCAGCTGTTCTGAGTTCACGCTGCCATGACCAAAAAAGCACGACAGCATGAGCGACTGAAGCAGTGCCAGACTGAGCTAGGAATGCCCAGCCTTCGGTTGCTATGGGGCATAACAGCCAGGTAAGCCATTTCCAAGTACAAAGAGCAAGCACATACTTTACATTAGAGCACGTCAGCCGGCTGGTTAAGAAGCCACTCAGTGGGCTCATGGAATGATTTCCCAACCCAGTCATCCTGATCACAACCTCCCGCCCCCCACAGGCTTCTTGGGCCAGATGCTCAGGTGTGCTGAATGTTTTTTGCAAACATGCGTGTTTCAATTTCTGAAACGCAAGGCCTTGTTACAGACAAAAATCTAATTTGTTTTGCTTTAAAACGTCTCTTAAAATATTGCAGGTCAAATAGTGGAGTCCCAGGCTGGCAGCACGCTGCTAGCATTCTCCAGCACATCTGAATACATACTGTACACACATGTTAAATATAATAAACGTTTATGCTCAGTGCATCTGTCTATATACACAGCAACATATAGTTAGCGGTGTTAGTTCAATAAACACAATATCAGAAATGGTTATTTGTATCTAATCGCTTGTCCACACAGAGCAGTACTATGCTCAGACAGAACGATGTTGAACTAGGCAACCTTACGCATGATAGTATAGACTGCTGTAATGAGAAACGTGTATTATATACATTACTCATGCCCATATATACCCAGAGAAAGCCCACGTCCCATTTTGACCATCTACATAAAACTTAAAAATTGATAAAAATAAATCCTGAACAGTGAAATTAATAACTCCCCACCAATACAAAAGCCTTCTATATACTGGGTGGCACCTAACAACCAGATTACAAATATACCATCTCTTTGTTCTGTGTTTGTACAGCACCTAGCAGAAGGGGGTCCTGCTCCATAATTGGGGCTCGTAGGCGCTATAGCAATACATAATAATAATAATAATTAATAATAGACCAAAGATTTGAACACACATAATTTGCTTTTAAACATTATCCAAACCCATTTCACTGCACTGACATTTTCAGGTCAGAGCTTTAGCAAGATAAATCGTCCTGATGACCTGACATTGACAGAAAAATGGTTTTGAAAAATGGTCAGAAATAAAGTTCAACTATTTGTTAACAGGTATTCGGACTATGGGACAATGGTGGTAGATAACACAATTCAGCAAATACTTGAGCCTTTCCATTGTCCAAGGCGCGAGTTGTATCCTATGGTCTATCAAATGCTACCTTTCTAAACCGCTCAGCGGTGGAGCTTAACAAATGTCGATGTTCAAGAACCAGGAACTATCACTGTCAAGTATTCGGTTTTCATGAAGTATTAATAGCAGGATATACATGGTCTCCATTAAACGTGTGCTGAACTACTTCAACTGTGGTGCCCATCAGTTTAGCAAGAGTACAATTATTAAACTAGATTTAGCTTCATGTCAGCTTCTGCATAGCATATACTTAATTGACACTAGAGGCAGGCTGGCTGAAAGGAACTAGTATTCACTGTGTGACAACTCCGATCACACTGAAGGCTGCTGAGCCAATATCGAAGACTGTTTAACTGCTAGTGTAGCCTGACAAAACCATTTTCCATGTTGTTTCAGAAAGCAACACCGAGGCTTGGTGCTGAAAGTGGTTTTTGCCTGGCCTATGCAAGCACTTAAGTGTGACCAGTTGTAGAAAACCATCTTTAACAATGGTTAATTTTCTTAGTAGAGCCGGGGGTTGAGTCTGCTCAGTCTTCTAGCTTGCACCAGTCATGCCCAGAAAAACAACACAGTTATTATTAGCATGGTCACTCCTATGCTAAAGTTACAGCTGCTCCTTAAAATACCCACTCCCTATCACAATTTCCCCTTCTGAAAATTTGGCTTACTTTTTCTGACGACTTGTTCTTACTTGTAATTCTATCTAACTGGAATTTCTTCCTGTCTCTAATTTTCCCAGCCCTCTCGCTATGGTCTTGCTGTACCAAATTAAGAACATTGTAAAGTCAAAACAAGCCAAATGAACTGTAAAAAGGCCCAGCGGCCCATGCTGTTGCATCACTTTAGTGAGCTCCCATTTTGCCAAAACCACCCATCAGTATTCAATGTAAATTGGCATTCCCATTTAATTAGATTCCGTTATTTGTTCCTTTACAAAAAGTGTCAGCTGTCTATTTGGATGTGTTGGCCGGAGCTACCTAACCTTGTCAAGTTAATTATTTTCTGAGCACTGCATCCAGCAAAGACTCTGGTTTCCTCACATTTGGCTGCACGTCCCATGTAGATTTCCATGTATCAACAGCCATGGAGCCAAAGAATGAGTCAAGAGCCAAAATGGTCAGACTCCAGTCTTTGGAAATATCCTTGTGACTGGAATGGAGCAAAAGGTGGTGCCTTGCCTTATGTCTATATCAGTTATCGGTTACCAACTTAATTGATTCAACTGCACATGCTCAGAGTAAACACTGGAATTGACATACACAGCAAAATCTCAGGGCTGCGCACTTTAAGAAAAATGTGTCTTTTTATATCTACCAAAAAACAGGGTTTGATGCCTATCTACTTCTATTCATGGACTAGTGAAGAAAAAGCAAGACACTTCTGTGCTTTTAGCTCAGCTCTGACTCCTCTGAACAGGTGTTTCTCCAAGTTCTCAAAAGAGGGGTACCCCATTCCGAACTAATATGTGCACAATCCTTTGCCTTTACCACATATACAAACCTGTTGTGTCCCAGGCATTATGGGATTTACTCCTGTGTTCTATGGTGAGTGTCCTGATCGTATGGTATGATCTCCCAGGATTCCCTTCACTCAGTGTGTCTATGGTTAATACTTTACTATAAACCACATCCTGACCCTCTTGTCCCTTGGCTAGTTTATTCTTTAAGGCAGGTTAAAGAATGCAATAAGCTATTACCATAATATGGTGACAGTGCATTCTGCGCTCTTGATGCAGTGTCAAAATATCATCATGCAAAAAGGGCTCCTTTACCCCAAACTCCCTTCCATGTGGGGGTTAGCGTTGCCATTTGTGAGGAAGCGCAGCTAGGCTTGTCCTATGATCTACATGGGATAGCTGCAGCTCTTCAGAAGTCTCCTACTACCCTTGTAGGTCTTCTGGGATTGAAGGAGATTCGAATTATGCAAAAGCAGTGAGGCTCAGTTCAGACTCAGGCTGACTATTCTTAAAAGTGGAGTAACACAGCAGGGAATGAGGCCACAAATGTTTTCTTTCCGTCAGGGTAGGCACATGAGGACGTATAGAAAAAGGCATTCACAGTGCCAATGCATGTGTTTGGCTCAAGAGATCTTTCTGCATAAAAGATGGTATGTACCATTTTTTGAGTCATGCTTATAGTTCTCTAGCTGCTCCTAAAATTCAGTTTGAGCCATTGTTATCCTTGTAAAAATATAATAGCTACATAAATAGTAGCATACAGCTGTACTGTTTCTGAATTAAAACTGTACTAAGCAAACACTAGAGATGCAGTAGGAACACACTATTATAGGCCAGAGTCCGATTTTGGTTGCACCAGTATACAGCTGGAGTAAATGCTCTGAAATTGTCAGGGTTACTCCAGATTTTCACTGGTGTAACTAAGAAAAGAAGCTAGTCCAAAAGCTATGGAATGTATTTCCAATGCTACTGTAGTTATTATTGGCTTAGTGCAATAACTATAGTTTAGTGCAGCCTACGAATGAAAAGTTTGTTTACTAAATGGTAGTTGGCCATTGTTTGAGTTTTCAGAACTCCCAGAATGCAATGAAGTAAAAGTTTTAATTAAAAGATGGGCTAAACTGTCTGAATCTGGAATAAGTATCTTCCCCTGTGGGGTCTGGTGGTCCCACAGGTGGATTAGATACCATACATCTTATATCTACCCAATCTCTTTTCACATTAATACCCTTTTCATAGTCCTAGCTTCTTCTACTTCTATCAAAAAAATCTTGAACCATCTTCTTGATTGCCTTTCAGATCACTTTAGTTGATAACTCAGGCTCTTCCTGGTCCCTCCTCAGTCAATGCAAGGCCTACGAGATGTAACTCATTAGGAGATACGAGGGCTTTACAGAAGACTCATGGAAATGCTCCTAGCATTTCTGATTATGCATGATCAGATGAATTCACTGAGTGGGTTGTGTGACTAAAGCAGATACAAGCCCACGGCAGAAGAAGGACTAAATGCCACACCCATATTCCTGGGGAAAGTAAAGTACTATCCAGCAATGATGCAAAATGTTTGTTACTGTAAATGGGGTAAGACCACTGATGTGTGGTTGTTAGTGTTTGTGATAGCGCATATAGTGTGAAAATCTAGGGCTATTCTGACTATGGCTATGGCTATTATGTGTCCACCTGCATTGCGTTTCACACAAAAAACTCACATTGGCAGAGTAAATGACTACTGTTGAAAACATCGTGTTCTGTTTCAATCTGCGAACAGCTTTGCACTAGATTTTTATTTTTGCTGTAGTCAACTGATTCTGTACCCTGGTAATGTATTATTCTCACTTGCCTGCCGTCACCAATCAGTGTATCTGTCAAAAGTGTTAGATTCAGCTGGCACGGTCTTAGCGTGAGTGGGGAGGAACCCAGTTGTTTGGAAAGCCTATGAATTTTCATAGAGCTGCAGAGTTAGCTACTGAACTCCATGGAAGCTTTAGTGCCATTCACATCCTCTTTGAGACATTTAAATCAGCGTGCACACAACAGCTAAATTATTCAAATTGCAGGAGCTAAAAAACAAAACAAAACAGCACTACAGGAGGAGTTTGGCTTCAGCAAAAGTCATCAGAAAGGAACATTTAATGGGCTTGAAAAAAGCCCTGGCTGGAATCACAAAGTTCCCTGGCCATTAAATGAAAAGCAGAGATGCAAGCCTGTTCTGAACTAGAACCCCTGAGTTGCAGAAGTAGAATGAATGACAGACTTCACAACCATCTTTGCCAAGACCTGAATTCTGGCTTCTAGTAGCGCTGCTTCAATATTGTCTAAACTTACTTTTTGTGTTTATTGAGAATTAGCTATTACACTGCTGTGTGGGCCAGAACGCATGCTAGGTGCTGAGCAATTCAATCATACCGAACACAAAGTGCTTGTGCCAAACAGTGTGTATCGCCCTGTAACTATTTTGTCAGTAGAGTATCCTATGGAAATGTAACCCCTTCTGCCAGGCAACAAGGGTCTCGTTCAATATCTAGGGGTGCCTCAACATTACAAAACAGTACCAGCTTGTGCCCCCTCCTAGAAATCTGGAAAACTAAACACCACTCCAGGCAACTCTAATAGGTAATACTTCCCCACTCGCAAGCACTGACTTTTTTATTCATAGATTCATAGATTCATAGATTCTAGGACTGGAAGGGACCTCGAGAGGTCATCGAGTCCAGTCCCCTGCCCGCATGGCAGGACCAAATACTGTCTAGACCATCCCTGATAGACATTTATCTAACCTACTCTTAAATATCTCCAGAGATGGAGATTCCACAACCTCCCTAGGCAATTTATTCCAGTGTTTAACCACCCTGACAGTTAGGAACTTTTTCCTAATGTCCAACCTAGACCTCCCTTGCTGCAGTTTAAGCCCATTGCTTCTTGTTCTATCCTCAGAGGCTAAGGTGAACAAGTTTTCTCCCTCCTCCTTATGACACCCTTTTAGATACCTGAAAACTGCTATCATGTCCCCGCTCAGTCTTCTCTTTTCCAAACTAAACAAACCCAATTCTTTCAGCCTTCCTTCATAGGTCATGTTCTCAAGACCTTTAACCATTCTTGTTGCTCTTCTCTGGACCCTTTCCAATTTCTCCACATCTTTCTTGAAATGCGGTGCCCAGAACTGGACACAATACTCCAGCTGAGGCCTAACCAGAGCAGATTAGAGCGGAAGAATGACTTCTCGTGTCTTGCTCACAACACACCTGTTAATACATCCCAGAATCACGTTTGCTTTTTTTGCAACAGCATCACACTGTTGACTCATATTTAGCTTGTGGTCCACTATAACCCCTAGATCCCTTTCTGCCGTACTCCTTCCTAGACAGTCTCTTCCCATTCTGTATGTGTGAAACTGATTTTTTCTTCCTAAGTGGAGCACTTTGCATTTGTCTTTGTTAAACTTCATCCTGTTTAACTCAGACCATTTCTCCAATTTGTCCAGATCATTTTGAATTATGACCCTGTCCTCCAAAGCAGTTGCAATCCCTCCCAGTTTGGTATCATCCGCAAACTTAATAATCGTACTTTCTATACCAATATCTAAGTCGTTAATGAAGATATTGAACAGAGCCGGTCCCAAAACAGACCCCTGCGGAACTTTGTGTAAATGAAAGGAAACTTTTGTTAAAGGGAGAGGGAACATAGCATTAATTTGGGAAACCATCATAACAATGATTCAAAACAATACGTAAACCCCCTGCCACACAATATCTTGGGCAGCAATCCTTTGCCTCAGTTTCCCCATCTTGTGGTATGAAAGTCCAATGGATGAGTGCCCTTTAATGCACCACTCCCCTTTTACCTCCATTGCACACCACTCACGGGTGGATGCCGGAGGTCAGCAAAGGCCCAGAATCCAAGGGTGCATTCACATGGGTTCACCTCCCATCCCTGATGGAGAGGTGGTGGAGTGATGCTGCTAGAGACTTGTCTCTGCTGGTGTTGCTGCTCCCCTGCCTTTAGTTGCGATGCCATGTTCTGAGATACCATCACTCAGCCCAGCTCTTAGTGATTTCACTGGCTAGTGGGGAACCTCTCTGCGGCTGCATTGTCTTTCACTGTCCCACCCCAGATCTAAGGTTCAGCTCCCTAGACCACTAATCACCAGGTTTTGATCACATGGGTATGTATTGGAGGGCTCACTGCTAACTTAGATGAATTAAACTAAACAGAAGACAAAATAGCCATCAAGATGCCGGAGTCTTGACTGGATTTTCCATTCTTTGTTAAACTCCTCTATAATCTTCTGTAAGCCAGGTCTGAAGTAGCTCTCCCCAGCCATTTACTGATGAACTGGGGGGAAAGACCACAGGGGCAAACTGTATTTGCATAGACACACCTGCTTTGCCTAGGTGATCAGCAAGCAGACCTGCTTTGCCAAAGTGATCAGTTTTGGCTCTTTTGGGTTAAAATTCACTTGAGTCTTGCAGGGGTAATGAAATATTATCCTTAGGCCTGGTCCACACTAACCCCCCACTTCGGACTAAGGTACGCAAATTCAGCTACGTTATTAACGTAGCTGAATTCGAAGTACCTTAGTTCGAACTTACCGCGGGTCCAGACGCGGCAGGCAGACTCCCCCGTCGATGCCGCGTACTCCTCTCGCCGAGCTGGAGTACCGGCATCGACGGCGAGCACTTCCGGGATCGATCCGGGATCGATTTATCACGTCTAGACAAGACGCGATAAATCGATCCCAGAAGATTGATTGCCTGCCTCTAAACCAGGAAGTAAGTGTAGACGTACCCTTAGTGTAGGCAATATACCACAGAGGAAGAGAACATGTATTTCAGAGAGAGATGACTGGAGGAAATAGGGTTACGGGACCCCATTCTCCCATTGCCGGTTTCAGTGGGAGGTACACATAATTTGCAAGTAGAGAATGAGTCACATTATTATTATATTTGTTCATGTTTTTGATCATTTGAAAACACTGATGTTAATAGGAGTGTCTTGTATCCTGAAAAGCGAGAGAGAGAGAATAAGTCTCATTAACTATCTTCTGGTTAGCAATCCATCTCTTTCACGCACAGAACTCATTTTAAAAGCCCAGTAACTGCATCTGAAGTGGGTATCTCTTTTCTAAGCACACACTGTTCCCATCTGAGGGTCAGCAGCTAGCTCATGTGAAGCAGATTTTTTTTAAAAGGCAGACATAGAAGGCTATTTTTGTAGGCACCTACAACTGTGTCATCTCACCGCCCCGTGAGTAGGAGGTGAAGGATTAAAAGTGTTCTCGGCTTTGCTTTAGGCGTTTATCTCGAGGAGTCGCCTTCTCTCCAGCAGCTTCTCAGCCTCAAGTGCTAGCACAGTTTGAGACTATTTAAACATTCCCCCTAACTACAAAATGTCACATCTTGGCATACTGCATGTTTCCCCAGCTAGGTGACATGCAGAGAGCTGCGGAGTTGAACATCGTGGCCTGCTAGAATTGAAATTTTAAAGCAAGTTCAGTGTGCCCAAGTAAAGGGATGGGTTGGGGGGGCAGAGAGCCAAAGGCCAAGTTGTACCTTGAAGCCATCGCCCCACTTTGGGGGCAGCACAGAGGTGCCCCCAGCTCAATATCCAGGAGTCATTGCAGGGAATTCCTAACTGCATGAATTGTTGGTGCCGAACTGAGCTATAGTAACTCCTCACTTAAAGTCATCCTGGTTAACATTGTTTCATGGTTACCTTGCTGATCAATTAGGGAACATGCTCGTTTAAAGTTGTGCAATGCTCCCTTCTAACATCGTTTGGCAGGCGCCTACTTTGTCTACTGCTTGCAGGAAGAGCAGCCCGTTGGAGCTAGCTGGTGGGGGCTTGGAACCAGGGTGGACCGGCAGCCCCCATATCAGCTCCCCGCTCCCCTAAGTTCCCTGTGTGGCAGCCGCCAGCAGCTCAGCTGTGTCCCTCCCCCCACTGCCATGTGCTGCTCCTGCCCTCTGCCTTGGAGCTGCTCCCGGGAGCCTCCTGCTTGCTGTGCGGGTGTCAGGGTGTCTCCCTCCCCCCTTCTCCTGCACCCTGCTTACCGCATTTCCATAGAACGGAGGTGGGAGGGGAACACAAGAGGGCTCAGGATGAGGGAGCTTCCTGGCAGCAGCTTCTGTCTCAACTTGCTGATCTACTTAAAAAGGCAATGTACTTAGAGTGGGGTGAGCGAACTTAAAGGGGCCTTGTGCATCTCTCTCTCTCTCACGCACAGGGTGTGTGTCTCTGTCTGCCATGCTGCCTCCCCTCCCTCCATTCGTGCTGCCTTGTAGAGTGTGAGGCTGCATTATCAACAATGGGTTAACCCTTGAGGGCTCAGCCAATTGCTAGTTCATCATTTAGCAGTAAGGCATTCCCTGGGAAATATCCCACCCTCTGACTTCACCACCTCAACCAAACTTCACAATCATCATCGCTGTGTACAGTATTAAAACTTATACTTTGTGTGTGTGTGTGTGTGTGTGTGTGTGTGTGTATATATATTCTTTTGTCTGGTGAAAAAATTTCCCTGGAACCTAACCCCCTCCCCCTATTTACATTAATTCTTATGGGGAAATTGGATTAGCTTAACATCGTTTTGCTTAAAGTCGCATTTTTCAGGAACATAACTACAACGTTAAGCGAGGAGTTACTGAATTCAGCTCTATGCTACCCCCTGCAGGATCCCCAGTGCCGGTGGTGCGGCCAAAGCCATTCCCTCACAGCACAACAGCCAGTAGGAGTTGTTGGAGCTGAAGCACAAGTTACAGTAGCCCTCAGATGCTTTTAGCTTTGCCGAAGGCTGAACTGGAGGCTGGGAGCCTCAGGCCAGGCCAGATGCACTGTCACCCTCCTTCGTCCCTGCTCAGCATCAGTGTAGGGATGAATTCTCCCCACTGCACCCAAAGCAGGTACAATGTCCCCTGGCTCTCTTGGGGGCAGGGAGGGAGGCTGGCTGCTGCTGCAGCCTCTGCAGCATGTTGGCCCCCTCCGTGCCTAGCCCACGCTGCTAGAGGGAAGGCGAATGATCCTGCACCCTGTGGGGATGCTAGCACTGGCACCAGTGCTTGTCTTGTGCTCTGGGGAGTGCAAGGGCTGGACTCGTGCCCTGCCTCTGCATGGGAGTGTGATCGGAGTCTTTGTGTCCTCTTACCCCTCGCTGGGCCAGGCAGATGTGAGCCATAAATGTATAGAAAGCAGAGGATGTAGATTAAAGTGTAAAAAAATCCACACAAGGGACTTGGAGCTGTGGATAGAGGTAAAAAGACCTATTGTGTGTGTCTGAGGGAGAATGCAGGCCACAGCAATTACAGGGGAGGGGGCACCATGAAGGAATCAGGTCAAGGGAACAGACAGGTGAGGGATGGGATGGAGTGGGAATTTTCTTGGCTGTAGATTTACAAACATCACTGTAAGAGTGCTAACTAATCCCCCTGTAAAATGCAATCCTCCTTGAGCAGTATTTGCTGCAATGGGCAGAGATGCCAGAACATGGTGCCAATGTGCATTCAAGACAGAATGAGCTGCCATCTGCACATATCATAGATATGAAATACACAGTTCCCTTTATGAGTGGTAGGCAATGCCCTGGGATTTCATTTGCTTTTCAGACAGCTATTCTGAATATTAGATGGAGGTTTGGGGTTCTAAATTTACAGCCCAGTGGCTCAATCCGCAGGATTTTATCCCCAATCTGTCTTTAATTGTCATGCGAACTGGTCAGCTATAGAATGTTGGCTTCTTGTGACCTTTGTTTATAACCAGAAATTCTTTTAGCCAAAGCCCATCTTTTACCTGTTCAATGGCAGGTGTGTGGGACACCTAACTGTGTTAGACAGGCAAGCTTCAACCAGAGAGACTGAATCAAACACATTAACCTAGGTGTGATCTTCCCCTTCCCCCTCACCTTAATCAGCTGGTCACTTTTAAAATCACTGCACGCACATTAATGCCATCACATTGGCGCCAGCAGTGTGAATACACATTTAATGAATATTCATTAAATATGAATATTCATTACCATACATAGCCACTGCCGATGCGTTTCTGCTTGCAGGGGTCCCATCGGCATGACGGAAGAAGGCTCTTTCTGAAGAAAGCGCTATTTTTAGACAAATCATTAAGGAAAAATGAAAGAGGCTTGAATGGTCACCGCATGTCCTACACATCCAACGCCTCACGTGGGATGCTCGTCCCAGGGATGCGTGTATCCTACTCCCCATCATACCCCACTTGACATTTAAGGTCTTAGGCACGCAAGCACATACACAGCCCCAGTGCCAGCTCAGGGGACTCACGCAGCAACAATAAAAAAAAAAAACCTTACTGATATCCCTACTGTAGCCTTTTAAATTGAATGTCTGCGTTTCAGAGATTCGATTCTATTTTACATAGGTTTTTATGCTGCAGAAGCACCTTCCACTAGTGCATTAAGGAACACGACTACCCATCTGTCCTGTATTTTTTTATCTTATCCTCTCTCCAGAAGGGAGACTGGAGTGGAGTGTCTTGTGTTGATAGGGTTTGGGTTTTGTTTTTTAAATCAGTATACCTCCTGCTATATCCAGTGTTGTTGTAGCTGTGTCCAATAAAATATATTACCTCATCCACCTTGTCTCTCTAGCTACCTGTTGCTATTTGTTTATATTAGAGAAGACAAGGTCAAAGAAATGCACCTTGCCTTTGGAGCAGAAAGTGATGAGGTTTGTGATGGGCCTTGGCGGAGTGCATTCCACCATCTAAATTAATACACAGTCTGATTACATACATAATAGAGCTGGTGGGAACCCAGCATTCCCATTCTCCAGGAAACTCCAAAATATCAAAGAAAAAATCATTTTGAACCAAATTATGAGTTTTTGTTTAAAAAAAAAAACCCAAAGTGAAATTTCATTTTGATATTATCAAACTGTGTCATTTCAATAAGAGGTTTAAATAATTTTCTTAAGGTCAAAACTTTTCATTGAGACTTTATTGCCTCGACATCTAGGTTATCAGACAGTATAAAATGTGAAATTCTTCGACTATTCCATAATGTCATGTTAAAACTTTACAAGTGGGGAAATGTGTGACTCCCATTTAAGAGAGTCAGTCCTTCTGCCAGTATTTTCTGCTGACAGCTGTGGATGGCCACCCAGCATGACATTCTCCAAAGAGAGAGACAACCGGCCACAGTCACAAACCTTATCTGGTAAACCTTGTCGTCTCCCCTTTAAGTCCTACCTCCCATCTCCATTTCCCTCACAATGTGAAAAAATAACTTCTCCAGCCCTGATAATAATAATAGTGAGTTCAGAGCACTTTACAAACTATAAATAATGAATCCTCCCAACATCCTTGTTTAGTACATCAGGACTATCTCCATTTTACAAATAGGGTGACAGAAAGAGAGAGAGGTGAAGTGATTTGCCAAAGGTCACACAGAAAGTCATTGACCAAGCCAGATAAGAACATAGGTTTTCTACTTTCCAGCTTCATGCCCCAATCACTGAGCCACTGATTGCAGAATGGTGCCACTTTTCCTAAGACAGTGCTCCAGAATTGCGCCAATGAGCAGGGACTGACATGATCAAGTCAGCCAGGACCACTATCTCGTGTTGTCTTGCCCCAGTCACCCCCACCTCATGCTGGTTTGGTACAGCTCAGTATGAGGAAGAGGAAAAGTGTAGATTAGCCAGGCTGATTGGGGGTCTGATGAAAGTAAATGGCATTTTGGTCACTAAAAATCGCACCATTTACAAAATATTTTGCTGAGAAGCTTCTTAGCTGCTTGCATTATTTTTAGATTTGTTTTTATTTTAAGCATGAGAGATTTATTCCAAAAACAAGGTAGGGAAAGAACTGACAAGTTGAAGGAAGCGAGAAAGGACAAATGGGGAACACACAAATTAAATGAATACTGCAGAACACACTATGTGGATATAAAACATCAGGTTTGAAGGATGCCAAGTTCATGGAACCAGAGGATCAAATCCTGGCAGAGTTCATTCTGTTCTTCATCTTTCCAAAGCAGATAATTGAGTACCCGATAGTTTACTTGTCCCCCATTCCTAAGATCTGTGTGCCGTGTTTGGACATTAAAGAATGCATGAGATTGAAGAGTAGGATGGTTTGCTCCAGTGTCCTTCACCACATTTCAAAGAATCAGAACATTGTGTATCAAATACGGTGGACTTAAACATTGTGTAGATTTTTTTTTTAAAGACTCACAGTAACAATGGTTCTTCCGGGGGGGGGGAGCGGAAAGGTGGAAAGAGATGCCTCGTGTGGTTTAGGGAAGCTCCTGCCCAATATGTAGAAGTAATTTTTCAAAAATAGTTCAGGCATGTGATAGCGATGACTTCTGCGGTATTACCACGGTCAGTAAGACCTAAAATGAGCTGTCATGTAAGCACAGGTCATGCACATTAAAGCTGCCTGGGGGCTCCTTTAACTTATGACCTTTTTAAAAAGTTGGAAAATAGTTTAGAACAGCATGTGCATAACTTACTCATGTGGGGCTCATTCTTCAGCATCAAAGACAACTGATAACTCATGCCGTTCTTTCCTCCTACTTCCAGTTCTCTCCATGGGCTTTCAAGGTGCTATCATCTGTTCTTCTATTAGCTTTTGCACCACTCCTTGTTCTCTTCTGTCAAGGGGTTCTCTCCTTCTGAACATCTCTCCTTGTCTACATCCTCCAAGGATCTGTCCTTGGCCTTCTCCATTTTCCCTCCTAAACGCTCTCTGTCAGCTATGACCTCTGCACTGACTCCCACCAAATTTATCTCTACTCTGCCTTAGTTTTGTCTCTGCCAGTGTCTTTAAACTCTGAGATCTTGCCAACTATCCCACCCTGCCATCATGTTTCTTGTCACCCATGCTTGCAGCTGGGAAGTAATGTTTGATTCCCTTCCTTCCTAACTCACTGAGAGCCAGACCCTCAACAAAGCCCTGAACCAAAGTCCATTAAAGTCAGTGGAAAGACTGCCATTGGCTTTGATGGGCTTTAGCTAGGTCCAATCCCCATCTACTTTCCCTACATTTCCAGAAATTGCCTCTCCATCTCCATACTCACTACCAAGACATTAGAACAGGGGTAAGATTTTTCGAACGGTTCTAAGTGACTTAGAGCTTATGTCTCATTGACTTTCAGTGAGACTTTGGCTCCTAAGTCACTTTTGAAAAGTGGGACTGAAGCGTTGTGTTCATAGCATACAAACAGAGAAGCTAGCTAAAAACCATAAAACACTCTTTGTGGAAGGTTGAAATGTCACATGACTTTTAGTTTTAGAATCCAGAACAATAACACTCTATGAAAAAAAACCAGAGAGAGGCAAAGCAGGCTGATCCCTATGGCAGAGAGGCACAACTCACCCCATCTGGGACTTTCTAGACTGCTGAAACCCAAATCACATGCTTCACCACAGAGAGATCCCCCTAGCCTGCAAGCAGGACCCCATCCTATTCTTCAAGTGACAGCTTGCAGTTCTAACAGTCCTCAATACACCACATAATACAATACACTAGTCCTCAGTCACTTAGATGCTTTTGAAAGTTTTAGCCCATGCTTTTCATTTCACGTAGTGACTACTGGAGCATCCTGATCACTCGCTTTACTTTTAGACAATCAAGAAATATGGAATTTGTGCAATTACTTGCATTTCTTTTTCAGGTTTGATTGATCTAGTGCTATTGGAAGAGAACTGCAGTCTAGCCCATCCAGAACGTAGCCATAAAGATGATAATTCTTTCAAACTTCTCTGATCACGTCTCCCTCCTTCTAGAATGTCTTCACTGCCCCCGCTCCCACATTTTCTTCTGTACTGAATTCAGACTTCTCCACACTTTCAATGTTTGTTTTCATGTTTAGCTCAAAGATCCTCTGATGCCTCATGGAAAAATTTGCAAGATTCTTAGCGATAATTTTGCCAACAAATCACTTTCTGTATTTTCATCATCTGTTTTAGGGCCAATCCTGTCCTCCCACTGGCTTCAGTAGCCTGCATATACAGTGTGCTGTGCTCTGTGTACAGGTATTTGGATAAACACAGGATCTTTCCATTGTTTAGGAGTTCATTTGCTCCTGCTGCCTAAATCTCACTGGATTTCATAATCTACTGCTCAAGACATACATTCATTCATGTGACGGGGATTACAAATTACAAACAGAGTAAGTTCAAGAAAGGAATAAAATTGTTTTTTTTTTCAGAGCCAATTTACTTTTACAAAGATCTTCAGCCCAATTCTCCTCTCACTGAGACCAGTTTGACACTGGGTTCTTATCCCTAGGAGAGATCCCACTGAGTGGGTTATTACTGTAGAGCAAAGAGAGCTTGTGGGTAAGGATTGTATGACTGGGTCCAAGCCTAGTAGAAAAGAAAACACTATCGTTTCCAAATAAAAAAGTTTCTCCTGAGATGCCAGCATCTCACTCAAAAAACCACAGTTAAATCTGATGCGCTCCTTGGGAACAGGGCTCACGACTTCGTATGTGCTTGTACAGCACCTGGTACAATGGGGCCCCCATTCTGATCTGGGCCTCTGGGTGCTACTGTACTATAAATAAAATACTAGCAATCCATGTGTGTAGCAAGCTGGCCTTCGCCCCAGCTCACAAAACGTCTCTTTCTGGGCAGTTTTAGTCTCCAAGCAAAGGCAAAAATAACAGAAACACTTTCTCAGCTCCCTAGGCTACAGATTCCGAGGGCTTTCCTTTTCCCCCTCTCCGTTTGTCCGGCAGGAATCCTCTGTGCTCTGTTCACTGAGCACCACCCCTAGGGCTTTCTTTCTGGCAGCCCTTTCCCCCAGCAGGCTCTCACTGCTTCCCTTTGTAGGGGACTCCCGCAGCCTCCCCCAGGGAATTTCCTGCTGCTCGTGCTACTTGCAGCTCCATGGCTCTTGCTCACCAAGTCTTTCTCAGCAGCGTCCCACTACCTCCCCTCCCAGGGGACTCTGGCTGTCACTCCCCAGGATCTTCCTGCTTCTGGCCTGTCTCCCTACTCCCATTTTGGTGTGGTCTGAGTTTTTGGTGAAAGTTTGGAATAGCTTTTATTTCATCCACACTACTTCCCCTAAAGGTATTTCAATTTATTGTTAAGAATATTCTTTTTTGTTTTAAATTTAATTGTAGTGTTAAAGAATCAGGGAGAGCTTCGCCATGGACGTGTGAAAGAGCATACACAACAGAGTGGCTTCTGAGAAATCCTTGCAGCATGGCTTGTAAATGCCTTGGTGCATATGAATTGCTATGGTGTGACAGTCCACTCCTCATATAGTCTGGTATTCCCCTCCATGCAAATCCCCAGCTCTGTGTGATGGAGCTCAGACTGGCAGAAGGAACAGTTTTCCATGGAGCAACTTGCCAGGAGCAAATTCTGAAGCCAGGTGGACAAAACCCTGACTAGAATTGCAGGAGACATGGGGCCTGACTGTAACTTAAAAGTGACTAAGCAGTGTTTTCCAAAAATGTGTATAATCAATAAGCTCCCAGGCTGAGTCTTAGAGTAGCCGCCATTAAAAAACTCAAAGTTTACCAGTAGTTACCATATAGTTCCTAATTTTATCTCCTACTGTAAGCACAGAGAAAATCTGTAGTCTTACGATACCAGCCTAACTATTGGCAAATGGAGACTGCTTTTAATTGGTGACCACTGAAAAAATAGTGCATGCCACATTCTATCCTGGAGCGGATGTCATGAGAATACACAAGCCTGAAATTAGAAGTTGATAATAGCACAATTGATCTGAATAGAAGGATAGTTGCAGGCGCTGATAAAATATGCACAGAGCTTCTTTGAGTTCAGAGAACAGAATTCCTGGGGAATTCCTGGTTCAATTGAAGTCAACCATGAAACTCCCATTGACTTCAATGGGGCCAGAATTCATCTCACACCACCCCAAACAGCCCTTTATCATTGCATGACACAGTTCAGGATGAAGCCTTTACGACCCAAGTCTTATAGCTGAAATACTGCTATGTCTGTTCTGTACCTGTTCTCACAAGGCCAACAAAGGAACAATTTTGCTTGGCTTCTGTGACTTTCTTGGAACAATAATTTGGATATGTCTAGACCTATATTATCCATTTCATTCCAAGCCTTTTCCTCTATTTTCCCCTTTAATTCAGGAAATACACTAATGGTACATCCAGACCCATTAGCTGAGTTGACTCACAGGAATTTCTTCCAGCACAGATTCATTTCTTGCCATCTGTCGACATACTGACCAGTTGCTGCCTCCTCAATACAAAACTACAGACCCACTTCCCATGAGAGAGTGGTGGAATTTCTGCCGGTTAGCCTGGGGGTTCCAGTTCTCGGGGCCTGGATGAGCAGGAACTCACACTGACCCCCCACTTTCAGCTGAGTTTCAGATTGAGATTTTGGAGTTTGTCCAAACCTCAATCTCCAAATGAAATTTAGGAGCCAAATACAGGCGAATCAAAACAAAAAGTTTAGCTGGAACTCCTGCAAACTAAAACCACCCTGTGGGTCTAGTTTGAATACCCATACACCATGCATGGCCTTGCTTTCCCTGTAATGGCTAGAGGCCTGGAAAGAGGATATAAGAGTTATTGCTATTCGTAGTGCATGGGGACTTTGCTTCAGCTCCATGGGTAGATTCATAGATTCTAAGGCCATTGGGATCATCTAATCTGACCTCCCGTCTAACTCAGGCCAGAGAATGTTCCAAAATAATTCCTATAGTGTAGGATTTAAAAATTGTCAGTGGTGGAGAAACGACCATGACTCTGCTGCTTTCAAATTCCAGGATGGTCTATTCAATTGTCAGCAAGGCAAACGTCTCACACAGCTGCCTTCTCAGACTCAGTATATGTGGATGCGAGGCAGTGTGAAAATGGTGTTTAAAAAGGTAACTAAGAACAAGAATGAGAAAACCGTACTGCTGGCTACAGAAATAACACCAATTTTGGTAACAAAAAGGAATGCAACGAATACTGCAAAATGAAACCATCAATCACTTTTTTTTTTTTTGGCCTGGTTGAGTGGCATCTGTATATACAGCTGGAATCCATGTTAGAGCTCTGGAATCCATGTTACAGCTAAGGATTATAATAAGAAATTTGATTAATTAATACCTCCAGCACTAGTCACATTTTTGTATTACTGGAATGGCTGATTGTTGTGAGAATTACCCTTAGGATAATAGGCTAGTGGGACAACTAGGGATAAAACTAATGAAATGCTTTAGTTATTCAGAGCAAAAAGTGAAATGCTATAGACTTAATGTGTACTGCTGATGGTTTGGGGCCTGATCCTGAAGTCAATTAGCATTTTTCCTGATGAAGCATTGCAAGATCAGGCTCCTAATGATCAGCAAGGCTAAACCTTAATGCATCACTCAGCAAACCTCTTACAGGAGCTTAACGTTCCAGTTTATTATGAAACTAGAAATTCCCAGGGAATAACAAATATTCTGACGTCTATTCTCCCAACCAGGGGCTTGATTAGACTGAACAGATTACCAAGAGATGTAGTAAATTCTCCATCACTTGGAGTCTTTAAATTAAGGCTAGAGGTCTTTCTAAAAGCTATACTCTAGCTCAAACAGAAGTAACGGTACATGTTTTGGGGAGTACATTTTGTTTTAAAGTGTGAAGAAGCCTCCCCCATGAAAAAGGCCCATCTGGCTGTACTGGTAAGATACTGAAAATAATCTGATATCTTTTGTGATCTCAGCAGTGATCAGTTTTCAGCTTCAGGGAGAATGATTACGACTACTTTGGTCAGTTTGTCTAACATCTGCTTATGTCATTATTTAATACCACAGTAGAACCTAAAAACTGCAGTCAAGACACTTGTGATGGGCTCTTTATGTAGACAGACAGCCCTTGTCCTAAAACACTGGTTTTCAACCTTTTTTTCCATTTGTGGACCCTACAAAATTTCCGAATGGAGGTGTAGACCCCTTTGGAAATCTTAGACATAGTTTGTGGAGCCACAGGGGTCCGTGGACTGCAGGTGGAAAACCACTGCCCTAAAGAACTTACCAACTAAGACGGGCTGCAATAGGTGGCTAACAAACAATCAGAATGAGTGGGAGCATTGATGAAACATTGGCTACATCTGCCAGCATGTGCCCAATTCGCATCATTCATTGTTTTAATTTTATAAGGTGCAGAGATCACTAATCCCTACAGGCCATCTACTTTGCCATTATCAGTTGGCAATTTCCTGTGGGCATCATAGCAGAACTGGTGCTTGAAGAGGGCTATGAGGGAGCAGAGGGTAGTGTGGCTTTAAGGATCAATTCTAGGAGCATGTTCCATGCACTAGGGGAAGCCTGGAAGAACGCACACAGGTGCTTCTGGGAAAGGTGAATAAATGGGTGATCAAGGCTAGCAAGATACAAGAGCGGATAAGCAGGGAGGGGCACAGTTGTGAAGGGCCTCCAAAAGGGAGTATCACACTCTTTGATGTGGGGGTGAAGCACTGAGGGGCGCTTTCATGAAGTTCCTTTAAGTAGTGAGCATATTCCTTGTGGGAGCTTTTACGCATTAGCAGTAAAGGTAGTGTGCTACCTTCCCAGAGCCAAGATGTCACTTTAAGGATATGGCTACACTTAAAATGCTACCGTGGCACAACTGTAGCTGTAGCGCTTCAGTGTAGACACTACAGCGATGGGAGGTGCAATCCACCTCCCCAAGAGGCGGAAGCTAGGTTGATGGAAGAATTCTTCATTTGATCTAGTGCTTTCTACACCAGGGGTTAGGTTGGCGTAACTACGTCACTCAGGGCTGTGGATTTTTCATACTGCTGAGACATGTAGCTAGGCCAATGTAACATTTCAGTGTAGACCAGCCCTAAGATTGGATAGGCTTCTGAAGTTGATGGGTAAAGATCCATTGGTAATGGTTCATCTTGGCACTAATGACACTGCACCACAGGATAACACGCAGATAGTAGATGATTTCAGGGAACTCGGAAGCATGCTGAAGAAGAAGAATGTCCAAGCAATCTTCTCTGATATCCTTCCCACCCCACAAAGGAAGTCAGAAGGCACAAAATTCTAGAATTGAACCACCAGTGAAGGGTAGAGAGTTTTGGTTTTGTGGAACACTGATTCAGCTTATATGGGGAAAGGGGACTGTATAGTTTCGATGGCCTCCACCTCAGTAAAAGGGGAACCAATCTCCTCGAAGACAGGATGGGGGTTAAACTAATAGCAGAAGGAGAGTGTAAAAAACTTGCTGAGGGTGCAATCCATCCCAGCATCCTGATCATTAATAAAAATGTTTAACAAAACCGGTCCCAGATGAACCCCTGGGGCACTCTGCTTGATACCGGTTGCCAACTAGACATCGAGCTGTTGATCACGACCCGTTGTGCCCGACAATCTAGCCAGCTTTCTATCCACCTTATAGTCCATTCATCCAATTCATACTTTTTTTTAAACATGCTGGCAAGAATACTGTGGGAGACCATATCAAAAGCTTTGCTAAAGTCAAGATATATCATGTCCACTGCTTTCCCCATATCCACAAATCCAGGAATCATCACTGAACAGCCAGTTAAGCACGTTCCAAAATGCCTTTAATTCACCGCCATACATACAGCTAAAGCAGCTACCTAAAGCTCAGGCATATTATACTGCCCCACATAACATCTTGACCTAAGGCTATCACCAGGGAAGGAAGAAAGAGGAGAAAGTACAAGGAAGTGAGGGAAGAGAACGAAGAATTTAGCTGTGATAGATAAAAGGATGAGTTCAGAAAATGTGCTAAGCAGGAAGTTTTGAAGAGTTCACAGTAACAGAAATAAACCTCCCAGTCCTAGATCAAATTCACCCGTCCCCCAGAGAGAGAGGAACATACACCATTTCAAGTGTTGGTGTTGCATAGTGCACATAACGAAGATGATCTTATACTAAACATATAACTCTGGCTACTGTAACTTTAAACCAAATGCAAAAGATAAAAGTTAAAGAACAGCAACCACTGACTACAATTCCACCAGGTACCATGAAAGGGTTTAAATAGGACAGTGGACTGTATCTCATAAACCCCTAATTGGTTGAGTAGTCTCATGCAGGTTAATGGGACTAGTTGTGTGAGTAAGTATCACTCTCATGAATAAGGATGCATGAGTTGGACTACTTTTGGCAAATAGGTAACAAATGCAATAGTTAGAAGTAACATCAACTATATTTTTCCATCCCATTTGGGCCAGTTTTCTGATTTATACAACTCATGCAACTATGCCAAGGTTTAAAATGCTTGGCATGGAGATTGTTTTCATGTTGGATGATGGCTGAGGGAGAGGAAAAAAGCACCCTTCGTAATCTAGATAAGAACATACCCACATATAAGGGATTTTCATTCACCCTGCCCTAATCATTAATCTCTTTAAATCACTTCTTACAGCCTCACCCTTTAAACGGAATTAATAAAATCAAAAAATCGTTATCCTTTTATTGATCCTACTTTGAGGGGAAAAAATATTGAAATAATGGATTTTTTTTAAACACAGAATCTAACTTTCTTCATACTAATATTCTCTTTCTTTTCGGAAGCAGCTCAGATAAAACTTCCTTCCTTCATATAATGCAGTCCAGAAAGAAAGAAGACATCAGAGGCAGTTTGAGCTAAAGCAAAAAAAAAAAAAAAAAAATCACATATCGAGAAAATCCGTTTAAACGAGCCTTTCATAGACAAAGACGACACTTCAACAGGAAGCTGCTGGCATATCTACCTCTTTTATTGGACTCAATGGAGGTTTTTCTAGTAGCAAAAGAAAGCTAGCAACTTGGTGACTGTATTAAAAAAGACATTTTTGAATCCTCAATTCCAGTAAATCAAAGACTCCGTTACAAATAATATCATGCCAAAGAACTTTAGATACCTTCTGTGCGGATTGAATCTTCCAGTCTAATTGTTGTTTGTGCACAAGAGGCTTCTAGAAGTGAGAGAAAAGGAGACAAGTGTGAAGTCTGAGATGATCTCAGCATGTCCTGCAATCACACACACGTACTGAAAGGTGTTTCAAATGATTTGGGAGTAACCAAGTTGTTTAACAAAGGTGAATCCAGAGTGCTTACAAGAGCAGATGGTGGGTATTTGCCTTCTCTGCTGATTTCTAAGTGATCTGGAGTTGCTGGAACTACTTCCCTATTGATCCGATATATGTCCATCTGTGTCAGAGCCACAGCAGTTAGTCAAGGAAAGAATTAACATGATCTAATGTGGACAAAGTTCTTGAGAAATGTTGAAGCTCATCTGGCCCTGGGGAACAGCAAGGGATATATCGAAATCACAACCAGAGGAGATTTTTGATAGCTCACTAAGAACAGAGAAAGGACTCCGAGACGTGGGTGGTGGGTAATTAAGTTTCATATTCAAAAAAGCATCAAAGAAGTCTTGCAGGAAAAACCTTAACCAGGAGTCTAGAAACACCATTGAATCTTGCTGACTTTTGTGGACTCTCTGTTGCAACTTTTGAAATATCTTCGACAAGCTTTAACTCCCTTCTCACAAGTATCATTCTCTAGTCACCTGACCAAACAGCTATAGAAGCCAAAATACTGTTCTTTTATTTGTTTGTCTGTGCACCATCATCACTGATATCTAAAGCAAGCATGGTCATGATGGAGATGTTAGTTGACTGATGCTGCAGAAAACACCTTATTTGGTTCAACGGGTGACTAAGTTTGTATCAGCTTCCTTGCAACAGACTGATGGGTTTTAAAATGAAAGAATTATTCAAAATCTCGTACATATTCTTTCCTGCATCCTTACAACAGTTTAGAATCTAAACGTGTGGGAAGCATCCTTTTAAATATAGAATACAAAGTACTAATGAAAAAATATTTAGAATATTTCATTTCAACATATTGCTCCTTCTAAATAAAACAGGAAACAGTCAAGTTGGCAAGACCCATTGAATTGAAAACAAAGAGTTCCTTGACGGTTGTGCCACGGGACAACTGGTTCTAAAAGGGCTTCTAAATTTTACAACTGGTTCCCGTGAACCGGTGCGAACCGGCTCCAGCTCACCACTGGATACAGTCCCCCATCTTGTAAGTGTGCTCCACAATCTTCGTTCCTAGATGTATGATTAAAGTGTCTTAGAGAACTCTATTATGTCAGCACAATTACTTTTGTCATCCAAACTTGTGATCTCATCAAAAAAGTTTGTTTAACAAGACCTATTTGCCGTAAAACCATGTTTACTGGCATTAATTATGATGTCATTCTTTAGTTCTTTACTGATTGCATCCCGTATCAGCCTTTCCATGATTTTGCTTGGGATCGATGTCAGGCTAACCATCCTATAGCTACTTGAATCATCCTATTTACTCTTAAAATGTAGGCATAACATTAACTTCTTTTCTAGTCCTCTGGAAGTTCCCCAGTGTTGCAAGATTTCTTTAAAAAAACAAATGGTTTAGCGAACTCCTTGATATTCTTTTAATACTTTTCAGTGCAGGTTACTATCCTGTTGATTTAAAACTGTTTAGCTATAATAGATGTTTAACATCTTCCCTGTTATTGATGCAATAGGAAGTATTTCCTTATCTGTATGATATAAATGCATCATCTTGCATCTTTCCATATACAGAACAGTAATATTAAATCAAATACCTCTGCCTTTTCTGCATGATGATGATAAAAATTGTCAATCATCATCTAGTTCTTGAACATATAGCATTTCTAGAACTTTGTTCCCAATATATTTCAAGAATTTTTATGATCCTTAACCCTGCCGGCCATAATTTTTTCATTGATACTTTTAGCATCTCAGCGATTACTGCATTTCCTAAGGAATGATTTGTACTTGTTGATATCAGTTTCCCCATTTGTTTATATATATTTGTAATGGGGGAGCTTGGAGCGCTTGAAGTCTGGCCCTCTGCTTGATCAAGGGGCCTCAGTCTTTAAGGCTGGGGGAGGGGAGGTAGGTTGACCAGGGCCCTTCAACTCCACCAGGTCCCAGCCCCGGGCCCTGGGCAAGTCAACCCCTGAGTAGAGGGCTTCCCTGGAAGGAGTCTATGTTCACAGCTCTGGGCTACTTCCTACTGCTGTCCCTTCAGTTTGGGACATGGCCCTTATAGTCCAAGTTGCAGTGGTGGCTTGTCTCTAGTACTGCCCCTTCGTGGACTCTTTGGGGCATCCTGTTGGGGTCCCAGGTTCCTTTGGGTGGAGCAGCTCTGTTTGGCGGGATCAGAACCCCACAAGGTCTCTGTTTGGTCACAGGGTTCTGTCTTAGGTTGGATGCTCCTAGACCTCTTCCTCTGTCTCTTCTAGCCAAGGACACGGTGCTTGTTTCCTAGTGACTGCCTTGGCTGCTTGGTTGGTGATCCTTCCCCTCAGGAATGGAGGTAGCTAGCTCCTGCCTCTTCACCAGTCAACCCAAAACTGAGCCAAGTTCTCCTCTTTACTCTCCTCTCCAGGCCTGGCACTGGCTGCAAGTATAACGGAGCAGGGCTACCTGGGCCCAAAGGTTCTCTTCAACCTCTTCCATGCTGGTGGGCAGTTTCTCTGCTTCATCACAATATTATTTTTTATTGTGTCAGCACTTCCTCTCTTAATCGGGTTGGTTTTTTAAACCATGAAGCCTTCTACTGTGACCGCGGAATTGTTCTATTGTTGGATTTTTTTGTGACGATGGGGGTAGGGAGCCAATAAAACACTCTTAAACAACTGCATTATTCACATTTTCATGTTTACATTTTTCCCTCCCACTCAGTTTTGCTCATGGTTGCTTTCAGTTTTGGAAAAACAGTAGAAGCTAGACTGAGTGTACCAGAGAATCTGGCAGCGTATGCAATAGAGAGCCATAAGAACAGTCTTTAGTGACGTATCCATCCCAGCTGAGATAAGAGCGTGGGTTAATAGGCTGCTAGACTCAATACAAACTGATTCCCACAAGGATGAGGGAATCAAATGTAACATCTTATTTATGCTGTGTGAATATAAGACAAAATCGCTGCATCATAGACAAAATTCTTTCCTCATAACAGCAGCAAGCATCACTGACTTCTTCAGGCTGTCTGCAAAAGAGAAGTTACTTACCTGTAACTTCAGAGATTTCAGCAGCGTAACAGGCACTCGGGTAGCAGGAGGCAGCATTGTCATTGGCAAGCGGAGGTTGGCTTGGGTGGGAACACAAAAGAGGTGTGTGTCTTCAGGACTGGCACTGGGGGTACAAGCAAAGCAGTCAGCACTGCAGGCATCGGTGCCAAGACACCTGCTGTGTGAATGAATGGTGGATCGCACTCCTGACAATGGTGACTTTTGCTTTCAGGGTGTCTCTGCTGCTGACGAACTGGCCTGAGAGTGCTTCCTCCTCCTTGTGCTCCAGGTTAGAAGATAAGGACTTAGTTGCCTCAACAAGCATTGTAGGGGCCTGCAGATCCAAAAGCCCCGCGCCAGCAAGGAGTGACGAGGGCTCCTGGGCTGCTCCTTTGAGCTTCACACTTGGAATCAAGGCCCATGAGTGGGAATATACAGAGGACCCCACCCCCCACAAGAGGAACTATTCACAGTACGGGTAGTTGTGGCTAAGGTGCTAGCCTGAGATTCAGGAGAACTAGGGTCAATTCCCTGCTCTGCTGTAAGTTACTTAGTCTTTTGGTGCCTCGGTTTCCCCATCTGTATTGTGGGGATAACAGCACTTCCCTACTTCAGCTGAGAGGATAAATACACTAAAGATTGTGAGGTAATGAGGGCCACATCAGTACCATAGACAGACGCAGGCCCTAGCCTCTCCCTCCTCATTGGCCAGTAGTTCTGGTGAAGGGGGAGGAGTGCACACAAAGAGCTGAAAGTGCAGAGAGCCTCCACTGCAGCAGGCAGTCCCCAAGGAATCACCAGGGGCTTGTGGCTGAGTCAGCCAAAATTCCATTGGGGCCTAGAGGGAGCAGGTGTAACATGTATGTTGATGGGGTAGGAAGAAAGGGTAAGTTACCTGAACTAAGATTCCTTCTGCACTTTCTCAGGCACCTCTTGCAGCCATGGTTTGTACAGCTTTTGCTGCTGCTGGGAATAATACATCTTTTATCCAACGCCGAATTCAATAATATTTGCACTCACTGGGGACTACCGCAAATGGCAGCTCCTTTTTTGCAGTCATCAGTTCTCAGACTGTAGGCAGTAGCCAAAGGGCTGTGGTGGGTTGGCTGCTACAGACAGTGTGAATTAAAATTTGTATAGCCCCCCTAATGCTAAACTGTGATGAAAGTAATGACTCTATTAGCTTGATAAACATTGATTTAATGACAATTGTGTGCAGACCTCAAGCTGGGAATGATTGTCACTTCCTATCACGGCTGACTCTGTGGGCATCATCCACTGCACCATAAACAGAATTTTTATTAATTTCAGTGCAGCGTGGAATCGGAACTAGCAGGCTTTGTGAAAGCAAATTTTCTTTGTTCTGGAACGTTAATGCTAAATTTAAATGTCATTAAAATTACATCATGGAGCCTGAAGCTTTCAGTACAATGCAGGAAACTGCTGCTGAAATTCTGTGTTTACTTACTCGCCTGATTTTTAATAGCTTAGCAGACTTGACTCTGTAGAGAAAGACAGTTCAGAAAGCCACAACAGATAAGGATCTTGCTTATGGAGCCTGGCCTGTTTTAATTCATTTTCTTCTAAGATTTCAATCCAAATCTACATTAAGAGCTTGATCTTGCTTCTGTTGAAATTAATGGGAGCAGGATTATGCCCCAAAGAGACAGCGTTGGCCAATTAAAAAAAAAATCTACATTTTGTGCTTAAAGGTTCTTCAAAGTCTATTAACAAAAATGCCCTCATAATTTTTCCCCTTAATTCAAACAGACTTAACACTCTACTTTAAAGCTCGGCTACTGCATGAGAACCAACATTTTTCACAACTGGAAATAGGTCCATCTACTTTTCATTGGTTTTGCTTTTCATTCAGCATGGACAGACAGGTAACATGAATGGTAAAATGACAGGAAATTAATAGCTTCTTAAAATTCTTTCAGTTTTAATTAGATATGGGCCAAAATCAGAACCATTTATCTAATTCTCTCCCCCATGACTTTGTTAGTTCAGATGAAATGAACTGATCTACCCCTGGGGTGGGCTTTGCTAAAGCATGGACTCCTTGCTCCAATTTTCATTCTAAAGATCTTACGTGTTCATGATAACAGAGATCAGGAAATACAGGTGAGATTTTCACAAGTGTCTAAATGACTTAGGAGCACATATCTTATTGACATTCAATGAGATTTGTGCTGCTAAGTTGCTTTTGAAAATCCCACCAGACAATAATGCGGTTTTGTTTCAGGATAAGGCCACAGTTACTCAGTGCTTTTTACAGTGGGTTTGTCAGCGGTCGTTACTAAGGCTTTCCGTGGGCTTGGAAATAGAATTAGAAAGGCTTTCAAGGACTCAACATATAAATCACTAGGAATTAAGCTCATACATCTCATTAACACCTCTTGGCATATCGGATCTCAATAAAGCAGAGCAAAAGACAGTGAAGCAACCCAAGTGCCAGATGCCACAGTGACAGAGCACAGTACAGACACAGAGAGATCAGATGGAAAAATATGTTTATTTCCTTTTGGTGGCTGCAATAAAAATGATGAAAAATGGTACATTTTGCTAACTTAGTTTGTAAAATTTAGTTAGGACATGTGGGAATGGGAAACAGGCACAGAATTTCTCTGTCCCCACTACATCATTCTTCAGTCTGTGTGTTGCCGCAAGCAGTCAGCACGATCTCAGATTTGCTGCCTTACTGAGTGTACTTGGTTTGGGGAAGGATGGTGTTAAGACTGAGAAAGGATGGCACTGGATTGAAACTTAGGAGATCTGGGTTCAATTCTTGGCTCTTCCCCAAGATCACCCAGAAAATTTGGCAGTCACTTAATTTCTCGAAGCCTCAGTTCACTAGCTGTAATACAGGATAACACTTCCTCTCTCTCATTCTTTGTCTTGTCTATTTAGAGCATAAGCTCTTTGAGACAAGGGCTGTGTCTTCCTATGTGTATGTACAGTATTAGCACAACGAGTCCCTGATCTCGCCTAAGGGCCCTAGACACTACACTAATACAAACACAGTATACGTCCATTTATCCAAAACTCTGTTATACAAACCTCCACATTATCTGAATCCCTTCCTTGTCACCACCACCAGAACAACTGCCTGAATGCAACCCCCTCCCGCCCCAGTGAAATCCCCTGCCCAGCTGCCGGCATGCTCATCCCATCCCTCTGCTCCCTTGCCGCCTCCCTGCACCTCTGCCATGGAATAGCCCTTTGCCTGGCTGGTGTTATAGCTCTGGCCTTGGCTGATGCAGTGACAAGTTGTCCAGGTCCCTCTTCGGCACAGACTCCAGGCTCGTCCCCGGGCACGCTGCTGGGGCCAGTGCTGCTGGTGCACACACCAAGATAAGCAGCCATGGGAGGAGCCCAGGTGCTAGGGAGTCTGTTGCTTTGCTGTCACGGTGCATGCATCGTGACAGCAACGGAGTCTATTCCATGTCCAGCTGCTTGATTGCAAGGGAGAGCGCCTGGGGGGGTTGGGGTGAGAGGCTGTCCTCTTGATTAGCTGAACTCCCCTTTCGCTGAAAAAAGTCTGTGTCCTCCATGCCATTCAGCTCCACAGAAGTATCTACCCTACTGCACCTACCCTACTGCCAAAGCCATCTTCAATGGTTCGTCTTTACAATCCTTGGAGGACTGTTCTTTCCCCCCACCCTTTATTTTAACCTGGGTCAATTGGTGATATTGAGGGATCAGTTCCCTGGCTGCCATGACCCCGATACCAGGGTCTTACACCTCTTGCTCAGATTCTAATAGTTACCGAATGACTATCACATCTGAGGTGCTTATCAGACCAGAGAGGTTGTGTCACCACTTATCCTGTAACCCTGACTTCCTTAAAACGCTCTGCTGCTGTAGCTCCCTGTCTAGATGCTCCCAGTCAGCATACACGCCTGCACTGTGTGTTAAGCAGCCTGGTTCAGCAATCTGACTCCAGCAGCCTGATTGTTATACCACAACTACACTCTAGTCTGCACCAGCCTTGGTTACTACTAGCCAAGTGACCCCACCACTCTCCGTGTCCCAAGTTTCCCCAACATTCATCTGTCCAGAAATGTCCAGCCTTCTCCTGGACCATCCAGAGACGTAATAAGGTCCATTGCTCCTTTCATGAGACAAAAGAGACAGTAGCTGGTTGCTTTCATTGGCATTAACAATCATTTCAATTCAAACACAGCACTGTGTTGATTTAGACTAAAAGTAAAACAAGTTGATTAATGAAAAGAGGTAGGTTTTAAATGAGTTCAAGTATAAGGGATAAAGTCAGAAATGGTTTATAAAGTAATAGGAATGAAAAACGCTTTCTAGTGACTAAGACTGAACAAAACTACTGTCTTGATTCAACGTAACATTCTTACCAATCTTTTTCTTTCCAGCCATTGCGGACTTTGTCTCAGTCAGGACCTTCAACTTCCCTTGTCTTCCTAGATTAAAGATCTTTGCCTAAGGAGGTTGTCGCTTATATTCAGTTCCCAGAGACTTCAGCCTCCTTGGTTGAAGGGCCCATATTTCTTAGCTTGCAAGAGCTCTAGCCCCTTGCGTGTGTCCCCTGATGGATGCCAAGATGGCTTCTTCTTCCGCCTAATATCTTCCCAAATTCATGGCTTTGTTCCCAGATGCAGGATGTCCTCATGCTGTTCTTCCCTTCCTGTGGACTTCCCATCCCCCTGCTGATTCATATGCAAACAGGACTTCCATTGTTTTTGGTTACACCTTGCTTAATTTCATTGGAGACAAGTAGATAGCTGCCTTCCCTCTGGTCTGGAAGAAGACCTGTTTCTCCCTTTGTTTGGTCAAAGACTTTAAAACATAATATCAGTGAGTATTCATAGTTCCTCATATAGTGTTAATACACACATTTCACAGTGATATTAATCACCAGTGAGGCATTAGTTTTCATAAGACCTTACTTGATACACTTGTATAATGCAATAATACTGTATGCCATCAGCTGATTTAATTACATATCATTTGAGGTTCAGTCTCCCTCACTTTCTAGTTAACAGGCTATCTCCCCCACTCACTAGGTTGATCATTTATGTAAGTGTGCCTTCATTGTCTCTGCCCGACAACCAGGGCTGCCTCCAGGCACCAGCTTGTCAAGCAGGTGCTTGGGGCGGCCGCTCCGGAGAGGGGCGGCACGTCCAGGTATTCGGCGGCAATTCAGCGGACGGTCCCTCACTCTGCCTGGGAGCAAAGGACCTCCTGCCGAATTGCCGCCGCAGATCGCGATCGCGGCTTTTTTGTTTGTTTGTTTGTTTTTTGTTTTGTTTTGGCTGCTTGGGGCGGCCAAAACCCTGGAGCCGGCCCTGCCGACAACAAGGCTGGTCAGACAAACAGATACACATTCCTTTGTCTAGGGCAGACTGGGCTTATGCATTGATTGCCAAACACATTTTAAGAACATAATTCTATCAAATATCCATAACTTTGTACCCACCTTGTACATACATCATGCAAGAATATTAATGATCAGGGAGTTTTCCAATGATATATTTCATGCCACCTTTTGGGTATATAGCATGACCATGTGCTAGGTGTGGTGAAGAGTTTCTGACAGAGTAGTGAACCACCCTGGGCCTCTGTGTCAGAGTGACCATTGGCAGAAAGGGTACAGTCTTGTCTAATGAACAGGTGCAACTTACAATGAATTTAGTTGGCATCAGAGGAGGATGGGAGACTTTGGGTTCATTTAAAGTTGTACCTGTGAATTTGAGGATGGGTTCCATCCCATTTTGTTCATCCCATTTTGTTGACCAACCTAGAAAAGACATGGATCTTGCTTCAGGAGAGAAGTTGAATATGAAGATGCTGTTACCCTCTTTAAACTATTGAAGATATGCTAAGATGTTAATTCTGAATTCCCCAAGCTCTCCTGGGGCCAATTTACAAAGGCAGAAGTTGCAAAATTGCAAATCGCAAAAACCTAATGCAGAACGATAAAAATGATACTTTCTGTACTGCATAAAGAAAACCTGAGAAAATATCTTGATCAGACGCATTCTGTAACAAACATAGGCACACAAAAGAGAAAAATATATGGAACATGGAGTAAACACAAGAGGGGTGCAGTGTAGACATAGCCTGTGACTCTATGTTCCTTTATGGCTCAAGCCAAAAATTTTCAAGTGTGGATGCCTAAAGTTACGGAGCTGCAGGGCACTCATCACTTTCAAAAGATCAAGACAATTCCCTTTGGCAGCAACATTTTGAGATTCATGAATGGTATGAGTGCACGTGCATCCATTTCCTGGTGATTTGGGCACTGACCTGGGATGTGGGCGATCCAGGTGCAACCCCCTGTTCTGCCTGATTCAGAGCAATTTCTCATCCCAGATTGCTCTGAATCAGGTGGAGCAGGGATTGGCACCTAGATGCTCCTAACAACCAGTGAGGGGGAGACACACATACGCTCCTTCTTCATTTCCTCCCCATGAACACTTTGTTAAAACGGATTCATCTCCGCAAAATAGTTGTTTTTACAAGAGCAAAATTCCAACAAAACATTCTGAGTGGCTCCATGTAGGAACACAAGATTGGGCAAAGCATTTAAGCAGAAGCTTAACTCTCAGTGCAGTCAAACGACTGTTCATGCTACTCTGAGTGCTTGGGTAATGAGCCCTATGGAGGGATGTCCCGAACAATAAAAATAATAAACAGATAAAAAACAATAAAAAGAGGCAGAGGCAATCTAGAGGCCAAATTATGTATTACCTCAATCAGGTGGGGTAAAGCAGAAATCAATTAATGTGCCAATATAACAAATAAATACTCCTTTTTCTTTCATTTTTTACAGAAAACATGAAGGCCAGCTGTAGGAGGCGGGGCACTGAAGACACAGTGCCTAGGGACATGTAAGATGTAAATCCAGCCCTGACTGTAAGCTATTACTGTTATCTACTCTATATTAACTATTATCTTAATTAAACTCAGTTTATAGGTAACAGTTTACATCTATGAAAGAACAGAATTTTTAATTAGAAAATACAATGCAGTTATACAACCCTTTTAAGTTTCTCAGTTTTCAGCCTCTGTAAGACCAGAGTTTGGAGGAAAACTTCTTAGGATTGCTCAAGATAACTAAACATCCCGTTGTGCAATTTTTATTTACTGTCTTGAGGTCCAGTTTAAGCAAAGAAATGTATTCCTTGATGTGATATGTTCACTTCTCAACGAACAATTATCCGTTCACTCCTTTCTGGATTACCATCCCTTTGCTCTGACAATTTCTCTATTCCTGTCACTTCACCTTGTCATACCTTAAGATGCTGTCTGGGTGTTTTGTTTTACAGACCAGTTTTCTTTCACTATAATTCACTTCCTCCTTGTTTCCTAAATCTGTTTCTCTTTAATTACAGTTTACTTTCATGACATGTCATTCTTAGAAAACTGAGAAAGGTAATTCCATTTTTTAAAAATAATTTCTCAAATTAGAGACTTTTTAGTTATTTGTCCTCTTGTTTAACTGCACTGTTCTTCCTTTAACTTTTCCTCTTTTCCCCATATACCACTGTCTTTTCTCTTTCTACTATCCCTTTTGTGACTAGCACTACCTATCCTACTATCTCTGTCTTTCCTGTCCCTCCTGAACTAGACTGTCTCCCTTTCAGCTCTGTTTCTGGCGCCTCTTTGACAATGCAACTTAGCCACCGGGGTCCCTTTCCACTGGCTCTCCACTTACTACATCTCTTCTTTTCTGGGGCCAGTTGCTGCCTCACTCATTACTGGCCTTTCCTTTCTCTCCCTCCCCTCCCGCCCCCCATGCTGGACAGTCTCCCTCCAGACTCTACCAGACATTTCTGCCTCTGCCTGTTTGGCCTGCTCACAGCAGCTTTCGGAAGGCATAGGGGGTGAGGGGACTGCCTGCTCTCCCATGCTGTTTTCTCTCTTCTTTTTTCCCCACCCCAAAACCATCCACATCTCAAGCTTACCCCATTTCAGCTTCCCCAGAATCCTTGGAATTCCCCAGGACCCCACTCCTCCCAACTAGCCATTTTGAGCTCCCTTCATTAAAAAAAAAATTCTAAACACCATGAGCTTGCTTATGAGCAACCACCTTGCACTGCGCCCATTGCTCTTTTGACCCAACCGCCTCCAATACAGGTGGGACATTACACTTGTGTTAATATAAAATTAGAATAGAGAAGATAATCTTGATACAATGGCAATTCAGTTCTCTCCCATTGGGGAATTAACCTATTTCTGAAAGCCAAAGCCTTCATAACCACTCAGAAGTCAGGTCCACGTGCTCTGATCCTATGTCAGGCTTCTCAAAAGAAAGATAAGAAAATGGTTTGACATGTTTCCAGCAAGGTGCGACACTTGTTCTACTTTGCATCAGCAGTTTCCATGGGAATGTGGCTTCATAAATACATTTATTTTAAAAATATTCCAATTTTATCCATTTGCTGGTTGGGTTATCTGCTGGCCTTCGAAGACTCAAGTTTGTTCTAATTTCATCAAATCAAAACACACAGGGGAATGGTAACTTGAGACCCCAAGGAAAAGATAAAGACAAAACCCACTAAAGAATCATCATCCCCTAAAGAAAACTAGTAGTGATCCCAGGAAAAACACACCCACCCACCCACCATGAGGTTGACTATACAGTGCACTGGACTAGAACCCCAGAGACCTGAGTACTATTCCAAACTAATGCCATACCCTACCTTTTAGTTATTTTTCATATTATCTCATTAAGAAAATTTGTCATCCAAAGCCATGCAGCTTAGCTGACCAGACACACTCCAGAAATTGTGACCAATGCAAGCACCCCAGAGACTGAAATTTGTTTGGATAAACTACTTGGTGAAACACTTAACAATGGTTACATTCATAGAAGTCAGGATTGATTCATGACTGATTTGTTAATGTGAAGGCGGGGGAATAAATTCTGCAGATAATTTATTCACAGTGATTAATTGAACCAGCTCTAATTCCTATTAAAAAAAAAATCACTAATTTGGTGCTCCAGTTTCCTACCCGTCTGGACCCCAGCAAGAACTGAACCACTATTAATTTTTTAACCTGAGACAGACAGATACTTGACACCATTAGGCTCAGTGTTTCCATATGCTTTGTCATGGGTGAGTTCACCTTTGCTACCAAGCAAACTTTTTAAATGATCAAAATTGCATAGGAAATAGAATTCTTGCAGCATAACAAATACAGAAAACCCAAAGCAAAAGCTTAAAAACCAATACGTTTAAGGAAGACTTCTGCCAAAATTCCATCACCAACATTAAACATGCCCCTCCCCTTTAAGAAAGCACAGCTGTTGAGCCCTTAATATTTTCCTGGAGACATGAACAAACAGTAAAAACTTCGTTAAACCCTAGCCTTGTTATAATCAGTGGGAGTTTTGGTCACTGATTTCAGTTATTATAATTTGTATTATAGGCCTTTTATTATCCAACTAGCACAATGGGGGCAATTGTGCTAGGTATATAGCAAAGCCAATCCTTGGCCCCAAGAACATACAATCATTGGCTGAGTTTTACAAAGCCACTCTAGAGATTCAGACATTCAGCTCTCCTTGAAATGAATGGGAATTGCAGTAGAACCTCAGAGTTACAAACACCTCGGGAATGGAGGTTGTTTGTAACTCTGAACAAAACGTTATGGTGGTTCTTTCAAAAGTTTACAACTGAACATGGATGTCATACAGCTTTGAAACTTTACTATGCAGAAGAAAAATGCTGCTTTCTCTTTATGTTTTTAGTAGTTTATGTTTAACACAGTAGTGTACTGTATTTGCCTTGGGGAGGGGGGACGGTCTCTGCTGCTGCCTGATTGCGTACTTCCAGTTCCAAATGAGGTGTGTGGTTGACTGGTCAGTTCATAACTCTGGTGTTCGTAATTCTGAGGTTCTAGTGTATGCATCTAAATCTCTAGACAGCTTTGCAAATTCCAGCCTCTGTATAAGACAAGAACAAATGGATGGAGAAACAGGACAGAGGTAATGGCAATAGAAGCATATTTTCACATAAGCCAGGTGTGTGTAGGGGTTGGTTTGTTTATACAGATAGGCAGATCAGTTGCAGTAACCTCCATTTGCCAATATCAGCAAGCATTGTTCCATTAGCATCATGGGAGAAGTGAATCTTAAGGAGGGATTTGGATGAGAATAGGATAGTGCCTTTATGAATTTTGTTCCCCACATAACGGGCAGCATGGAAGAGAAAACAAACATCCTTGTAGGAGCAACTGCCAAACAGGTGACACTAGTTAAAGTCTAACCTTTTGGCCTCTTGACCATTAGAAAGAGCTGAATAGATTTTCCTTAGAAGTTTCTTTTAAATAGCACTTACTGTCAGTTTTTAGGTCAACTTTCAAAGCAAAGAGAACTTTCACAGCCAAAAGAAGATTCTTCACAAGTCTGCCTTAATAAAAAAAAACCCATCTTTTGGCAGACACCTCATTAGTGTCACTTGAACAGGATTTTTCTTTATTACATTTATTCAAGAGGACAGTTAATGGCGAAATCATAACTAACTGCAAAAACAGGGAGAAAAAAAAAATCACAGCACAACTCCACCCCAACACATACACACTTCGTTCCTTCTACAGCCAAATGCTGTACGTGAAACATTTTACATTAGAAATGATACTGCTTGGACAACTTCCTAGAATGTTTCATACATCACTGTTCTCAGTCTCTGTCCCAGAGTTCAGTAGTATGGGCACAACTCCCACTGACTTCAATATAAAGAGGATCAGACCCTGTGCCAATACAAGGCTAGAATCGGCTACCCTTACTTGTCTTGACTAGTAACTCACTTGCAGAATGCAATTTCACTTTGGATTGAAAATGGACCTGAAACCTATGATGGAAAATACCAGTAGAACTACTTGTAGAGTAAGGTACTGCTCAATGGGGCCAGATCTTCAGCTGGTGTGAGTTTTCTGAGCTCCATTAACTTCAATAGAGTTAGGACAGTTTATATCAGCTGAGGATTGGTGGAGTGAACAGAGGTAGGATCGGGGATAGAAGGAGCTATCTCTAGGTTCACAAAAATCAGTCTCCTACTATAAACAAAAAGTTGCCTTCTGATTGCAACTGGAAGGAATGGTTTCTCTCTGCCCTCCACCCCCAAATCTGTTTATCTGTAGAGAGAAGCAGCAGCCTGGAGCTAGTCCAATAATGGAAAGAAATTAAAAAAAAAAATCAAGATGATTGCAGCGCAATTGGACAATTACAGAATGTACATTTTTGTTGTGCTCAATTTTCTGCTGTCCTTGACCATAAGCAAGCATAAACAGGATTGCTAGCTGTATGGAAAAGATATTTCTCTTAACCAAAACTTTATTCTATTTGTGACATACTAAAAATATCAATGTTTCCTGTATATATATATATATATATATATATATATATATATATATATATATATGAAATTAAGAGCAACAAGTACACATTTTGTGACCTAGGTGAGTTTATCCAAAGTTTTAATATGAAGAATATTTTCCCATCTGCAAATTGTAAAACTTCCACACCGGTTTTGATTTAAAGAGTGCTGGACTAATGAAGTAAGTCTTTACTGTGTGTTTCCCTGTAAATTTTATTGTTTATAGGTATCATATACCACTATGGTATATGTGATTGATATCAGTGATGCTAACTCAATTCTACGTCAGTGTACTGCCATCAATCTTATAGCACTCTTTAAAACAAAATCTGAGTAATGTTATGCTGAAGGTCTGTAGAGCCTTGCCTCTGATATGCATTATTGCTGCAGCTACTTCTAAAATTATAAATATTTTTATTGTTTGCAAACTAAGTTACATTTTTATATCTTTTGCTTCACTGTATTCCTGATTGCTTAGCAACAAGTCTGCCAGGTGAAAAAAGGGAGCACTCTTTAATGTAATGGATCAACTGTGTCCCTGGTGTAACACTGAGCTCAGTACAGCTGGCACCAAGGATGAATTTGAGCCATTACCTTAATCCTGGTTTCTGACAGATACCTACATACATTAATTTTTAAACTATTGCCTGTCTGAATCTGTGCCGTCTTTAGTCCCAGCTCAGCTTTATGAAGTGCTTTTCACACCCAACCGTTGGAAGGAAACTTACTCACAAACCCAGTTGCCTATTTCCAGTAGATGGACCTGAACCAGAGCATTGGATATTTTAGGCTTATAAAAGGATTGAAAAAAAACCCCTAGATCAGAACAACCTCACATTTTGGGGTGTTCAAGGTGAAAATAGAAATTTTGCAGCTTCAGACAATCTCTATTTTCTAGATGAAGAATATTACTGATGTTCATCATTTTATACCCCAGTTGCACTGACTGTTCCCCATGAAAAAGATCACTGTTTACCCATAGATGCCACATTGTGATATCTGGGCTACCACAGTATCATCTATACTTCAGGTAGTGGTACTTGCATTCTCTCTGGTACCTGGGAAAGACTGACTTCTACGGTAGCCTGTATGGATGACCAGATGGTCTAAAGCAGAGTTTGATGGGTATAATTCCTATTCACCAGAGAATCTCAGTGAAGGAAAGTTGTACTGAGTGTTGACTGCACATTTGATGTTTTGAGTAATGGTCAGATAATGCTGCATTGACATGTGAAAATAAAATCACAGCCTTTCAGGAAGGATGGCATGCTAGGTAACAATCCTTCATTGTCATGAAAGCACTGCTTTACCCGACAATATATTCCATCTCTAATTTTGCTGAACAGCGAGCTGCTACTATCAAAACAAACTTGCAATGAGGCTAAAGAAGTTTACAGGGTAAGGCAGGTTTTAGAGTGTATTTACAGTCAGTCAGGTAGCTTTTAGGAGAGGTTAGTACAGCGTAAGCAATTTTTAACTCAATTCAGTATGTACCCAATAAGACTCTACACCAGATCCATATTACACACACACACACACACACACACACACACAGTATATGCATGTGTAATATACTGCTTAATGCAGAGGTCCCCAACCTGTGGGGCACACCCCCTCTATGGGGGCACAGGGGAATGTTCACGGGGTGCAGCAGGAGCCGGGGGCCAGCACCCACGGGGGGGAGGGGCAGCGAGGGAGGGTCACCCAGCTCCACTCATAGTCTTGGTCCTGGCCCTGGCTGCTGGCCCCGCACTCAGGGCTCCGCTTCCAGCCGTGGCTGCCGGCCCCACACCCAGGGCACTGGCTGCCAGCCAGTCTTGGCTCTGTCCCCGCCCCAGCACATGGCCCCTCCCAGAGCCCTGGCCCTGGCTCCAGGAGGTGGGGGGGGGGCACAGACAGGGGTAAAGGGATGCTCGAGGTAGAAAGTTTGGGGGCCACTGGCTTAATGAATGCGAGACCACATTTCCTACTGGCGGATAATCCCCAGCAATGAGAACAGCCTGCATTCAAACAGTTAACAGAGGTGGTAGAGTTCTGTGGCTTTGGTGCAGACGTGCCCAGACTTGAATGTGCTGATTTATGAATGTATGCATATAATAGGTGAGGCAAGTGAAATCCTAAAAGAAACAAACGATCTGTTAAAGCAATAGCTTTAGGTCCACATTTTCATAAAATAGACACCCCCCCTTTTTATCATTTTGATTAGGGGAATATAGCGGCTGATATTAGCAAAGTGAGTACAATAAACCAGCGTTCTAGTATCTCTACAATTGCTGAGGCACAGAGTCCATAAAGCTACCATCCTTTAAATGTTAGGGGTAAGTTTTCTAACCTGGTGCATCATTCATGGCACCTGTACCTTACATTTGTGCATGGACTCCCCTGCATACAGAACTATGGATATAATTTGTTTGCACAAAGCAGCACTTATCTACAGAAGAGGGTCTTTTGAATGTGGCAATACAGCTTAGTGAACGCGCACAGATGCAGGCACAAAATTTGCGTGTGCAAATTTAGAGGCTATTTTTGAAAACTTGGCTGGTGAGCTCTAAACAGACAGACGCTCTATCGGCAAAGTGAAGATTTACAAATTCAGGGGGTCTTATTCTTAAAGAGTAAGATAAAAGACCACTATCTCAATTTAAATACTTAATAATCCCCAGCCAAGCTGTTTCAATGAACACAGTGTATTTATGGCCATTGTATAAAGAGAACATGAGCAACAGTGTTGGTTAAGTGTTTTCATAAACATGAGAGGTGCGGTTAGACTCCAGAACATACTTAACGATCATTAGTCATCCTGGCTAGCATTGTTTCAATGCAGGATTGAAATTTACATCACTTGCCTTCAACAGATGATAATTTGCAACGTTAGTCATATTAGTGGGATACCGCTACTCATCTTTGCAAAAAGACTAGTCAAAATGGGTCCACGATGTTCTAAAATATTCCGCTGTGGGGCATTTGTTGAAGTACTATAGTTACAGTTAATTCTGGGATACACAGGGCTCGTGACAAAGCTGCAATGTAAGGGACAGCATGTAATTGCACTGCCCCAAGAGGCAACTGGGAATCGCCAAGGAAAGCATACCTGAGCGTTACAGGCAAGAATAGGAAGAATTATTCCTAGAGGGGGATGCTGAATTTTGTGCATATTACGTTTACGGTCAAGTTAATTACCCTTGGTACAATGCAGCAGAACCTATGAAGAATACCTTAATGGCTGTTATCAATGCTGATTTACAGGAAAGCTAAATTAAATTCTAAGTATAGCAGGATGAGGAAATGCATGTTTAATTCCAGCAATCTCTGTGTAAGAACAGGGGTTGAAAACCTCAGAGCTGCTAGCGCCAGCGCCTTCCTGAATTGATTTTACTTGACACACAACTTGTGGTTTGTTTGTTTTTTTGTTTTATTGCTGCCTTAAGCATTTCTTCCCTATTTCAATCACTTCTATATATGCGCAAAAGGTCGGTATGGATTGCTGATAGACAAGTTAATCAGCTACTGCATAGGCATTAGGCTAGTCTGCCTCCTTCCCCCCCTCAATCCATGACCCTTTTTCTTTCACTTATTTGCAATGTTCTCTGACACTACAAATAAGTTAGATTTACACAGAATAACGCCTTTTTATCCTGAAAGATCAAACCACACTTTAAAAAACTTCAAGTATCCAAAATCACTCACTCATCACTGGAATGCAGATTACCTTCAGGATGAACATGATAGCTTGACAGCACACAACACTACACAGTTTATGACATGACGTGAAGAATTTTGCATCAAAAACTGAAAATTCAGAGGAGGTTTAGGTAGGTACATTTTAGTTCCACAAACTAGAACTGCTGAGTTCACTAGGGCGAAAGTCCTGACGCTTGTAAAAGTGACAGTGCATATTTGTCAAAGTTTTGCATCTCATTTGATAGATGGCACTTCCACCAACACAGCATCCCTAATAATTTGTTGGGCCCCGAGTAGCACTGATGCAGCACGAAGCATGCCACCCCGACTGAGTGATCGACAACACTTTCTACAGAGGCCAAAATTTTCGTTGCAGGGATTCCATCTGAGTGCATTCATTACTTAAACTCCAATTAGTACATGATGCCGCAGCATGCCTCTTCAGCAACTAGGATGACCAGACAGCAAATGTGAAAAATCGGGACAGGGGTGGGAGGTAGTAAGAGCCTATATAAGAAAAAGACCCCAAAATTAGGACTGTGCCTATAAAATCGGGACATCTGGTCATCCTATCAGCAACACAAGCTACCGTGAGCCCATCAAGGCTGCCCTCCACTCTATTCTTCTCATGGGATTTGGAATCAAGTTTAAGATTAGGTTTGTGAAGAAAAGGACCCAAAGTGCAAGGTGTATTTCTTTGACCTACCTCGTCTGACAAATACATAGCAACACGTATATTAAACACACACAAAACAAGACACTGCTCTGCACATGCTTCTCCTCTTGGGGAGAGGAGAAACAACAAACATGATGATGTTAGTCACATTATTTAATGAACTGCTGCAAGGTGTTCAAATATTATGTTGATGAATGTGGTGTAAGGACCTACATAGAATAGGTTTGGGCTTGGCCCTGCTCCGCTTGCGAGATCTGATAAGTGGCATCGTTTTAGGTACAGACATGCAATAGTACATAGTAGAACCTTTCAAAGGGAATAACGAGTTTAGCCCTTTTTCCATTTTGTATATTATCTGTGAGTAAACTACTTTTAAAGTTGTTTCTTATTCAATATTGTCTGAACACTGGGCAACGGGTTGTTTGTGAGCTACTTGGTATTTATTATTCACGATCTGTGATTTGTCACCAAAAGCAGATGGTGTTGTCTGTGTGCCAGGATTGGAGGAATAAACAAGAGATAAACCAGACATTTCTTTTGCAAACATTTGGGCAAACACATCTGAGAGATTTTCATTTTTTCACTGAAAGAAACAAGTTCACTTTTTATAAATAAAATGTGGAAAATAAAGAGGGTTGTAGACACCAGATCAAATTTGTAGTTTATATTTTACAGAATACGCTTTTCATGCCACTCCAGTATAAGCATAATGCGGTTTATTGGTCCCTGTGTTGGTGGCAGTTATACGTATGATCTGAGACAAGAGTGGTCCCAATAATTCTGCATCTGACTTTGTGGTATTTGTATCTAACCCATTATAAAACTTTGCAAACACCGTTGTGAACACGGAAGACGGGCGAGGCATCTTTCTTTGTCAGCTATCAAGACTGCAGCCATCAATTTCAATATTACAATTTGGTACCTTGCTCTTAGTGTTCTGCGTTTTCAGTTTTTACCTATTTTCACTGATAAATTACCAGGTTTTTTTTTTACGAAAGGAGTTCAGTTTTTACTGATTTATACCCATTTATCAATCGAGTAAGTATTTTGGGGGGTACTTATTTTTGTTAAACGCTAAAGCTTTACACGATTGTTGTGTCCTACAGCTCTGATATTGAAGCAGTTTCACAGTGTAAAACACAGAACACACCCACGGCAGAGGTCAGAAAATCAATTAATGTAGTGCTGATTGGCTCACAAGGAGACGCTGCCTGCCTATTTCTTGGTGTCCATTTAGTGTGGTGCTGAATTTAAACAAACAATCCTCCACGGATAAAGATACGTAATGCTCCCTATCTACCCAGTTACCCGCTTTAGTGCCAATCTCTTTAAGGGTTTGGATGCAGGGGCCTGGCTTCTTCTGGATCCCCACACAACCAATGCTGCCCTTTCAGTGACTGGCTCCAGACTACCCCCAAAATGGCTTTTCCCCCCCTCCAGGACTCTTAGGGGAGGGCATCTCACTCTTTATTGGTCAGACTAGCTCCTCTTCCCGGACTTTCCCTTGTCAGTCATTTGCCCCTGCCCCTTCCTCCGAGCAGGCATGCCTGCAATCCTTCCCCAAACCAACAGGAGCCCCTATTGTTCTAGATAGTGTCCTCTATCCCTCTGGGTTGCCTTACAGGCTGAGTCTGCCCTCGGCTCCCCCTTCCTATCAGAGACAGTGTGCCTCTCCCTGAACTCATGCAGAGTCCCAGGAATCTAGGTAAGCTCCTTGGGGGTTACAGACAGGTAAGGTAAAAAGGTAACCATGGGGCAAAGATGCAAATCCATGCCTGAATACCAATAGGAAAATCAGTGCTTAGAAATTTTAAAGAAAAAGTAAAGTCGGGAGTGAAGACGATGCATTGCGCTGCAAGTACTGCAGCATTGAGGTCTGTGCTCGTGCTGACAGAACAAATGAGCGTGTTGAAAGCAAGCGCCACCAGAAGCTTAAAGAAGAAAGTGAGCTTCGTGATTAACAGTCAGGAGCTTTCACCAGGGCTTTAATGAAAGAGAGGACACATCATGATTGTGTCAATGAATTTGTGTGTGCTCTTTGTTTCGCCAGACAACCGCTATTAATAGCGGAGGGGCCTATCGGTGACTTTGTGCAACAATACAGTCCAGCAGCAAAAAGCCTTCCTAATGCAGACAACCTCACTTGTAAGTCTCTGAAAGAAAATGATGATGCTTTAGTATTTAAACTGATGGAACGAATTGATGGAAATGTGGTGTCTAGTCTGATTTTTGACAAGTCTACTGATGTTTTAGACAGTACAATTCTTGGCCTTTTGTTTTCATTTTTTGATTTCAAAGTGAATAAACCCACATTGTTTTGTGCCGATGTGACATTCATCCCCTCTGCTACCAGACATTTTGTCAACGCAGCAATAACTGTCTTGTTTGGGATGTATCAACCAAGTTGGGACAATGTGGCCACAACTAACATAAATTCTGCTTCCTAGGTGGCTAAGTTTGCCCGGGAGATTAAACTCAATCAGAAACTGGCACTGCTATGTATTACCTGTCCTGCTCATCTGATTAATGTTGCACTGTCAGCAGCTACTGCTAGAGAAGAAATAAAAGATGTGAAATCTAGCATCATTGGATCATGGTCATTTTCAAGCATAAGAACAAGTAGAAAGCTTTGTTTTACACAGTGTGAGATGAGTACAGAGAAAACTGTCAATTACCTACCCCTGTTGTGCCATATTGATGGATGAGCTTGTATTTTGCTGTCATGTAAATAACACGTGGACTGAGGTAATGCATCTCCTTCATCATCCTCACTTTGTTGGTTCTAAAGCAGAAATTCTGAAGAGACTGGCAAATAATCAAAATGACCACCAGATTCTGTGCACCAAGGTAATGTTCATTGTTGAAAACTTGGAATCACTGTGTGACACACAGAAAAACACTGGAGTTTTCTCCGACTACTGCCAACGCATTTGCCAATACAGATGCTTACCGGATCCTGCCAGCCAAAATCTCAGTCAAACCAAGCACAAAAACTGCAGGAGAAATATACAGCAAGAAAACCCAGCTGTTTCTGGAAGTCTCTCTCACCCCAGAACACAAGAAAACCGAAAAAGCATTGAAAACTTTCAACACAATTTTCAGCAAGAAATGAGAGGTGACCAGAGCCAGTAATCTGAATCCCAAAGCGTTTGGTGCCAAAGATTTTTGGGGGGGGGCAATGTCATCCAGGTGTCGCACCCCTTCCTCAAGGTGAATTTTGCAGCAGACTATGCTAGAATGTTTCAACCATTTCAAATCTGAAAGGGACTTTATTACTTACATGAACTTGCCTACCCCTGACAAAGCGAAACTGGATGTGCTGGCTTTTTGGATCAGTCATCTAGACACACTTCCCAACTTCAGCAAAGTGGCACGGTGAGCTTTGAGTGTACCCCCTCTTCCCCCCCCCCACCCGGATCTATTAATGCAGAGTGCATATTTTCAAAGTTGGACTACCTCCAAGACAGCAAGGGGCTTAAGATGAATGAGGATTCTTTGAAGAAAATTATGCGTGTGTATGCAAACCAGGATTTCTGGAAAAACTACTAGCTCAGAGAGACAAAAATATAACTTTGTACATTTAGATAAGTTTCAATTATACTATAGTAAAACATGTATATTACAAAAGATTTTTTTCTTTTTCTTCCCTTCCCCCCACCGATTTTTCCCATTCTTTTAAATTTTTTAACCCAATTTCATCCCGGTTTTAATGTTTGAAAAATAAAGACTGGAAAATTCAGTGTTTTTTTTTTATATACACACAAATAAAAACTGAAAAGACAAAACACTACTTACTCTCTAGTCATGTTGCTATAACAACTGTAAAATGTTATTGATACAGCTCCATTCAATGTTTTAGACAGACAGGGTTAGTGGTTAAACTACAACAATTCAACCTGAAAGACTATTCCCTTCATGGGGGAATATTCTACTAGCACCTTCTAGAACAATACAAAAATCTATTGACATTATACTTTGAATCTGGATTTGGGTCCATCTCTCAGCACTGAATTATCCCGGAGATAAAACATTGATAGTGGTACCTAACCTAATTTGTGGCATTTCAGGCTTGTTTGTTGCCTTTTTCCTGAAGAAGGCCCATCACCAGCACCCCACAAAATGCTACATCTATTCTAAAAATAATGAATAATCTATTATGGACCTGTTTAATCATGTTTCAGTTGACAGGACAATGGATCTTGTACTTAGTCTTTTATTGCATAAATACAGCTAAGTGAGATCATTTGCAGATCTGAGGCAGAACAGTGAATTATTAGGACATAAAATAATGCTCCCAAAGGAGTTAATCAAAGACATTTTATTGCTCAAGAAATTGCTTTTGAGTGGTGTCTAAACCAAGGATGGTCTGTTTATACTAATGATTATGGATCCAATTTTGTTTTCACTGAAGTCAATGGTAAAACTTTCATAGAGGTCATGAGAACAGGACTGGACTGGGTTTTAGGTTCTTCAAGAGAGGTTCTTGCAAAACCATCAACTGTTCATTAACTGATAAGAAGAGCAATGTATGGAAAAGTTTCTCCAAGAAGGACAGAAATAGGTTTTAATTGGTTTGGTGAAAACCCCCAAGTTGTCTATTTTTTCCCTGGGAGAAAATATCCCTAACATTTCTTGGTTGAATGACAATAAAGACAAGACCAGAACTCAGAAAGTCAATACAGCGTGAGACAGAACGGATCTATTTTTACCTTCACAAGACAATGCAAATTTGTGTATGACGTTAGCTCATTTATGATAGAACTTCAATGTATAGAAACAATCAGTGAGACAGGGCAGGATGATCCATACACCTTTGATCCAGTGCAGCTGGAAGAAGAGTCCCAAGTGTACAGACAGAAGGGAGACTGCATGATGGCAGGTGGAAACACGGAATTCAGGGTAGAGTTTTCCCATGTGAGAGGAATTGGGAGAAAGAAACAGAGGGTTGCTCTGTGTTGACAGACAGGGGAAATAGAACCTCTGGGTTCCGATCTCCAGTCCCCCAACCAGTATACCGAAAAGACATTTCCCCTGAGACTTGGGAACAGAAACAAGACCTGATCTCCAGTCCTCCACTTTAACCATTGAATTTGTTACCAGATTTGCCTGTTACTTTGAGGTATGCTCATTTATTCGGGTTACTCTTCTGGGGGGTGGGGGGTGTTCTGTAATTCTATCAATGTACTGCTTGTGTCACTTGTGTTTTCATATGGAGCTCTACTCAGGGTCGGCTCCAGGCACCAGCCGAGCAAGCTGGTGCTTGGGGCGGCAGCTTGTAGGAGGCGGCATTCTGCCCAATCCTAGGGCAGCACGGCCACCTTGTTGTTGTTCCGCTCTGGCCGCCCTGTAGGGGGCAGCGACGTGGAGGACGGGAGTGCCCTGCAGCAAGCCCGGCAGGGCAGCCCGCGTCCTTCCCTCCCAGCTGACCGGAGCCTTCCTGACAGGGGGTACGACGGGAGGGGCAACATGGCAGCGCCCCACTGAAGCCCTGGCCAGGGCACATCTGCAGGGCAGGGAGTCCCCCTGCACCCTGGCTCCGGCCGCGCTGCAGGGGTTTTCTTTTGTTT
>NW_020664540.1:7375657-7378449 GCF_002925995.2 Terrapene triunguis
CTTTTGTTTTTTTGGGGGGGGGTTTGTGCTTTGCTGTTATGGCCGCCGCAGGTTTTTTTTTTTCCCTTTCTTTTTTTTGCTCTTGGGGCGGCCAGAAAGCCAGAGCCGGCCCTGGCTCTACTTCTCCCTTCTGCAACTCCCCTCCCAATGGAGCTATCCTGCAGGACCTGGGTTCCCTAGGGCTGGGTTCCTCCAGCCCCAGAACTGGATGAACACACGCATACATTAACAGAGCAAGTCTGAGCGGACTGGGTCAATCAGCACTTTCAAGCTGACCCCTTATGTGTCTCTGGACTCACTGGGCTGGATGAAGCAGCACTTTCAAGCTGCCCCCCCCTTATATGCCCCTGGGCTCCATGGACTGGGTCAAGCAGCACTTTCAAGCTGTCACCCTGATGCATCCCAGATTCAGCACGTCCCTATCCCCACTCTCACATCACAATTGTACTGGCAGTAACCTACTTGATGAGCAAACCCCACAGTATTTTGGGCGCTGCAGGGATCTTTAGCTTAGGTAAAAGAAGCGTTGCTGTAGAGTAAATGGGGGAAGCTAAAAACACAAGAGTAAAGTTCAGCAAGAGAGAGGGAAGCAACTAGCTGAACCATAAAAGTTGTTTATTGAAGAATAGTGATCACTACACAAGGAGGGCTAAACCAACATAACATACATTATTAAAGGTTAATACCTAAGGTAGAAAGAAAAACAGAGAGAGAAAAAGGGGGATCTCACCCACTCCAGGAGGCTTGAACTGGTCAGGGTTCCCAGGTGATGGTGGTAGCTCAGGGTCCTGAGTGCTGGAAACAGGCAGAGCCCCCCACACGATCAGTCAGGAGGGGATGGAGTCCCAGTAGAACTGATGCATAGTTTGGATCTAAGCATCAGAACACTGACTGGAGGGTGAGTAGGGATTTTTGTAGAGAAAATACAATGGTTCAAGGGAGAACACTAGATTTGTTTATAGGTAAACAGATGACTCAAGAGTTTTCTTTAGGCTAGACAATAGGAGCAGATCACTCTTGGCTATGGGTGGTATTTTCTTCCAGGGAGCTCACAATGCTGCTTCAGTATTTTGGATATCAATCAAAGGATTCGTTACTAGAATTGGTCTGATAACTGCTGAGCTGGGTGTGGGCAGGCATAGGTTCATTAACATCTGGAGCAGAGATTCCCATGATGCAGTGCTTCCCTGCTTTTTCTGGTCCCAGAGTTCAGTGCGGTTCTCTGTTCTCCATTCTGTATGCAAATTGAGATGTCTTCCTGTCCCATCTTTTATGCAGATGAGGCTAGGGGAGCTGTCTCTGTTCTTCATTCTGTATGCTAATGGAGATGTCTTAATCTTGTCACCCTTGTCAGGAGGGGTCTAGGTGTGTCTCCCATCCGCCCTTCATTGCTCTCTGCAAGTCTTTTCTCTGATGGGTTTTGGTTTAAGCAGAGGCTGGTGGCGGGGGGTATCTTTTATGAGTCAGACAGGCTGGATACTGCGCCCTGGTTCACCAAGAACACAGAACTGACTTATCACCACTGGCAAACACTCCCTCAGAATGTCTGGCATATAGCCCAAGAGTTCTGACTCCACCCCACCACTCTAATCACTACACCAAGCTGGAATATACAGGAAGCCTGCCTGCATGTTGTGGTTTGCTGATTGCAAGCCTTATCTCACCATACATAGACATCCTTTCTGAGCCACTTCTGTCTCCTCTATGCCATCCTCTTCACCTGCCAACAAGTGATTAAGGTCAGGTCTGAGAGCCCAAACTCTGTTCAGAATCAGCAGATCCGATATAATAGATTAAAACACAGAGGGTCAATTCAAAATGAAATAGTTTTTCCAACAAGGAATGTGGTTTCCCTTCCAGAACCACCTGCCCTCCCAAACCTTGTCTGGGAAGCAGCAAGTCTCTCCTACACACAGGACCCGACCCCTCCAATGGTTTGCTGCTTAACTGCCCTGTCTTTCCACACTATCTAGTACCCAGCCAGAGTCATTTCCAGAGCCTCATGCCCCCCCCCATCAATTGAATTCAATGGAGATATGCCAGTTTCCACCAGCTGAGCATGTAACGCATTTATTATTTTAGGGGCCAGGGAGGAATCTATAAATTATGCCCTATCCGAATTAGTCTGTCTAAATGTAACTATAAAGGGTCAGATCTTCCACTGGTATAATTTGGCATAGCTCCATTGAACTCAATGGAGCTGTGCTAGTTTACCTCTGCTGAAAACTTGGTCCTAGATGCCTATTAAATTATGGCAAAAAAACAAACAAAAAAAAAACAAAAAACAAAAAAACAGCCTTTTCAAAGCTTTGAGAGCCTGGACTCGTTTTAAATTGCACTTTTAGTGGCAGAGTGTTGTCGTCAGAATCAGAAAAGGCAAAGGAGAATTAATCTTTGATTTATTAGATTAGAGAGCACGCCATACATTTTGGTCTCTCAAGTTAATACTCTACAGAAGCAAGTGGGCAAAGGTGCATCTTTTATTAAAAACATCGCACCAAAGTGGGGTTTGATCTATTATTCAACCACTGTTCATTTGAAGCAAATGGTCATTTTACATCAAAAGCTTTCTATTTTTTTTAAATGCCGCCCCCCATGGGGCTCAGTTTCTCTTAGACAACATTCATGCAGAGGGAAGAGGAAAGCAGATTAACTAGAGCACTACTGTATTTACAATGCTTCAGGAGTCTGAGCAGTGCTGCTCTTTGAGCGTTCTGTGGTATGCAAAGAAGGACACCAGGACTTGGTTTCAATGGATTTTTTCACATTGGGTTGCAAGGAAGTGATTTATC
>NW_020664540.1:7378459-7388287 GCF_002925995.2 Terrapene triunguis
AAAAACCAGTCAGAGAGCATTTCAATCTCCCTGGACACTCAATTACAGACCTAAAAGTTGCAATTCTTCAACAAAAACACTTCAAAAAACAGACTCCAATGAGAAACTGCAGAACTGGAATTAAGTTGCAAACTGGACACCATTAAATTAGGCTTGAATAAAGACTGGGAGTGGATGGGTCATCACACAAACTAAACTATTTCCCCATGCTAATTTCCCCCCTCCTGTTACTCACACCTTCTTGTCAACTGTTTGAAAGGGGCCATCCTGATTATCACTACGAGTTTTTTTTCCTCCTGCTGATAATAGCCCACCTTAATTGATTAGTCTCGTTAGAGTTGGTATGGCAACCCCCATTTTTTCATGGTGTGTGTGTGTATATATATCTTCCTACTGTATTTTCCACTGCATGCATCTGATGAAGTGGGTTTTAGCCCACGAAAGCTTATGCCCAAATAAATGTGTTATTTTCTAAGGTGCCTGCTCGTTCTTTTTGCTGATACAGACTAAAACGGCTACCACTCTGAAACATGTAGTTGTTACAGTACATCATTTGCAATGCTGTCCTCCTCCACCCACAATGACTACCACCACACACACTTTAGTTTGCTTCATTAATGAGTTCAAATTGTGTTAAACAGGCTTTGGGGAATTTCAAAAACAAAACAGGCATTTAAAGGAAATCTCCATATAATTATCAGCTGGTTCAATACTGCAAAAGCATTTGCACAAGGATTTGCTTGGATCGAAAGGTGAACTTGTATTGCTATTTTTCACACCCCTTTTGGGCTGGCTTTCTGTGGATGTTTCAGTGCCCAGGCTTTTAGATGAATGCAGTTGGAAAGCTAGTTTTCAGCTTGCAGACTCAAGTAGTCACAGACGATGAAGCATTCATATCAGAAGGAGTATATTCCACAGGGGATAGAGCACTGGCTAACACAGCAGGGGACAGAGTTCCCAAAACACCTTCCCAGAGCCCCGGGCCTAAAAACTATTCATTTGCATTAGGGTTTGCAGGATCTCACCCCTTCTATGGTGAACCTCTTCATTAGTTCGTTTCTAGTTAGGAACAAAGGACTGGCAGAGTCCAGTCCCCTGCTCTCACTGGCAACTCCATCCTCTTTCTAATCCCATTTGATACTGATGTTCTTCCAGATACACCAGCAAGTGTATAAAACTTTAAAACCAGCTAGGGCTAATTTTGTTCTCATGACTATTTTAATAAAAGCATTGACATGCTTGTAATTGGTAATTATTTAGAAACTGCCTCAATCTCCAGGGTCATGGCTCATAATTTATTAATTACTGCAGGAATTTTTTTTTACATTTTTAGTTGTCAACAACAAAAAGGGCTTGTGTGGCTGAGACTAAAGAATCCCATGTGAAGTCCGTTGTCTTATAATGTATCAAATTTTAAGAAAAGCAGCTAAAAAAAACCAGAGTAAAACTTGTATAGATGGTTTCTTCCCATATTTATGCCTTTTGAATTCCTGGATTATTGAAGAACAGATTCATTTTGATGGAAAAAAAATCATCCTAACTGTTCTGATTCCTTTTACCATCTATATTTAAAAAATAGACAATGAAATGCACATGTAAAATTAAAAACAAAAGCAAAAAATAGTAAGTTGTATTTTACTGTAGTGGCTTGTTTTATACGACTAGCAAAACCTAGAACCTAAACAGGGAGAAGAACCAGACCCATTAGCAATTATCTCTGAGAACTCACGGAGGATGTTTGAGATCCCAGAGCACTGGAGAAGGGCAAACATAGTACCTATCTTTAAAAAGGGGAACAGAGAGCCCAGAGAAGTAGAGACCCGTCAGCCTAACTTTAATACCTGGAAAGATACTAGAACAAATGATTAAACAATGAATTTTTAAATACCCAGGAGGATAATAGAGTGATAAATAATAGCCAACATGGATTTGCCAACAACAAATCCTGCCAATCCAACCTAATTCCCTTCTTTGACAGGGTTCCTAGCCTAGTGGATGGAAGGATGCAGTAGCTGTGATAAATCTCGATTTTAGTAAGTCTTTTGACGCAGTCCCAACAACGTTCTCTATTAGCAAACTGGGAAAATGTGGCCTTGATGAAATCACTATAAGGTGATAGTTGAAAGACCATGCTCAAAGGTACTCAGTGGTTCTGTCAGATTGGAACGACATAGATGCAGTAGCACCCATTGCAATGAATGAGCCAGCTTAAAAACATACATGCACTCTAATGATTGCTCTATATGGCCCTCTGTTGGTTATTCACTAAAGTACAGCTAGATTGGTGGATAATGTAGATCGAAAACAAGCTTGGACTGTCCCAGCCAAGCAGTGGAGGAGAAGCAAGGGTGAGTGATGCTGACCTATGGGTGGGAGAAGGAGAGCTACTCTTTCTTCTGCTCCCTCTTACTTTAACCCCTGGGTTTTAAAAAGAAAAGATATTTCAAACAAGTCATATGCAGTTTAGCTTAACAGTCCTTAAACGTTTGAAATGGGGGGAGGGAAAGGATATTTTTACTTAATTTGTTCCCATTTTGAGCATTATTGAAAAAGCCCATTCCGGAAGACTTGAGTCCAAGCATAGCTATAAATTATTAACCAGATCTCGGAAAACCTACACTCCATGCTGCGCTGGAGAGGGCAGATATTTAAAATTTCATCCTAAATGTACAAACCGTTATTTCCACCACAGTAAGTTACTTCACAGAAATGTGCTGTCTACTTGGTAGAGCTCCTGGAGGAAGATTCATGCTCTGGATATGGTGTTATGTTAACTGTACACAAGGAGTGGGCTAAATACTTTGCAGTTCTGATCTTAGCACAATGCTATGGTGTGCTCACTATGGGTTTAGTTCTGACTCAGGTTTTTGCTGGAGTAAGGACTTTGGGATTTGGTCATTAGGGCCAGATTTCCACACGCGGTCTCATGTTCAATAGTACATTAGGGACAGCAGGTTTGTATAATTTTTGGTGGTGCCCAGAACGGGTCCAAGTCCCGTCCCCACTCCCCCCCCACACCTGCCTAAAGCTCTGGGAGGGAGTTTGGGTGTGAGAGGGGTGTAGGCTCTGGGAGGGATTTTGGGTGTGGGAAAGGGGGCAGGCTCTGGGCTGGGGCAAGGGGATGGGGTGCAGGAGGGGTACAGCACTTACCTCAGGCAGCTCGCAAAAGCAACCTGCACACCCTGCTGGCAGCGGCTCCCAGGCAGGGGACCGGGGATCTCTGCGCACTGCTGCCTGGAGGCACTGCCCCCGCAGCTCCCATTGGCCGCAGTTCCAATGGCAGAGTCGGCGCTTGGGGCGGAGGCAATGCACAGAGACACCCCCCCCCCCCCAGGGACCGCAGGGACGTGCCAACAGCTTCTGGGAGTGGCATGCCACGCGGAGCAAGGGCAGGCAGGAAGCCGCTTTAATCCCACTGCTCTGCTGGTGGTGGTGGCAGCGGCCCCAGGTCCTTTTAAATCGCCCAGGAGCGGCAGGCAGGGCTGGGAGACGCTCAGGGGGAGGCGTGCAGGGGCGGCAGGCAGGGCTGGGGGAGAGACCCAGCCCCAAACATTGGTGGAGCTGGGCCCCCATGCTCTGAATATTCCTGGAGTCCGGGCACCACGGGCCCATACAACTTGCCGCTACTGTGTTAACTCATCAGATAATCCCACTCATTTAAATGAATGGGACTACTTAGAGAGTGAGATATTAGTCATCAGACTTGATCCACTGTCCATTGAAATAAATAGGAATCCTAGCGGCAGTCAAAAAAGCAAACAGAATGTTGGGAATCATTAGGAAAGGGATAGATAGCAAGACAGAAAATATATTTCCGCTATAAACCCACATCTTAAATACTGTGTGCAGATCTGGTTGCCCTATCTCAAAAATATATATATTGGAATTGGAAGAGGTACAGAAAAAGGCAACCGAAATGATTAGGAGTATGGAGCAGTTTCCATATGAGGAGAGACTATAAGACTGGGACTTTTCATTTTTGGAAAAGAGATGACAAACAGGGGATAGACTAGAAGTCTATAAAATCATGACTGGTGTGGAGAAAAAAATAAATAAGGAAGTGTTATTTACTCCTTCCTATAAACACAAAAACTAGCGGTCACCAAACAAAATTAATAGGCAGCAGGTTTAAAACAAACAAAAGGAAGTATTCCTTCACACAACACACAGTCAATCTGTGGAACTCTTTGCCAGATGATATTATGAAGGTCAAGACTATAACAGGGTTCAAAAAAGAACCCGATAAGTTCATGGAGGACAGGTCCATCAATGGCTATTAGCCAGGATCAGCAGGGCTGCAAAACCATGCTCTGAGATGTCCCCAGCCTCTGTTTACCAGAAGCCGGGAATGGATCACTTGATTTTTCCCTATTCTGTTCATTTCCTCTGAAGCACCTGACAATTGGCCACTGTCGGCAAACAGGATATTGGGCTAGATGGACCTTTGGTCTGACCCAGTATGGTCCTTCTTATGTTCTATTGACTTCCGTAGGCTTTGGATCAGGTCAGCTGAGATCAAGGCAGGCAGAATCAGGCCATTGAATAAATGATTTCCTCATATTATATCATCCCAGTATGTGATTAGCTTGGTTGTACATTGAAGCATATTAGAAAATATAATCAAGAAGGAGAGGACAAATCTCTTGGGTGTGGGTCACTAGGCTTATTAAATCACTAAATGCAAAACGTGACAAGCTTTTCCTTCCCTTTGCATAGGAAATTTTATCTTTTTTTAAAAAATAAATGCAATTTCTAATATAAAATAAATCCTCCTTTATACAATTTCGAGAAAATGAATTGTAAAAATAGATATAGAAGCCAATTTGTCTTCCTGTCAAAAGGGCAGGTATTTGTGCCTGAATCATCCTTTCCATGATAATGAAAAGTTTCATAGGCCACAAAGGCACTGTAAAAGAGTTAAATTGATTTCTAAGAGACAGGCTTCATTTACGCAAACCAAGGATTCACAAGACGACCCCAATTTTCTTTATACAGCTTATTTGACAGCAATCTTCTTTTTCCACCAGCAATTATTCAGTTCCATATTTCAGATATATACACCTTATGTATTCTTTTCCTAGTGACCCTATAACTTATATTTTCCTGTCTTGCCCATTTACATTTTCCATTCTATTCTCTATAAGTTCTTTTACTATGCTCGTCACCAAAGTATCTATCCACAAAGTGTTTCCTCCAGAGAGCCTCCCTCTATGAAGCCTTTGTAGAAAACACCCAATGACATCACTGAACTATCCAATAGTCCAGGTGGATCCTCTTGATTTCCAGACTGCCTTAATGAAGGCTAAACCAGTCAAATGATGAAGCAGCTTTAAGATAATGATCCAACAAACTCTAATGTAACTTGTGTGTAAATCTAGGGGAGCCCATACTGCCGTATATAAAATATTAAACATTCATATTAAGAAAATTGAGCCCAATTTATCAAATGGAAAACCAAGCACTTGCATTACCATTGCGATGTTATACCTCTGATGTTTTATCCATACATAGGAAGGCATTCACTGTACATTTGATTACTGTCAGAGGGTAGCTGGCCCCCTGAAGGGTCAGGGACTCAGCCTACCTCTGACAGGCTGCACAAGGTGGAACTGATGCAACTAATGTTCATCTGGGAATAGGTAAGTCACTGAGTCAGTTAACTGGGAAGGGAAGCACGTGAGCATGATAAAAGGCTGAGGACCTCAGGAAGCTCCAGAGAGCCTGAGCCAAACAAACTCTGCTCCCAGGGGAGGAAGGCTGGGGTAAGAAGATGGCAAGTTCCTAGGACAGAGAACCTAAAAAGGGGATCCTAGAAACCGAGAGCTCCCTTGGGCGCTTGTCAGGCCAGGGAGCCTGGGGAAAAAGTGCTCCAGGAAAGGAGAGTATTTTTTGCATGAGAGTAACAGTGGACAGACAGCCTGGCCTAGTATCTGGGGTGGCCCTTGAGAGTATTTCTACACTGCAATAAAACACCAGTGTCAGCTGACTCAGGCTTGTGGGGCTTGGGCTGCAGGGCTATCAAATTGTGGTATAGATGCTCAAGCTGGAGCCCAGACTCTGGGACCCTGCCCCCTTCTTTGAACCCAGTTATACTTTTGGCATTCACAACATCCCCTGGCAATGAGCTCCACGGGCTGACTGTGTGTTGTCTGAAGTACTTCCTTATGTTTGTTTTAAACCTGCTGCCTATTCATTTCAGTGAATGACCCCTGGTTCTTGTGTTACGTGAAGGGCAAATAACACTTCTCTATTCACTTTCTCCTCAACATTCATGATTGAATAGATTCTATCATATCCGTCTTAGTTGTCTCCTTCTAAGATGAACAGTCCGAGTCTTTTTAATCTCCCTGGGGAGAGGAAAATCCTGTGCCTTCACAATAACATACATTGCTAACTCACCAGGGATGCAGTGGCAGATTTAAAGTCAATAGTCTAGAGCAATGTAGGAGAATGTTAAACCTCTTAAAATACACACACTGACCACAGTACTTATGTTTAACAAATCCATGCCCAACCAGGACTTGCTGGTGGTCACAATGCTGCACACCATAGACACTTAGAACCTCCTCTCCTCCAAAAGCATTGGCCTCTACAACGTGAGCTAGTGGACAATTTCTGTGAGCCTATGACACATGGTTGAGCAGTTGTGAGTTCACCCAATAGAGGGCAGTGGTGAATGGGCACACTTGCCATTACATCTCAGAATTTTGGTTTGTAAAAAGAAAAACCCCACCAAGAAAAGGTAGGAGATTTCCAATGATATCTGCCAACCTCTACATTTATGTATTTAGGCATTGTTTCAGCTTCATTTCCTTATGAAGACAGCTAATAATACTTAGCTTAAGCAACATGGAGTGAGGGTGCCTTCACGTAAAGGAATGCATTTTGGATCGGTTTATTTTTTTTTAAAGTGCAGCCCGCTTGAAAACAGTTTCATTAGAAGCGGGGGGGGGGGGGGGGGAATCACTCTCTGCCTTCCCTGCCACATGATTACCATTCTGACCACAAGTCTGTGGAACAAAGAGTTGTAGCTTCCACATGAAATTTTCACAGTAAAACAGGTAGGCGAGAGAGGAGGTTGGAGGGCAGAAGGGCAAGGAGCAGAACAATGAAACAGCACAAAATGAGATGTAAGTCGTCTGTCAGAGAGACCCTCAGGCACGGGTCACTGTGACATGGTAATAACGTTCTCTTGCTGTTACACAAATACCAAAGCGAAGTCCTAATGTATATTCTTAAAGTGGGACACAGTGATCTTCCAAAAGGGCTGCACTACAGTGCCATTATTTCTGCTATACCTAACAGCTGAGAGATGATAGAATCATAGAATATTAGGTTTGGAAGGGAGCTCAGGAGGTCATCTAGTCCAATCCCCTGCTCAAAGCAGGACCAATGCCCACTAAATCACCCCAGCTAGGGCTGTGTCAAGCCGGGCCTTAAAAACCTCTAATGATGGAGATTCCACCACCTCCCTAGGTAACCCATTCCAGTGCTTCACCACCCTCCTAGAGAAATAGTGTTTCCTAATATCCAGCCTAGACACACACCCCCCCGCAACTTGAGACCATTACTCCTTGTTTGGTCATCTGCCATCACTGAGAACAGCTGAGCTCCATCCTCTTTGGAACCCCTCTTCAGGTAGTTGAAGGCTGCTATCAAATCCCCCCTCACTCTTCTCTTCTGCAGACTAAATAACCCCAGTTCCCTCAGCATCTCCTCGTAAGTCATGTGCTCCAGCCCCCTAATCATTTTCGTTGCCCTCCGCTGGACTCTTTCCAATTTGTCCGCATACCTTCTGTAATGGGGGGACAAAAACTGGACGCAATACTCCAGATGTGGCCTCACCAGTGCCGAATAGAGGGGAATAATCACTTCCCTTGATCTGCTGGCAATGCCCCTACTAATACAGCCCAATATGCCATTGGCCTTCTTGGCAACAAGGGCACACTGCTGACTCATATCCAGCTTCTTGTCCACTGTAATCCCCAGGTCCTTTTCTGCAGAACTGCTGCTTAGACAGTTGGTCCCCAGACTGTAGCAGTACATGGGATTCTTCCTTCCTAAGTGCAGAACTCTGCACTTGAACTTCATTGGATTTCTTTTGGCCCAATCCTCCAATTTGTCTAGGTCACTCGGACCGTATCCCTACCCTCCAGTGTATTTACCTCTCCCCCCAGCTTAGTGTCATCTGCGAACTTGCTGAGGGTGCAATCCATCCCATCATCCAGATCATTAATGAAGATGTTGAACAAAACCGGCCCCAGGACCGACCCCTGGGGCACTCCGCTTGATACCGGCTGCCAACTAGACATCGAGCCATTGATCACTACCCGTTGAGCCCAACAATCTAGCCAACTTTCTAGCCACCTTATAGTCCATTCATCCAATTCATACTTTTTTAACTTGCTGGCGAGAATACTATGGGAGACCGTATCAAAAGCTTTGCTGAAATCAAGATATATCATGTACACCGCTTTCCACATATCCACAGTGCCAGTTATCTCATCATAGAAGGCAATCAGGTTGGTCAGGCATGACTTGCCCTTGGTGAATCCATGTTCACTGTTCCTGATCACCTTCCTCTCCACCAGGTGCTTCAAAATGGATTCCTTGAGGACCTACTCTACGGTTTTGCTGGGGACTGAAGTGAGGCTGACCAGTCTGTAGTTCTCCAGGTTCTCTCTCTTCCCTTTTTTAAATATGAGCACTATATTTGCCTTTTTCCAGTCGTCCAGGACCTCCCCAGATTGCCACGAATTTTCAAAGATAATGGCCAATGGCTCTGCGATCACATCAGCCAACTCCCTCAGCACCCTTGGATGCATTAGATCTGGACCCATGGACTTGTGCATGTCCAGCTTTTCTAAATAGGCCTTAACCTGTTCTTTCACCACTGAGGGCTGCTCACCTCCTCCCCATACTGTGTTGCCCAGTGCAGCAGTCTGGAAGCTGACCTTGTCCATGAAGACTGAGGCAAAAAAGCATTGAGTACTTCAGCTTTTTCCACATCATCTGTCACTATGTTGCCTCCCGCATTCAGTAAGGGTCCCACACTTTCCCTAAGTTTCTTCTTGTTGCTAACATATCTGTAGAAACCCTTCTTGTTACCCTCCACATCCCTTGCTAGCTGCAACTCCAATTGTGCCTTGGCCTTCCTGATTACACCCCTGCATGCTCTAGCAATACTTTTAAACTCCTCCCTAGTCATCTGTCCGAATTTCCACTTCTTCTAAGCTTCCTTTTTGAGTTTTAGCTCACCGAAGATTTCACTGTTAAGCCAAGCTGGTCACCTGCCATATTTGCTATTCTTTCTGCACATTGGGATGGTTTGTTCCTGCGCCCTCAATAAGGCTTCTTTAAAATACAGCCAACTCTCCTGGACTCCTTCGCCCCTCATATTAGCCTCCAAGGGGATCCTGCCCATCAGCTCCCTAAGGGAGTCTAAGGCTGATTTTCTGAAGTCCAGGGTCCGTATTCTGCTGCTCTCCTTCCTTCCTTCCGTCAGGATCCTGAACTCAACCATCTCATGGTCACTGCTGCCCAGGTTGCCACCCACTTCTACTTCCCCTACCAATTCTTCCCTGTTTGTAAGCAGCAGGTCAAGAGGAGCACAGCCCCTAGTCGGTTCCTCCAGCACTCGTACCAGGAAGTTGTCCCCAACACTCCAAAAACTTTCTGGATTGTCTGTGCATTGCTGTATTGCTCTCCCAGCATGATCCTTTTATGCAACGAATGTTGGTGCAGTGGAATGAGGTGCACACATTTCACCACCACCAGGCTGCTGCAGTCCTGAGTGTATTTCAGCCAGTCAGAGGTGTTTAGCCACAC
>NW_020664540.1:7388387-7408190 GCF_002925995.2 Terrapene triunguis
TTTTTTTTTTTTTTTTTTGCGCTTGGGGCGGCAGAAATGCTGGAGCCGGCCCTGTCAATGATAAATGCAAACACCAGAGTATTATAAAACTCCCACTATTGTCTGCTTGATGGGGACCAGATATTAAAGTCCACCTAACTAATTAGTATCTCCCATTCATGTGGCTGGACTCACGGAGCCCTGTTCTATACCAGTGTAACACTCAGGGACTAAATTACACCAGTGTAACACTCGGATACTTCCAAAGCATTGGTAGCTTTTCATTGGGAGTGATCTGATGTCACATTGTGGGATTTTAAAAATATATAATTAAAAAAAACTACACAAGAAAACAAAAAGCTCTAAGGCCCAGATCCTGCAGCAAGCTTCCACAGTCAGATCCCTGCACTAGCAGAGAGCTGGAGCCCAGAGAGCTTATTGCATGATGAAGTGTCACCCACCCACCTCTGGATTTCCTACCTAGTGCATCCCCTCATCTGGGTGCCAGTGTTTGGGTCCCCTATCCACTCAAACTGTCCTGCAGAAGAGGAGGTGCACTGTGAAACCCAGAGGTGGGGATGTCTGACCAGGTTTATATTTTAAAACATTTAATAATGTGATCCCATAATGCGATGTAATAGAACATCAAATTAAAAGCTGTCCGCATTTACCTGTGGTGTCAGATAAAGGTATCAAATGAACCAGTGGACAAAGATCCATTTTATCTTTTTTTTTTTTTTTTAATAAAATAAATAAATAAAAAAAAATCTACTCAGCTGCAACAGGGAACCTTTGCTCCTATCTTTGACCTTGCTCAACTATTTATAACATTCCAGCACAAAATGCTTTCCATTTGTACCAATCCTTCACGTTTCACAGTGACTGTGAAACCTCTCCTGTAGCTAATCCCATTTCTTACATCCGCATAATACTTTAAATCCTTTTCCCTTAGGAAGTCCTATTATTTTATACAGCACTTCGCTGTTCAGCCTGAAAAAAGTAATCTTACTGTATCTCTTCCTAACGGTGTCTAGACATATTCGAATAATGAGCCACAGTGTAAAATCCAAAGACTAACTAATAATGCTCTTGGTTGTTAAAACTTTACCCTACAGTGATAAGAAATTGACTAAGGAATAAAAAAAACTAGATTATTTTCCTTTCAAAGGCATTTCATCATGTTTCTTTGATTTGTTCAAAATGATTAAAAAAATATAATAGCATATAATATAATAATATAGAAATATAATATATAATTATATATTATAATATATAAATTCTAATATATTCTATATTATAATAATTTATTCTATATTTATAATTATTATAATTATAATTATTTATTTTATTATATTCTTATATAATGTATAAGAACATACTCAGTTTATATTATTGTTATTTACATCAAAGCAGTGATGAGAGCCCAAATGAGATCAGGCGCCATTGTGAACTATATTTATATTTATTTATTAAGCGGCCTGCCCTAAAGAGCTTACAATCTAAAAATACAGGGCAGAGTGGGAGAAGGGAATAATCCAAATTCTTCCTATTTCACAGATGAAAAATTGAAGCATGCAGGGATTTTGAAGGAAGGATGAAAATTGGACCCAGATTTGGATCTCAGTTCAGTGCACCAACTACAGTAGAAACTCAGAGTTACGAACACATTGGGAATGGAGTTTGTTCATAACGGAAATGTTTGTAACTCTGAACGAAACGTTATGGTGGTTCTTTCAAAAGTTTACAACTGAACATTCACTTACTTCACCATTGAAACTTTATGTTTAACACAGTACTGTATTGTATTTACCCTTTTTGAGGGGGAAAGGAGGGGGTCTCTGCTGCTGCCTGACTGCGTACTTCCGGTTCCAAATGAAGTGTGTGGTTGACTGGTCAGTTCGTAACTCTGGTGTTTATAACTCTGAGGTTCTACTGTAGCCCATTCTTCTTCCCTAATTTTGTTCACCCAAACAAATCCCTGGGCTCCCATCATGCCCTAGTGCACTGAAAAGCATGGAAGTTCTTGAAGTTTGCACTCAAAAAGAAGACACTTCCTAGCATCATCCATCTGAGAGTACAGTGAGCAGAGGGCTGGACAAAGGAGCTCTGTACTTCCAAAAGAGTCAAATACAGAGCTGTGTGGCCTGCACTCCCTATATTATTACTAGTATCATGATTTTGGTCCATTCTGGGAGGTGCTTACATTGATCTCAGGAACAACTACATGATTGCACACACAATCATGTATTTGCCTCAGCTATTTCCAGTATCCCCTTTTGGCCACTAGAGGCCACTGTGCAGTTGGTGCTGCATGCCACATCTTCTGCAGCTGCCTGCAGTACCAGGGTACCACTGCCTGCTCTGAAGAGAATCTTGGAGCAGGCTCAGCAGAGAGGAGCCATCAAGCTCCGCAATACTGGGCTCACCCCACCTTCAACCACAGTTTGGGAAGGTGGACTTAATGGATGCAAGATCTGAGAGCAGCTCCCTCCAGCTGCAGGTTACAGACAGCAGGCATGTAGGGGGGAGTAGTGAGGGCTGTGAGCCCTGGCCTGCAAGTTTATGTGCACATTTTTTATGCATTTAAAGGTTGAATCTCTAACGTTTATTATGGGTCTCAGAAACTGGGGGTGGAGTTGTTGCCATTCACAAACCAGAAGCTAGACCAAAAAACCACCCCAAAAAACAACCCCCCCCCAACTAATTAAAAAAAAAACCCAAACCTAATACTCTTTCAGCAAAGCTCATGATTTTGGGAGGGTTCTGACCATGAATTCTTGGGCTGCCAGTGCTGAGACCAGAGAGCTGGAAAAAAAAAAAAAAGCCAACTCTGGAGTACTCCAGGGCAACACAGGGGCACAATTATTCAACCCACAGACTGACATGGTGCTGCAGATCTTGCTCAGCTGCCAGCAACAAACATACAGTTAAAGGGCAGGAAATGTGCTTGGAGACATCCCTACAGTGATTATTTATACTGCTGACTACGCAGCAGGTGTGTCCAGTAAAGACTCACATTACTTGTAGGAGAATATCCTAACTAGCCAAATATATGCGAGCTCATGAGCAAATATAAGCCACAGGCCAGTGTGTTTTACACAATCACCCTTAACGCCTGATCCACACTGGATGGGAGTCTCAGCTGGAGAGCCTTGGCTCCTTAGCTCAAGGTGTAGAGAATCATTTTCAGCTCTGGCAAGCCCCAGTTCAACAAAGACAGAGATTGCCACAAAACAGCACCCACACCACATGGACAATAAGCACACCACCCATGCCTCTCTAGCGGTGGCAAACTCAAGGGTGCTCCCTCCATCAGAAGGGTCATGCTGCCGAATCCTCAAAGGGGTGGGAGGTGAACGCTAACGAACTATTACAATGCTCTCGTATCGCATTCACGATCAGCTCGTAGAGACAGCACTTGTCTACTTCGATCATCATTATTTTCCCAGCCCCTTCAATGAAGCACACTGTGAAAAGGGCTTTCCATTAACCATAAGCTTCATGTTGCTCCACCGCAGGGCAACGCTTTCCCTGTTCTGTCAATATTCTAACTGGCATGAGTTTTCAGGATTCATCAATGAAAACTGTTTCACGGACGGATGGAGCATTCTGTTAGGTCATTTACTACTCTTCCCCAAGAGCGCTAGCTTTGTTAGAGTTAGTGAATCGGGGCAGCGTGGAGCTATGTAAATAGAGAGAAGGTTATTCTGATTTTTGAACCACAGGATGGAAGGAGGCACTGGAGCCAATGGATGCTGACCTATGCCATGTGATGGGGTATTACCATTCAGAATCCTGACCCATGTCCTACAAATGAAGCTGGGAAATAAACAGCCTCTTAGGCCTATGTGAGACCATTATTGCACTTGCTTGTGCGATCTGAGGCAGTTCAAGATGGCAATTGCTAGAGTAGAGAAAGAGCCTGGGCTCTCTCGCTGCCTGTGTTGCTCTCATTGGATTCCAGTGTTACATGACTGACTTCCTTCGCCTACATCAAGCACCACCAAAACCAGAACCGGCTCTTAGCTGCAGCCTGCATCTCTTGGCGCTGCTGAGCGGGCATTGAACTCTGAGGAGTGACCGTTTCACAGCCACCTGCTACATCTATGCATAACAGCCACTACTCCACACATAGAGAAACACATGGTCTCGCAGGGGTGGATGTAAACGTGTTGTGTACTTGTTTGTAGTTTTCTTTAATCTGCTATTAAAGAGATCCAGACTTAATGTATATGTTTTTGCTCTTCATGAATGGGAAGCCTAACAGGGAACATCTACCTACATAAACAACTGAGCTAATGGCTCACGTGAGCACTCCAGTTGGGGATGTGAATTACATCCTGCTACTGCCCAACCCAGAAAATGAAAATAGAGCCTCAGTACACATGTTCCAAGTCCCTGCTGCAATCTGGGTGTGCATTAGACCAGCTCCCAGCAGGCTGGACATGCTCCCTGCTACTTTACCTGCACCACATGGGATAAAATTAGAGCTGGTTGGAAAATTATATTTTATCCTCATGAAACATTTAAACTTTTCGGTGAAATATCAAAGCCTCTAAACGTTTGGCTGAAAACCAAAGCCATCATCGTGATGCCTCATGGGAGTTGTAGTTTGGAGCCCTCATTCCCCTATTCTCGCCTCTGGGTCAGGGATCCCAACCAGACTACACCTCTCATGATGCACTGAAATCCCCCTGCCCGCTGAACTGCTACAGTGAATCATGGGAGTGCCAGGAGCACAGTGTTTCAATAAAAAAATTGAAGTGTTCTGTGGTAAACTGATCTTTTTTGAAAAAAAAATTTAATCAAAAACCCAATTTTCCATCAAAAAATAGTTTTCATGGAAAATGTTTGACCAGCCCTAGAGCTAACACTGTGCTCCTGTCCCCTCATGCCTATATGTGCATGTTATGTCCTTGGGCAAGGGGGTCAAATTTTTGCTTTAATGTCTTGGAGAGCATTCACTTTTATAATTGGCTGATGGTACGCTCTGCCTTGCTGCTTAGCGTGTGGCTCAGGGTGTGCTACACTGATTCCCTTCTTGCCTCCAACTCAGTTGTTCAACTTCATATTCCTTTATATGAAATATAAATTTCTCCCATCTCACAGGTAGTTTCTGGAGGCTTGACTTATTAGCCTGGTACTTTGTACAGTCCCATTTATTTCTGAAGATTTCTTTTCCATTTCTGAAGTTAGCTCAAAATGTACAATATATATGTTAATATGGCCATAGTCCAGAGCAGGGATCACTAGAACCCATATTGGGTCTATAAAAATCTCCATTGCAGGATTTCCCTTTGACTTCTATAGGCAGAAAGTATTAGCAGCAAATTAATTCTTTGAAGGAAAAGAACAGACTGAATGAGTTTTACCCAGCTAGCATAAGTACCAATTTCCTGAGATTACCTGCAATATGGGTGTAGGCGGTTATTTGAAAAGGAGAAAGGGTAGAAAAGGGCATATTTCTGCTTAGAATGGGTAATGATTAATCAGAATCAATGGATATTAAAGACCTCTTTTAAATATGATCTTTAAGCTGCAGACCAGTTGTCATATGTTGTACAAATGACAGTAGGAACAGGAGCGGCTTTCCAGGTTATTGAGTGAGATGCTTCAGGGCAGCTATTGTATTCAGTGAGATTACCATGATGCATCTCATATCACCAAGAAGAGATTCTAACAATACCCTGGTTGTACATCTGTGCTAAAATCATCTGAGTAAAGATTGCAATTGAGCCATGTTGAAATAAGTATGTGATGTTCATTAGCATATGAACTAAGACCCCTAACCTCTTGCAAACATCACAGTAGGCTTGGGTAAACGCCATTTGGGTAAACGCTCTGCTGTTTTTTCAAGCACAGACAGTATTTCAAGAATGATTACAATTTAGCTTCACGTAAACCAAAAACCCTGGCACATATTGTAGCCAACAGCACACGTGCTGACGCTGATCTTTGTAAACTAAAGCATTTAATTGTTTCACACTTTGTTTGTGCCTTCATACAAATTTGTGTGTTGACTCTGAGCTCACTTACACCTGAATAAGTCACAAGAACCCCCATGAAATCAACAGAGTTACCTCCATGGAGAAAACAGCATAGGTCAGATGAGAATCAGGACTTAGTTATACAACCTTCCACTTATGCTGAATCAGAAGAGGGTGTATCATTTTCAGGATGACACTAGTCATGCTGTGGATTTCATTTATTACTTCAAATGTACGTTCTTTAAGACAGAAACTGTCCCTTACTATGTATTTGTAGGATACCTAGCACACTGGGGCCATGATCTTGTCTGAGACCTCCAGGCACCTCCATATTACCAATAAAGGAGAATAAGAAGTTATAGATGAGTCATGGATTACACACAGACTCACTTATTTTTATTGCAAATAGTGCTGAAATTTCAGTTTTGATTTACAGATTCAATTAAATGGAACTTGACACTTTTTCCCTAATCACTTTATAAAGCTAACAATCTCAGCAATTGTGCACCATGGCAGAAAAACAGCCAAGTGTAATTTGTCTACAATAGAAGATGGCTATAAAATGAATCTTTGCACAACACAAGCAACCAGAAAGGGAGGGGTGCATGGACTCAAAAATATAAGGTGTCAAAGGGTGAGCTAAATTAAAACCAATGGAGAAACTGAAAGCAGGGAGAAATAGGATCAAGGGGAAAATACTGACATGGGAGGAGGGCAAAAGGAATTCAATGAAAGATAAAAAGCAAAAATCTGAGCTGGGCTGAAGAACTTTCTCTGTGTGAACTCATCCTATTTAATGCAATGAATAGGTGGCATGTTCTACAGGTGGATCAGCCATGTGAATCAATGTGTATCTAGCTGCTGGTATGCAGAATCTACTGGTATCAGCTAAAGCTGGCTTAAAATTTTCTGCTGGAAGAGTTTTCTGTCAGAAAGTGCAGTTTCAATGGAATCCAAATGTTCTGAGGGAATGCGTCAATTCCACTGGAACTTTCAAGGAGCCTAGACAGGCTGGCCAGGGTACCACTTTGGTGTTTCCAAAATGAAATTTTTTGGCACTTCATTCCTATGAAAAAAATTAGACATTTTGACTTTGTCCCCATACAAAATGAATTTTAAAAAACCCTTGAAATTTTTTGCAGGACGAAAATTTTGTCCTCCAACCAGCTCTAGTATCAGTGCATCGGCAGAGCTTTGCAAATTTTGCTTCGGATATTTGCACACACAATTCCCAATACATTTAACGGGCTTTGAAAAAAATATCAGCCACTGTGTGCATCTACTAGCAGGCAAGTGCATGAGTTTGTGTTTTCAAGGGAGCTAGCAGCAGCTGGATATTGCCGCAATCCACCACAGTTTTTGGGCAAAGAGAAGCACATAACAGAACATGAAAGAGAGGAAAGGAGAGTAGTGACTCTAAGGCTTGGTCTACATTACCAACTTATGTCCACACCCCTGAGCGATGTAGTTATACTGACTTTACTCCTATCTACCACCTCACTACTGCAAGTATAGACAAGCCCTACGACACTGTCCAGTTTACACCCTTCCCAAATAGCTAAGAGACTGCCTATGGTGTGCACAAGTGATACTTCAATACTCAGCCAGAGGCAGCTGACCTTGTCTGCATGTTTTGGGGAGGGGGGGGAAGAGAGAGAGAGAGACCGACCGACCGTGTGTGAGAGTGTGAGTGTGAGTCCCCTTAAAAACAAAGATCCTCACCTGTCTAAGAATCTCATACTGCATAAGAGGCAATAATGCTCATCTTGGGCTTGGAGCATTCAGGTCAACTCAGCCAAGCACATGCTTAATCCCCTTTAATCCCGTTTTCCTGCTGCTCTTTTCAGTTGCTGTAGAGATTGGGTATTGGATATACCAGTTGGTCATGTCTAGAGATTGGAGGAGGAGTCAGTAGCCAGGAAATCAGAATCCAGGGTCGGAGCTGGAGTCCAGAGGCCAGAGCCCTGGGTCACAGCTGGAGTTAGCAGCCAAGAGATGGCGCCTATGGTCAGAATCAGGTCACCTGGAGTGAGGCAAGGCAGGGGCGCAGCTGGAGCCAAGGCAGATACAAGTCTGAGAACAAGGAGGAGCTATCGCAGCTGTTGGTGAATGCTTTGAGCAGCTGCTGAACTGCTGCTGGACTTAAGAGGCAGTCTTCTGAGCCAATCAGGCAGCCTGCTACAGGCCAGCAGTGCTTCTTAGGTTGCCTGGAGGCCGACTCTGCTACAGGCTCCGATTCCTGAAAGCAGCCTCCCATGTAATTCTCACAAGGTCCCTCTTTTTCCTCCACTAAAAAGTCACATGTGGAATAAAATTAAATATAAACTCACAATCTTCCCCCCAGCCCTCTAAAGTGCTAGTCCTTGTTTCTGGTCTATGCAGTGAGCTTCTATACTTGAGCCTCTCCCTCCTGTGCCATAAGGAATGATTTAAGAGCACCCATTAGGTTATGTATCAGAGGGGTAGCCGTGTTAGTCTGGATCTGTAAAAAGCAACAGAGTCCTGTGGCACCTTTAAGACTAACAGATGTATTGGAGCATAAGCTTTCGTGGGTGAATACTCCGCGTCTGACGAAGTGGGTATTCACCCATGAAAGCTTATGCTCCAATACATCTGTTAGTCTTAAAGGTGCCACAGGACTCATTAGGTTATGGTACTCCTCAGAACACATGGGGCCTCGTTTACACTACTGTAAATCAGGAGCAACTCTATTGAAGGCAATGGAGTGTAACCAGTATAAATCAGATCAAAATCAGGCCCTCAAAAAGGAACTCACCGTCAATTACCTGAATTAGCAATTATATAGAGGAACACGCCTCTAATTACATCTAAAAGCCTCTTACACATCTAACGTCCCAGACAGCCAATAGAGTTGAAAAATAATGGCTATATATTGATACCAGGTAATTAAAAACTACTATGCAGTAGTCATTTTTATTTTCTGTTAGTCAAAGTTTGAAACAAAGTTTTACCTATTAAAATGTTGGAAGAGAAGAATTACAAGAATTCTTCCAGTAAAATTCAAGCAAACGCTATGGAAGGGACATGCTTAAAATGCTATTGATTTAACTTCTTGGGAAGCTCTACATCAAGGAAAGAGATGGCTTTTTCTAGACCCATTGCCAAATTGAAATGAAACTCAGAAATGCTTACGTGGTTTGTTGAATGAATGGAGAGAGGACAGGGTAATAAACCCAAAGAAGACCTTCAGTTTCTAATAGGGCTAAAATCTCCAGCAGGTATGTCATTGGAAATTAAAGTAAAACCTTGAAGGTTTCCATCCATTAAAACAGTAAATATATATATTTTAAAAAACCCAAAATCTTATTTGCTTTCTCTTTTGGTCATTTTAAAACTATAAAGTGCATGCAGTATATCAACCGCACGTTATGTTGCCTCAACTTGTAGAATGAGGAACTTGAAGCAACTTGTTGGAATAAGATCAACACTTAAGTGCAGTTGGTCACATTGACACCTAGGTTGCCTCTCTGTTACTTGCAAGCAAAAACCCAAGAGAGGTAAATTTTCTTCTGGTGTAAATTTGCACAGCTCTACAGACTTCAATGGAGCTGGGTATCTACACCAGCAGAGAATTTGGCCCAGGAATGGAATATAGCAGCCCCAAATCTGCTCCCAGCAAAACTCATGGGAAACAGGACTAGGCCCTGTGTCTTGGTGTACATAGTTTTTATGGTCAGAAGAGCCCTATGATCATCTTGTCCAATATGTCCTGCATAACAGACAGAATTGAGAGAATGGAGAATCTACCCCCATTGCTAGTAAATTGTTCCAATGGCTAATTCATCTCATTGTTAAAATCGGACACCATATTTCTAGTCTGAATTTGTCTAGCTTCAGCTTCCAGCCACTGGGTCTTGTTATGTCTTTACCTGCTAGATTAAAGAGCCATCTGCTTTAAAAATATTACTCACTTATAGGTTGTGATCAAGTCCTCTCTCAGTTAGAGCTTTTTTGGTCTCTCACTGGAAAACAGGTTGCCCAGACCTTCTAGCTCTTGTCTGAAGCTTTTCTTATTTGTCAACATCTCTTTTATGGTGTGGACATAAGAACTGGAGACGGTGTTCCAGTAATGGGCACATTAATGCTGTAAACAGTGGTAATAACAGCTCCCTAAGCACTAGAGAAATGCATGAGCAGAGGAATCCCCTCACGACAAATAGCAACAGGGCCACTCCATGGATGCTAGTGAAGCCCAAAGGTTGTAATAAGCCTGCAGACTCCAAATGTCCTCTTCACAGGTGCGAGGAAAGGACCATTAGAAGACCCATGTGGCAACAGTTCCTGCCATGCAACAAGTTGCTATCAGGCCAGTCTCAGCCCCACATGGGCACTATGTACCCAAGGCATCACCACTTCCAAACCCGGTCATCAATCTTATGCATTGCCATGGAGTAGGAGACAGGATCTGCCCCTCGATAATTATTTGAGGAAAATATAGTACTCTGGCTGCCTGATTCCTTAAAGCCCATTAAGCATCTTTGCCCTCACACTATACCAAGTCCATTGGTTTAACATATTGTAGCAGGTCCCAGGATTTTAAACACCTGTCCTGCCTACTTTCTCTAGTCACTTCCACCAATACATCATAGTTCACCTACTTGGGCAACACCGTATTAGTCAACGAGGACTTCAAGAAGGAAGGGACATCAAGGATAGGAAAGGCATCCACATTATTCAATAGACTCAACAATCTGAGAGATCACCAACCAGCAGCTCATTTTCACCAGAACCAGAAGGAAACGCTGGACGTATTTGTGGCATGTATTCCGGATGCCAACACTCAGACTCCCACTTGAAGCTGTCATGTGCTGGGAGGAAACAAGGGCACCCAAGAGAAACCTCAGGGAGAGCCCATAGCAGGGAGGCCAGAACAGTTGATCTCAACACCAGAGAGCAGATGGAAGCAGCAACAAATGACAGAGGAATGCAAGAGACTTGTTTCTGCTTTGTGCACCAACGTGAGGGTGGCAAGGATGATTTTTTTAAAAGTTAGCATAAAAAAATACTACCATTTAGATCAGGGAGAATTTTTACACCCACTTTGAAAATGATGCCCTGAACTATGTGTAATCAGACCCTAGGTCTATATAGCTATAATGAAATGCACATCATGGGTCCCTGGTATAGATCCAACAGCTGCCACATCCCAAGAGATGTCTTGTCCATTTTGGGGCACTAAAGAACTTATTTAAAGCAAACAAGACTTTCCATAGTAGCCTCCCCTCCTCCCCACCCCGAGAACAAGTCTATTGCATCATTCTCCCCCTCCCCCAAAAAATATAATCCCCCATTGCGGTTAAGCCAATTAGATCCCCTCTTTAGACTAAGTTCTCTGGGGCAGGGACTGTACTACTGTGTTTGCACAGTGCCTGGCACAATGGGGCCCCGTTCTTGGTTGGTCCTTAGGCACTATTGTAATAAACAGGTTTAATAATAAATGACCCTAGCAGGTATATTCTCAGTGTGCAATCATGTAGCTTTTTCCAAAGTATAAAATTTTCCTAATAAGTCACTCTGATCTTTTTTCAAATCTTCCCCAAAAGCGATTAATTTAAAAAAAAAAAAAAAAAAAAAAAAAAAAAAAAAAAAACCACTCACCCTCAGCTGATCTAAATAAGATTTGCTTTATCCATCAAAAATTCACTGAGCAGATGGTAGATAGACCTCAGCAGTAACAATATCATCACTGGCAGGAATCTAGCGGCTAACACCATTGCAATGTTGCCATTTCAAAGCCCTGCCTGGGAATTAAAAGAATATTCAACTATTTTAAAAAACAAAATAATTGTATTATCGGATTACTTCATACCCTGTAATTTACAATGATTTACTTAGGTACATTATTTCTCATGGTCTTTGCTTGGGGGGGAGGAGGGGGGTGAAAGAGAGTTTAGATTGGAGCCTAGGATGTGCGTTCTACTTACTATAAATAAATGATTGAGTCAGTGTATTTTCCATGGCAACTCCTGCGTCACACGCTATATATGCTACACTTCTGAGACAGACAAAACCCCATACTTCAAAATTAAATTGTATATATATATATATATATATATATATATATATGAGTTCCTCTTTGGGCATAACACATGCCAACATGTGAGCAGAAATGTAATGAAACAGAATAGTCTTGGAGCATAACTAATTTATTCATGACCATATACAGTTTTCTATCAGCGTGGAGAACTACATTAGTAAGTTTCACAGAATGAGCGTCTACATGGAACAATTATCAGAGGGGTAGCCGTGTTAGTCTGAATCTGTAAAAAGCAACAGAGGGTCCTGCGGCACTTTTAAGACTTAACAGTCTTAAAGGTGCCGCAGGACCCTCTGTTGCTTTTTACATGGTACAATGTGTGTGCAGCTTCAGTACAATAACTGAAGTTATCTTCAACTATGAGACTTGTCGCTTCCTTTTCATTTAGTTTTTTCATCTTCAAAAAAGTGTCTTAAGAGATGCTTACTAAAAGAGCATTAATTGTGATCACTGCTACTGTATAATTAAAAACGGCCAACATTCTGTACAGACTATGCACTCCTATTGAGGTTAACAGGAGTGCCTGGGGCATCAGTCAGCGCAGAATTTGGGCCTGGTGTCATACAAAAGCAAAAAAGCAGGATTTGTATTTATGTTAAGATTTGTGGTGTCAATTATTTGATTGCCTTAGGTGGATCATTTCCAGATCACTTGTATTCCCGCCATGCATTTTAACTTATTTTATTTGCTGAAAATAGCCCAGAGCTCTTTAAGTATTAATTATGCCTACATCATGTTTTGATCCTAGAACGTAAGATTTCTGCCCCCAGTTTGGAAGTTTTGCTATGTATGCACAGTAATGTATCAATATGGATCCAAAGAAAATCATAGCATGAGCATCGAGGAAGCTTCAACTAAAACCCCCTATACATTTTCTAGCTGGAACAGTGCAATTCAAATGCAAGTCCCTGGGAAGAAAAGTGACTAGAGTTTTGCTTCAGGGTCAGATCCAGAACCACAAAAGGGCCATGTTCCAGTTCAGGCACAATTTCACATGAAGAGGCATTCTCATGAGATTTCTGTGGCGTTTGCTGTGAACGTTTAGCGCCACTATTCTGGGTGGCCACTTGGGGGCATATAGTAAGAAGGTAAGAGTCTGTGTAAACAGGGAATAGAGTCTTGCATTCACCCCCTTTTTCCTTTTAGGAGATGTGTTCTGTGATTTGTTAGTATTAGGATCAAATAAACACCTAACACCATGTAGAGATTACAGAGATCTTAGATACCATGTCAGGACCCTGCTATAATTTCAGTCCATGCTGGCAGAAATCTCATGAGAACAACGGATCCTGGAAGATTTCTGTCTTAGTTCCATTACCGCCCAAGAACAGGTCCCAAGTGTTCAATGCAACCCAAATCCCAACCCTGATTCAGCCTTGAAGTTGAATGCCGGACCTTGGTCTAAACTTAATCCAGAGGAAATGCCACTTGCTTGGCTCATATAAATACAATTTAAATAAAATACACAGCACCCTACCCTGAAAACTGATTAGGAAGACTCCTTGTAAGTAATCAAGTTCAAGCTCATAACGTCAGCAATTAAATATGTTTCTTAAAGCTGAGGTTTTGTCTTCAATAATTTACAATGCTTTTACTAGCACCTATTTATGATATCCTCTACGTGCATTACACAATATTTCTATGCTTTCAGCAGCATTGATGTTTGTGTTCAAAATTCAAGTCGCGTGAAAACCTCATGTTCTTGTACATTTTATTGAACAAAATACCACTTAACCAATCTAGTTTGAAAGTTACCTGGTTGTGTTTTAATAAGGCAGGTCAGAGAAAATTAATGTTAGTCAACATTTTTCCTGTCAAAACCGTGTTTCAAGGAATAACTGGTTCTCAATTAAATACAAATTTTCAATGTAAAGGGGTTGGCTTGCCCTAGAAAATTTTCAGTTTTCACTGAAACCGTTTTGTTCCAAAAGACCTTTAGGCCAAAAAAAAAAAATTGTGGTTTCAATGAACAGTCTAAATTTTCTAGGCACATTTTTGATTAAAAATCACTTTTTCAGAATTTTGACAAAAAAATTCTGACTCTCTAAAACTTAAGCTTTTGAAAAAATATTTTGTACAGTGTCTGCTCTTTGGTCTTAGCAACTGAAGAGGAGAAGAAATCAATTTTGTGAAAAGTACTATATAAAAATAACAGCTAATTTTTTTTTTAAAATAAGAACAGAAATACCTGAGCTCATAGAAATGTAGAGATGGAAGGGACCTTGAGAAGTCATCAAATCCAATCCCCTGCACTGTGGCAGGACCAAGTAAATCTAGACCATCTCTGTCAAGCATTTGTTCAACCTTCTTTTAAAAACCTCCGGTGATGGGGGTTCCACAGCCTTCCTTGGAAGCCTCTTCCAGAGCTTAACTGCCCTTATTAGAGTTGGAAAATTTTCCCAATATCTAACCCAGTGATACTCAGACTGAGGCGCGCGAGCCGCAAGAGGCTCTTTAATGTGTCTCCTGCGGCTCTTTGCAAACCATATTAGAACAGTGTGATTTAATTATTAACCAATCAGGATGCTTTTATTATATTAACCAATTGTAGTTGATAAAATAATAATACGTCATCAGTCATTTTGCTGTGAGAATAATTATATGTATTTATAGAAATAAAACTACATATTTCCCCTGACATTCATTTACTATATACTCATAGTCAAATAGTAACAATGAATTTACACTAGTGTGGCTTTTGGGCACTGTTGATTGCTAATTTGGCTCCTGAATCACAGAGGTCTGAGTATCGCTGATCTAACCTAAATCTCCCTTGCTGCAGATTAAGGCAGGACAAGAAGTGGCCATGGAGAACAATTGATCACTGTCCTCTTTATAACAGTGCTTAACAAATTTGAAGACTTATCAAGTCCCCCTCTCAGTCTTTTTTTCAAAACTGACCATTCCCAGGGTTTTGGGTTTTTTTTTTTTTTTTTTTAAATACTTTCCTCATAGGTCAAGTTTTCTAAACCTTTTATCATTTTTGTTGCTCTCCCTGGAGTCTTTCCAATTTGTCTGTATCATCCCTAAAATGTGGCACCTAGAATTGGACACAGTAGTCCATCTGAGGCCTCACCAGTGCTGACTAGAATAGGATAATTACCTCCCATGTCTTACATAAGACACTCCTGTTAATGCACCCCAGAAAGATGTTAGATTTTTTTTTTTTTGCAGCTGCATCATATTGTTGACTTGTATTCAATTTGTGATCTATTATAACCCCCAGATCCTTGTCAGCAGTATTACTGGCTAGGCAGTTATTCCCCATTTTGTAGTTGTGCATTTGATTTTTCCTTCCTAAAGTGAACTGCTTTGCACTTGTGTCTTTATTGAATTTCATCTTATTGAATTCAGACCAATTCTCCCATTTGTCTATTCAGCATAGGTGACCCAATTAGATAAGCAGCTTTGGAGACAAGGGTAAATTTCAAATTTCTTGCACAGTTTATATTAACATCCCTCTTACTAATAACGAATGTTGGTTAATTGCAAGAGAACCATTCAAGTAATAGCAATCTAGCTTGTATTAGTTATCACAGCTATCCTGTTAAGGTGTCTGACTGCCTCAGAGCACGCAGACATGACACCAAATCAGGTACTATCAAAAAAAAAAAATCACTTTAATTATCCTGTGGGATTCCAAGAATTTTAAACCAATGTGGCATGAGCCATATGTTTCTCTGTTCGAGGAAAGCTACTAATTAGCAAAATCCTATTTCAAAGTGATAAAGTGCAACCCATAGCACATCTTTCACCCAAGAAAATAATTCTCATGACAATGGGGTGAGTTTCCTACAACGCTAATTTGAAGTTTTCTAGATCCTAGAATGAAATTATGTGGCCAGATCCTCAGCAGGTGTAAATCAGTATAATTCCACAATGGAGCTACACGACTTTACACCAACTGGCCCCCATGTGGGGCAGGTATTCAAGTGTTCAGAAGTATTCTAATATTGAGCCAAATTATATATCATGTCTCTACCTATGAGTCTTACAAGAGGGAGAATTTAATCTTTCAAGATTTAACAAGTAGATGGTGTTGTTTTGTCTCTTGAGCTAGAGGCACTTATCTTAAAACTGTATTGCTAAGAAATGTTTTGTAACCAAAAGATCCCTATCCAAACCAGACTCATTGGTTCAACTTAATTAGCGGTAACCAAGGCCTCACTCCCTGAAGCAACTGTTAGGACAAGTTGTCACTGCACTGGTGGATGGAGCACGCAGTCAGGCAGTAGTGGATCATAGACATTAGAGCTTCTTTCTAGCTCAGTTAGTGGAATTGCTCCAACAATATTGAAAGTTTCCAGACATTTCCATGTTGTGCTAATTCGTGCAATCTCCAGCCAATTGAAAAAAAAGAAAAGAAAGGTAAATGCAGCAATGTTGCAACGTGCACACCACCCAGTCAGCTGTTCTGCTCCTGGAAGTACAATACTCAATGAAGTACACCAGCGAGAGTCCTTTTAATAAAGGCATGGCCTGGACTTTAAACAAACAAATTCAGCTCTCCAAGATTGTGTTTAAACAGTGTTAAGGGGACAGCATAACCCTAAAGCAACAAACTTGAGAATTTAGTCTGCAAGTCAGAGTTAACACTGCAATGTTCCTTCTCGCTATTGTGCGAAGAGAAAAACAAAGGAAGCAGGAAGAGACCCACAGGCACATTGGCAGCTTGAATTAAGACCAGAACGTGTAAGCCTATTTTCTCAGCCTTAATTCAGCAGTTCCTAGCTTAGCCACCAGACTAGCCTTTTTTCTTTTTGAAATTCCTGTGTCTTTAGTAAAGCATTTTTCACTCCTGTCATTCGCTTTTGAGTAATTACATCATGATTTTGTCATGCAACAGTAACGAAAAATAATATTTGAATCTCCAAAACAGAAATCAGAAGGGGTAGAATTTTATTTACTCAGAGACAGATTGAGTAAAAACCCCACAAATATGGGTTTGTGCACCATCCCTGGAGACCTAAGGAAAGGAACTGTGACTTCATCTCTTCACCTGGGGCAGACTGGTGGAGAAAGCATTCACTGCCAGGTCTGCCAAACATCACATTAGGGGGCGGAGTCAAGTCTCTACAACTCCTTACCTACTTGCTCATGGTGGGAAGGAGCAGTCCACAGAGTGTGCTTTTTCTCATGGGCTTTCAAAAAAAATAAATAAATAAAATAATAATAATAAAAAAAAAAAAAAGAGTAGGGACTGTTAACCAGAACTGGTTGAAAAATCAAATTTCCGCTCCGTAGGAACTTGCAATATTTTGAAATTTGCTTTTGTCCTGAATCAGAAGCAAGTCAACATTTTGAAATTTTCAGCAAGACAAGGTCTGAAAACTTTCATTTTGAAAATATGCAAGTGATCTTCTCCAAGTGCTTCATTCTGAATGTATATTAATATAATAGTCCATTGCACTACATTTGAAACAATCCACTTTGACAATTTTCTGCCAGAAAATACTAATTCAAACAAACGTAAATGTTTCATGGGAATGTACCAACCAGCTCTGTTCTAGCACCAGAATATTTCTTCACCACCCCTTCAACAAGTTCTCTAATCCTTGTGGATATCAGCAAAGCCAGTTCTCAAGTCTCTAAACGGGCGCTTGCTCCCCACTCTCTCATAGGTGCTTAGCCAGTGGCCAGAGGAAGTCTCCTGGGATCTAAAGTGAGAAAAGGTTTTTCAAAGGATTTTCCATTTTTATTTACATTGTTTGCTTTGAAAAACTGGTGATTTGCTACCTGCAGCTGTTCAATTAACTGCCCTATTACCAGAATTTCCTGTTCTAACTACAGGGACTACTGTAAAAACAGTAGTTGGAAAGAATGCAAAATTAGATTCCCCTTCAGCCTTCTTTGCAAAGCTAAAACACACTGAGCTAGCAAAGGTTTTTTTTTTAGGATACTCCCTCTAGCCTGCAAATATTTGAGGGGGGGGGGGGGGGCGGGTGTGTCTGTGTGTGTGTCTGTGTGTCCGTCCGTCCGTCCGTCCCCAAACTAGCATGCAGAATTCCAAGAGAGTCCTGACAGGTGAGCACATTATATACTGGAATCATTAGTTCCTTAGCTTTGTAACTAATTCCATTGTGAATACATCCAAGTATTTGATTTGTTTATCTTACAGCTGCCATATATCTGCCCTGCCCTCCCTCTGACACCCGTGTACCATAAATTAGTCACCGGCACCCCTTGATCAATTTCTTCAGAAGTTACTCTCAGCTCTTTATCCATTTATATGTATTTGTTCTCCCAAATGCACCAGCCTTGCATTTTGGGATTCTGAATTTAATTTAACACCTCCTTGCTCATTTCTCTAATCTGCCTAGACCCTGCTGTAATTGAATGAAGCCCTGAAGAGCAGTGGAACCTCTTGTCTCAATATTCACTAAAAATTTTGAAATGCAGCAATGTATCCTGGCCTCCAGATCATTTAGATATTGAAAAGCATAGGTCACAGCACAGAGCCTTGTAGGAGTCCACTCCAGGCCTTTTTCTATGCGGCTACATCATCATTTTTACCATCCACCTGCTCTTACCATAAGCCAATTTTTGCCCAGGTCAGCACATTGGTAACTGTTCCTAAACCTCTGCTAATCAATGATGACATGAGTCTGTGTGATACTGATAACGTAACTCATCAAAAGCTTTGGTGAAAATGAGGTAGATTACAAATCCACCATCATGTGTTTACACTCCAGCTGATGAGCACTTATGCACCATGCAGACAAGGTCTTTATCCACCACTGAAATACAGCCACATTGGAGTGAACAGTGTACGGTGACATTTCACATATGTTTGGCACAGGAGGTGAATTACAGACCTTTCCAAAAGAACCTGCAGGAGAAAATTAGAAAAGCAAAATGCCCTAAGTGCCCACACTGGAATTTTGGAAGGATCCCATAGTTAATAGCCCTGCTCTTTCTATATGTGTCATGATCTCTCTCACAACCAGTGTCACAAGGCTAAATTCTGCTCTGGAAACTGGTGTAAATGTAAGCAGGGGAATGGTCCCGCTATTGTGGGGGACTTTCCTGGCTTCTGCACTACCCCGGTGAAGTGGGCTAGCGAAAGGATCTGAGTCCTCGCTCCCACTCCCTTTACCCAGAGGCCTCCCTGCCCTTGAGGGCTCCCCTTCCACTCCTGTCTGGCAGAGTCCTCGTAACCCCAACAAGGCTGGGCCCAGGATTCCTGGGGGGGCTCAACCCCCAACCCTGCTGTGGTCACCTAGGACAGGGGCTAGGGTGTCCCCACTCCGGGGTACTCTCTCTGCACTGGGCACCTCCCTGACCCACTGATTATTCCATACAATTTAAAACAAATACAAGTTGTTTAATTAACAATTAATCTAAAGAAAAGAATAAGGAAAAATGGGAAAGGTTAAAGGAAAACAAACACATTATCCTGCTTTGTGGCAGGGAACATCACAAACAGTGTCTCTGGACATCAGGGCACTTCACAGTCTGTTCCTTGTTAGTCCCAGATTTCCGTCTCAGGCCCTGGCTGTGCTGCAGGGATGCTGCGGGTTGGACACTTGCAATGGTGGTGGCCACACACCTCCGGGCTTTGAGTGGTGGGACCCTTCTTCCCAGCGTCAGCCCCCCCGTAGGGTTAAGGTCCCCCTCCTGGTCTGGCCTGCAAGGGCCCTTGTCTGAGGGTGTCTTTCTGTGCTGGGCCCTTTGCCCAAGGTCCCCCCTTGGCTGGCCCCACTTGCTCACCACACCTGGCTCTGTGGCTGCAGCTCTGCTCCCAGCACAGGATCTGCTCTCCCTGGGCTGCGTCTCTGG
>NW_020664540.1:7408200-7428434 GCF_002925995.2 Terrapene triunguis
CTCCCAGCACAGGATCTGCTCTCCCTGGGCTGCGTCTCTGGCTCTGTGGCTGCGCCTCTGGCCCCTCTGGATCTGGCACGGTTCTGCTCTCCAGCTCAGCTTGGGCCCCTGCTTTCTCCTTAGCTCGGCCCCACTCAGTCTGACCCAGGCAATTCCAGCTCACACGGAGGACGGGACCCGCCTGGCCTCCTGACCCTCTGATTAGCCTGCCCGCCCTGTCAATCAGGCTGATCTGGAGCATTGGCCTCTCCCCATTGTTCCTGGGGACTGTCAGTCTCAGGCTCCTGATTTGCCATCGACCCTTCCCCTTTTAGTACTGGGAGCTAGCCAATCAAAACACCCCCACTGAATGTTAGTAAGGGGGCAACAGTCCCCTTACATAAATACACTGCATTTGCAGCCATGTGAATCCAAAATAGCTCCATGAAAATCAAGGGAAAGGGCAACATTTTCAAAAGCACCTATTTTCAAAAGTAATTTAGAAGCCCAAGTTCCATTGACTTGGAATGAAACAAGCCTCTAAGGCCCAGATTTTTAAAAGGTATTTAGGTGCTTAGCTCCCTTTGATCGTTAGGTATCTACATACCTTGAAACATCTGGGCCTTAGGCACCTAAAAATCCTTAGATGCCTTTAAAAATTTGGCTCCATGTGACTTTTTAAAATGGGACTTAGGTGTTTTTGAAAATTTTACCTTTTTAAATAATATGTTAAGCATGTTAACAGAACGGAAGGTGCATGGTAATACTCTAAGTCACACTATACATTCTTTTGGATTTTTGAAAAGTATAAATTATAAACATGTTGGATTCAATATCATTTTGGTTCATTCTTAATGTAACTGCATCATGCTTAAGTGACAAAAGGAAAGCAAAGCAAAAACACCCTAAATGACAGAATAGAGGGTCTTTTAGAAAAAAAGAAAAAAAAAGTGTAAAAAGAGACTTGAGGAAAGAAGAGCAACATTTAGGAAGAGTCTGTGAACCATAACTGCACTATGCTTATTATGAATGTTACTTGGCCATACTGGGTCGACAAATGGTTCATTATCCTATCTTCTGTCAGTGGCTAGTGATAGAGGAAATGAACAGACCAGAGCAATTATTGAGTGATCCATCCCCTGTCATCCAGTCCCAGCTTCTGGAAGTCAGAGGCTTAGGGACACTCAAAGAATAGGTGAAATGTGATTTGTTTAAGTGCCCTGTAGTGAGTTGGCTTACCCTTTGCATGGGGGTGAAAGCATTCTCCAATTCTCTTTTGAACTATTCCCATCGCAACATCATCTCAGATTCTGTCCCAGTCCTCTGCAACCTACTTTAAAAAAAAAAAAAGTGCGCCTGGAAACTTGTTTATTTCAGAATTTGAAGTGAATACTATAATGATCTGACAACTTACTGATATTTGTTTTAGCCAACACATCTTGTACCATTTACATCTGCAGCAAGTCCACTGATGTTAATGGTTTTACACCAGTCTTTCAGAGCTGAGTTTGATTTGAACTATGATCTTTGTAGAAGATGCTAGATATCAAAGTCTCTTACTGCTCTGTTTTTCTGCCTCCTCAATAATTTTAGTCCTTTCATGCACATGGTTTTTCTTCAGTATTTTCATCCACAATCTCCTTAGTTTATCTGGCACAACCATATTTCCCCTCTGAATATTTATTTCCAAGAAGAATATAGTTTTGCTGAGCCTCATTAGTGCACTCTTAAATCTATTCCAGCCTTCCTGTATGTATTCTGATCCTGCACTAACACTGTCCAATTAGCTGTGCCTATCAATTCTCTCATGCTGTTGAAATTGGTCTTTCAAATTCAAAACCCTAGTTGCCCCTTCCACCTCTACTTCTTTGTATATTGAGTCAAATCTAATGGTTATGTGATAACTGTTCCCCAATTTATATATCCCTTACGATGTCTCATAACTAGTCATTATGAGATCTAAGATTGCCTCAGTCCTAGCGGTTTCCTTTATAATGTGCATTAAAATGGTGTCCTCACCCAGTTCTAGAAAACTTCTGATTCAGTCAAGTAAATGCCACCTAGCCTCCCAGCAATTATAGTCTTGATTCAGCAAGACATTTATGTACAAGCTTAACTTTAAGCATGTCAGTCATCTCATTGACTTCATTAGGAGTATTCATGTTCTTAAAGCTAGGCATGTACTTAAGTATCTCACAGTGTGGACATATAGCATAACTGGAGTTGATTTTGTATTTGTAACCTAGAATAATTAGGTAATTAGCTGTCTGCTCTCATGAAGACCAATATACAGAGCACCTATACCGTGGTCATCATTACAAACTTACCAGTTTTGCCTCCCATAAATAAGGTTACCTCAAAATTCATATTATTCTCTATAGAAGATTTAGACCCTGATTCAGTGAGGTACTTAAGCACATGAGCATTCCCACAGATTTCAGTGGGCTCACTCCTGTGCCTAAAATTAGGCTCATGCTTAAGTGCACTGATGGATCCAGACAAGAGTGCTCAGCACCTCCTGGCCTCAAACCCACACGGAGATAATCTTAGCTATTTATCTAAGGCAATAGGGGGTTCTTAAAGGTTTTTAAGCCACTGTAAATATCCACTAGAATACTAGGTGGTGAATACCCTCTTTGTCATTAGCCATTTATAGATTTCACCTATAAACAAATAGAGTTGGTCAAAGTTTTAGGATATGTCTTCACAAAATATTTTTTTTTAAATTGCAAGAAAATGGTTGGTCAGTTCTGCACATAATGGAGTCTGGATGTAGAAATACAGCTCAGAATTCATCAAGAGCTATCACACAAAAAGTTATCTAGGGCCTGGTCTACACTAACCCCCCAATTCGAACTAAGGTACGCAACTTCAGCTAAGTGAATAACGTAGCTGAAGTCGACATACCTTAGTTCGAACTTACCGCGGTTCAGACGCGGTCCACACGCGGCAGGCAGGCTCCCCCGTTGACTCTGCGGTACTCCTCTCGCCGAGCTGGAGTACCGCAGTCGACGGCGAGCACTGCCGGGATCGATTTATCGCGTCCAGACCAGACGCGATAAATCGAACCCGGAAGTTCGATAGCCAGCCGTCGAACTACCCTGTAAGTATAGACATACCCTAAGGTACTATAGTTTTCCCCTATACTTTAAATAGTAATTTGGGTAACTTTTTGTTGATTAAATGCCACCATCAGAGGCCATCCAATTTATCACTCTGCCAATGCAGGTTTGTTCTCTATAATATATACTGAAGTCTCCATGTTAAATGTTACAGGTGGCAGTATAACCTAGTGAAGAGCACCCTGTGATGGTAGTCAGGAGACTGGAGTGCTAGTCCCAGCTCTGCTCTATGATCTTGGACAAGATGCTTCACTTCTCTGTGGCTCAGTTTCCCCTCCTACCATTTGCCGATTTAGACGATAAACTCTTCAGAGCAGGCACTATCTCCCATTAGGTGTTTGTACAGCACCGAGCACACTGGGGATCTGATCACATTTGGTGCTTCTAGCATCACTAATACAAATAATAATAATAAATAATAATAAATAATGTGCCTGAAATTATGGATGTTTTATCGTTTCTATAAAATTTATCACATTTTCAGAGTGCAGTTTATCATTTTTTAAAATCTCATTAAAAAGATAGTATAGACTTTCAAGTGAATTCAGTAATAAAGGACATTTTTAATGTGTTGCAGTTACTAAATATAAATATTATATATACACATTAAGAACATACAAATGGCCATACTGGGTCAGACCAATGGTCCATCTAGCCCAGTATCCTGTCTACCAAACAGTGGCCAGTGCCAGATGCTTCTGAGGGAATGAACCAAACAGGGCAATTACTGAGTGATCCATCCCCTGTCATCCAGTCCCAGCTTCTAGCAGTCAGAGATTTAAGGACACCCAGAGCATAGGGTTGTGTCCCTGATCATCTTGGCTAAGACCCATTGATGGACCTAAGCTCCAAGAATTTACCTACTTCTTTTTTAATCCAGTTATACTATTGGCATTCATGACATCCCCAGGTAATGCATTACATAGGTTGCCTGTGTGTTGTGTGAAGAAGTACTTCCTTTTCTTTGTTTTAATTCTGCTGCCTATTAATTTCATTGGGTGACCCCCTACTCCTTGTATTATGTGAGGGATTAAATAATGCTTCTCTATTCACTTTCTCCACATCATTCATGATTTTAGAAACCTCGGTCATGTCTCTCCTTAGTTGTCAATTTTCTAAGATGACCAGTCCCAGTCTTTTGAATCTCTCGTCTATATATTTACACACCAGTATTTGAGACACTCAGATTAAATATGTGCACATTGCACCGGTATTTGCTTTTTCTCCGAGTCACACACATTAATATATTATAGTTTTAACAAAGGAAATGAGAAATTTAATACATAGTTCAATACCTTGATAGATCTGAAAAACAAGCAAAAATACCACTCTTTCCTTAAGACTAAGAGCAAACATACAAGGTGTCTAGATACCAAGCTAAGCATTTTTCTGCAACAAAAGAGTAAAATGGATTTTTCTATATTTAAGGGAAACTTGGCTGAATTTAATATCTTCCGTATGCTCATGCACTCTGCAGTATATCTGACTTACATCAATCACCACCCACATATGCTCTAAAGACTGAAGAGATTTGGTAGGCTAGCAGAACATCATAGTAGGACTTGTTTGCTTCTGCTTTAGTCACTACAATCTTACTTTTGTATTGCCTTAACAGTTGGCCTGCAAAAGGTGACCATACCAAGGTGCTAAACTTCAGCTCAATTAACCATCCCTCACTGAAGCCACTTTGGTCTAGAAAGCGGACTCTCATGAGATTCAGTATAGTTTATTAAGGTCAAGAAGGACCATTATGATCTAGTCTGACCTCCTGCATAACACAGGCCATAGAATTTCACCTACAACAAGCCCATAACTTCTGGCTGAATTACAGCCTCTTTTAGAAAGTCATCCAATCTGGATATGAAGACTCCAAGTGATGAAGAATCCACCACATCCCTTGATGTCAGGGGGGTTAGAAATAGTGTAAGACTAACTTTTCTCATGGTATTTCTACTTCCCTCCTAAAATGAAGCTAAGTAGAAAGAGACAAAAAATGAAAATCTCAAAAGGTTCAGTTTGGCTTTGATTTGATTTTTGGATGAAGGATCCAATCAATTCTATGCTACATGGACCAGTATGCAAGCCCCTAACATAATCACCTGTCTACTGTTTACTTCCTGGCTAAAACAGCTTCTCTCCTTATCCTCCATTGTGGCAACAAAGATCAGTGGAAGGCCTTTGCTGACAGGCCCTAGCATTAGAGATGAGGCTTTCAGCAGTTCAGGGTCATCAGCTCAAGAATTTGATTTCCTTATTGCTCCAAAGCCAGAGTTTGTTGACCTCAGGGATGGTGTTCACACTGTGCCCTTCTTCCAGGCTTTGACTTGAGTGGGGTGACTGTTGGTAAAGGCATCTAACTCCATTGTTGGGGAGTCTACATATGGGGCCAGATCAGGCCTGTGCTCCTACATGGAGGACTCACCATGGCAGGGCAATACAGGTGATATTTTACATCTCCACCCTCCTACTTGGAGGTAGCTTTAAGCAGAGCCCCCATTGAAGCCGTCATCAGGGATGTGTTTGTAACAGTCAGTGAATAGTAACAAGACAAGGACAAAGCTACCACAAATCTTGATCTGTGCCATGTGACAGGGGCCAGAAAAATAAAATTCAGGTTCTGTGTGCGCGTCACACCCGTGTGCCTTTTGCTCTTGACACAGCAAAAAAAAAAAAAAAAAAAAAAAAAAACCACGAGGAAACCATGTGCACATAGCTAAGTCCCAATTAATAAATATACATAAACATGCAAGATCCAGTTACAGACACTCACTACTGCTCTGGCTGGGTCTGGCAGCTTTTAAAATGGAACAGAGTGAGCACCTCTAGAAGATTCAGAAACTATTACCCCGTGGCCCTGCCTGCGCTGCTCCTCTTCCCACCCCTGCTCCACCTCTTCTCCCGAGGACCCCCCAGCCCACTGCTCCTCAGCAGGCAGGGGGTCCTCGTGGGAAGGGGTGGGGCTACAGTCCAGGTGCTGGTGCTCCCTGCCCCACTTCTAGGAAGCTTCTGGCGCTTGTGCCTAGCCTCCCCAACTGTGGGGGAGGAGGGAGAATGTGACAGCCACACTCTTCTTGTTGGACTCTCTCCCCCTCCATCAGGGCTGTGCTCCAGGGTTTTCTACTGGTACAGGCCCGGGAATGAACCTAGTTCAGGGGTGACATTTGTTACAGTTTTATGTTCTGTATTTTTAAAAAGTCACCCCCAGACAATCTCAGTGCACAGATGTATTTCATAAAAGTCAGAGGAAATAAATAAAATTAAAATGCTTCAGAAATTGGAATATATTCCCCTCCTCCTTCCCCCCACAGTTGGTTTGTTTTTAAATTGATGTGCAAAATCTTTGTGAAGGTGGATGGGGATTTATTTAGATCTTACCAGCTTAGATGCTGCACAAGCAAAGAAAATGTATTGTGCTGCCTTCCTTGTATCATTACTGCCTTCCTCAGGCTTTGACTAGAAATATAAACACTGGTCCCACTTCTGCATCGTCACAGCAATATATTCGAGATTAGACACCGAATGAATGATTATGCCTATTTTATTATTCATACCAAACATAAGGCATTTGTTTCAAGCACCAGTAACTTTACAATCGTGTATTTGTGTTTTCATTGTTTCCCGACTGAACTGATTTTATCTACCCTATTGATTCTTATTTCTTCTGCCAAGTAACATTTCTATGCTGTAATTTCCAGTGCATACTTGTTGACTGATTCCAACTACAGATGACCATTAAAGATAGGGGAGAATGATGTGTGCTGCCTTATGCTCCTAGCATAGGAAGTTATTCCTAAATCCTTTGAGGATCTGATCCAAAGTACACTGAAGTCAATAGAAGGTTTTCCATAGACTTAAATGGGCCTTGGAGCAGGCTCTGAGCGGAGGAAGGATCAAGGGAGAAATGGAAATAACAGGCAACCTTATGATGAAGATGCCTACATCACACTCAGTGATACTACTTGCAAACCCAGCCGACTCCCTACATAAATGAAAAACTAGAGAGTCCAGTTGGTCAAAAAAAAAAAAAAAAAAAAAAAAAGGGGGGGGGGGGATGTAATTTTATGGCCTTAAAATCTCAGGCCAGTAGAATCTTTCAAAATGGAAGATGTTTTGTAAGTGCTAGTATGGTACCAAGAGAAAGAAATGGGCAATATAACAAGAAGCTAACCCAGATGTTAATGCCAGGAGAACAGAAGGACAAAGACAAGGTCGTCCATGGGGACAGAAAGAACTGTATTTCAAAATCCCAGCAATCCCAGCAAACAGATAATCTCCTTGGCAAAGCCTTACAACATTTTGGCATTGGGAGAGACAAAGCCTGAAGCAATCTAGTATACTAACCAGACTGACACATGGGGCTGCAAATGGAAAAAGATTGCAGTTCTTATCAGATTAAGAAATGTGGCATGACTTCCAATAATGATGTGTGACCATCATACAACATTATAGTGCATAACATTGCTATAACATAAAAGGGAATGTATATTCCTTTGGAGTGTGTCCCAGTTCTCACTGGAGACCTCTTGCAAGTGACCAAAAATGTATTCTTAATGGTAAAGAAAGGGATGGTACAATAAAGTGTCATCTGTACGGTTGGTCTTTATCCTTGTTGACTGTTTGATTTTTGGGAACAATGCAACATATCTTGATCTTGTGCACTGAGGGATCACCAATGACTACACTGGACAAAAGTTGTTTGGGGACCAGAGTTAGAGGATGATTGTCTTCCATGAAATCATAGCCAGTTATCGCTGGTGGATCTGCAGGCAAAAGAGATTGATGCAGGATCCCCAGATCTTGTCAAAATTGGGGCACACATTTCCCAATGGAAGGGATGGATCTGGATTGTTGAGTTGGGCTGCATTGTGTTCTTTCTTCCTTTCCCGTTTCTCCATTTCCTGTTGTCTCCGTTGGATCTTAAAATACTGGGATCCTTGCCACAAGGTCCTTTTCCATTTTGTCAGTTGAGGACTTGGGTTCCCCATGAGTTTATATCAATATCGCACTTCATGTTGGCTTTGAGGGGAGTCTTTGAGGTGCTTTTTTTGCCCACCCCTCATCCATTGGCCATGACTCAGTTGTGAGAGCATGACCTGCTTCAGGAGATGATTTTCTAGCATTTGAAGAACAGAACCATCCCAGTGGAGTTGGTGGTAGATGATCATAGCTTCAGTGCTGGAGGTTCTGGCTTGGGACAGAACACGGATGTTGGTGTGTCGGTCATCCCACTTGATTTGGAATATGAACGATATCACCAATGGTGCCTCTACAACAAGAACCTTAAGGTGTCTGCTGTACATGACCTAGGTTTTGGCAATGTACAAGAGAGCAGGGATAACAATGGCCTGGTTTACAAGAAGCTTGTTCTTATGAGACAGAGGGAACAGAATAACTGGTCTATCTTCGTTACCATTCATTATGTTGTATAGCCTTATGTCCACACTTATTTGTCTCTTCTCTATAAGAAATAGTCCCAGTCTTTTTAATTTCTCTTCAAAAGAAGGTTTCCATGCCCATAAACATTCTTGACCATCACCGAACCCCTTCAAGTTCAGTTATATATCTTTTTTTCAGGAGATCACCTGAAAAAAGTGAAAGCACTAAAAAAATTGATGGGAAATTTTAGTGATCTCTCCACCAACTCCTGGTAGGCAGACATCCACATCACAAGCGGTACATTGTTCACAGCCTCCACTGAGTGGACTAGATTAGCATGGAGGCGGAGTTCTAACAGAACCCTTGGGAATGCACCCTCCAAGTCAGAGCAGAGATACATTAGGGAGTGGTGTGTTGAAGCAAGCCCTCCTATTGCCTGTGTGCTGTATTCGGTGATCTTTGGTCTCCAGGGCTGTTGATCTTGGCACCTTTCAGGAGAATTCAATCCCTGCACATCCACACGGTTTTTCACTCGAGAGGTTATTAAAAAAAAAAAAAAAAAAGCCTTGCTTCCCTGATGACTCACTGACACCTGGAAGCTAGCTGTGCTTTTCATTCATCTCAATAGAATGCCTTCTTCCCTTCCTCTTAGCAACCAACTGGCAAGCTTAGAGAAACTAAAAGAAACTGGAAGGAACATGTCAAGATACTCTTTCTTATGGTACAAAAATGGCTGATTATGGAAAGTAAATGCTGAATATCTCAAGCTGACTAGAGGTAGGTGTGACATTCTACACCTTGGGGGAGCCCCCTGTAGCCCCCATATTCCTCATTTTTATGTGGTCGTGATCTTACCTTACAAGGCATTCCTTGTAAGGTATCAGGGGAAAGGTTATGATCTGCTGAAATACATGTATGGATAGAGAAATGACGATCAATGCATATGAAGTTATGTGAATGTGTTGTATGGTTGTCACTAAAACATGCTGTAATTGGGGAATCAGCCAGATATTAGCTCCCCAGAGGCAACAGCAAGGTGAGTAACCAATGCCCGGGTGGGCTGTCAACAGCCATTGTCCAGCCAGGGAGCTACAATTCAGTGACTCACCTTCATGAGGCCACACCAGGGGAATTGCTCAACTTTGCCTGGAGACTCAGCAATGCCCTCAGCCATGCCTGGACTTGCATTCTCCAAGCACATAGGACTGAGGGGATAAAAAGACCACAGGGGACCCATTCTTGGCCCTTCTCCTGCCCCCACCTACGCTGCAAGCAACTAAGACACTGAGAAGACGACAAGACTCCAACAGAGGAGATTGGCCCAGATTTCAAAGGGTGAAATCTGTGTACTATGAACTGCAATATCCAGTGGGGTGAGAAACTGCTTAATCCAGATGTTGCTCAGTCTAATAGGGTTGAGAGTTTAGACTGTGTAATTATATTTTATTTCTTTTGGTAACTAACTCTGACTTGTCCTATCACTTAAACTCTATCTTTTATAGTCAATAAATTTGTTTCACTGGTAAACAACCAGTGAGTTTGTATGAAGTGTGTGGCAAATCTCAAGTGTTGCAAAGGCTGGTGTATAACCCACTTTCCATTGATGAAGTGGTGAACCAATTAATAAATCTGCACTGCCCATCTGGAACAGTGCAAGATGGTATATTCCTGAGGTACAGTGCTGGGAGAATTTGGCTCTGGTGCCTTTTTCTGTGTGTTGCATGAATGCTCCCAGAGCCACTCATGAAATCTAGTTGGGTGTGGGGGCTCCACATGCTGTTGTGCTGAGTGATCACAGTGCCTGGAGTGGTTTGCTGCTGGTCACTAGCAAGGCATAGCAGCCCAGGCTGGAGAGAGTTAAGGGGGCACAGTGGTCCCACAGTCCCAGGCTGCACCTCAGGGAGATCCCATCAGAATAGGGCTTTTTGTATTGTTTTTGCAAAAGGCTTCTTTTGCTTGCCACCAATGCATTGTAGCCCACTTTCACCAACCCCTTTGTACTAAGTCATTCCAGATCAGGATTTCACTCAGGGCTCACCACCCACGCAGGGGTTTCTCCCTATAGCCCTTTTGCCCCCAGCAACCACCAGATGCACCATCCTAGCACCAGAAACATGAGAACAGGTATCCCTGATGACAGTGTCACTTAGAAGCCAATAGTGGAGAATCTATGCCAGCTGGTTACTAGCAGCCACTAGTGTTTTCCTAGGTGCACTAAAGGGAAGACAAAATATAAACAGAATATTTTTTATTTGGGTCCATTCACTTTTGAAAAATCATTGCATTGTCTGTTATTTTGTTGCATTTCTTCTTTTATGGGATGTAAACTTTTAAGATATCCTTGACTGCTGTCACCTAAGGCCTGATCCAGCAGAGAACATGATTAACTTTAAGCATAGGAGTAGTCTCAGTCAATTCAATAGAGCTACTCCCTTGCTTAAAGTTTAGTGCTTAAAGTGCTTTGCTGGATTGGGGCCCTAATCTCTGTCTTGTAATACAAGGACCTGATCGAAAGCCCAGTGAAGTCAGAGAGTGTCTTTCCATTGACTGCAGTGGGGTTTGGGTCAGATGCATAATGTACTTGCATGGAAGCAAGTTGCATTGTTCACTTATAACAAACAAAATTCTAAAAATAAAAACACATGTTGACTACTGCATGCCTACAGTTATCAATCGCACCGCTTCTGTAAGTGACATGAAATGCTCAAGAGTTTAAATATTTTTTTTTTTATAATGGAGATATCCTATCTCCTAGAACTGGAAGGGACCTTGAAAGGTCATCGAGTCCAGCCCCCTGCCTTCACTAGCAGGACCAAGTACTGATTTGCCCCAGATCCCTAAGTGGCCCCCTCAAGGATTGAACTCACAACCCTGGGTTTAGCAGGCCAATGCTCAAACCACTGAGCTATCCCTCCCCCAATTGCTTTGTACAATTAGGGCAGAGGATGAGGAAAGCTGAGTGTTCATGGGAAGGAGGCCAGAAGAGGGTTAGAGAGAGGAACAGTGACCAAAGTCACCTAGTGGGAGAGCCAGAAAACTCATTGAAGATGTGCAGATAACAAGGGAGATGGTATGGGGAAAAAAAGTGCTTAGATGGAGTCTGCCGATGAGGGTTGTGGAGAAAGAAGGGGTGATGGGGGTCTGGTGAAGGTGCAGGTGTGTATATGTTGAGGGAATTTTCAAAATAGTTGAGCCTTAAAAAGGGATTCAGGAGAAAGGCTGAAATCCTGATTGATTTTTAAATTATCTGAACTAATTTTTGTTTAATAAATCTTGGTCAAACTGTTCATTATTATTCTTTTATCTAAAACTCACTCACTTCCATTGTAGATAATTTTGCATAGTCTGGTAACTACTTCTTTGTATTAGCCAGTTAATGGGTTTCTCTTGCTGCATTTCATAGCTGTGGGACTATTTGTGAAAGGAAAGTGGTTTATGAATCCTTTGTTATTGTCCAATCTAGCTAAAAGAAGAACTGGCTCCAACCTTGCCCCAAAACTAGAAGTGAACTGAACCCAAACTTTGAGGATGGATCAAAAGTTCAGCTAGCTATTTCTTCCCCTCCTTATCTGCGCTACAAGCTTTCAGGCAGGACTGCAAGTAAAACCAAAATATTGTATTACCATACTAAACTAGCTGCTCCCTAGCAGGGATATTACAGTACATTATTGGTGCTAGCAAGGATGTTCTCCAACACAATTTTGCTCCTGGCCCACCCATAGCAAGGTGAAAAAACTCACTTAGCATCAGGACTGGTGTTTGTGCATAGGCTAGAGAAGTGACTGCCTAGAACACTAAAATTTCTCACTCAGCCACTCAGATATACTAAAAGGAGGGTTAAAAAAATAGATGTGGGTGTACCATGTACATGGTGCCATTCTCGAAGTATTTTCCATATTCTTTGGCATACTGACCAAAAGACCAAATACTGGTCTCCCTCCGACACACTCTTCATTCAGGTAGAGCTATTTTTGAGCTAGTGGAAATTTTGCCCAAGAAAGGATAAATAGGATTACACCCACTGACATATGAATAATTGACAGCTTCATTAGAATTCAGAGCTAAGAACTGTGCGTGGAAAAATAAGGGGTAATGCCACAACCTAATTTAGGAACCAAAAACAATAGGAGAAACTTGGTAAAGGCATGAAGACACATCTTCATCAGGTACAAATGGTCATCTACTTCAATAGGCTGATGACAATTTTCACTTGCTGAGGATCCGCCCCCACGGAATGTACTAAAGCACAATTAAAAGTGGGGGTGTGGTGGGCAGCAGGATATACCATCTTTCCCTCACCCCATTTTCTGATTGCTGGCGATAGCAGCAAGAGAAAAAGGAGAGGAGTGACACATGGCTAACAGGGACAGCAGTTGAGAGACACAGACACTATCTCTCTGTGAAACAGAAAATATGAATGACTGTATTAACAGATTACATTAACAGGATTTACTTGCAGAATTCAGGCAAAGCTGTGGGACATTTTCACACTATATTTACTTTGGCACATGTGATGCAGTGGTGTCCCATTTAGATCCCTATCAGCACCTTGCTAGCTAGCCAATCAGGGCCCTGCTGCAGAACAGCTGATAAAGAGATTAATGGTATAAATTGCTGATCGCAGTAGTAAGAAGTCAATAGATGACCCTTGGAAAGTAATTGGAAGGATTTGGAAATAAATGGAATTTTTTTTTAAAATCAGGTTATTTTAACATTTCAACCATATCAATATGGGGACATAATACAACACTAAAGTGATTTCATAAACAACTGAAAAATTAATCCTTCTTTCTTCTCCTTAATAGCCATACTACTGTCTCCCTGGAATAATATTGCTTTATTATTGTTGCAGTAATTAAGATGGAGATAGATATTTCAATATGGGAATATCATTTATGGTAAGAGGATTCTATGCAAAAAAGTCTTCTGCCTCCAGCACAAATGCATGCAATACATAGAGCCTAGCTCAGTAAGCAACACAGTAGCGTGGTTTTATTCAGCTGATGTCCCTGCAGATACTGACCCTTCAAGAACTGCAACTGACAAGCAAGAAATACATGAAGGTAGAGATGTTGAGTGCCATTAGTTGGGGGGAAAAAAACTGTTAACAAAAATGGTATCAGAACACCAGCCTTGGTAACGTTAAAGAAATAGCAATAGTTTAAACACCGTAACACACATGCTGTGTCTGATTCTCCATTAACCTGTGTTGACATAAACTAGGAGATAAACACCATTACATTCAATGGAGTAACTGGTTGTATAGCAATAGAAGTGAGAAGAGAATAAGTCTCCTCATCTTCTGGAATGGTATCACAGAATAAGTAGGGATTGCATTGGCAACTGTAAACGTTTCAATGACTCATCCTTCCAGTGCAAAAATATTTATGCAGACAATGAAGTATATCCGTATTAAAGCCCAACGTGTGAGGTTAACTAGCCTCATTAGTGATCTGTAAAGGAGTGTGATGTAAATTCTTTCATGCAGAAGTGGCCACACCCTGGGATACATGTCCATTTGTTAACCCAAGTTAATTTGCCACATCTGAATTCAGGTTACCCAAATTCATGTCTGAATCTAGGTTACGTTAATCCTCAACATCAAACATAGGCATACAGGGCTAGATCTTCCACACCATTGAAGCTACACCAGTTAACACCAGCCATGACACTGGCCTGAGATTTATAAGTCAATATTTATAGAACAGCCTAAACCAAAAAAAAAAAAAAAAAAACCCAAAAATATAAAAAAAAAAAAAACCAAAAAAAAAAAATAAAAATAAAAAAAAAAAAAAAAAAAAAAAAACACCCAAAACTTTGAGAAAGTGTAGATCCAGATGTAAATGTTAGCTCACCACCTATAATGAAACATCAAAGATTAACAGAGCAATATTCTGCTCTAAACCAGCCAGTCTTATAGCCTTTGATTACAGGGTATCAACAGGAAGAAGGGGCTAGACCAACAGAGAGAGACAAACGAGCCATTTAATGCAGGGCCTTTCACTGGAACAATACTGAAGGGGATGGCAAGGAGGAGATTCTGTAGAGCTTCCTTATTCCTCTACTTTAAAATCAGATCACATAGACCAAACTGTTGCTTGAAGAATGGTTCCCCATCTTTTTAATGTTTTTGTTATGCAGCTAAACCTTGCTGTGAGCCTTTGTAGCTGTTAAATATTGCTATTTCCATTATACATGGAAGGTTCTCAGATCCAATAATTATCTGACTGAAGTTATAGCTTCATGGATGTATTTATTACTAAAATAATCAATGCTGATCAACAAACATGCATCCTAAAGACTTTGAGCAAAGAGTACCAATGCATGTGATAATCCAACTCACCTTAACACAATAGATCATAATGATGAGATGGTTATAAAACAATATACAGTTACATGGTAAAATGGATCTGCTTAAATAAATAAAGCAAGGATTTGAGGTGGTCTGTCTAACGGTTCCCATTGTGCTACCTGTTACAGATATTTCCAACCACTTGTATAATACAGAGTGGGCCAAGTTCTGCCTTAGGAAGTAAGCACTATGTCCCATTGACTTCCATGGAACCTGCACATAGGACTCTAAGGGCAGAATGTGTTCTGTTGTCTAGGTGAAGTGCTAGTAAAGGATAGGGTTTCAACCAGATCACTGAATTTAATATCCTTTTTGGAAGTTATTTATACAGCATAGTATGCAGATGAAATATGGCATATATTCCACTATATGGACTGAAACAAAGCAGATGTCTAGTGAATGTCCGCAACTAAAAATATTGTGTCTGAATTACAGGATCAAATATTTTAAATGGTAGTCCGAATACTCCATGAAATACTAGAATTTATCTGCACAACTGTACATAAAACATGTCACACTCAAAAAATACATTATAGGTCTTTTCCATGATTATAACATTATTCTTCCAAGATAATTTGGGGGCAAAAGTCAGTTTCCCTTGGAGATGCCAGAAGCAGAGGATCGGTGAGATTAGCACTCATGAGCCATATGCAAATTTAGGAGACTATTATCTTCCATGTGCAAAGTAAATTAGTTGAACATGGAAGTAGCTCATCAAACAATGAATTCTCCATCAGAGATCCTAAGGTGGCATGATTACAGGAAATAGGCCAGTATATTACACAAATCAGCCATTTGTTAGCACAAATACCAAGGCAGGTGTCTGATTTTCTATTTGCTCATGCAAGAACCAGATTTGCATGCATTATCATGGTATCTGCATTCAAAGAGCTATGCACAAAAATGCACACAGCCCTCAAAATAGCAATAATTTTCACTATTATCATCATCATCATCATCATCATCATTTTAATACCCATTTGAGTTCTAAGATTCATCATAATGTTATTTTCAACTATCCTAATAAAGATCCTTTAAAAGACACTCTTCCTTACACTACATAATGAGGTACTGGACCTATTTCTAACCAGATATTAGGCAAAAAATGCCTACATTTCTCATTTATGATTATTTATCCTGCAATGACAAACAAACACTTAAGGCATTAATTACTTCTAGCCATGGGAAGAGGAAGCAATATATTTTCTTTCCTTGCCAATATTGCCTGGATGTACTTTTTCATTTTCCAAGTGTTTAGGCACAGATAAGTGAGGAGACAGGTTTTGAGACAACCACAATATTCCCTGATGTGACTTTCCGATATTCTGTTGTAAAACGTACTTTTCGTTCTGAAAGCCATTCTAGTCCCTACCTGCAGCCCAAGCCAAATCCCACTGAAATCATTGCTTCAGTGCCGGATCCTCATGGCACTGGGAGCTGTGATAAATGTGTGAGCAACTTTCTACTTTAAGAACTTAGTATAGCTCCTTGTTCAGAAGAGTTCTCTCAAGGCAAGGTGGTAGCGACACTGCCCGTGGAATAAAGGGTTCTGGCTCAAATCCCAACTGCAGAAATCTGCCAGTTTATATACACAGTGAGTCAATTCACCGTGGCATTAGGAAATCTGCTAGTTACCCAAAGTCATTTTGAGTATCTGGCCAGCAACTTGAAAACAAGTACAGAAAGCATCTTTCTCCAGATAGTGGGAAGCAGGGAGCTGTTACAGTAAAGTCTCCACCACTTTATCTTAGGCAAAAGAATTCCACTATCCACCTGGAATTGCCAAAATCCCAGATGGGTGCTTGTGCCTGATCTAAAGCCCACTGAAGTCAATGAAAAGGTTTACATTGACTTCAGATCAGGCCTCTTGTCATTGAAACACAGGTACAAATTTTGCTTAGATAGACTCAGAGGTTTTAGATGGGTGAGCTTATAGTAGTTTCTCCACACAGTGTTTCAACATTGCGACAATCCTCTTTAAAAAAATTGAAACATCCCTGTGACAATGCAGTTCTGGCGGGACCCAACTGAGAGTGCCAACTCAGGACAAATTGCTCAAACAGGGCAGTTACAGCCCAAGGCTGGGGTTTTTTCCACCTCTAAGGCAAACCAAACCAGCCAGACTAGGAGGACTTCGGTCTCACCCCACTGGCTAACCGCAAGTCTCACAAGCAATCTCCTAAGACACTCCAGTTTCCCAGTATCACCACCAGTGCCACTCGTTATGGGGACAAATGGTTTTGAAAACCAATACCCCAGTAAAAGAAAAAAGGTTTTCCTGATCCCCAAGGACCAAGCCCCAGACCCAGGTCAATATACAAATCAGATCTTACCCACAAATCACGCTGTTGCCAATCCTTTAGAATCTAAAATCTAAAGGTTTATTCATAAAAAGAAAAAAGATAGAGATGAGAGTTGGAATTGGTTAAATGGAATCAGTTACATACAGTAATGGCAAAGTTCTTGGTTCAGGCTTGCAGCAGAGATAGAATAAACTGCAGGTTCAAATCAAGTCTCTGGAATACATCCCCCACTGGGATGGGTCCTCAGTCCTTTGTTCAAAGCTTCAGCTTGTAGCAAAGTTCCTCCAGAGGTATGAAGCAGGATTGAAGACAAAATGGAGATGAGGCATCAGCCTTATATAGTCTTTTCCAGGTGTAAGAACACCCCTTTGTTCTTACTGTGGAAAATTACAGCAACATGGAGTCTGGAGTCACATGGGCCAGTCCCTGCATACTTTGCTGAGTCTCAAGGCATATTTGCCTTTTCTCAATGAGTCCATTGTATAGCTGATGGTTCTTAATGGGCCATCAAGCAGGCTAGGCAGAGCTAACACCACCTTGTTTGGGATGTCACCCAGAAGCATAGCATAAGTTTGCAATACAGACAGTATAGAGCCAATATTCATAACTTCAACTATAAAACTGATACACACATATAGACAGCATAATTATAACCAGTAATTCATAACCTTGTCTTAGACACCCCATTTGACCCCCTTTATACAAGATTTGGGTGCCACTACAGGACCTTGGTTGCAACAATGATCTATATGGTCCCAGATTATATCAATAACGTCACAATCCCCTAAAGGAATCTAATGACACATGATATTGTAACGTTAGACATGCTGTCATAAAAATGCAGACAAGACTCAAAACAGCAAATGTATAGCAGTTGAAGAACTATAAAAAGATACAGTATGAATCTCTCTCGTTAGGGAGACACAGTCCTGCACCCATCTGCATTTTATGTCTTTCCTATGTATTTCCTTCTGGTTTATTAGATTATGGAGCAGTTGCAGATTTAGCTTTGCAGTTTAGATAAACTGGTATACACAACCTTCTCATGTTTTGCCAGGCTCAGTCACTTTAACAGGTTTTTATAGTGTTTAATCTACAGTTTACATTTTTTCTAATCATACACACAAAGTGGGACTCAGTCACAGACAAAAAATGTCCTTTGCCAAAAAGATGGGGGGGCAAACAAGTAACTATGTCACTGCTTTATACAAGGGCATGTTGAAGCAGCCAAGAAGCATTAGAGACCCATCTCAATACCAAAATGAGTTTTATAGCAATTTGTTACCTTTTCAGCAAAAATTCTTTAACAATCTACCATGTCTCAAGGTGCCTTTGGAGCAATGAGGTTCCGGGGGTGAGGGGGATGTTGGGGGAGGAACAGACTACATGATCGTTAATGCAGACTTTTGAGATGGTTCCAAGTCAAAACTGTGATCCAAACTACTTCATACTTTGGGAAGTGTCTGGAAACTAAGCCTGGATCCAGATCCAAGTTCTGCAAAAGGACTCTAATTATGGTGAGTCAATCCTAAATCTTAGGTTCAAATGCCTCTAACACACTTGGGACTGCAAATTCCAGATCAAAATTTTGCATCTTCAGCTAATTCCTAATTAATGTTGTGGTTGATTTTTTTAAGCTAACACAGATCTATAATGCTTTTGAGATGAAATGCAGACAACACCTTTTATCTGAACATGGACTCCTGATTTCCTAATCAGCATGGAGGGCCCAAAAGTATGTGACAGTATCTGCATCCACTGTGGAGCCAACACCGTGAGTCCATGGGCTACATGGTGTTTGTTTTTTTAAAGAGCTCTGGCTGTCAGCCCTCATGCAGAAGGGCCATGCACACCTGGGAGGCAGGGATAAAGGGGACAGCCGGAGCCCCACTGCCCAGGCTCTCCTCTCCTCTCGCTTCAATCCTGCACCGGGAGGCAGCCCAGGCTCTCCTCCGCCCACCCATCCTGAGCCTGGAGGCAGTGGTGCTCTGGCTGTCAGTCTTGGGGTGACAGCAATAAGGGTGGCAATCGGGCACTAGGTCTGCTGTGAAAAGTGATAATGACACAGCGCTGCCTTCATAGCTGGGTGGCAGTATATGTATTTGGGGAGCAGGGGCATAAATGACTACAGACGCAACGAAGAGCGCCCAATTAAATACATTTGAGAACCACTGGTCTACATTGTCTATTTAGAGCAAGGACTGTTTCTTACGATCACTGATAGTATCATTGAATTGTAAGACTGGAAGGGATCTCAAGAGATCTAGTCCAGTCCCCGGCACTAAAGACAGGTCGAAGTATTATCCAGACCATCGCTGATAGATGATTGGAGATCTTTAAGAGCAGGTTAGACAATGACAGATTTCGCAACCTCCCCAGGCAATTTATTCCAGTGTTTAACTACCCTGACAGTTAGGAAGTTTTTCCTAATGTCCAACGTAAACCTCCCTTGCTGCAATTTAAGCCCATTGCTTCTTGTCCTAGCCTTAGAGGACAAGGAGAATAATTTCTCCCCCTCCTCCTTGTAACAACCTTTATATACCTGAAAACTGTTAACATATCCCCCACCCCCACCCAGTCTTCTCTTATCCAGAAGAAACAAACCCAATTCTTTCAATCTTTCCTCATAGGTCATGTTTTCTTGACCTTTCATCATTTTTGTTGCTCTCCCCAGACTCTCTCCAATTTTTCCACATCTTTCCTGAAATGTGGCACCCAGAATTGGACACAATACTCAAGTGGAAGCCTTATCAACAGAGTAGAGCAGAAGAATTACTTCTTGTGTCTTGCTTACGACAGTCCTGCTAATACATCCCAGAATGATGTTTGCTTGTTTTGCAACAGTGTTATACTGTTGACTTATATTTAGCTTGTGATCCACTAGGACCCCCAAATCCCTTTCTGCAGTACTCCTTCCTAGGCACATATTTTGTATGTGTGCAACTGATTGTTCCTTCTTAAGTGGAGTACTGAGGATTTGTCCTTATTGAATTCCATCTTATTTCAGACCATTTCTCCAGTTTGCACATATCATTTTGAATTTTAATCCTATCCTTCAAAGCTCTTGCAACCCCTTCCAGCTTGGTGTCATCCGCAAACTTT
>NW_020664540.1:7428534-7440457 GCF_002925995.2 Terrapene triunguis
AAAAAAAAAAAAAAAAAAAAAAAAAAAAAAAAAAAAAAACCTGCAGCGCGGCCGGAGCGCGGGTGCAGGGGACCGGCTAGCGGGGGGAGCAGGCGGGAGACAGAGAGAGAGAAGGGGGCGGCCAGGGCAACAGCAGGGGCGCTGCCACGTGGCCCCTCCCGCTGCGCCGCCTCCTGCCGGGAGAGCTCCGCTCCGGTCGGCGGGGAGGGAAGGAAGAGGACTGCCCTGCAGGGCGCTCTGGTTCTCCGCGCCGCCGCCCCCTACAGGGTGGCCGGAGTGGAACAAGAACAAAACAAAAACAGCGGCCGTGCCGCCCTAGGATTGGGCAGAATGCCGCCTCCAACAATCTGCTGCCCCAAGCACCAGCTTGCTCAGCTGGTGCCTGGAGCCGGCCCTGTCCCTAGTTTGTTTATGAGAAGGTCATATGATACTCTATCAAAAGCCGGCTTATATAGTGACTAGCACAACGATCCCGACTGGGGGCTGTAATACAAAGAATAAATCATAGTAATAAATAAGAGCACCACTCTGAGCAAGCAGGGGCTACAAATTTGTGCTATATCTTTTGTGGGGGCAGGAAAACCAGCTTTTGCAGAATTTTAAGTGTGTGGTCATAGTAACAGCCTCTTCCTCATAGTTGCTACAAGTGCGGCACCTGGGTCACCTGAAGAGGTGACACTTTGAAAAAGAGTCACTCAAGCTGAGTTTAGAGCTCTCTGGAAGTGTTATTAACACTGGCTTCCCCCTCGCTGCAGTAGTTAAAATTAACCTGAACTTAAACAGTTGAACAACTGTGTGCCAAGCTTAAAGCTCATTAAAAAAATAATTGAGCCAGAAAAAAAAAAGTAATTCTTCTGAGACAAACTGAGTTTGTGTGTTATTGGATTGCTGAAACTCTAAGGCTCTGTTTATGTGGCTGAATGAAAGGCTCATGTTAAGTTAAATATGTTCATAAATTATTATGAAAGCAATAAATGAATGTGCATTAACTCTTGCAAATGGATCAGACAGTTTTGACTGTATTGGTAAAGGGCTTTAAGGAACTCTTTATTGTTGGTAAGAGGCCAACACTTCAGATCAATAGTATCTTTGCTACGCCACTAACCTCTCTTTTTCCCCATAAACAAGAGGCGGTACCCGCCATTAGCTTTCACTTCAATTATTCTGCAAAGTGGAAGCTTCCTTTAACATTCACTCTCTCAGAAAGCTCCTAACAGGAGAACTGCAAAGCTGAACTTTGTATGGCTGCTTGATAAGGGTAGTTATTTAAAATGAAGGAACTGATGGATGAATCACACACCTCCAGCCAAGTAGCATTCTGTATTACAATACTACTCCGAGTTTTTATCTACTCAGCTCAGTCCCTGGAAAAATCATGGAGCAGGTCCTCAAGGAATCCATTTTGAAGCAATTGGAGGAGAGGAATGTGATCAGGAACAGTCAACATGGATTCACCAAGGGAAAGTCATGCCTGACCAACCTGATTGCCTTCTATGATGAAATAACTGGCTCTGTGGATACGGGGAAAACGGTGGACATGATATACCTTGACTTTAGCAAAGCTTTTAATATGGTCTCCCACAGTATTCTTGCCAGCAAGTTAAAAAAGTATGGAGTTCATGAATGGACTATAAGATGGATAGAAAGGTGGAGGATTAGGCCAAAAGAAATCTGATGAGGTTCAACCAGGACAAGTACAGAGGCCTGCACTTAGGATGGAAGAATCCCATGCACTGCTACAGGCTGGGGACTGACTGACTAAGTGGCAGTTCTGTAGAATTACAGTGGATGAGAAACTGGATAAGTCAACAGTGTGTCCTTGTTGCCAAGAAGGCTAATGGCATATTAGGCTGCATTAGTATTGCCAGCAGATCGAGGGAAGTGATTATTCCCCTCTATTTGGCACTGGTGAGGCCACATCTGGAGTATTGCGTCCAGTTTTGGGCCCCCCCACTACAGAAAGGATGTGGACAAATTGGAGAGAGTCCAGCAGAGGGCAACAAAAATGATTAGGGGGCTGGGGCACATGCCTTATGAGGAGAGGCTGAGAGAACTGGGCTTATTTAGTCTGCAGAAGACTGAGGGGGGATTTGATAGCAGCCTTCAACTACCTAAAGTGGGATTCCGAAGGGGATGGACCTCGGCTGTTCTCAGTGGTGGCAGATTATGAAACAAAAAGCAATAGTCTCAAGTTGCAGTGTGGGAGGTCTAGGTTGGCTGTTAGGAAAAACGATTTCACTAGGAGGATGGTAAAGCACTGGAATGGGTTACCTAGGGAGGTGGTGGAATCTCCATCCTTAGAGGTTTTTAAGGCCCGGCTTGACAAAGCCCTGGCTGGGATGATTTAGTTGGGGTTGGTTCTGCTTTGAGCAGGGCGTTGAACTAGATGACCTCCTGAGGTCTCTTCCAACCCTAATCTTCTATGATTCTACTGGCTCTGTGTTCAGTAAATCTCAACAGGCTCCTCTCCCACAAGTGATCTTTTCCAGTGAGAGAGAGAGAGAAAGTGGTCACAGCTCTGGTTTCTGTCCCCTGACAAAAGTGGCCTTATCATGGAATTCCCCTATCCCCAATTTTGCTCACGTCTCCCACTGAGCATTCATGCTAATGAGCAGACCTGGACTGAAAAGTTGCAAAGTTTGGATACTGATTTGAAATGCACAAGTTCAGGGTTTTCAGACCTGGTGTTTGAGGTCAGCCCCAAATGAAGGGATGTAAGCCAGGCTAAACTTTGTAACAAAAGAGGAAGATTTCTGCTGCTACCTTTCTTGAAGATCCAAGTCCTTGACAGGCCCTTTCATCTTTCCATCTCTTCCAAAGGTGGGCGGTGTCTTGTACCTGCTCTTGCCTCACCTGACATCTTCAGGGGGTAGCTGGCTGTATCATGTTCTGCTCCCCCAGCCATGTTTAGATGATAGGAGCCTGGTGAGAAGTCCTGCTATCCCCTGAATTCCCATGGGAACTAACTCCTTTGGATTTCTGGATCATGGTATTACTGTTTCTATGACAGGAAAAAAAGAACCCCCCCCCCCCCCAAAAAAACCCTCTTAAATAAATATCAGCTACTTTGTGTTGAGATGGGCCTCACCGCCCAAAACTACCTCCTTTTGGTGGTGTATTTAGAAAGGCATTATAAATTAACATGGCTGAAGCTTCTTTTACCTCCCAAGTCCTCTGTACTCAATCCATTCTCAGTCACTGCTGACATCATTCCCCACCCTCCTTGACACACGGGCTGATAATACATAGGCCCTTCTTTACTTCTCTCTGTCTTGCCCTGCTCACCCAGGCAGTGTCCAAATCCTTGTGTTGGTTGTTATTTTGAACATTCCTGGGAACAGACATGGCTGCAGTGCAGTATTTTAGTAGGCATTGATTTAAATGGGCACCATGTATATGCTACTCCTGGGGGAATTCTGCACCACTGTGCATGTGCAGAAAACATGTCCCCTCGCAGATTTATTTGCTTCCCTGCAGAAAGTGACGGGGAAGCAAAGGAAAGCTGTGCTAGGGGGGAGAGGCCGAGGACACCCATGGTTGTTGTTTGGGGGGCATTGCCCCCCCAGAAACAGAGGCGAGGCATAGGGGCACATAGGGTCATGTATCACTGCCCCTCCCCATTATTGCAAATGCAGAGCTGCCTGGCTGAAGAAGGCTATCACTCGCTGACTCTGCAGTTGGATGCTGCCTCCTGGGTCCTAGTGGCAGTCACGCTCCTCTTCGGTGTGCTGGGAGCCATCCTATTTTCTGTACAACAGTGAGTTCCCGTAATGGAGCAAGGAAAGAGGGATGGGGTGGAATAGGGCAGAGGGAGAGGGGTGTGGAGAGAAAAGAGGGGGATTGGTAGGGGAAAAATCAGGAGCCCAGCATGTGACATCCCTTGGCAGCATCTGGGGCTCCCCCGTTAAGCAAGTCCACTGAGCCTCCACCCCACCAAGCCCTACTCCTCCAGCACCTGGACCCCCCCTCCTCCCTTCCCCCCCCACCTGAGTCCTCCACACCCAGACCCCCCCTGCTGAACCCTAACCACCTTCACTCAGATTCCCTGCAGAGTACCATTGCCCTTGTAACCTCCCCTCCCCCCAAACGAGCCCCCATGCATCCAGATCCCCCACTGAGCTGCTTATACCCAGGTTCCCCCACACAGAACTCTTACCCCACGCCTGGATCCCCCCCCCCCACTCGGGATCCTGCTGGGCTGAGCCTGCCTGCCCACACCTGGTGCAGAGGGGCAGGGCCCCGGGGTGTTTCTGGGGCAGGCCTGGCCTTTGCGTTGTGTCATGGTCAGCTGTAGCCTCACCACCTATTCCGTCTCCAGGTGTGGGGGGAGGCTGCAGGGTGATCTCCCACCTCCATGCTGCCAGTGCCTTGTGCTCCCCACTGCCATGCTGGAGCCTCCAAATTTATTTAAGGACAAATAAAATTTGCAGAATTTTAAATTATTGCGTGCAGAACTTCATTTTTTGGTGCAGAATTCCCTCAGGAATAACATGCAATTGAAAGTGGAATTTGACCCAAACTTTGTGCATTTGTAAACACAGATCCGGGGTTGTTAGAGAAGCCATTCTGAACATTATACAGCTTTACTTCAACTACTTTCAACAAACAGAGATAAAAGCCCACTCCCCACTACTATAGCAGCACCACAGTACGAGTAGTACAGCTGTATCAAGAATATTATCTTCGCATCTTAAACCATGCACATTAATACTTTACTTTGTTTCCAAACAGCAGATTATTGCAGCCCGGCTGCCAAACATGATTAATAACTCAGAGAGTCTTTGTACTGTATGCAGCATTTGCCAAAACCAGCAGAAATGAAAGGAGGGGGGTGCATTGCAATGACAGTTATTTCACAGCCAGATGACTATTTCTTTGTGATTAAAGAACAAACCCAATTACATGGAGAAAATTCAGTGACAGGGTTTTTTCCTGCCCACCCCACCCCTTCTTCTTCAAAGTGTTGCTTGGCATTCTGGAGATTAATTTCACAGCTCTAAAATAAACACTTCCAAAAATAACACGAGGCAATATGGTAATCCTGTAAAGTGGAGTCTCCATTAGCTTATTTTCCAAAGCCCAGAACCCCTGCCAGACTCAAAGTCTTATTGCTGCACAGTAAGCAAAAGATGATAAATGACTTTCAGTGTCAGCAAAGAAGGAGCTAGTGCTTCGGGGCAAAGGTCCTGCTTTAGTGTATGTTAAAATGGATACAATCCAGGAGAAAACCACCAGCCTATCCAAGGAACTAAAGTGGCCTTCTTCACTAGTACTCAATGCCCAGGTTCTTTCTGCTGAATGTTATTATTAGTACAATATGTTCTCCACAAAGATAATATCTAAACAGAAGCTGATCCAACTAAGTACTAAATACCACCTACAAGCATCCCCAAAATGTCTGCTAGCCTAGTTTGATAAGTAAACCTATTATGCAATTTGACGCCCCTCCGACATTCGCATACGCACTGACACACCACTATCCAAAAGAGATTAAAGGATTTCTGGTAGCCTAAGCTCTGGGTCTAGTGGAAAGTATCATCCTGTCTACACCAGTGATTCAAGTAATGAACTTGCTGTGGACAATTGCTAGGAACGGCTTTTGGTTTATGCTGTAAAATGCACCATCCTCCAGAACGCTCACCGCCACAATAACCACAAGGAAAATTAAAGTGTTGTAAATGCTTATGGCTGCATTATAAAAAGAAGGGGACTACTGGCAGAGCACTCCATTAGGGCCCCTTTCCTTTGGGATCCGTCTCCCCTCCCAAGCGGTCAAGGTTTGAAAAAAATCCCTTCAATAAAAGGAGTATCTCCATCTATGGTTTAAATGTGGGGAGTGAACTGAATGTCCTTCAGGACAGGCAAGTTCCATAGCAGAGAAGTCACCACAGCAAGGACTGGACCACCAGCCAACCTCAGTCACAAGAGTGGAAACATTAATGTGAAGTACTGGGGAATTCTGATCCTCAAATTTGCTGCAGCCTTTGCCACAAAACTGAATTCTAGTATCTAAGGGTTCAGGGGTAAAGCTTCTAAAACCACTTTCCCCTGCCCCAAAAAAACCACGAGAACAAATCTGCCTGTAAAGTGTTGCTTTCTTGAGTCTGCAGAGAGCCTTAAACAATAATGGAAGTAGTTCATACCTTAGAGCTAACCTCCAAGGGGAGGTTAACTTTGAAACCTAAAGCAGCTAAATTTAAATGGCAGCTCTTTCATGGCTGTTTATTCCACTAAATGTGCAACAGCAGCTGAACCAAAACCAATTTATTCAGCCCTAGACAACAGGTTATCAAGTTTCAAGCATTACATCACAGTAAACCCTATTGGCTGAACATATCCTGAAGGCACCTCAACACAATCACTAGCAAAGAGAAAGGGGTTTTTTTTTTTTAAGCTTTTTATGTTTGTCAAATACATTGCAGTCACCATTGTAGCTTAACAATTTTTGGTCATCTCAGGATGAAATTGGACAAAGACACAAATAGACTGACTACAGTACAACCAGGCACTGATTTAGCAAAAAGTAACCATAAAACAGAAGTTAAGACATCCAGTAAGCCTTTGAGTGACAGCCATAGACCAATTCTAGATTAAGACCCCGTAATTACCAGGTACCATAAAAGCATGAGAACAATCTTGACCAAGCTACCCATTAATCAGTTACTGTCCTTTCCCCAAAAAATATTTCTTCTTCTTCCACAGAAAGCAAAAATACTCAGCAATGCTCACTGATTTCAAGTATACAAAACAATTAGGATCTATGTGCCCTCAGTGAGCAGGAAGTTATTGTTACTAATTTTTCTATGGCATTGCCTTTTCTCCTGTTGCAGCAAATTATGCCTAAAATCAGACTACCTGCATGCTTAGTATAGCACTGGGCAAAGCTTTTCAGATTAGTCTATTTGCTGACAAATACAGTTTTGGGTTGATCAAAAATATTTGCAAATTCAAGTTGAATTTGGTGAATAGTTTCCACCAAAAAAGAAAATTAAGTCAAACCCTTTTGTTTCAGCTTTTTGTCCTGAAACATTTTGTTTAGAAATGTAGCTACATTTAGTTAAAAACAGAGTAAGAGACACCTTAAAACAAAACAAAAAGAAAAAAGAAATTTCAGTGAGAAAAATCAAAATGTTTCCATGGCAAAATATTTGTCAGACTTTTCCGTTTGGCTCCTGAACAAAAAAAGAAACCAAAACAAAAAAAATATAACCAAGACTTCTGCTGCAGTGGGTTGCTTCTACCTTGCAACCAGGCTGCACCTCTAGAGCAGGGCCAACACCTGCTCTAGGGTGGGGGAAGGCGCATGCAACAGTCTCTGGGGGTGCAGCCAGCACTGGGCACAGAGGCTGCCAGGAATGGAAATCAGCACTGCGGATGTTGACTGACCCACAGGCTGGGTGGCCCACTGAGGTGAGTCAGGGGGTGGAGGTGGTGCTCCCTGACTGCCCCCCCATGGGGGCTGGCCTGTGCCCCGCTAGGTGGGGCTGGCACAAGCTACCTGGCATCACTGCTACTCCCCCACACACACAATGTTCCTCCATGCACCCATAGGGAGGTGTGCCCCACAGTTTGAAAACCTCTGTTCTAGAGCATATTGAGGCAGTAAATGGAGCATCACTAGCAGTCCTGTTACCTCACGGCTAGACAGTTTGCAGGCATGCAGGGTCCAACTGCCCTCTCACTTACACTGATGTAGCTATTGACTTTGTTTGAGTGACTGATAAACGTACACCTCACGCAGATGTAATCTACTAATCAGGCCCTTGCATGTGGGTGGCTGTAATAGAGTCTTTACCTCTTCCCCATGTGGGGACATTGCCATTCCCTCATTTCCCCCTCTCTGCAATGGCCTTCCCAGGATGGAACAGTGATTTGAGATTTGGTCCTAGGACCAAGCCCAGTGAAAAATCCTATCCTTTTGGGGTAAGCAAGAAGTCCTGACACAAGTCATTCCCTGAGAGAGAGTTCCACGCTGGGTCCCCCTCAGGCCAAACAACTAGTTAGTCCCTTGCCCAGGTCCTGCTCTGACCTTTCCCCTCTTGGAGGTGACTGGGGGCTTCCCCCCACAGGCTCCAGAAAACCCAGCTGTGCCCCACCCAAGAAAGGAAGCTAGCACTTGGTTCCAGATCCAAGCTCTTTACTCACAGCCTCTTCCTTCACCCCTCTGCAAGAGGGGCTTCCGCACAGACTCTCCCACTCAGCCCTGCCACAGGCTGCTTCCTCAGCTCTCCAGACAGCTGCCCTCTCAGTCTTGGCCAATCCATAGCTTCTCCCAACACCTTCTGCTCCCTGCAATTCTCTCACTTCAGAGGGAAGGCTTCACCTTATATTTGCTGGCACTCCTTCCCATCATGCCTTACAGCAGACTAAAATTCCCAGGGTCCCCCAAGGAACTACATCTCCCAGAAGGCCCTTGCTCCACACCAGGTTTGCCCTATAGCCGGCCTTAAATGCCCAGTATTTGGAGTAGGGAGGGGGATGGCCTGCCCTTAAAGGGACAGTGCACCTTGTGACAGTAGTAGAGAAGCATCATGTCAAAGGAAAGGCACAGCATCAGAACGCAGACTAAAGCTTCAATCCTGCAAACACTGAAGCACATGCTTAACTTTACTCATGTGACCAGACCTATAGAAATCAGCTTGTAAATTTAAGCATGTGCATCCATGTTTGCAGGATTGGGGCCTAAGGGTACGTCTACAATGCACACACACAGTGGTGTGTAGAGTACATACCCCCTCACATGAGTACACATAGCAGTGTAGATGGCAAGGCACTGCTAAGGTGAGTAAAGTAAAGATAGGCCCGAATCTACACAGCTCTCTACACACCCAACTATTGCCTCCCCCATCTATTTTTAGCAGTGTAGTATCCCACAGCCTCCTTGCTGCTGGAGTCTTTCCCTGCCAGAGGGAAAGTCTCCTGCAGCAGTTTATGGCTCCGGTAGCTCCCTGCTCCCAGAGTTTTTCCCCACTGTCCCCTCTGCCCACCAGAACCTTTCACTGACGCGTGTAGCTCCACACCAGTGTGGGCATGGCTTGCTTTTTGCCGTGGCGTGTAGCTACACGGATCCGATCTGCTGCCACTGGTGTGCAATAAGAGACAGTGAGGGCTTATGCCAGGGGTGGCCAACCTGTGGCTCCAGAGCCGCATGTGGCTCTTCAGAGGTTAACATGCGGCTCCTCACCTAGGCACTGATTCCGGGGCTGGAGCTATAGATGCTAACTTTCCAGTGTGCTGGGGGGTGCTCACTGCTCAACCCCCTGCTCTGCCCCAAGCCCTACTCCCACTCCACCCCTTCCCCCAAGGCCTCTGCCCCTTCCCCTAACTCTGCCATGCCCTCGCTCCTCCCACCCTCCCCCCATAGCCTCCTGCGCATGTGAAATAGCTGATTGTGGTGGGCAGGGGAGTAGGCGCTGATTGGTGGGGGCTGCCGGCAGGCGGGAGGCACTGAGGGCTGGGAAGCAGATGGGGGGCTGCTGACGTACTACTGTGGCTCTTTGGCAATGTACATTGGTAAATTCTGGCTCCTTCTCAGGCTCAGGTTGGCCACTCCTGGCTTATGCGGACAGCAGAAGCATGTGCAGGAATAGATTTCCTATTTTAGTGTCAAAAGTGATTTTACTAAATTTTCTAACCAGGTCCAAACAGTCTTACAAATATACTGAATATGCATTTATTGCTGGAAGGCTGTAAAAGAAAAAATTAAAGAAGATGAAAACTGATAATTCACATGTCTTACAACTGATTGCTAAGCACACACAAGAACTAAGAAAACATCAACCAATACACTTACTTTTATTAACGCCAGAGGGAAGGGTTGAAGACTGGGAAAGAACAAGCCAAAAAGCATGAAGGCAAGGCAAGGCTGGAACTATAGGCTTGAAGTCAAGAGTGAGCAAGTGTTGTGTGAAAAATCTCTCCCAGCTGGTGGAACAAGAAACAATTGAGTTCACTGAAAACGGAAGCCTATTTTATTTTATTTTGGTGAAAATGACAGGCAGTTTTCCTGGATGGGAAAGTTCCATTTCATTGCAAACAGGTGAGTTTTTCAAAAGAAATGGCAAACTCCCAGCAGTGGCAAGCTTAAGAAAACTTCCCAGATGGTGGAATTGCAAAACTTTTCACTCAACCCTCCTTCCCCTGATCTCCCATGAAATCAATGTAAACCCAAAGCAGAAGGCAATTTGATGACTAAGAAGGAAAAGAGACTGTAGGTCACATCCTCAGCAGGTGTAAACAGGCGTATGTCTTTGACTGGCTGGAAATCTAACCCATCTTGTGTTGCAAGATTAAATGAAAGCTGGCCCATGCTGAAACTAGGGTGGCAAGGAAAGGAAAGGATCCCAGCCAAAAAGATATAAACTAAAAACCCATGCAGAACCCAGTTCATAGCATTCAGTCCAGGGTAGGGGTGCTTACCCCACTGTAGCAGATGATAGTTTCTGAACCTGTGCTGTTTCACTCTGTACGTACATAACATCTCAATAATTGTTTGTACAGTGCTTAGCAAAATGAGGCCCCGATCTCTGCTGGTAACTGCAGTCGAGAGCCAAATCTCTATTGCTAAATGTTCTCCAGCAGCAGATGCTCGGTGAATGCAAGTCATAGACACAGCAGAAGAGAGGGATAGAAGGGTTTGCTCTTCAGAGACAGGCACCCTTGTGGGATGTTACATACAACACAACATTGTCTGAGAACTCTGAGCACTTGGGATGCTGTTACCTCGTGATAATGGCAGAAAACAACAGCAGACAGGTGAAAATCTCCTTACTGCACCAATATAGCAGATTGCAATAACATTGTCAATTAAGCAACGTTCTTCACACATTAATCCAAAATGAACATTCCCAAAATCCAAGCAGGTTTTCTAATGAATAATTAATCTGTTTTCTTCTAGTCCTGAATATTCTTCAGGGGATTGTTAATAAATCTTTCAGTTCTTAGATACACACCATATTTCCTGATGAGCAACTCGGCCTGTTTTTGTTTAGTTTTTGTTTTTTAAATTTTTTTTTATCAGTTGCAAAGTTCTGACTTTCCTCCACGCCTCCTTCATTTCACAGCCCCTAACTCATCCCGTCTTAAATGTAGCCTGCAGGAACAACAACTAGCAGAAGTCATTTCATCCCACCACTAGCTTTTGTTTGGGGAATATGCCACTAGGATGCAAACAGTTTATCTGTGGGCCCAGATATTTACTGTGTTACAAATTCTCCCCAGGTATCTAAAGAGGCAGGAGTGAAAGCTAGAGCAATTAGAAATGTGGACATGTCAGTGTGAATTAAGTTATCATCAATATCGCTCCTCGGGTGTTATAAGAGAAATACTTTGTGCTGCTTAAAATGTGATTCTGCTCTGACAAGTTGTGTTGCAAGCCATAGCATTGTGGGGATACCTTGTTTATTGTTATTCACTTACTTCCATATCAAATATTCTCTGTGTGGAAGTAAAGATATGTTTTTAGGAACACAGGACTTGCCATATGGGATCAGAGCAGGAGGTCTAGTATCCTGTCTTTAATAGCAAGCAGAAGCAGATGCTTCACAGGACGGTATAAGAATGGTTGTAATGGACAATTAAAGAATAACCCACCCATAGAGGAAGATAATTAGTGTTTGGTTTATGCACACCAAATACCTCCAAGATAAGCATCTTTGGTGCAATCTAATGAAAGCAGCCATCCAGAAAGGGACATGGAATTCTGTCAGCTTCAGTACTCCTTTCACTCTTGATTTTAAGTTGCATTCAATAGCCCTCAGGAAAATTAGTTTATAATGCTTAGAGGTTACAGGTTTATCAGATATGCTTTATTTAAAATGTGCTCTAAACTATGTATCAAAAACTAGATTAATGGTTTTTTCCTTGCATCTTCCCATTTCAAATATTATTGCTCCTTTAACATTGTAGGTGCCAACTCATCCTT
>NW_020664540.1:7440557-7460504 GCF_002925995.2 Terrapene triunguis
GGAGTGAGGGACCTGCCGCCCCCGAATTGCTGCAGGTGCCGCCCCTCTCCCTTGGCCGCCTCAAGCACCTGCTTGTTAAGCTGGTGCCTGGAACCGGCCCTGCTTGGCAATAGCCTAGCCCTTAATGGACCCATGGAGTCTCTTACTATTCCTGTTTTGGATTATAGAAAGTTTTGCATGGAGTAGAGTACTTTAAAGGGGTGGGAGGCAAAGGGTGGTTGATTATAAGAATGCTGCTCTGATTCTGGTGGAACAGCTTTAGCAAAGAGGAAGCTTTTGCAGCATTCCTATAGGTGGATAGACTCTGGATTCATCTAATCTCTGGAAGCGGGTTCCTCAGTTGGACCCTCTCATTTGAGAACATTAGGTCTCCAGCTCTCCCATTTCATTCTGCATTGGTCTTAGATGAGCACTACTCTCCTGGCAGTTCAGCCATCCTGCTAATGCAGGATTTTCCCCTAAAGTTAGGTCACATGCAGAATCCTTAATTCTTTGGTATTTTCTGCACCAGCATTTTCCCGCAGCGGAAGGCTGTTTTCTTCCCCCTCTGGCCCCCTTAGAAAAAACATCTCACACTTCTGAAAATGATCAGAATGGAGACAAGTTTAGGAAGAAGCAGCCCCAAGTGCAGAACCAGTGTCAAGGCTGAAACCCCACTCTGGCACTTTGAGTGCAGAAGCTGGGGACCCACAAGGATTTTAAAAATTAATACTTGCCACTCCAGGCTTGTATTACACTCCCAAGGTTACAGCTTTTCTCTGACCTTGGCTTGGTAAACGCTGCCACCACCCAAATGCAAAAAACTCCTTGAGCCCAGGAAGGAGCACTTGGGAATTCCTCCCTGTGGGGTACCCTCAAGCCCTTTCACCCCTCTTCAGGGAAGAGCTGAGAAAGAAAGAAAGAAAGAAAGAAAGAAAGAAAGAAAGAAAGAAAACAAAGGAAATTAGCTGTTGCCACCAGCCTGCCCTTAGCTCCTGGACTTTCCTCCTCAGTCTCCAAGGTCTAGTTCAGCCCAGGAACCTCTGGTGCCTCTTGGTCTGTCTTTATACACCTCCTTGAATCTGGCCTCACCAGCTTCCTCTTGGCCCAGGCATCCCAGTTTCAAGCTTTGACTCCCTATCTTCCTAGGTTCTCTCAGGCCTTCCAGTTCTGCAGGTTAGCGCAAGCCCATCTGCTCTCCTCCCCAGCCATCCCTTAAGACCTACTCCTTGCCCAAGTGTAGTTGGGCAGGGCTAACTGAACAGAACTGACTGGCCTGAGGCCTCTTGGTCCTTAAAGGGCAAGCGGCCCTGTTACAATAGGTAATTATATCCCGTTATCATTTGTATCACAGTAACATGTAAAGGCCCCCAGCAAAACTAGGGCTGCATTTTAATAGGTTCTATACAAACAGCTAAGAGACATCCCCCACCTCAAAGAATTTACCATCAGAACTAAAGACAAAAGGTGGAAGAAACTAAGAATTGCTATCCCCACTTTACTGATGGGAAAGAAATCGAGGCACAGAGAGATTAAATTACGTGACCAATGTCATGCAAGGTGTCTGAGGCAAAGCGAAAAACTGAATGCCAATCTCCTGAGTCCTCATCCAGCTTGGGTTAGCCACAAGACAATAGCTCCTCTCTACTGCAGAGTGATAAGATGAAAAATGTTTAATAGCATTATTCCCTAACTTAAAATAAGTTTTTATATTAGGGTTCCACCTTAATTTACAGGCAAGCTCTGCAGCTTCTTTGGGTTTCTTTTTTGTCTTCTGCTGAACACAGTAAAATGCCAATTCCTGGCAAGCTTCCTCAAGCGGGTGTGTTTCTAGTGGGGTCCTGCAGGGGTCAGTGCAATGACCTGGAAGAAAACATAACATCGTCACTGATAAAGTTTGCAGCTGACACAAAAATTGGGGGAGTGGTAAATAAAGAGTTAGGACTTCTGGATCACTGAGCTGAATCAAATGATCTGGATCACTTGGTAAGCTGAGCTCAAGCAACGATATGCAATTTAATATGGCTAAATGTAAATATATACATCTAGGAACAAAGAATATAGGCCATAATTACAGGATGTGGAGGCTCAATCCTGGGAAGCAGTGACTGAAAAAAATGTTGGGAGTCATGGAGGAGAAACAGCTGAACATGAGCACCCAGTATGACACTGTGGCCAAAAGGGCTATGTGATCGTTGGCTGCGTAATCAGGGAAAACTTGAGGAGAAATAGAGGAGTGATTTTTTTTACCCCTTTATTTGGACTGGTGCAACCACTGCTCGAATACTCCATCCAGTTCTGGTGTCCAGAATTCAAGAAGGATGTTGATAAAGGGGGAAGGTTCAGAGAACAGCCAGGAGAATGATTCCAGGATTAGAAAACATGCCTTTTAGTGATAAGACTCATGGAGCTCAATTTATTTAGATTAACAAAGAGAAGATTAAGGGGGTGACTGGATCCCAGTTTATAAGTACACGGGGAACAAATATATAATGGGCAGTCTAGCAGACAAAGGTATCACATGACCCAAAGGCGGGCAGTTGAAGCTAGACAAATTCAGACTGAAAATAAATTGCAAGTTTTTAACCACTACAGCAATTTCCCAAGTGTCCTGGTGGATTCTCCATCACTGGCAATTTTTAAAACAAGACTGGCTGTTTTTTGAAAGCTGATCTGTAGGCGTAATCATGTGGGAAGTTCTCTGGCCTCTGTTATACAGCAGGTCAGAGTAGATGAGCACAATGGTCCCTTCTGGCCTTGGAATCCGGGAATGTATCTTGACCAATTATGGCAGAGCTAGCCTGTATCCAACCTCCAAGAATCGTTAGATAGAAAAAACAAGAAGAGACCATTTTTGTTACTCTGGCATGTCACATTGTTCCAATACTGGTTTACAGTGACCCAGTGCTGTGTATTGCTAATTGCTATACGTTCCACTGTTCCATCTAGACACTGGGGCCTACCTATGCACCACGCGGCTCAATTGCTTGTGGTTACAAGCTACATCCGCCCTTTCGTATACTACTAAAAATTAACTAACAATTAAAATGAAGTAACATTATCCCTTACATTTTCTAATGCCAGTTTGGATAAATGTCATCCCTGGAAAGTAGACATCTAACATTTCAGATACTGGATAGTTGACATTAGGTAGAGCTAGTTTTCATTTCAAGGCATTGGCAAGTTTTTTGGATCCTGCTAACATTATCTTACTATCAGCTACTTGGCAGAAGTGTCTTTTCGTGCCCAGTGCCAATCAGTCTCTTTAGCTATTGATTGCACATAAATGCCGCATACAGAATTTCACACAAACACAGTGCTGATACATTAGCTTCTGCATGATGAGGTGATACACTGGCCACAGGCCAGCAGGAGCACTGGCTAGAGCAGTGTGATGTTGTTTTGGTGAGCAGGGAGTTAATGCAAACCCCTTTTTTTGCTTTTGGTTCATGCCACAATAATGTCTCCGAGCCCCAATCCAAAACCAAATGCAAAAGGCACTTCTCAGGAAGGCTAACAATATGTATTTATAGGCATTTCTAGACAGCCATTTTGGACATAAGATCAGCTAAAAAATGTAGGAACCCTTTCCAAAAGTGAACAACAGGTTCATTTTCAAAACACCAGGCCCACCATTTCTGAGCTGCCTTCAGCACTAAAATAGGGAGTCAGGGTTGGGCAAAATGTTTATGTCTTGATTTTAATTACTTTAAGCACAGGGCCTACCCCGTCCCTCCATGTATGTCATCCCAAGGTCGGGGCTGCTCTAACTCTTATATATTATATCAATTGTGTATAGGCAAGACAAGCAAGACAACGTTTAAAATAATAATAATAAAATCATAAAAAAGATGAAGAGCTAAATGGTCTTGAGCCAATCAATGGCCTCTGAATCAGCAGTGTTCAGCTTGAGAAAACCTCCTGGGAGCCCACCCACATAAGACCGAACATCCACCACATGCGATGCATCCTTCACAGACACACCGTAGGCTCTCTTGGATGCCCCAGACATGGTTGGTCTTGGTGCAGCAAACCATGCAACATCTGAACCTCTTAAGCTGGTTCCAGAGGTGGCATGGGAGCCCAAAGCCAGGTAGCCATTCATCCAGCCTGACAATGATGAATGAGTTCCTGGTAGTGGCAGAGGCTCTCTCCCATTCTGTCCGCCACTGGGAGGTGCTGATATTATCAACTGATCAGAAGTGTGCAGCACTGTCTAGACAGGATTTCTGCTGCGCAGTTGGTTGAGGGATACATCCCATATATTCCTGAATAGTGGCAAGTGTGACATTTTGCTGTACCTCTGTTGCTCAGTTTGTTGGCTACATTCTGAGCAACCATTCTCTAGAGAAGAAACAGAAAACAGAACTAGAAAAGGCATTGCAATCAATGAAAACAGGGAAAGGCTTCAGCTTTGACAGTGCATCACCAGAAATACAACATCTTGGGGAGAAAACCCAACATCAGTTATCTGTCTTCATGTCCCGTGTCATATAGAAGAACATGATATGGTAGAAAGCTATGGTGATAGCTTTGCCAATGCCAGGTAAAGACCAGTCTTTAGCAGCCAGCTATTGCTCATTGTCACTCCTGAGCTGTAGCTACAAACTCCTGGAATACATTGTGACGGGTTGCGTCACAGAAACCCCCTTGGGACTGCCACCTGATGTGCTGGGACTACCTCTTAGCCCATTTTCCCTGGCAGCTTGGGACTTCAGTGCCTTGCCTGGTTGTGCCAGACACGCTAGCCTGCTACAAACACAGACCCACGTCTGAACCATGTTCCACAAAAGCTGCAGGCTTAACTGAAAACAGCTTAAGAAGTGCTCCTGTCTCCAACACCCAGATACCCAGTTCCCAATGGGATCCAAACCCCAAATAAATCTGTTTTACTCTGTATAAAGCTTATATAGGGTAAACTCATAAATTGTTCGCCCTCTATAACACTGATAGAGAGATATGCACAGCTGTTTGCTCCCCCAGGAATTAATTGCTTGGTCTGGATTAATTAATAAGTAAAAAGTGATTTTATTAAATATAAAAAGTAGGATTTAAGTGGTTCCAAGTAAAAACAGACAGAACAAAGTAAATTACCACGCAAAATAAAACAAAAACATGCAAATCTAAGCCTAATACAGTAAGAAATTAAATGCAGGTAAATATCAACCTCAGAGTGTTCCAATAAGCTTCTTTTACACTTCCTGATAGTCTGGGTCCAGCAATCACTCACACCCCTGTAGTTACTGTCCTTTGTTCCAGTTTCTTTCATGCATCTCTTTGGGGTGGAGAGGCTATCTCTTGAGCTAGCTAAAGACAAAATGGAGGGGTTTCTCAGGGCCTTATATAGTCTCTCTTGTGGGTAGAAACCCCTTGTGTTTTCCTATGCAGAATCACAGCTACAAGATGAAGTTTTGGAGTCACATGGGCAAATCACATGTCCATGCATGACTCAGTTCTTTACATGTTACATGCTTACATGTTAGTTTGAACGTTCCCAGGAAAGCTCAGATGTGGATTGGTGTCTCTCAAAGTCCATTGTCAGCTTAAGTGTTTCTTGATTGGGCACTTACTGAGAACAGTCTTTTCTCAAGCAGCTGGCCAAATGCTTCACTGAGGCTACTTAAAATCAAACAAGTACATAGCCAATATTCATAACTTCAGATACAAAAATGATACATGCATACAACTAGGATGAATATATTCAGTAGATCATAACCTCTGCAGAGATATATTACATGGCATATCTAGCATAAAGCATATTCCAGTTATGTCATATTTACACTCATAAGCATATTCCTATAAAGCATTATGGGGTGCAACGTCACACACATAATCCTACAAATAATTATACCTATGACAGAACAACTTTTGAGTGATGACCAGGCAGGTTTCCAATCAAATTGAAGCACTTGTGACCAAATGATAGCACTTATTATGTACATGAGAATAAATTTCAAGAGAAGAAATCTGGAGCTGTCTTTTTTGATCTTACAGCAGCCTTTGACTGGCCTGCTGTATAAGATGTCAAGAGTTCTTCCTAGATATGTTGTCATGGCAACTGAGCTGATACTCCTAGATAGACACAGATTCCTGCAAGGCTTGGTGCTGGCACGCATTTGAATGTATTCACCAATGACTTACCGAACTCATGTATGATGACGATATCTGCTTGGCCTCAAGGGACTGTCACTTCCAAAGACTGAAGAGAACCTGAACAATGATATGGCTGCCTTAGCTGACTCCTGCAAGAAATAGAGACTGAAACCAAATACATCAAAGACTAGTCAACATGCTTCCACTGACACCAGGGTCAGAACCAACTTGAGCTTAACACCTTTTAGAATGGTTAGCACACAATTCAAAGCCAGTGTATCTAGGGGTCACACTAGATCTCTCTCTCTCACACACACACACACACACAAATATACCATCTCACTAAAGTAGCTTGAACGTTCAAGAGCAGAAACTATCTCCTGAACAAACTGGTAGGGTCCACTGGTTAGCCAGTATGCAAACACTGCTCAGTTTGGAGCTTTCTGCTACTCATCTGCTACTCATCTGGTGAATACTGTGCCCCATTTTCTTTAAATTCTGCCCACACTAGACTAAAACAGCTTAATCACACCAGGAAGATTATCCCAGGCACACTGAAGCCAACAAAACTTGTATGGTTACCAGTCCTAGCCAGTATTCCTCTACCTAATACCCAGCATCAGAATGCTCTAACTCATGTCCCATGGCAAGCGGAGAATAGCTAGAACAGTGTGCTTCATTCACACCTCCTTCCCTCTTCTGAGCATCCTCCAATATACCCCCGTAATCGAGAGCTGGCATAAATATCCTGCCTATTCTGCACTATTAAGGAAGTCCCTTACATAGGGGTATTCCCTGTGAGCCATTTAGAACATTAAATTTATAATGGAAAGGTACCACCCGACTGTGGATACTGTGTTCCCTAAACTTTGAATGACCTTTTTAATACAATCCCTTTCCATAATGAACAAGAAATTCTTAGCAACAATAAAAAGCAACAGAGGGTCCTGTGGCACCTTTGAGACTAACAGAAGTATTGGGAGCATAAGCTTTCGTGGGTAAGAACCTCACTTCTTCAGCAACAATAGTAAGACTCAAACTCTGTTCTCATTTAAACAGGACATACCTATTATCCTCCATGGAAATTGTCCCACAGTGAGAGAGTAGAACTTGGCCCAAAGTGTCTCCAACAGTCATGTTTACACGGAAGAGAAAATAAAATATAGACTCTAAATTTAAAAGTAACTTTAGTCACAAATTTGGCTTTAGTTTAAACCATTTCTATAAAGCGCTCAGTTCTATACTGCTGCTCAACAGTAGCAGAGCTGTGCAAATAACCATTTTCTCAGTTGGCTGGCAAGTCTGAAAATTGAAAATAAATTAATTTTGGGTCTAACTGAAAATAAAATTTTTGGTAAAACTAAAAGCTGGGGAAAAATCCATGTTGGGTCCAATGAAGCATTTTGTTTCAATATCAAGAATTTTTTAATTGTTTTTAAATTTTTAAAAATAAAAATAAAGTACGTTTCAAAACAAAATGTCGTTTTGTGTTGAAACATTTTGTTTCAAAAGTGTTGAAAAATTTTGCCCAGTTCTATATAGAAGTAGCAGGGTAGAATTCAATAGGCTGTGTTATACAAGAGGAAGGCAGTATGGATGATCTAATGGTCCCATCTGGCCTTAAAATCTATGAAAATAATACAGAATAGTCAATAACTAAAACGATAATAGATTATATTTATGTGGTACCCATCTGCGAGAATTTCCAAGGACCATACAAGTAATCTATTAAAACATGACACAGATAAAGCATTTAGAACATCAGGATGTGTGAGAACAATGTGGTCTAGTAGTCTGAGAAGAGGACTGGGAACCAAGACCTTCCAACCTGTAATCCCAGTGCTGGTAGTTGGGATAATGACACTTTGGTGATGCTCAGCTTACTTTTCTGCCTTAGACAACCTATCTCTGAAGTGAGGATAATAAACACTTACCAACCTATGCACGAGATTACTGAGGATAAACTAATGTTTGTCTGGCACATGGAAGATCCAAATTGATTATTACAGTAAGCAAAATTATTTGCAAGCACTTTCTAAGCCAGTCTTAAGAAACAATTTTTTAAAAAGAGACATGTCTATTCTTTTAAAGAGGCAAATGTAAATACATTTAAAGCATTACACTATTATAAACTAATAAAAACCCATTTTTAGTAAGAAAATGATTATTTTGTAATAGCATTTTGGCCACTCCAGTGCATACCAGTTTTCCACATAGCAAGCAAACCCTTATGTTTAAAATGTTGACTATGTAATTTTAATTTCTGGGTGTGATGAAATTCACCTCCACAGTGGTGACTGGGAAATACATAATGCGTCATCTTCATCCCTTAATGTGGAACTGTAGTGTTGCATTGGGGTGAATTTCACTCAGGGTCCTGAGATTAGGTTGCAGAAGACAAATTAAGTAACATTTATGGGATGCTACAAAAGGCTGTTAGAGCTTTGGGGGAGGGAAGGAGGGAGGAAATCAAAAACTGAGTTCAAGTATAATTTATTGGGGCGACACGTATAGTATGACAAAATGTCAGGGCTGTAAAAATTTACTCAGTCAGAGCCTTATCCAAAGCCTACTGAAGTCAATGGGCTTTGGATCAGGCCCATAAATCTGACATTCCTGGAGCTAAGTAGTGTCTTCTTGCCCCTAACTGAGTTAACTGACATTTGAACATGTGAATGCCAGGGTCTGGAGACAGTCAATGACTTATAAGCACCAGGTTTGAGAGCAGGGGCTAAAGTCAGTGGGGTTCTTCCACTTTACCACAGAAGAAGATCTAGGCCTCATAAGTTTTGACTCCAACATTAGCAATAGACACATGGTCTGCTTCTTATATACACTAAACTCTTAAAGTGAGGTGTGGTCTTTTACACTGTCAAAGTGGTGGGAAAGGGCCTCAGTGCAAATTAGAATCAGGCTCACAGTGTATCAAGTGGCAATAAGTTGAGCACATTTACCATAATGTTTAGTAGGTTTATGAAGAGCATCTTCACACAGTGATTGTCTTCCTCCGATGTGGGAATAAGTCTGATCTAAAGCCTAATTAAAAGTGTTTAGCTTTTCCATTTTCCAGTTGAATCAACCTGCCCAGGGCTTTGAATGCAGGCACCGTTGTGAAAAGCTTTTAACGGGAACCCAGTGAGCCTTTATTTATTTGGACACATCAATAGTCAACTAAAATTTTCAGACTACATTTCTATGTCCTTTATGAAAAAATAATGAAGTTTTTATCTATGAGATGGGTATTTATAGCGCTTCATGAATTTAGAATGAGTAGTAGCAAAGGGTTTTTTGAGAGCTAGCAGAACAATAGTGAATAAAGCATAAAGATCTGGATTTAAACTTTTGATGTGATGGTTTCTCTTCTTTTGATTCTAATTAGCTTCATGGCACCTTATAAGGAAGGCCTTGAAATATATCATTTTTTAACTTCATTCTTTGAACTCCCACATGCTGTTTTGCCTGCATAAAAAAACCTCAGATTTTTATCACCATAAGAGTCCATTATGATCATCTAGCCTGATGTCCGCATAGGCCAGAGACTTTCATCCAGTAAGGAGAGCCAGACCAAAAACACATAGCAGGTTGAGATTGATAAGTGCACATAGCTTCGGAGGAGAAGGCTTGAGCTGATGGTTTTTGGTTGCAAGGGCTAATAGCTAGTCCTTTTAAGCCACCAGGGGAGTATCAAGGTAACAGTGTCACTGTCAAACCAATTAATACAGCCCAAGCCTCATTAAAAAACTCCAATGTGCCCTACCTAGTCATTTGCTCTCTAAGATTCCAACCACGGCTTTGCTATGATCCCCAAATAAGGGACAATATCTTGTATTGCCCCTGAAGGTTTATGGGAGTGAGATTAAGATTTAGGGAATCACAATTTCCATCCAGTCTCCCTGCTGCTTTAGGGAGACTGCACAGGGTCTATACCCAGCCATCTACATGCAGAGGGGGGGTGGGGAGAATAGCAACTCAGCAGACCTACCTATAATGCAGATTACCAGTGCAGGGGCATGATCTTGTGCCCCACTGTGCTCCTGGGCCACCTTGCTAGCCAGGCTACTATTCAGTCCCACCTAAATCAGCAAGGACTAGAGTGTCTGATCTCTCCCAAAATATAATCACTGTGGGAAAATAAAGAGCAGTTGTGACAAACACAAGCACAGAGCTACACAACTGTCAAGGCGCACCATGAGATTTTTTCCCCCCTTCATCCATAGCATCCATTTGTGCTTCCAGAGGGCCCAATGGTCTGATCCAACAAACCCTGGGTTCCTGTCCCATCCAGGTCCTCTTCAATCTGAAGAGTGGTGGCCACATTGTGAGTCCTCAAACATAGATGGGGTTATAGAAAAGAGTGAAATGGGGGAGGGCTTCAGAGCATGCTGAGGACAATCTCATTGGGAAAATGGCAACTTTATGTTTCAAAGTTCAAACAATCCATTCAGGGTAAAGGAAGGTAGATGTTATGCTTGTCCTGAGCATGCCATTGGAATGTTTCATTTATGTGCATGGAAACATCAAGAGTGGTTCCAAACTACGATATAGGCCTATGTCCTTTATGAAAAAATAACGGGGATTTTATCTCTGAGCTGTGTGTATTTATGACTCTTCATAAATTGGGCATGAGTGACAGCAATGCTTTACCAGAACTAGCAGAAGAATAGTAAATGAAGCATGAGCAGGAGGACTGCAGACACACTTTTGATATGATGGTTTGTTGAACATGATGAGGGAATGTTCCCTTTTGGTTAAAAAGGCTAATACTTCTAACTGCAGCAATGAGGTCTTGCAACAGCAGCAGTGCATTACCTTACAGTTCTGCGCAGGAGAACAAAGCCTGGGGAATGTACTTTTAAAGATATATGAACATTTTCATAACAAAAGAAATATGTGCACAAATGAAAGGAGAACAGGCCGCAGGAATCCATTACCCAGCCCCAGGGAGACAGTGGCTATCTAAGGCAGTGGTTCTCAAACTTTTATACTGGTGACCCCTTTCACATAGCAAGCCTCTGTGTGCGACCCCCCCCCACCCTTTTAAATTAAAAACACTTCTTTACATATTTAACACCATTATAAATGCTGGAGGCAAAGCGGGGTTTGGGGTGGAGGCTGACCGCTTGCGACCCCCCCCCATGTAATAACCTTGTGACCCCCTGAGGGGTTCTGACCCCCAGTTTGAGAACCTTGATCTAAGGTGAAGCTCTCGTTGTGGTGAAAAGGTGGCGATAGTATATGCCATTCTTACAAAAACCCACAAAGAAAAAGGTTGCAACTTTTTATTCTTAATTGTAAGGTGGTAGGATCTAGCCAGCTAAACCGAGACCAGGGCCCCATCAAACTAGACCCTGCCCCTAGCTTCTGTACAATGCTGGGCACACTTGAAGCAGACAGCTCTCACCATTAAAGAGTCAGCATTTGCCAATATGCACCAGGCAGTGGTATCTGAGATACTGGTTTTTCCCAGTATTGTATCTAGAACATGAAGTAATTTTACAATATCTATTGGCAAATGTTGGCTATTTAAATGGAGACCAAGGTAGTTGGTCACAAATTAAGCACTGATCAGACATCACATACAACCAGTCTGGGGCTTATGCCAACGCTGAGCCCCATCAGTTGAAGGAGAAGCCCCGGTACCGAACAAAGTGAGGTCAGACTAGATAGAATTGTCAGCCCCACTAAATGTGACAAATGAGTCCCAGGACTGTCAGGATAATGCTGTCAAATTACTGCTGCACTGTCCTTGTTTTAAAACAAGTGTCTACGTTTGCACTAACTTTTTTGTGCCCTAATTTTTCGTCTTGTGTGCCTTGATTTGTTAAGTAACAGTCTGCCCTGAGGAAAAGTAACTGTAATGAGCTATCAACTTTCAAAAGTCTTTCTATGCAACTGAATTCCAAACTTTAGAAAGGGCTCATTAGGGTAACAAAGTGACAGTTTTGTGCAAGCTTCTTTTGCCATTTCTAAATGTGTGTGTTCTGACGGGATTAAAGATGTAATCCAACTGTGAGTAAAGAATATCCTTAATGACGGATTCACCTCTGGCTATATAATTAAGCAAGAAGACATGACAGGCAGCGCATCATAGGGGATTTTTGCATGCCTCAGGTGCACTGTGAAGTATAATGGTGAAGGCCGAGCAATCTCAACCCCCTAAGAAGTAGAATAATCCCAGCAATGTACTGCCTCATTATACCGGACAAAAGTACTGGAAGAAAAATCCTATTTTATGAATTTCCAGTACATAATGTTGATAGCCAATCAGAGACCTTCCAAAGTTCTGAAGCTTCCAAGTATTTGGAGCAAAATTCACTCCCGCTGCGTAAAACCCAAGTAATCAGGCTTTATTACTGAACACACACAAGCATTTCTCTTCTATTTGCCGGTGAACGTTGTCATTTTATAGCCTCTAATAATCAGTCAAATCCTGCAAAAGACCCTGAAGGCAGCAAGAATGAAAGTAGCTCTGTGACACTAGAGGGCAGGATGCAAGGAACCCGCATAACAGTCACTTCTCTTTAGCTTGTTGCTGACACAGCTTCACCAGGTGTGTTTTAAGGGTGAGAAAATGTAAAGCCACCAGCCAAACCACCTCCCCACATCACAAGCCTCGGGGGGGCTACTGACACCTTGGGATGGCAGTAAGGGCCATGAGGCAACTCTAATGGCACGTGGAGGCTCAAGTGAGGTGATAGGATACCATTCACAATCACATCTTGATTCTGCAACATGTATGTTGGCACAAAGTCAGCCTGCATACGTTCTCGCCAAGCTGTGTGGCCTAATGTGGTAGAAAGATGGATTTGGCCTACAGTCCATCTGCTATTCTTTCTGTACTTTCCAAAACACTCTCTGCTGTAGCGCTGTATTCCTTGGGCCTCACGTTTCCAAAGGTGACTAGTGATTTTGGGTGCCTGAGTTTTTGGTTGCTCAACTCAAGACACCTTCAGTGGGCCTGATTTTTTAGAGGGAGGGTGCTTTAAGGCATCTCAGGTTGTGCACTCAGAAATGGAGAGGCCCAAAATGACTGGTCACTTTTGAAAATGTGTTCCCTTGGAAACGGACTTCTCTGAATCAGAAGCTCAGTTCATATGTTTTGCCGTAAGAAGACAGCCTGCACATTTTCTGTCTCCAAAAAACCAGAATGCAAATTGACTGCATATGAGATCTGGATGTGTGACACATACACACCGTGCAAATCATTTAAAAAACAAAACAAAAATCAAACTTCACTTGGGAAATATTCCTTTGGCTCACAAAAGGCTAAATCAGATGATCAAACATGACACACACAATGAAATATCCAAACCACTCAGAAATACTAATGTAGTCTATTCACAGTGAGTGTTCTGCATCTAGTAAGCATTCTTGCATTAAATTATAAAGGGATATAAACCATCACAGGAAAAAATATGAGTTAACTCAAGCAGAATTGTTACACTTATTGGAGTCATTAAAGACTCTATTCAAAAGAAAATGTAGGAGGTTTTCCAACTGATATTACAATATTAAAATGTCTTGATTTGTTTGCAGATTTCTTCTGTTACTCTCCTGTGCATTTAACAGTTCCTTACTATACTTCTTTGCAGGGAGGAATGTGAAAGAGATCACATGGTAAGGCCCCAATTCACGGAGGAATCCCTGTTCAGGACAGCACATTTGCATGTGCTTAACTTTGAGCACATGCTTAAGTCCCATTAAAATTAAGGATAGTCTACTTTGAAGTCAATGGGACTTAAGGCATGCTTCAGTCCATCCCTGTTAAGCCTGTATTAAGTGCTATCCTGAAGTGCTTTCCTAAACTGGGCTCTTAACCAATACACTGTGCCATCTGGAGGTTAGTGAGAAGGATCCCAATCCAGGAATGAGCTTCTAAATTAGCTGTTACCACTCAAGAAAGATCTTTGAGTGTCTGTGGATAGTTCTCTGAAAACATCCACTTAATGTGCAGCAACAGTCAAAAAAAGCTATCAGAATGTTAAGAACCCTTAGAAAAGGAATAGATAATAAGACAGAAAATATCATATTGCCTCTATATAAATCCAGGGTACACCGACATCTTGAATACTGCGTGCAGATGTGGTCGCCCCATCTCAAAAAAAGATATATTAGAATGGAAAAAAGGTTCAGAAAAGGGCAACAAAAATGATTAGGGGTATGGAACAGCTTCCATATGAGGCGAGATTAATAAGACAGACTTTTCAGCTTGGAAAAGAGATGACTAAGGGGGGGAATATGATAGAAGTCTATAAAATCATGACGGGGTGGAGAAAGTAAAGAAGGAAGTGTTATTTACTCTCTCTCATAACACAAGAACTAGGGGTCACCAAATGAAATTAAGAGGCAGCAAGTTTAAAACAAACAAAAGGAAGTATTTCTTCTCACAACACACAGTCAACCTGTGGAACTCTTTGCCACAGAATGTTATAAAGCCCAAGACTATAAAAGGGTTAAAAAAAGAGCTAGATAAGTTCATGGAGGATAGGTCCATCAATGGCTATTAGCCAGGATTGGCAGGGATGGTGTCCCTGGCCTCAGTTTGCCAGAAACTGAGAATGGGCAACACGGAGTGGATCACTTGATGATTACCTGTTCTGTTCATTCCATATGGGCACCTGGCATTGGCCACTGTCGGAAGACAGGATACTGGGCTAGATGGACCTTTGGTCTGACCCAATATGGCCATTTTTATGTTCTTATGGATGACCCGGCAGCAGTGTGTGGTGCTGATCCCACAATGAGCACCAGAACAGAAATGAAGAACTGTCTTTTGGGCCTATTGTGAAGCAGTTCACCTGGTGCAACTCTTATTATGTAACAATGGCATCTCACAAAAAGCCACATTCTTCTAATTTAGCAAGAAGTTATTAAAATAACAAAAACAGTGTAAGTCCTAAAACCATTCTCTGCTGCCTTCTAGAACTTTGGCTTATAACCTTTGACCCTCCTCACCCTCTATATCCTACCAGTCTTCTGGCTACATTTTAAAGAAACTGTCACATATCTGCACACTTGTGGCATATGAATCTACAGTAGATGTTAATGCTATGTTCACAGCACACACAGAGAAATTAGATAAAAACATAATACTTTTATGGGAAGGTTGTAATGTAACATAACACACAAGAACCTGAAAACAGAGGAATAAAGCAGACAGCTCCCAGGCACAACTAAACCCACGTTACTTTAGGCTGGCTTTCTGCAGAGTGATTGCTGCTAGCCCAGGGGTGGGCAAACTTTTTGGCCCGGGGGCCACATCTGGGAATAGAAATTATATGGTGGGCCATGAATGCTAACAAAATTGGGGTTGGGGTGTGGGAGGGGATGAGGGCTCTGGGATGAGGCTGGGAATGAGGAGTTTGGGATGTAGGAGGGTGCTCTGGGCTGGGACTGAGGGGATCGGGGGGCGGGGGGATCAGGGCTGGAGCAGGGGGTTGGGGTGCAGGAAGGGGTGCAAGCTCTGGCTGGGGTGTGGGCTTTGGGGTGGGCTGGGGATGAGGGGTTTAGATTGCAAGGTGCTCCAGGCTGGAATCAAGGGGTTCAGAGGGCAGGAGGGGGATCAGGGCTGGGACAGGAGGTTGGGGAGAGGCTTAGGGGTGCAGACTCCAAGCAGCGCTTACCTCAAACGGCTCCTGGAAGCAGCGGCATGTCCCTTCTCCAGTTCCTACGCAACGGTGCAGCCAGGCGGCTCTGCACGCTGCCCCGTCCGCAGGCACCGCCCCCGCAGCTCCCATTGGAGCACTGGAGAGGGCCACTGGAGTGTGTAGGAGCTGGAGCTGGGCCATGTCGCTGCTTCCAAGAGCTGTGTGGAGTGGCCCCGACCCTGCTCCCCGGCTGCAGCGCTGGAGCAGGGCAAGCCCCAGATCCTGATCCCCAGCGGGAGCTCGAGGGCTGGCTTAAAATGGTCTGTGGGCTGAATCCAGCCGGCAGGCTGTAGTTTGTCCACTCCTGTGCTAGCCCCTGCTCACATGATTCCCAAGAGCGCCTCCTAGCGTGCAAGAAGGACCAGGGGAACCCCGTACACCTAAAGTGATATCTTACCATTTTAGTACAGATTTCAGTACATCACAGTTAATACGAACCGAGCTATAACAATGCTGAGTTTGGTAGCCCTTGCAGGTCTAGATCTAGAGAGCAATTTTCAGGTTTTTTAAAAGTTGCTTAAATGAACTGTGTGGAGCTGCAGCCTGTGGGACTACTGGGAGTTTCAGTGCAGCTAACTACACTCATTTTGTCCCAGCAAGTAAACCATCACTGACGTTTTCCTCTGAGCACGTACAGAGTCCCTTTGGGCCTAGTCTTAATGTGAAGTTTCTGTGAGCGCACATACTGGGATACTTTTTTATTTATGCTTATCACGAGTTTCATCAGCTCCAGATTTACAAGGCCCTCGCGTCCCAATTTACTGAGCATTGGGCCCATTGCCCCTTGCCCTACTTGTGTGCAAAGTGGATGTAAAATGCTACCATTCTGTCTGACTAGCGCTTTGCACCACGTGGAACTCATTTGACACAGGTATGAATAACCACCCAAGGTGCAGAGCAACAGTAATTCAGGAATTGGAGAGGGGTAAGTAATTGCTGGGCTAGAGGATGAGCAGATGTGGGGGGCCCAGAATTAATTAGCATTTTGGGGCTTGGGGAGAAGCTAGAAGCACTGCAGTGAGAGCTCCTGCAACGGCGGCAATATTCATTCCAAAAAAACGATCTTTTTTAAAATCTCATGATTTGGGGGGCTCTGGCTCATGATTTTTGAAATTTTGGGGGTTGTCACTGTAACGCTGCCTGCAGTGACTCAAGAGCATGAGTACCAATCTCAGGGCAGACTGTTAGGAAGCAGGACACAGGCCCCAAATTGGTTGTGAATTCTATATTTAGATTCACCAGCCAATTATCAACTGTAAACTCTTCAGACACTATCACTGCCTTAGCATGGAGTCACAGACTGTCCCCTTGAGTACTCCGATCTGTCTTGCCATCCAGGTGAGTTTACCTTTGTGATAGATGATCCTTTATACCAAGAATCACAGCACTATACAGGTTACTCCCAGTCCCAAAAGATGAGTAACTTACCCAGGTCAATTGCACCTTAGATCTCACACTTGTAGCTAATTTGATAAAAAAACATATAAACATTTTTTAAATAGGGAAAGGGAACCAGAGTGTTATTTACAAGGTTAAAGCAGGCAAACATAGATATACAAATGAGTTACAATCTTAAGTTTCAAAAAGTAATAAAAGCTTCTATAATCAGCAAGCTCTATGTGTCCTTTAGAGCTAACCCAGGCTAAGCAGCTGGGGATCTCTCACTTATGCCTAGAAACATTTTGCTCCCCCCCCCCCAGTCCAAGCAGCATAGATATACCAAATTTCTTTTGTTTGGGGTTTTTATCCTCTTCGTGCCATGTGCTCTGAGCTGCAAACTCACCTGATGAAAAGAGCATATTTGCATGACTCATCTTCACGGGGAGGAGAGCAGAACAGCAAAAGTGTTTTGTCCTCTTGACAACGGTACATAGTGAAATTCCAATTGCAACATTCCACAATAGTCCATCTGATATTGACGGATTTTTCCTTTTGGGATGGGCATAACACCTTCTGTTGAAGATCAGCCCTTTACGCTAATTAATGTCTCTCTCCTGTCTAGTGATTTACAGTCACAGAGATTCACAATACAACCACTCAAATATTACTGTTGAGGCTAAAAGTTGGGTAACTGAGTCACAAGTCCACCCAAATTAAGCTCAATGAATTTTTGACTTTATTTATACAATATGTGACAATAATTGTCTGAAAGTGTCTGGACATATATTTATGCCAGACAAACAACAACACACAAGGCAGTACTGGTAAATGGGCCCAAGTTACCACATTCTGGGGTACCAGGAAGTTCTTCCAACATCTCGGATAGTCATCACCTTCTCTGAACCCTTGGTCTGATCCTTCAGTCCCATTCTGCAGTTTCTAGTCCAGTGTTTCTCCAGCTTGGGCACATGTTCACGTAGGTCTTTTATACATTCTACATTACAGATTACTTAATTTTTATCCAATTGGCTTTTAGCACATCAACCCTTTGGATTTTAGGTAACCCAAACATTACGCATGCACAAGCTTCAGTTACCCAATGTCTACATTTTTTCTGCTGGTTTTGGTGTCATGTTATTTTTGTGTGACCCTGCCCTGGGTCTTCCCAGAAAAGGGGGGTTTTATTTATCATTAATGTTTGTGTATCTTTTACTTACATCTTCCAGCTCAACATGTTACCTTTGTTCTGTCAGCAATAACTCTTTAAGCAGATTGACAATTCTATGTAAAAGAAGACTTGGCAAAACCACACATGCCACCAAAGCCTTGACTTAAGTGTTATTCATCGACTATACATAATTACAAATCCTTCAAAATACAGCTATCAAAGCTCTTAATCTTACCATTAACAATTCTCCATTTTATATTTCAGTGTTATAAATCAGTATACGTTATTCTGTGCTACCCTTAATCTATTAGAAAGGGACATAGGAGTTATAGAAAACATGATGATTTTTTAATGTCAACATTTCTTGTCTTCTTTAAACATGGATTTTTCAGTCAAAGTCCAGTTTTGTTTGTGAATCATTAAAGAAACCTCATTAGACATTTTCCTGTGAATGCATTTTGAGGGGTGCCTCACTTTTAGGGCCTTGGTATTAAATTGCTTTTAATGGTACCCCAACAATTACCTTATGGGGATACAGATGTTATAAGTGAGACTGAAGCATGTAGCAATTCACAAGTATTCAATAAAGTTTAAACACTAAAGACATTCTTATAATTCCAATACCTATTTTATCAATACCAACGCACAGATAATCCAGTCTGATTCCAGCTGTGTATTTGTCAGTGCTCAGTTGAGACATGGGGACCTTGGCATGAGCTGGCAGCTGGTCACTCCCAAACTCAAGCCCTGTATTTCTAATTACACCTTGAAAAGTTACTGATGAAAATATTAAAATTTAAAATTTCAATGAACCCTTTCACAAAAACTAACTAACTAACTAAAAAAAAAAAAAAAAAAGTTAAAATCTCTGTCTCTGGATATGAAAAAATATATATTTCCTTTTTGGAGGTGGCAGAAGAGGAAAACCAGATTAAAATCACTTTATTGTCACCCTGCTTTAGAGAAGGGAAGAATGGGTTAGCATGGGTCAAGAGAGCTGTTTCTGTACAAGCCTTCTAATCTTAAAGGGACACTTCCCACTAGCCTCTACACACAGCCAGTCGATTCTAATTATATACTTACAGCAAAACTGTCTTCCCTCTCCCACCTGTCCACATATTTAACAATTAACAAGGCTTATGTTCTCTAGAGCTGCTGTTACACAGTACTGAAAGTAACAGCCTTGCATTAGCAGCATGAATATTTAACATGCAATGTTTTGCAATATTTAAAATCAATAAGGGCAAAGCAGCTGAAGAGCAGCTCTCGAGGTCTGACTAAAGCTGGTGAGCCCCAAAAAATGTTTCCATCAGTAACTCTGCTCAGATCTTTTATTTACAGGAAATAAAATAAATTAAATTAATTAATTGCAGAACTCTTTATAAGTCAGTTAAAAGTGATGCAGTTGGATTATTCTGAGGATTTGTTTGTAAACAGCATATGAACATGTGGCTCTGTAGAAAATACATTGCTAATTGCTTCCCCCTGTCCTTCCCACGAGTATAGAATGCTTTTATGTTTCAGAACAGAAGTGTTCCCATTGAAATTAAACCCCACTCCGCTAGGTACAGTGAGGTCATGAATTGGCCAAGGGACAGGAAGTTCACAGTATTTTAAATTTTGTATTTATTATTGTCAAGGCTGGATCCCCACTTTGAACTTTAGGGTTCAAATGTAGGG
>NW_020664540.1:7460514-7699811 GCF_002925995.2 Terrapene triunguis
GTCTCTGTACACAGAGAGCTGTTACCCTTCCCTTTATAGTTATGACAATTATATTCACAGATAGCCTTCCATTATAAGGTCCTGGGCTTGATTCTGCTCCATTAAACTCAAAGGAATTTCACTATTGACTTCAATCGATGCAAGATCAAGTCCTCTAGCTGTAATCAGAGCTCTGCAAACTTTTTCAAATACAACTTTTTTGGGGCAAAAGATGTAGAATTAGGTCAACCAAAACATTTCACGAATTCTTATCAAATTTGCCAAATTGTTTCAGTCAAAAAACAAAAAAATCTCCCCAAAAATCAATTTTTTGGCATTTTGGGAACAAAATATTTTGATTTGAACTTATTTCTGGTTTTCAATTTTACAAAAAAAAAGGTTTAAAACCCTCAAAAATTAAATGAAATGTTTCATTTTGGGTCAAATGAAAAATTTTTCACCTTTCACTGAAAAATTCAAATAGTAAGCTAGACACATTGCAAGTAAACCAGACATGATTTTTTTAGTTTGGCCACCGAACTGACAAATCAGTGATTTGCACAGCTCTAGGTGTAATGCATTGTGTCCATTTACATCAAGGAATAGGGCACTGCTTTGAAAGTCAGGACACCTGGGTTCTACTCCTTGCTCTAGCCTGCTGAGTAAACATGCGCTAATCATCTCACCTCTCTGGGCCTCAGTTTCCCCATCTGTAACATAGGGATAATGATACTTGTCGTCTTTGTAAGGTGTTCTGTGATCCACTGAGGAAAGGTGCTGTATAAAAGCTTGGTTATTATATAACTGTCAATAATAAAGGAAAAATATTAATAGGGAACCCTGTGCCCAGGGGCCTTTTACCACGGCGAGATGATAACCATTCAGAATTCTCTTCTAAAATACCTAAAGGCATTTGAAAGAGGGAGCTTGTAAGGAGGTGTCCAAGAATAGTACATCCACCTGAGCCAGACAATAGGACTTCAAGAAAACCCAGGTGGTGAGTTTTCCTTTTAAATGAAACTCTAAAACTAACTAACTCATGGGATTAACATGCCCCTTGCTGCTATCACATTGTTCACTTTGCTGGTGTGTTATACCCAGGGGTGGCTCTATGTTTTTTGCCGCCCCAAGCACGGCAGGCAGGCAGCTTTTGGTGACGCGCCTGCGGGCGGTCCGTTGGTCATGTGGATTCGGCGGCATGCCTACGGGAGGTCCCCCGGTCCCGCGCCTTCAACGTACCCGCCGCCGAATTGCCACCGAAGCCACGGGACTGGCGGAACTCCTGCAGGCATGCCGCCCCAGGCACGCGCTTGCTGCCTTGGTGCCTGGAGCCGCCCCTGGTTATACCCCTTTCCACTATGGTGTGTCTGGCCTATTAGATTGGAAGCTCTCTGGAGCAGAGACTGTCTGCTACACTTTTTATATGGTGCTGTGATGGGGTGTACAAGCCCCACACTGGGCAAAAAGGGGGTAAGGGATTATCTGGGGCCCAGTCAGCCCCACCCTGCCACACCGGCAACAAATGCTACATCTGCTGGAGGAATTAAAAGAGAGGGAAACAGCTCATTTGAGTGGCAGAGCTGGATGAGAGCAGACCTGCTGCCCACAGCTCCAGCAGTGCAGAGCAGAGGGAAGCCTAAAGGCTCTGACATAGCTGCCTAAAGGGGCCCTCTCTGAGGGAAGGGAGGACCCACTCCAGAGATAATCAGAGAGGGAAGTATCTCTCTTTCCCTTGCCTGTGGAACCTGGACATTGGTAGCCCCTTCTTACTTATTTTGTTTGGAGTTCCCCAACAGAGGAAAGCCTGGGACTAAGCTGACCCAGATGGCGGAGGAAGGAGATGAGAGGAAGTGGTCCAGGGAGGACAACTTTAAGCAGCCTTGGTTGCCAGAACACTGGTAGCCCAAAGGGCCCTGAGTCAGAGCCCAGTGGAATGGGAGGGCCCGGGCTCCACTCCCCACAGCCCCCTTGGCAGTCAGGGATTGCGGCCATGACCACTAGGCCATGCTCTCCAACCAGACCCTGAGTGAGGACTATTACAAGTGCCTAGCGCAATGGGGTCCTGTTCTCTGTTGGTCCCCAGGCACTACCATAAGAAACAAATAAAATAAGTATAAGTGAAAAATAAGCATCTAAATATGCCATTGATGCTTAGCACTCAAAGATTTTCTTGCTCTTGTCCTTCTCGCAGCTAAAACAATCAAATTTATAATTCAAAAAGGATTTAAAAACTTCCGTTTCATCCTGTAGCTGTCTCCACCTTCTCTTCTCTCCCCCCATGTCCTCTAAAATGAGATGTAAGTTTTCGCTAATTATTCCTTCCTCTGTCTACCCTCTCCCTGAAAAGCCATGAAAGAGAGATCACAAATGTGCTTTATTCCTGTTCAAAGGCTTTAATGACTTTTTCTCCCTGCCTGGTGTCAGAGTCCATATTCAAAACAGCAGCATTTCTGTCAGCTCCTCTGAGGCTAACAATATTCTCTAAGGTTCTCTCAAACCTGCAATGAATGGAGTCCAGAAACTGCCCAATAAGAATTAGAAAATAACCTCCAGTGAGTCATCATATGGTACTTGTGCAATTAATGTACTAAACTGACCACTAGTGTTAGTCATCCACTGGTACTCTGACCAATGAGCATCACTGTTTTGTCCCCTTTCCATTATTTCCAAATTTCTATGGGACCCAGACATTGCTTATTCACCACAGCTGGTGAATATGCACATTGTGCCTTGGTCAAATCTCCAAGTTCACAGTCTTGCAAAATGGTCTATGCAAATGCATCCCCTTGCAAAGAACTTCATTGGAGTTCCTTGCTGGTACAGAAAAAACACAACGCAGCTTGCAAAATTAAGCTCTAAAGGTATATAAGGATATTTGGTACTAGCAACTGTGACAGAATTTTCTCAGACATTAGACTGCTCACTAGAGCACATTCATAATATCTGGCCGAAGCCCATTCAGTAGAGATAGGCCTGAACCAAACCCTGACTTGGAAGCCCCACTGATTTGGAGGAAGTTTGGAATCTGAATATGGATCCAAAGTATCTTTATAATGAGCTGAACCAAAACCCCAAATCCAACCCTCCCAGGACTCTGGTTGTCCATACTCTGGATCTAAATTTTCTCTTTATCAAGCAGTCAGCATATTCATCTTCAAATAATCAACCGCCACAAATCAAAGCTGCTTAAATCAAAAATAGCCTATATATGGAACAGAAAATGTAACGTGGTAGGGTGAGAGTGTGGGGAATATTTGGAATGATAGACGCCTAGAGTCAAACACACGTGTAAAGAAAACGTATCTGTAAAACATAATTTTAGAGTTGAGGTTTTTTAAGTATACATTGCCATAATATTGGCCATAATAGAAAAAGTGAAAATAAACTCCTAAATTAGTTTCCAGGATAACAAACTAATGGTGCCCATAGTGAAGTAAAACATTTGCAGAGCGCTACAAGTTCAGAGAATACATCACGTAAATACTTTGTAAAGACTCTGTATTTCTCCTAGTAGCGTAATACTGGGCAAACCAACTGAAGGCTAGAAAATGACGTTTGGAAGAAGTTATTGCTTTTTCATTTCTTTACAGTCTGACATGAAAGATCTGAATCTTCTTCAGCATCTGACACAAAACATGAATAAAGCTTATACCAACCATAACAGAAGAAAATGAGAAATTCTCAGCTGATTCAGAGGCAACTGTTTGGTGCCTGGTTTTGCTTTGTTTTTGAGCTTGTCAGTTTACGCCTTCAGGTAGTTGCAGGTTGTGTCCTGGAGAAATTCTGTGACCCCGTTGACTTTTTAATCACATATCAGAGATATTCTAAGTATTCAGGAAGAGCTACGATCCTGCAGTGAAAGAAGACAGACGCGGGATGATGTCGAGGCAGCATTCTTATATGGAGGAACTGTAGCTGCAAGCACAGAGACATGGCTGTTGTCAGCAACGATCGAACCCAGGCCTCTATCAGCTTGAGCCAAGGAGGTTTGGGTAACAAGGTACTAGAAAGACCAGAAAGCTGCTACAGCCTTGTCCACGTTAGGGCTCTGACTGCAGCTGAACTAGCAGGAGTACTGCCATAGACTCAGCCTCTTGTCCTTGCCACGTGTCACAGAGCAGAGACAATTCTGCAGACTTGGGAAGGGTAGAATTGAAAAATTAAACTAATGATGCTAAGAAAATGTCCATATTTGGTTGCCATCTCTCCTGGGTCAAAACTGAGCCCCTTCCATGAGCTCCGGAGCGTCTCAGACCCAACCAGCACAAATTAGTTGGACTCCATTAAAGTCAATGCAATAGTCTATACTGGTGTTCATTTAAACATTACACCCTTCCCCATTTTAGGTGCACTTAATAGGACATTTCAGCTGGTTTAAATGTGTCCCATTCATTCAAAGTAAGGTCAAACTCAGGCTGGAAAATATACTCTGACCTAACAGCCTCTGTTTTGAACATCACCTTATACCCAAAGGTTATCGTGCAAAAGGGGGTACAAGAAGCTCATTCTGTAATTACTGCCCCAGGTCATGGTAAGCTTGATATTGCCAAGATAGGACAGAATGATGGCAGGGATGCTGACCTGAAAAATATTCATCTGGGGACATGAGCGATTGCACCATTTCAAATACAGGGAAATATTTACAATTAAGCACCTGAGAGAATAAAATGTGCCCTCCATGCATGGTTTGCATTTGCTGCAGACTGCTACAATGAGACTTCTAAGCCACATGACCTGGGTATTTTTTTTTAATATATTTCCAGCATGTAATAGGGATGAAGCACAGGATCACGGCATTTACCTTACTGCGTCAAACTATGCATTTAGGGGCATATCCACTGGCAGATGACCCAAAATAAACAGACTGTGTGCAGAACAGATCTGCAGGTGGCACAAGGGATCTCCTACAAGATGCAGTGACACCAGGGCACTCTGGGGCTACTACTGCCATGGTAACCTCACCTAAGCTATATATCTAAGGTATTTGCATGGCCCCATTAGCATCGGATCTGAGCACCTCACATTCTTTAATGTATTTATCCTCACAATACCTCCAAGAGTTAGGGAAGTGCTATTTTACAGATGGGGGATTGGGGCACAGAGAGGCTCAGTGACTCAGCCAATGTCACAAATGATGTCTAGAAGATCAGGGATTAAACCCAGATCCCAAACACTGGGCCATCCTACTTCTCAGGGCAGTTTGCCTGGTGGATCCATGTGGTCGTGGATTTAGCAGCCCCACATCTTCTCTAGGCCATTCTCCAAAGCCCTGCACACTAGGGTGCAGGGAGTCCCTATAGGGAAGTGGTTCTCAAACTTTTTTTTCTCCCATGGACCACTTGAAAATTGCTGAAGGTCTCGGCAGACCACTTAATGATCTTTACAAATGTCGTTTGTACCGTGAGCTAACTATTGTAAAGCGCTTTGGATAAAAGCGCTATATAAAAAAAAAGTGTTTTGTTCTACAAATAAAAGCACACAACTCTTATTTTAATATCAGTAGTCTTACCTTTCTAATGCAATGGATGTGCCCTCTCTCCCCCACCACAGCAGCCCCTGAGCTGGGACTGGGAAGAAGGGGGGTCTCTCTCTCTCTCCCCCACCACAGCAGCCCCCGAGCTGGGGCTGGGAAGGAGGGAGGGTGTCTCTCCCCTGACACAGAGCTGGGACTGGGAAGGAGAAGGGGGGTTTCTCCCCCGCCACAGAGCTGAGACTGGGAAGGAGAGGGGGGGTCTCTCCCCCGCCACAGAGCTGGGGCTGGGAAGGAGAGGGGGGGTCTCTCCCCCGCCACAGAGCTGGGGCTGGGAAGGAGGGGGGGGTCTCCCCCTGGCAGCTGCAGCCCTGGAGCCAAGGAAAGCCGCCTCTTTCTCTGGCCGCCGCAGCCCTACAGGTCCCAAATTCCCCCCACCCCCTTCTTCTCACCCCACTGCCCCCTCCCACCTACCCCCTATTCCCCCCAAGGCCACCACCTCACCTTACATGTGCATCTTCTCCAGGGTCCAGGCATCTAATTAGTGGAGCCACGCCTGCGCGGCTCCACTAATTAGGTGGGTGGCCTCTTCATTCTCCCGCCCAGGCACACACCTTAGAGGGAACTAACCGTGGACCACATGAATGGAGCTCACGGACCACTGGTGGTCTGCGGACCACAGTTTGAGAACCACTGCTATAGGGCTACGCACAGCACTGAGCAGGGCATTTTGGCTCCTCGACTGCTCCTGCCACATGGCAGAACCGTGCTGGTTCCAATGCATTCTGTCCCTTTCACAGCTATACTAAGGGGCTGGAAATCGGCTCTCAACTCTTCCCAACCTGACTGTGCAGCATTAGCTCCTGTCAGGTTCCAGCAGGTCACATCTCATCAGCTGGGGTGAAGCATGAGATGCTATAATGGAAACCGACATAACACTAAGGGGGAAGAAAACCTGTCATGTTAGAAAGGCTTTAAAAAGTTTTGATTCCAAAACCCATTTGGTTAATCATCCCTTTAAGAGGCTTTCACTGTAACGCAAGGCTTAACATCGCCTAGGCAGCCGCACTGATGATTTAAAGCAAAGATCTGGATGTGTGAGCAAAAAAAAATTAAAAAGGGGTTACGTTAAAAATGCTAAATTATACCACTGAGTGACCAGCAGGGCTGGGACTCACTGAGCAGCTCTTGTGAAGTGATAATATATACAGAAGAGTTGTCCTATTTGGATGGCAATATAGGCGAGCACGATGCACCGATCCATCATTCCAACTAAATAGGCAGCAACAGTTTTGTCCAGGGCCAGAGGAACGTACATTGATGGGAAATAGCAGTTACACATCACTACAGTCTGTGTTCCTGCTTCCTGCCATCTTGACAAATGAACATGAGAGAAACAGAGCTTATTGCATGATGCAATTTCTTACCTAACCGGTAGGTATCCTGGAGCAATGAAGAGAATGTTTGTCTGGGTATATTCTTTTCATTTTTTAAACGCGTCCCCCACAACTTTATACATGTGGAAAGCCCATGAATAACAATAACCCTTATTGTAGCATTAATCTGGATCTGAATGCCTGATGTATAGGTTGTGTCAAAAGAGCCCAACTTCTTATTCTATTTGAAGAAAATGCTGGGGCGGGGGGGTTCTGGGGAAGCCAGCATTATTTGGGGTATTGAAAATTCAGCTCAGAGAAACTAACCCATTAACATGTTCCAGGCTGCTCTCAAATATGTTGAATGAGAGCTGTTAAATGAGGTTAATGGACACCATCAGGAAGAGGATAGTCAAAGAGAGTGTGGTCTAACAATCATGAATATTAGCAAGCAAGATCGCTGAAACAGAAATGCAAAAAGCAAATGTGTTCCAATTGTTAATGAGTGGACTCCCCACAAAGCAAGCCGGCACTTAGGTCTGGTCTGGAAGATGAATATTATTTATTATTTGTAGTGCAGAAGCAATCAACTGGGATGCATTAATAACTTGGGGCATCTCCATTTGGGTATAATGTGGTCAGCCCAGACCCATGCCAGTAAATCATTTATACTGTATCATTGGGGCATTTCTTGCTACATAGTTATAATACACAAAAAAACTACATTAAAAGAGCATTAAGGTTGCACAGTGAACCACTCAAAAGTAAGAAAATGCCAGAATTAAGGTTGCCTTTGCAACCTAGGAGATGTTAAGCATTGGATTACAGCATAAACCTCTCAAAGGGATGATTAACCAAATAGGTTTTGGAATCAAAACTTTTTAACATGCCTGCGCAACCTTAATTCAGACCCCTTGTGAGTATGCATTAAGATACAGTCTTCAATTGCATGGTCACATACTATTTTTTCCCTCAGGACCTCTTGCCTTGTTCAGTGCACAGAATGGAAGGTAATCAATTAATGAGCAGATATTCAATATTTCCTTTTATTCTTATAGCTCAATATGTGGTCCCCCAGGCCGTATTTACTGCACACTATTCATAGCCTGTTCTGAAGACAGAATTATTAACTTCCTCACAGGCTTTTCTGTGACGTTCATCACTATAGTATTAGAGTGCTTAATACACGCTAATTAATCTATTCACAACTCCTATTTGAAATGAAGAGGTGGTATCCCTATTGTACATATGGGGAGCAGACGCTCAGAGATATTAATGTCAAAAGTATCCATTAATTTTGGGTGTCCAATTTGAGACAGAGAGGACCTGATTTTTCAGGGTACTTAGCTACACTTCTTATGTTCAAAGCCCAGCATCCATTGGCTTCAATTGCAGCTGGCTGATCAGCACTTCTGCAAAACAGATCCCAAGGGTTCAAATTGGACATACAGAAAAGGAACACACAACTGGTGAGCACCTGTGAAGTTTGGTTTAAGTGACTTGCCCAGGATCACACAGGAACCCTGTGGCAGAGGCAGGGCTAGAATTCGATTTCTAGTGTAGCATTCAACTGCCTTAACTAGGAGACAGTCCTCACTCCTCCTGCAACCCCCTGCCTCACTCACTGCACACATTCAATAAGTGAGACGGGGTCCTACAGGCAAGCTCTTTCACTCCACAAACAACCCTGCTCCATCTACAGAGCACATGCATCTTGTGGACTGATTAAAGCAGGGTTCCTGTGGAAAAAATAATATGCAGTCATGTAATTAAAAGTTGCATCATAAACTATGCGCTTGACCTTTCTACCCTAATAATGTTCTTTTGGTATAATGTGTGGGGTCATCAGCAGGGTTGGAACCTTTAGATCCACTGCACAGACCTCTATCAGGTGAGCTAAGGGAGTAACTGATCGAGGATGACAACCTACTACTGCTGTGTGGGCCAAACACTAGAGGAAGATGAGACACACACTTTGCCAGAGGGTTTTACTGGTGTTTGCCAATTGCAAAGGAATGGCGAGAGTCTTGAGTTCCATTCCTTGCTCTTTAGGGGAGTGGTTTCCAGTGGTCACCGATCCCTCTTCCACCCTGTCTCCCTCAAACCTGTTCCTGTCCTAGTCATGTCTCTTCCCTACTCCTGGCTCCTCGTCCTAGTTCCATTCTCCCTGCCTATCTGCTCCCAGTCTTCACTCCTCAGGTTTCTCATCTCAGTCCCATTCTCCCATCCAGGCTTCCCATCCAAGTCCCAGTCTCCGCCCACAACTCCCAACTTCTCCCACACACACTCCCAGTCCTAGTCTCTTTGCTAAAAGGCCCAGTTCCCTTGTCCCAACTCCACAGCCCCAGTCCCAGTTTCTTTAATCCCAGTCACATCAGGCTCCTTGTCCCAACCTACTCCTTTGACTTTCCACAGTCCAACTCTTGTCTCCTCTGAAATGCCTTCGCAGTCCATTATTTTAACGGAGAGACCCGTCGATATACGCAATGCGCTTTAACCAGGTCTCACCAGCTCGTATGGAAACATTACCTTGGAAATTAGCCTAAACTTTTCAGTTCTGCAACAGCACCTTCAATCAGCTGAGGAAATGGAAACTTTTAACTTCTCTCACCCCCAAAGGAGCCCCTGCCTTCATGGATTATTGAACTATAAATGACATCTCGGTTTAGAAACAGTTTCCCGTGTAACAAAGGGGGCTTCCTAAGTACGGCACGAGCAATCCTGGGATGACTATGGTTAGGGCCCTACCACATTCACGGTCCATTTTGGTCAATTTCATGGTCATGGCATTTTTAACCTTGTACATTTCATGATTTCAGCTATTTAAATCTGAAATTTCACAGTGTTGTAATTGTAGGGATCCTGATCCAAAAAGGAGCTGGGGGGGGGGGGGGCAAGTGTGGGGGAGGGCGGCTGCAGTACTGCTACCCTTACCTCTGCGCTGCTGCCTTCAGAGCTGGGCAGCTGGAGAGCGGTGGCTGCTGGCCGGGAGCCCAGCTCCGAAAGCAGAGCCACCACCAGCAGCAGCGCAGAAGGAAGGATGGCCTGGGATGGTATTGCCACCTTTACTTCTGCACTGCTGCCTGCAGAACTGGGCCCTCAATCAGCAGCCGTCGCTCTCCAGCCTCCCAGCTCTGAAGGCAGCAGCGCAGAAGTAAGGGTTCAGGGTCTGGTATTGCCACCCTTACTTCTGTGCTGCTGCTGGCAGGGCGCTGCCTTCAGAGCTGGGTGCCCAGCTACCAGCTGCACTCTCTGGCCACCAGCCACCGCTCTCCTGCCTCTACTGAAGGCGGCGCAGAAGTAAGGGTGGCAATACTGCAGCCCCCCTAAAATAACCTTGTGACCCCCCCCTGCAACTCCCTTTTGGGTCAATTTGAGAAAGGTTGCTCTGCGCTGTGAAATCTGTGTAGTATAGGGTAAAAACACACAAAAGACCAGATTTCACGGGGGGAGGCCAGATTTCACAGTCCGTGATGCATTTTTCATAGCTGTGAATTTGGTAGGGCCCTAACTATGGTACTGCTGTTCGGAGCACAGTGAGGAAGGCAAAATGTTGTATTCCAGAACTGCTGCCATGACTAGCTCACTTCAGAATAATTCCAGTCTCCTCAGAAGCCCTGACTATGTGGGTCAGACCTACCTTTAGACTAGAGATGGATGCATAACTGATTTTTTGGTTTGCTGGCAGTTCCAAAAAATGAAAATTATTTTAGTTTGATCCAAAAAACAAAAAATATCAGCAACTGAAAAAGATCTGGTTTTGTTTCAAGCATTTTTAAAGCCGGCCACAGGAGGAAGGTGGCGCCCTCCTTAAAACCTTTAGGGCAGTTGTTAGGTTCACCCAGGTTCAATTCCCACTCGATGTGGACAATGGAGTTGAATGAAAGTCTCTTTTTAGATGACAAATCTGAGGAGTCAATAGAGGAGGTTTTGGAACAAATGGATAAATTTAACAGTAGTGAGTCTCCAGGACCAGATGGTCTTCACCCAAGAGTTCTCAAGGAACTCAAATGTGAAATTGCAGAACTACTAACTGTGGTCTGTATCCTATCACTTAAATCAGCTTCTGGACCAGATGACTGGAGGAGAGGTAATGTGACACCAATTTTTTTAAAATGGCTCCAGTGGCAATCCGGGCAATTACAGGCCGGTAAGCCTAAATTCAGTACCAGACAAATTGGTTTAAACTGTAGTAAAGAACAGAATTATCAGACACACAAATTAACACAACTTGTTGGGGAAGAGACAACATGGCTTTTGTAAAGGGAAATCGTGCCTCACCAATCTATTAGAATTCTTTGAGGGGATCAACAAACATGTGGGTGATCCAGTGGATATAGTGTACCTGGATTTCCAGAAAGCCTTTGACAAGGTCCTTCACCAAAGACTCTGTCACGGAGTATGGGGGGACTCAGGGCCCTGCACCCTCGGCTTCCTGTGATTCACCATGACTCTCAGCCAGCCAGTAAAGCAGAAGGTTTATTTAGACGACAGGAATACAGTCCAAGGCAGGTCTTTCAGGCACAGACAACTGGACCCCCTCAGTTAGGTCCATCTTGGGGTCCCCGGGCACCCTAGCCCCCTTGGGGGTTCAGAGCCCTGTCTGCCTTCCAGCCAAGGTCACTAGCCAGCTCCTCCAACTCTCTGCCTTCAGCGACCCCTCCCACAGCCTTTGTTCAGTTTCCCGGGCAAAGGTGTCACCTCGCCTCTCCCCCCTCCTGGGTTCTCAGGTTACATGCTCAGGTATGCAGACTATCCCAGCCACACTCCCCTGTCAGCATTCACAGACCACTTTAAGAACAGTCTCAGTTCGTCACAGACTCTTATTCCATTAGTGCTTACTTTGCTCAAGAGGGAAGATCCTCCCATAGATAAGTAACTGATTAAAAGACAGGAAACAAAGGGCAGGAATAAATGGTCAGGTTTTAAAATGGAGAGAGGTAAATAGCGCTGTCCACCAGCGATCTGTAACGGGACCAGTATTGTTCAACATATTCATAAATGAGCTTAAACAGTAAGGTGACAAAGTTACTCAAGATAGTTAAGTCCAAAGCTGACTGCGAAGAGCTACAAAAGGATCTCTCAAAACTGGGTGACTAGGCAACAAAATAGGACATGAAGTTCAATGTTAATAAATGCAAAGTAATGCATATTGGAAAACATAAACCCAACTATACACACAAAATAATGCAGTCTAAATTAGCTGTTACTACTCAAGAAAGAGATCTTGGAGTCACTGTGGATAATTCTCTGAAAACATCCACTCAGTGTGCTAAGAGCCATTGATGGACCTAGCCTCCATGAACGTATCTAGTTCTTTTTTGAACCCTGTTATAGTCTTGGCCTTCATAACATCCTCTGGCAAGGAGTTCCACAGGTTGACTGTGTGTTGTGTGAAAAAATACTTCCTTTTGTTTGTTTTAAACCTGCTGGCTATTGATTTCATTTGGTGACCCCTAGTTCTTATGTTATGAGGAGTAAATAACACTTCCTTCTTTACTTTCTCCACACCAGTCATGATTTTCTCTCTCTCTTTTCCAAGCTGAAAAGTCCCAGTCTTATTAATCTCTCCTCATATGGCAACCGTTCCATACCCCTAATCATTTTTGTTGCCCTTTTCTGAACCTTTTCCAATTCCAATATATCTTTTTTGAGATGGGGCGACCACATCTGCATGCAGTATTCAAGATGTGGGCATACCATGGATTTATATAGAGACAATATGGAATTTTCTGTCTTATTATCTATCCCTTTCTTAATGATGCCCAATATTCTGTTCGCTTTTTTGACTGCTACTGCTGAGTGGATGTTTTCAAAGAACTATCCACAATGACTCCAAGATCTCTTCCTTGAGTGATAACAGCCAATTTAGACCCCATCATTTTCTATGTATAATTAGGATTATGTTTTCCAATGTGCGTTACTTTGCATTTATCTACACTGAATTTCATCTGCCATTTTGTTGCCCAGTCACCCAGTTTTGAAAGATCCTTTTGTAGTTCTTCGCAGTCTGCCTGGGACTTAACTATCTTGAGCGATTTTGTATCATCTGCAAATTTTGTCACCTCACTGTTTACCCCTTTTTCCAATATCATTTATGAATATATTGAGAAGGACTGAGCCCAGTACAGACTCCTGCGGGACAGCACCATTTACCTCTCTCCATTCTGAAAACAGCGGCTTTTGTTCCAGGACTGAATACTTCCTCAGATATGTTCAGCTTCCAAAAAGAAGTGAATCACTGCTGATGATCAGTATTTCTCCAGGATCTGTCTCCTATAAATTCAGATAAACAGAAATAGCAGGAACATCTGCACTAGTGCTGTCTGGTGATGGGCCTGACCCAATACCTAGTGAAGTCAATGGGAGTCTTTCCTTTGACTTCAGTGGCTATGAGAATAGGCCCATAATCCTCTCGGACTGATTCAGATCTAACCCTGACTTTACATTCACTGAAGTCCATTGACTACACCTGAGTTAGCCTCAAATATACATCAGTGTGAGAGAATCAGGCCTCAGTGATTTTTAGCAGCCTGAAGTTATACTATTCAGAGCTGTGTGTGGTAATTAAACAGCTAATTGTGACAATCTCAAATTATAAAATATAAAATCTAGATTGTATTGAATCTAGTACAGCCGAAACTCTGCTCTTTCTTCCAAATTCTAAAACTTGACTGCATTTTCCAGTCCCCTTCTGAGCTTAATTATGACATATAAATTAGAACAGTGGTGGTCTTAACGCTATTGTATATACAATCCTCAAATGGAATAACCACCTGTAAGTGGTACTGATGTATTTTGATTGGCAAAAGCAATGCAAGACTCACTAAAGTGATTCTGAAATGCCCCCATGCAGTAGCTTCTGCGGGTAGTAGCAATATTCACTATTGAAACTCTACTCAGACACTGAGTCGTTAGTCTGATTTTCAGGGGGATTGAGCACACAAGTCCAAAGAAAGTCAATGGCTGTGCCGTACGTCTGAAAATCAAGCTCAGCTTTGTTACATCAGCCACCCACCACACAGATCAGTCTGAAGACTTTCAATATGTTGGTTGTGCTAATTAACTGATCACGGGGAGGCTGCCAGAGTGAAGGGAACAAGGCAATACTAAGGAAAAGCAGCATGCTCCAGCAAGTCTTCTCTCAGTTACCAGCAACAACTGGAATTGTTTAATCTCTTTGCCCAAAAAGGCACCACTTTTATCAAACGAAGCACATAGCAAGTCACTTAAATTTCCCTGTATCTCAGCATCACCTCTGTAAAACTGAGAATTAATACTTCCTTTGTCTATCTTGTCCAATTAGTTAATAAGATCTCTGGGGAAGGGACTATCCCTTACATATGTGTACAGTGCCTAGCACAATAGTGCTCTGGTTTGGGACCTCTATCCACTGCCATCATACAAATAAGCAATAGTCAGACACACTCAGGAAAATATTGTTCAACAGTTTGAGCATCTGGGTATCTCTAAATAGAATAGCATAACCTTGCCTTTGCCAACAGCTGTCTCAGCAAGCAGTATTCAGAAGTGCTTTCCCTTCCTTATCCTGATCTATTACTTAACCCTCATTCACTAATTAGAATGAAACCTCTGAGCCAACTGTAAAGGAAAAACAGCAAATGTTTCAACACCCTACAAATCCGATTGTTAAATATTTTTTGCTTATTGTATTACCTAATAGTCTAAGGCAACTAATTGCTTTTGACTCATTTGAACAAACAATTGGATTGTTCCCTGTAGCTGTGGATCAATGCATTGTGACATTGATAAATAGATTAAAAGCCTATTAAATGCATGGGCTTGTTGCAAATAAATGTATTCTTTTAAATAGATGTGTTTACTCATAATGATATTAGGACAAATGTTCCTCTTCCTTACATCATTGCAACTACAGTAAACTTAGCAGGGCTGCACTGGTGAAACGGAGAGCAAGTAAACATATCATTGCCCTGTATATAGAGGCTTTTCATCAAGGGATATCTCTCCCTGCAATCCACATGAAAGAGGATCAAGGGTCCACTCCTAAATCCCTGATATCGCTTTCTCCTGGCTGTGGAGACAGAACCCCACTGACAGTATTTTATTGAGATGGGGGCAAAGGGCTCTCCAAGCAGCAGAATTGTCACTATTTCTAACCTCTGCCCCCAGGTTGCAAGATGAAGCACTGTCTGCTGGGTTATTGGGACGATCTCACTTTCCAACACCTTTGGCTGTCTACCAGATATGCTATAGCTCAGCCAAAAGTTATGAATGCCTGGCTTGAGGCAGGAATCACTGGGTGAAGTTCTCTGGCCTGTGATGTACAAGGGGTCTGATGCGATGACTGTAACAATCCCTTCTGGCCTTGGAATCTAGAGTCTATGCTAGGGTGACCAGATGTCCCGATTTTATAGAAACAGTCCTGATATTTGGGGCTTTTTCTTATATAGGCTCCTATTGCCCCCCACCCCCTGTCCTGATTTTTCACATTTGCTGTCTGATCACCCTAGTCTATGCAGGCTGCACCACCAATTAAAGATGAAAGTGCTGCCAATAAACATAATGCTCTGCTCTCAGCTACACTATGAAATCACGCAGAATTTGGCCCTCAGAAGGTAGCTTCGAAGTTCCTGGGGAGTCACCACTACAGCTCTGCTCTGGCCCAAGTCTAGATGGTCCCTTCTTTAATGTCTCTACGAACCAACACCACCATCCCTTCTTACTGTTATCTGATGGGCATGTTTAGGTTAAAATATACATAAGGTAAAACCTTAATAGTACTGGTGGATGAGTTCTCTATGCAACAGATACAGATGATTTGCTTTGGTGAGCAGTATAGATCCTTGTAACTAACTACAGGTGGCCTGCTGTAGTGTCTAACATAGAGCCTTTCCAGGTTAAATTATGTCAAACTTCAGAGCTTCATCTTTTCCTTGAGCCATCTCAAGGCAGAACTATTTGGGTTTATTTCATGGTTGAGAAGAGTTTGCTGCTGTAATAAATGAAAGCTTCAAACCGACTGGATCACCAAAGACATTATCTGCATCATCTCTGAACTTACCTTGACCTCCTTCCACTCGCCTTTGACAGGACTGCGTGAAATGGGATTTAAACCTCCAGACAGTCAGCACTTTGCTTGCACAACACAGCAATACAGAAAGGGCTGAGTAGCTACTCCAACTCCAACTCATTAGTGGTGATGGGTTCTGTATTCCCTGCTGCCTGGGGCACACAGGCTGTGTATGGCCCCTATAAAGTTTGCCTTTGGCAAAGAAGTTCAATTTAGCTTTGACCTAGATATCGAGATGTGGATTTTTTATCTACATCAGTTGTAGGAAAGGGCTGGAGTTTTCGAAGCTTCCTGTCTGGGGTACTGAATTTGGTAATTATGCACATACAGGGCCTAATTCTGAGGTCAATGTGTGTGTTTTGTCTTTAATGGGCTTTGGATCAGAGACACAGTACGTAGACTTGTGCTGCTTTCCGTAGGCGTTTTCAAAGGTTAGTTTAGATGCCTCCCACTTTGAAGTTCTGTTCAGATCCCAGACAGAGCTGGTAGCACTGCCTGGGAGGTTACCCGATACTTCACATTATAAGCCCATTTTTAGTTGTTTATAACGTTGGCAAACTTGAACCATTTGGGTTGAAATTTTCCATGCCAGGTGTCTGTGTCAGGTTGAACGTTTCTGGAAAAATTCAGCCAAAATGGTTCATTCATTTCCAAGAATGATCTTAAGGGGGAAAATATATTGTTTTGCCCAGATTAAAAAAACTCTGGTGATCTATTCTTTGAAAACCTCTAGCGTCCCCCCTCCCCCCGACTTTGGAGTAGCAACTTGAAATTTGGCAGGAGGTGGCTTCTGTGCCTTTCACTAGCCCTGTAAAAATCAGCCAAAATTTGACCTAGTTATTAAGATATTTGAAAAAAATCACAGTTCACACAAGCTCCATAGTTATTTCTTAGATTTTAGCAGCTAAGCTCCCCAAAGATTCTGTCCACACTGAGCATGCTCCAACCTGGGGCTCATCAGGACTTTGCCTGCAACTGCAGCGCCGGGCTGCAGCAATCTGCACCGGGTCTGGGCCCAGGTACCTGAACTGAGAGCAGGGAGCCCGTCTCTCCTGTGTGCTCAGTGACACCCCTGCTGGCCCCAGGCAGTGTGGAGAGGTCACTACCTGATTTGAATGCAGAGGGGACCAGAGTCAGACCTGCAAGAGGGACCGGGGGAGCAGTTTGGGGGGGAATGGGACTCACTGGGCAAAGAGACAGGGACTGAGCATCAGTGGGGTGGAAGGGAAAGGATGTGAAGGGAGCAGGGGAGGCAGATCTGAGAAGAAGTCAAAGTGTGGGAGACAACTGGGTGGGAAGAGAAAATGGGACAAGCAGCCGTTGGAGGGGTAGTCTGGGATGGAGAGTCCAGAGGACTGAGGAGTGGAGACTGGGATTGGGTAGGTGAGGAGAATAAAACTGGAAGAAGGAAGCTGGGGTGGGGAACAGGTACAGGCAACTTTAGATCTGGCATTTCCTAACTTCTGAGTGCTCAACTTTGTCACTGTATGTTCTTTTACAAGAGCTGTGTGTAGAGTATTGAGATATGTTCTCTTTTACCTACCCTTTGTCTCCTCTGTTTAGATTGTAAAAGATAGGCCCGGCCCTGACATGTTAGCAAAGCGTTTGTACAGCACCTAGCACAATGGGGTTCCACTCTCACTTGGGGCCCCTCGGTACTACCATAATAAATCATAATTTTGCGCTCAGATTCTTCTTCCATTACACTATTTTTATACTGGGCTAATCTCATCAGCTTCATTGGAGTTACCCCCCATTTACATCACTGTTCATAAGGGAACCAGACCCTACACTTAGAAGTTTTGTGCTCCAACGGCCAGTGTAGACATAACTAAGATTTTCAAAAGCATCTGTGACTGTTGTCTGCTCTGCGAGCATAAGCTCCCCCTCCATGTTGTTCTTCATTCTACGGGAACATATGGCCATTGACCCTCTTCTGTATTCTATGAAGAGCCAGCTGTGAAAGTTTGCTGATGAAATGCTGCGAAGAAAAGGGATGTGGCAGCAGAAAGCTATGCTGGGGTTTTATTTGCTGATTGAAAAAGTGATATTTCCCCTGAAAGTCTTGGGAATTCTTCCCTGTAGTTAATCCCATTATTTTAATGGCTGAGCTGGGGACTCCATTTCCTTGCTGCAGAAAGCAGCACAGTATTAATACGGTGAGAGCCAATGTTATCATTATGCCTACTCTGTGCTACCTGAATTTGTCGGTCGGTGAGAGTCCTGGGAGGAGCTAATCTGCCGCACAGGTGCAGCATTAACAGCAGACGGTTTGCATTCCCCACAGGCTGGCCATGCTCCCAGAAACCAATATCCACCACAAATCACTCCCCCACCTCAGTCTTCAGTCCTGCCTGCTCCTCAGTACGGTAAGAGGTGTCCTGCGAGCTTTGCTCCCGAGCGTCGCCCCTGTTCTGATACCTTGTTACTCATTCTCCGCTCCAAAACCAAAAGCCTTACATTGTCATCTCTCAGTCTCTCCCCAATCCCACAGAGAAACAGGAACCCTGCTACGGAGCAAAGACCTGCAGACGATTAGCCGTTACCAGGGACCCTGCGTTGTGTAACTACAGGCGAGTCTCATCGTACGCGGGGGTTCCGTTCCGCGGTTAGCACGTAAAGCGAAAACCGCATATAGTCAAAATTACATTGAGTTGAATGGCAGGCGGAATCGCCCGCACTACAGGTACAGTATTAAAATTGTTATTTTTCTCTTTTTTGGGGTTTTTTGTTGTTGTTTTTGCCTACCGCGTAAAGCTGAAATCGCACATGTTAAATGCGCATAAGATGCGACAGACCTGTACTGTCCTTCTGCCTGTTTATGTGGTATTTGTGACAGGGTTGTTCGCTGTGCTTCTCAACAGAACCATCCAGGCAGAAGCAATGGTCCCCAGTCAGTGCCTCCCAGCAGACAGCAGGGCTCCAAAGGCAAATATCCAGCCACGCAGAGGAGCCAGCGCAGAGAAAAGCCGTTGGGGTGATGGAGGACACAAAATAAAAACAAAAACTTATACAAATATTACAAGAATTTCACAGGCCTCTGCATCTGAGGCTTTATCTCTGCCTACAGCCCCCCCACCAGAACACCTGTCACCCCATCCTGGGCACCTGAGCATGGAGGGCAGATGCAGGCACCCAGACTCCAAGCCTTCCCTACAGGAGACACCAGCCTTGGCACCTCCACCTAAGAGGAGGAAGACAGCAGATCTCCACACCACACGGCCACTGGGAACACAAAGCATCTCTTCCTTCAGACACTGTCTGCCTGAGCCCAGCACCCTCTGCCCAAGGCAATCTGGACATATGCAGAGGAGAAGCTGGTGTCCTGAATCTGATTGTCCCTGCAGGAAATGAGACAAGGGGCAGCTGGCACTCAGTAGGGATGCGGGACAGTGGGTCCTAGTGCAGAGCGTTGTCTCGTTCCCTGCATACTGTGCCAGAAGTCTTGACATGTGGGACAGGCCTCCTGTGGGAGTCTGCAGGAGGTTAGACTTGCTTAGCAGAGTCACTCTGGTAGCTGCTCACCCAGCACCTAGATGTGCCTGCTCCACCTGGCACAGCACCCATTCATGAGGAGTCTGGTAAGTCTCTCTCCTGCTCTTGGAGTAGTGCCACAATCCCCTACTGGCTGCCCGCAAAGATGAAGTGCCACCACCACTAAATTCCCTCCTTCCCTCCCCCCACCACCAACCAAGCAGTGGAAGAACCAGATGCCCCTGCCTCCATCCCCAGGAGGTGCCTGAAGACCTCTGAGGCTGGTGAGGATAGCTTCTTAGCTGGCCATATAGATACCTAAGGGCATGTCTTCACTACCCGCCGATCCGGCGGGTAGCAATCGGTCTATCGGGGATCGACTTACCGCGTCTAATGAAGACGCGGTAAAATTGATCCCTGATCGCTCTGCCGTCGACTCCGGAAATCCACCTCGGCAAGAGGCGGCAGCGGAGTCGGCAGCAGCGGTCGACTTTCCCGCGTCCTCACCGCCAGGTAAGCCGACCTAAAATACGCAACTTCAGCTATGGTATTCACGTAGCTGAAGTTGCGTATCTTAGGTCGGACCCCCGCTGTAGTGTAGACCCAGCCTAAGATCCCAATTTCAGAGTTATCACCTAACACCCAATTGGCTTTTCAGTTTAACGATCAGTTTCATGTCTCTGCCACCCCCTTTTCCTGTCCCCCCAATTTTTTTCCCTGTTAAGCATCCTCCTGGTGCCATTTACCTCTATGTGCATTTTTTTGCATTGTTCCCATTTCTTCCATTGGTAGATAGTTTCGAACATTCACTGGAAGTTTCTCCAGCACTGACACAACACTAAGGAGAAAAGTGAGCCAAGACTGGCCTACCACCCTAGACTGGTCTAACTTTTCAGGGCATAAATCATTATTACGTGGGCCCCACACCTCGTTTCAAACGGGCTGAAGGGAGCCTAAGCCCTTGGCCATGCCTGCAGTACACAAAACATGGATGTATCTGTGACAGCTGCTATCTTAGCCGACACCCCAGGGATTGAACTGGGAACTTCTAGAGCCTAAATTATGAACTGTTACAGCATGAGCAAAAGTGTCAAAACATGCTAGCTGCTGTTGTAACAAACTCCTCCTTGTGTGGATTGGGAACAGAGGTGGCCCTGTAATACACACTCACCACTGGATTACACACTGGCCCCATCATACACAAGGTCCTTGCATGCACTTACCTCACCTTTTGAAAATTCCTTGGGTGCTTATCTCCCTGGGTCGGTGCACAAAATGCTACGAAAAGCCAGCCTGGTTCTTATGAGCATCTATTTAGGCTAAAATGTTTTATAGCCCGGCTCTGTTAGCTAGACTGCTGCGAATGGGGAGATAGCATCTTTAGAACGGAGCCTGTTCTGCTGATAACATGGATTAGAGGACTGAGTTGCAATCAGGAGTCATTTATAAGTTATGGATCTGAAGTACATAGCAGTCTGGGAAAACAGACAAATGACAGGGTTTTCCCCAAGAATAAGAATAAAAATGCTTATCAACAGCACTGAAAGGACTGAGCTCAATATCTTCCCAAGGAAAGGGAGAGAATAATAATAAAAAAAAACCTAACTAAGATAACAGTCAAGTCCTGTGTATGCATATAGGGTGAAATCCTGGCTCGTGACAAAGCTTCCCTTGACTTCCTCAGGGCCAGTTAGACCATGATGATCTAAAAAGTGAGAGGAGGGACTTTGGGGTGGGGGTGTGGGGATTTTGAACAACTTAGAGTTTCACCAACAGCTGATTTCCAACCAAGCTGTCATCATAACGCATTGTAAAAGGTGGAAAGGGGGTGTCAGTATGGGAGACCAGTTATTTTCCATGTTAGTAGGATTCCTCTCTTAAATATATGGACCGTGCTGAATGCCCACAGCACTACTTCAGTGTCCCTTCTCTGCCGAACAGAGTCAGGGACTGTTAGATTCATTATCTCACTCCGCCTCATTCTGCAATAGGTGGAACTCATTGCCACTTGATAAAAGCAAAATCTTGAGAAGGAGTCCAAGATTAGACATTTAGATGAACAATAGGGATAACTGCAGTTACAATAGATAGGATAAAAATGTGCCAGGGATATAAAACCTCATGCTTTGGGGCATCAACTGATCCCTAACTGCTTGGGTTAGGAAGAAGTATCCTTTGGGGGCATGCTATGGTACACATTGTCTAGTATGGGCGTTTTACTTACAGCTTCTTCTGAAGCATCTGGTTCTTATCCCTATAAGGCATAGGTTACCAGACTAGACAAACCACCGGTCTGATCCAATAATGTAATTCCGATGTTCCTATCAATTCTGCAAATATTAGAAATCTATTTCTGGGTAAACTGGTTCTATTGGATTTAACTGTAATCTTGCTGACTTCAAAGCTCACATCTGTCCCGGGGTGGGGGTTGGTTTCTAACTTTAGCTTGATCCAAATTACTTACAGCCTTCCTCGGCAGCAGGCAGCAATAACAGTGAAGCTGTGTGTCACGCTTTTGATCATTATATCTGTGGAATAAATTGGTCGGTATGTCTGTGGAAAGATCAGTTTTATAGACAAGCGTGTTTAAAGCAAGGCCAGGACTGTTGCTGTTATTCTCAGAAGTATGCCCTCATCATCTGGGGGAGTGGGAAATACGGGCTTGATCCTGAGATTGGCTGAGCATCCAAAACTGCTGACTCCAAGACCAGCCCCTCTCGGAATGTTCTTGTTTTGATTTTATATCAGCTGGTCATCTAGGCTGTGAAATAAATCTCCCTGAAGGTTTAATTTTCTTTGAAAAGGCTAGACCTGGTATTCTATCATACCACAGCTCCAATTTAGGAATCCCTGAGGGAGAGTGACTAGGCTGATATTAATATACAAAGACCCTAAAACAGAACTTCCTGTCCCTAATCCCTGACCATGTAGCCCATAACCTGAGTGGGAACAAGACACTGGAGCCACTTTTCCTTTACTATCCTAAGTGCTTTCCCCTGCCCCCTCCCCCACACATATATACACTCCACAACAGTAATATTAAAACCATCTGTCAGGATGTTTCTTAAAATCAGGACACTGTGCTTGGAATTGGATGTTAAATTATTGAAATAGCCAGCTCTGAAATTATTACACACAGTATACTGGACAAGCATTCCCGTTGCACACCACTAGATTCCCCCCCCCCCCCCTTTTAACCAAGATGTTTTTTGTCATGAATAACCAGAACTCCACTGTTTCACCACTGAATGTATCTTAGTGTGAAATTCCCAAAGGGGGTCGGGACATAGAGTTCCGATATTTCAATGGTGCAATGCAAGCAGAAAACAAAAATTTGGGGGGAAAAAAGTTTGAAGCCAGCTTTAAACATCACAAAGGATGAGAGAAGGGCAAAGCCAATGCTGTTTGTATATTCCAGAGAGGTGACCACTGCACACTAATTTGAGTGGGGGGTGTTGATTTTTTTTTTTTTTTTTTGAAACAGCGGGATATCACATTAAAATCCATCTGGTACCAAATATGAATGCAAGCAACAAGACCAAGCGGCCATTTTGGAGACAATGAATATCAAACTGATTTAAACATAAGCTTTAAAAGTGAAGTCCTTTTGAAATTATGTTGTCCATCTTTTCATAAACATTTATATTTGCACTTATCAATTTTAGACAGATCCAGCAGAAGTATATTAAAGGAGTTTTTAGCATGCTAGATGATTAAAACTAATAAAAACAATTATTTTTAGTGTCATTCAACACACCAATACTTATGTAGGTGCCATCATTTGAAATATGGCATACATGCCACATCCTGAACAGCCATATCTTTTTTTAAAGAACCTATGGCCGCATTTCAGGAAAGAATTATTATTCAGGAAAAAGCACCTAAACACATGGTGAAGCCCCATTGATGTCAATAGCACAGGTTAAGTATGTGTGGTCACACATCAATAGCATCAGTGAGCTGGTATATAAGTTGCTTCTGTTCATACGGCAGTCAATTGCAAAATTTTTGTCAATTTCAATGGTATCAAGAGGGGGCCTTGGCCCCAAATTTTCTCTCCTGCTGTACAGCGCCTTTACATCAGTCATGGGGGAATTCTCCTATATACAAGGCTCCTTTATGTTGCTCCTCCTCCCTGCCCCTAGGGGTGTGGTCAGAGGGCGTGTACACACACACACACACACACACACACACCCCTGAACCAGCAGAGCAGTTGTGGGAAGCTGCCACAAGGTAGAGCAGAGCCAAGGTTGGGTAGACTGCTGCCCAGACCCAAGAGGTGCAAAGTTGGCTTAGTTTGCCTTCCCCTACCACTTGTGCTGTGCATCCTAAGAGGCACAGTTTTGACTCCAAATGGGGATGTGTCACAACTACAGTTATAATATATTTTAAAGACACTATTAAGATTCCAGCTCTTATTCTAAGTCAGTCATTTTATAGTAGCCCAGCACCGCAACAATCTCACTGATCTACCATTCAGCAGTCATTTCTGCAGAGTTAAGCAATAACACTGTACCTCATTTGCCCTGTGAAATCCATTGCAAAAAATATAATTGGGCACCTGAAAAAGATACCCTATGTGACAGAAGATGAGTACATTTTGAGAATAATTAAACACTGCTTTTACTGAATGTAAATCAATTAAACTATTACACTGTTTGCATTTTGCAAACAATATCACACAAATGAATTCTGCACTGAACTATCCATTTATAATTACCTGCCTGATATAAGCATTGTGAAGATGCAATGTAATTTATCAGCTTTATCCAAGTCATGGCATTTTGGGGCCTGATCCTGCTACCATTAACCTCAACTGGAGTAGGATTGGCCTTCAGCTGTAAAAATTAGATTGCAGGATTATTTAAGATAACAGGTTCAATGGGTCCAACCCTGCTTTCCTGGACCAACCAAAACTCCTATAGAACATAACCAGGGTAAGGATGTGTGGATTTAGCCCAGATACCTTATATTAGACATTAGCAACCAGACTTTACCCTCAGATATAAGCCGGCAAACTGCAATTAACGTTAACAGGAGTTTTGGGCATATAACATCCACAGGAAGAATCTATGGGCTCTGGTATGAGTAGAAATATTCAACATTTTCACATGAAAATTAGTTGAAATTTCCTAAGGAAAAATGTCAGTTTTTAATTTTATTTTTTAAATTATTATTGAAATTTTTCAACTTAAAAAGTCATTTTGTTTCAGTTTTCAGAAACCAAAGAACTTAGATTTCCCATTGGAGGGTGGGATGACACTGGCAGACCAGGTGCCAGCTCTTGCGAAGGCTTAAGGCCTCAGCCAAACACAAACAAATTCATTGCTGAAAATCAGTCTGTTTCACCTGTGTGTTAGTATAATTGAGATGAGTATTGGACTTAAAATAATGTCGTTAATGTTACTTGTAAATTGCTGCATGCATTAAGCTCACTTTCAATTTCTTTACCACCTGCTATAAGATTAATATTAATTTTTTTGCTTTGTAACTGTAAAAAAAAAAAAAAAAGTTTGTTCTGAAACATTGAACCCAGTCAGGAGGGATCGTCTCCTGCCGATCAACAAGGCCTATCAAAACTAAATGGGCCATTGTGGGACACCACAATACAAAGACGTTAATTGCCCCCTTGCACCCATGAAAAGGTTGTGTGCAAAAGGGCTCATCTCATCAGCTTGGATTCTAGAAGAAGGACATTAAAATAGCTGACAAGGAAATTTTTCATCTCTTTTGCTGTTTGGACTCTCACATGGCCGGAGCTATGAAACAGAAGCAGAGATCCCCAGGGTCAACCTGGAGTAGCCCTAAAAGACATTCAGATCTGACTGATTACTACAACTCTGTCACCTTTTAAAAACAGACTAACTCATGTGTGTATATATGCTTGCCTGCTTTAATCTTGTAATAACGTTCTCATTTATTTTCTTAGTTAATAAATCCTTAGATAGTTTAGTGTTGGATTGGCTACACGTGTTGTCTGATGTGAGATCTAAGGTATAAATTGACCTGGGATAAACGACTGGTCTTTGGGACTGGGAATAACCTGAATATTTTGTAATCTTGGGTGTAATGCCCAAGGGGACTCCATGTGACTCCATGGTAAGACTGTTTAGTGCTTTAGGAATTCACACTTGTTACTGGGTTGGTGAAATCCAATTATAGAACATACATCCAGTTTGGGGTGTCTGCCCTGAGATTAGCTCTCACAGTCATGAAATATTCCAGACAGCATGACAGGGGTTTTCCCCCTTTCGCTTTCTTTTTCCTTTAGAAAAAACTATTTTTCTCTGTTTCTTATTGTTTTCCAACTTTTCCCAGTGGGAATATGGAGGCGGGGGAGGGGAGGGAGGAAAATAGAACATGGAAAGAAAATCAAGTAGTCTTAGGTTTCCAAAGAACAAAATGAAATGTTTTAAATCAAAATGAAACAAAAAAAATTCACTTCAAAGTGTTGTTTTATTTTTGTTTTGTAACAAGAATTCTCATGGAAACTAGAATACTTCCTACTCAAAAAGATTACAAACCCAGATATTTTCCCCACAATATTTTCCATAGGAAAACAATGGGGTTTCCAGCCACCTGTAGTTGTGAGTCCAGTTGTGTGTCCATGCAAGTGTGTAAGGCAGCCTGAGTCATCCCCTCAGTCCCCTGCATGGCTCCCTGAATCACCAGCTCTGTGTGGGGCCTAGGGAAGGAGAGTCACTGCTAGATGGATGGGGATAGGAGGATAGAACATGAGCAGTCTTGCTTCCACCCCTCTCACACCCCTCAGTCAGTGCAGTGTAGCCAGCATGCAGCAGGGAATTAGGCAGTGTCTTGAAGAGGGCTGGAGACTCCACGCCTATAGAAAAAGAGAGAAGGGGGCTAAATTGTCACAGTTCAGTCCCTGCCCTGCTTCTGGAGCAGTGCAACTACATAGTGCCCCTTTTTCAGTCTGGATGACAGCCTTTGGTCTTTTGGTCCTGTGTTGTTATGGCTCCTAGCACAATGGCATTTGGGTGCATGATTGGGGCTCCTACCTGCTACCCACAAAACAAACAAATGTCAATCCAGGCCTGAGTTAGGAGCAGAGGACTGCAACCTCATTGTGTTAAGAAATTCACATTGTGTTACTCACATTGTGTTAAGAAATTCACTCTCTCACATTCCAAGATAGTTAATGCCATCAGATTTTCCTGACATGAAAGTCCACAAGGAGTGAATTGCAGAGCACAAGCACTGGCAGAGAATGTTTCATTTCACACACACAAGTATTTGTGTTGAAAATGCTATCAACCAAGCATAGTACAGAAACAGTACCATGTGACTTATCTGACCAGGCACACCTAAACACTATACCTCAACAAGCAGCAATCAATATTCAGAGATCTGTTGACAACCAAACACTTAAAGAATTATCAAACTATTCTGAAAAGCAAATACAGTTGAGGAAAATGTGTTCTGCTTATAGATATTCTGCAAGTAGAAAAAATACTAAAATTGTCAGATAAGTTATACCAGTATATCATGTATTATTCATTCAGTTGCAGTTATGAAGGAAGGTTAAGGGAATTGGGTTTATTCTCAATGAAGGAAAGGAGAGTGTCGTGATTTATAGCTTTTCAGAGTTCTCAGAGAGAGTGATACATTTAAAATGGAGAGAGAACTATGTGTCCAGGTAAAGTTGAAGCCACAATGGCATGTTAGCTAAAAGTTAGGAATGTAAGAGTTAATAATGAACATGGGTAAAAAAAACTACTTCACACATGATAATAGATATGAAAAACAACTTATAGCTAAAGGCAACTGAAGTGAGTTCACAAAATGTGTTTCTGGAGAAGCTGGGGACCAAGGGATGTGGCAACAAAGTAAAAAGAAGGAATTAGATCAATAACCACTCTCATCACACACACAAATAAAAAAAATTTAAAAAAATCAGTGCCCACTGGGTGGTTAAGGCTGTTCTTGTTCCTAACATTTCTGCTGTTCTTATGCCCTTTTGTTCCTGCTTCTGGGCAGCTAAGGCTCAAAGTTGAAATGTGGAAACAGAAAAGGAGAATTAGTCACTCTAGTGCATGAAGAGCACAATTTTAGACAGCCGCTAACAGGAAACAGAACACACATACATAATTACCTCCCAAACACATCAGATGCCATCTTATTTTTAGCAGGCTTTAAAGAGACAGTCCTGGTCATAATATGCAATGCCAGTAGTAGTAGTCCATATTACAATGTCATGTCATATTATGACACCTTGACATATGACATGTCACTATATACACTACACTACTACTACTACTACTACTATCATGAAATAATGTAAAAATAATAAAAAATAAAGAGATCATTTTGAGACAATTTTGGTTTTGAAATTTATTTTCATAAATAAAATTTTCCATAGGAAATTTTGTCCAAATGGATAAGATTTTGCAAAATATTTTGGTTTTTCAATGGAAAACTTTTTAGACTAAATATTTTCATCCAGCTCCACTTTCTTTTCCTATAAAACAAAGTTATTATGTATAACTTTACATTTTGAATATATAATTCTAGAAGTCTTCCAGTGCCTTGGGTACCTCTCAGCACTTAAAAATCACAACCAAAACAAAATAACTCTCTAAGACCACAACCCTCATCAACAGCCTTACCAAAGAGAGGCTTTGCAGTGTGCTTGGAAGGTTATCAAATGCAGGATCTGGAGGACCAATGAGGGGATGAGGAAGAGAGCTCATAAATGAAGACCCTTCCCAGAGAATGGAGGCTCCAGATTAAGTGCGTGAGCAGATATCAACTGTAGCAGCATATCATGTGGAGTGATGCATGAGCTCTCAGGTAACCGGGTTAAAAACCAGCAAAGATCTAAGGAATTCATTAGCCATGGAAAGACATCTATCAGAGCAGTAGTGTGAAGCATGTTCTAGTAGGCTGAGTGCAGTGCTAGACATTCACAGTGAATCATTGCAGGCATGGACTGCCTTTGTGACCATGGGTAAAATTACTTAGCTTCTCTGCCCCCATCTCCTTATCTTAAAACAGTACTGTAGGTAAATAATGTGCTTAGCTATGGGAGGTTCATTTCTCCCATCCTTAATCACCCGAGTTGTGTTTGTCTCCCATAGGTCTATTTGCATGAATAAAGTGATTATTCACATCAGACTCTAGACTCAACTATCAGAGCTGTGATTTTCAGCTTGGGTAGGCCTACCAGGCTAGCTTTAATGTAACTAGCTCACTAAAAATAGCAGCAGCCCACTTCAATATGGGCTAGCAACGTGAGCATGTACCAATGGTCCCCACTATGCTTGCACCACCCCACCATGTCTTCACAGCTACTTTTACCTGCACGAGCTAAATTAAAGCTAGTGTGGTACATCTATATGAGCTGCAAATCACACCTTTGATCGCGGTGTGGACATCATAGCATATGATTAGTTAAGGACGGTAAAACACTTTGAAAGTGAAGGGTGCTGCATATATAAATATTAATAGCATGACAAATTGCATTTCTAGGGCACCTAGGTACCAAGGCACTCTAGATACCTTCATAAAATAAGATTCCCCTTTGAATGTTTAATGTCCACTCCAAAAATAAAATGGTAAATAAAATATTCACCAAATCTTTCAATCCAACTCATCCTCTTTGCATTCCTTTAAAGCAAGTTAAAGTAAATAGTACTTGTTCCCAGCACACAATCATCCTGTGGAGTATATTACTGCAGGGATCCGTCAACTCAAATACTGGATTTAAAAACAAATGAATAGAATCATAAAGTGCTATTGAACTCAGTAAGTAACAAAACAATTAAAAAAATATTTGTAGTTATGAAGGTTGAGCTGCGGATCATTGTGTTTTGGCAGCATAAAATGATCACCTTCAGGAAGGAATTTTCTCCCCAGTGCACAATTGGATAGGTGTGTTATTTTGGGGGTGGAGCGGCCAGCTTCCTCTAATCCAGACTGGCAAATTCTCTGAGTCCTGTCATTGCTGTAGGAGTCCAGTGTTTGTATTTGCTGAAGTCTTTCCCTTTCAAAAGTAGCTTTTCATGGGATCTGCTGGACACTGTTGACTTCAGAACCACCTCACCTGGAAACTCCAACAGCATGTTCAGCATCCACAGACCAGAGATTTACAAGATCGAAAAATTACTGGTAGGATGTCCAGATCCCCAAGAAGAGAATTTAAGCTCAAAGAAACTGGACTGTTGCGCATGCTCAATTAAATGATGGTTTTGGTAACCAGTCAAACCAATAACCCATTCTTTCCCTGTTGAAACCAGATTTCATGGGACAGCTTTCTGACAAGATTTTAAACCAGGTCCAATTTTCAGAGCACATAGACAAAATTCTCACAAGCAGAAAAGAAGAAACTCACTTTACATAATAACGAAGAACAAGGAGACTCCTACATGGAAAAAGTTCCCTATTGAGTTCTCAAGGGATCATTTCCTTTGCAAAATAAGAAATGGTCACACAGGGCAAAATTTAGAAAGGGACTTAGGTGGTATGCTGCTAAGCATTGCAACACCTAATTTTTATACACCTGGAAAGACACTACGATTCACAAAGCCTCTTAGGCACACAGGCTCCCTGTACAATGAATGGGGAGAAATAAGTGCCTTAGACTGTGATTTACAAAAGCCAGCACACTAGGCAGGGAGCTACTTAAGCTAGCCAGTGGGAGATACCAACAACAGAAGTGCATCCTAAACCCCACCCCTCTCACAGAGTTAGGTGCCTAAGGCCAGGCTGCAGGGAGCTGCCTATCTCTGATAGTGGGTTAAATTAATCTGAGGATTACAGACACCTATAATCTGTTAATGCTCATTACTGCACACTGTATTTATACTTTGGGTTCCAACGTCCCATTTAAATTCTCAAAATCATTTATTTTTATGGCTTTAGGGAAGAAACCTTTACATTTTACTGTATGGGGAGATCTTAGCAAACCAGTAATGTGCCCGAACCACTACTGCTTATTGCTAAAAGTAGCCAAGCTAGCAGACCATAAATGGGCCTATGCAGCAGCCTTAGTATGACCTCGTCAGGAGGGGAGGGGGTGTTGGGTGCCACAGAAAGGGCAACTTGACCCCATGTCCTTCCTGATGAGATCTCTGTTGAAATTGCTGAGATATGCATTTGTGGTTGATACAACAGCATTTTAGGAAAACAGGAAGCTTGTCTATATGTGCCCTCAGGGATGTGTCAGGGCCTCAAGGCATGCAAACTCTGAACAAAACACATCTGGCTAATTGATGATGAGAAGGAAACCTCTTGCTTAACCTTTGAAATTACTTGTTTAACAAGTTTCTTTGAGTGATGTGTTATTGTAATACTAATGAATAAATAAGGGAAGAAAGTTTTGAGTAGTTGGACTCTTCAGGGACTCTCCCTCTGGACAATCTTGTGGTCCCCACCGGCAGATGGAAGATTGGCCATCGGAAGACTGTCGCTGTGCCACTCGAGAGCCACACCCAACTTCGGTAATTATTGAGGGTTGGGGGTGTTTTACTAACCTGTTGCGGACTTGTATAAGTGCTTGAGACTAAGTAAAGTAAAAGCAGTTTTGTGTTGTCCTGTTTGTGCCAGCCATCTATCGGTCGGATGGTCGTGTCTCCCTTGATTTATTTCTTGACACCACCTCACACAGAATAAAGTTACCAAGAGCTTTGGGTTGAAAGAACCCCAGGTAACATTACCATCTCTTTGGAAAAGATGGAGCATGCCAGTGTTTCCTTCTTAGCAGAGTAAACATAAAACCTCCACTAATAGTTACAGCTGTGAGATTTGAAATTCTACAGTTGGCTTCATTTAGAAACCTTATTTTTTCTGAAGTTCATAATATAGCCATAAAATTCTCTTTGACTTGAACCTAGCAGAAAGTTTGAAGACTGAGGTTTCTGTTGGTTGGTTTTAACCACACAAAAATATATTATTCGTTCAGGAGTTTGTCTTATTTTATTTTCATGAACAATACAGGGGGGGAAATAGTAGTTTTATACTGTTATGTCTCTGATATATTTATTATAAATCCTATTTATAGCTCTTTATCTAGCCTTAACCCATTCTCTTCTACATTATATTAGCTAGAGAAATAAAAGGGATATAAACCCTCAAACTACAGGGCATAAACCAGCAATTAACAGGGATAAGGCAGGTACTAATCAGTTTGATTACTGAAAGTACAGAGCAGAATTTTGACTTAGGCCACAAAGTGACAGATTCTGTTCACTGGTTTTTGGTAGAAAAAATGACCCCACTGTTAATTTAGAAAAAGACTTTTCACCCAGTGAACGAAAAGGAAGGCAAGTATATGGACAAGTTGTTCCACAATTGTATAAAATGTAGTTTCTTGCACCTTGCTCTAAAGATTCAGGTATAGACCACTCTTAGTGAGAGGATAATACAGAATATTGGTAGGATCGTGCACTGCAGTTTGTACCATATGATGTAAGTTTTGGGCTTTTGCACACTCCCTGTCTGCTGATGGGTGGGCAGTGCCTAAACATGGGGGAGTGGAGCAGAGCTAAGGGAGCTGGATGAGGCAGCAGTAGAAGCCCTGTGGGCTGTAGGAGGCAGTCGCTCTGGAAGAAGCTCTGCACCAGCCTCAACCACCTCCCCCCCCCCAGCTTAAAAAAATAAAAGTGGGGTGGTCTGTCATCCCCCTTTTCCTTCCCCACTTTAAGAACTGACTCTAGCGCTGAGTTTCACAGAGCCATTAGTCAGATCTTTCACCTGCTAATGCAATCATTCCAAATCTAGCAATTCATTCAGGGCTTTATGGGGGAATTCTTATGGTCAGCCTTGATTTCCATGAATACCTATAAGCACAAAAAATGGTGCTCAAAAGCATAAGCTGCAGCAGGCCTGTGAAGAAGGTGATCAGAAAAGTACAAATGGGCTACAAGTTTCTTGAAGTTTGACCATGGTTCCTGGTGAATGGAAGGTTCTGCTACTCAAATTTCTAAGCCTTCCACTACTAGTAAGGCTGTTGATTTGGATTTGTCAGGCTTGTTGGGCACAAAACTCTCTGATTCCAGCACAGAGATTGGTGTTGAATTGTTGGGTACTGGAGTCTCTGATTCCAAGACAGAAAATTGCCCATTGGTTGTTAATGTGATTGTTATGGATGTGGACGCAGAAGCAGTTTGATTACTGAAAGCATGGGGCAGAATTTTGAATTTGGCTACAAGTGACAGCTTCTGTTCAGTGTTTTGTGATAGAAAATGGTCCCATTGCAAATTTAGAAAAACTTTTCACTTAGCCAATGCAAAGGAAGGCAAGTATGAAAATCATGGTTCTTTGTCAAAACTCCTAATGGTGAGTTATGCCAGCGATCTTAGTAGACATACAGTTTGATTCTGGCCTCCTTGTTCTGTTTCACTTGTTTGCTTTTCCAGCCAAATTCCTCAACTTCCTTTGTGAACCATAAAACTGAGTTTGTGAACTTTTTCCTGCTTTAGCATGTGAGTATGCCAACATGAACGTTCAAAGGAACACATGGAGCCAATCCCTTGGAGGATGGAACTTGCAAAATGATAGGAAAAATGGGTCACTCAATTGACAGAGTATGCAAGCTGCTAACAGATCCAGAAGGACATGTGGGGTACGAATATTTTGCATTACCTCTTGGATATTTTGCTGTACTTAGGCTAGAGATGTTTAGATTTGAGATGTTCAGATGAGAAATTAGTCCTCATAATGGTAAATTTTGGGGTTTACTTAAATTTCATTTGTGAGATCATGTGGACTCTATTAAGGCTGGTGCAGCAAAAAGTGGCATACTTAACTCAAAATTAATCAGTAGGATTGCAAGAAAAGTATAGCAAGCTATTTTCAACAAGGTTAGGAAAACTCTATTTCTCTATTGAGTTTGATTGCATGCCAGCCCCCTCTTGAATGGTCTCCGGTATTAAGCAATGTTGAGGTTTTGAAAGAGAGCAAAGATTGTTGAGAGCTTTATAGATTTCACTGATATCCACACCAAAACACGGGAGGGTATTAACAGAGGTTATTTTAGAGAAGCTAAAAAAAAAAAAAGATGATTTAGATTGGCTGATTGCAGGGAGCAAAGCTACAACAATGGAGCTAACATGACTGCAGCATACAAAGGTATTCAAAATTGAATTCAGCAGGTAAATCTTTCTTCTCTTGTGCAGCCCACTCACTGAATCTCAGAGAAACTGCTGCAATGGTTGTCCAAAAAGTTGTTCTATTTTGGGGGATTGTTCACAGATTATATACCCTGTTTCCTGCTTCTACTAGTCATTGGGATGACTGGGGAGTTCAGGATATTAATTTAATCTAGAACAGGCAGCTCAAGTGGTAGTGTAAAGTCCCTACTCTCCCCCGAAGGGAGCCCTGACATTCCAATGCAGCACTCACGTTCCTCTGCCCAGAGTGACGGCATGGCAGTGATCTTTGTAAAGTGAAGAACTTCTCCGTAAGGAACTGCACTGAACTCACTGTTTCACAGGCCACCAAACACCCACCTCTTTGTGCAGGCACCTGGGGTCATTCCCTACTGAAGGAAAACACAATCCAAAAGCTACATGGAAATTGTTAATATTCTGATTTTGACTAACAGAGACCAGGATTTGGACCTTCATTCACCCCATTTTGGTTTTGAATTCTGGTGCAGCTGGGATCACGTTAATGTTTGATCTTCAGAGATACTGAAATAGACAGAAATAAACGTGTGTGTGTTGAAAAAAAAAAAGAGTCTTCACCCTGAATTCCCCTGCTTATACTAATGTAAATTAGTGCTTTCAAATTATGATAACAGTTTTCCAAAGCACAAGACTTATTACATGATTATGGTCCTATTTCTGACCTTAGATATACAAATGTAACTTCCATTGAAGGCTTAGAAAATGCCTTACAAGAGACTTAGAGATCATTCTGTTTAGCTTCTCAAAAAGATTGAGAGGTGACTTAATTACAAAGAAAATACCCGGTAATAAGGGGCTCTTTATATGCATCTGGAACAGTCATAACAAGACCCAATGGCTGGAAGCCAGAGCCAGACAAATTCAAGTTAAAAAAAAAGTGCCTATTTTCTTTTTTAAACAGTGATGTGGTGTAATGAGGACTGTGTTCCAATTGCAAGCTATCACTTTAAGAGGGTGTGTCGGAAGGCAGCTAGGGAAGCCTGCAATCAGAGTCAGACTGGTACAAGGTGGGGTGAGTTGGGCCTCTGTGCCTTAGGGACAATCTGCTGTGTCTGTTTTTGGTTCTTAGTGTTATTCTGGATATTAAAAATACAAGTAGTGATGTTGCAGCCTTCCAGCAAGAAGGCTTGATGTTTTTAATACAACTCCTCTCTGTCTACGCCATAAATGTAACAAGTGAGATGATCAATCAGTACAACAAAGTACCAAGGAAAGTGGATTCTTCATCTTTTGGTTGTCTTCAAATCAAGACTGACTGCCTTTCTGGAAAATATGCTTCAGTCAAGTACAATTATTGGGCTCAATGGAGAGGGGTGACTGGGTGAAATTTAATGGCCTGTGTTATACAGATGGTCAGACTAGATGATATCCTTGTACCTTCTGGCTTTAAACTCTATTAATATTAGGAATAACTGTACATACACTTATGCTGAAAAAGGTCATTCCCCTTATGGCACAGAAATGCCTACATTTCAATTTACTTCTGCCTACAGGATTAGTAAAAGGTCCACAATGAAATAAGCTGGCAAACTGCCACAGTCATGAGACCAAAGTCCTAGAGTAAAGGATCCACCTGAAACAGAGCCAGCATAAGACACTGATCTTTTCTGCATTACTACTTTGATATTATGCACTCTATGTAGCTACTGCGGCAGCTGGTTTTGCTTAAGTTTACTAACAGGGCCGGCTCTAACTTTTTTGCCACCCCAAGCAAAAAAGAGCGCCGCCCCGCCGTAACACTCCCCCCTGAGCGCCGCGCCGCCCCCCAAAACACCCCGAGTGCCGCCCCACCGAAACACCTCCCCTGAGCGCTGCCTCGCCAAAACACACACACACACGAGCGCCGTGCCACGCCACGCTGCCGAAACAAAAACAACCCACCCCCCCGAGCGCCGCCCGGCCGAAACAAAAACTACAACAACAAAAAATCCCGAGCGCCCCCCGCCACCTCAAGGTTCGCCGCCCCTTACAAGGTGCCGCCCCAAGCACGCCCCAAGCACAGCTAGTGCCTGGAGCCGGCCCTGTGTACTAAGCAACATTAGATGCACTATGCAATTTAAAACATAGGGCTCTGTGCTGCCTTAAAATATATTGCTGCAACTTCCATCCCATTGGAAGGACAGAAACAAATATAAGCCAAGATGGAAGGGTGTACAACTGATAGAGAATGACATTTATATTTCACCCTATTTGTATATTTTATACACAGGCATTCCCATTGTGTTCTACAAAGAGAAGACCATTGACACTGGTAATGCTAGTTATTCCATTACTGAATGTTTACAGGAAGGAACAGACGTTACTCCCAGTTCTATAAGCTCTTATGAAAGAATCCTGTGGAATTGAGGAGGAATTAAACCAAGAGGTTTCTACAAAAATTCTGTAGCTTCACTTAATAAAGAACTGTGTTCAGGCTATAAAATACTACAAGATGGTTTTAAAATTCTATAGAAAGATTATTCTCCATTAAATTCTATAGACCTTTCCCAAAAGGGAGGCTGTATTTTGAATTCACAGAAAAATGAATGCCTTCATTGCAAAAATTATAAATGCAACCTGTCTCTGTGGTAGTTAAATGATTCCTTAAGTATATAATTTCTGACTGATTCTCTTGCAGTGAGTTATGCCAAAGGTAATGGTTTGTGACTGGACTCCCTTAAAATTCCATTAGTCAGAATTGGAGGCACGGCCCTGTTTAATTTATTTATCAAAGCTAGGATTTTCAAAGGCGTCGAAGAGTTAGTCAAAATTTTTCTCACTCAAATAAAGTGATTGTTTTTTCTAATAATTGCCTTTTCTGAAAGTGAAGTTTTTCATGGGAACAACTGGTGATTTTTTTAAATCACTCATTAAAACCATTATAGAAACAATTATCGCACACACACACACAAAAACTCTCAATAAAAAGTTTTTAAAAAGTCTTGATTTTTTTTCTATTGAGTCCTTTTCAGAATGGAAACAACTAATTTTTTTCCCCAAAAAGAATTTGTTTCTTCCCTTTCAATCAGCTCTAAGCCATAATGGACATAAGCACCCAATTTCCAATAAATTTGATGGAGACTGAAAACCTCCCTCCCTTACCCTCCTATGAAAATCTTAACAACTCAAAATGCTTTATAATGTGACTAGGGTATTCTCCATCTCAGTCGCTGCAGCTTGTGTGTGTGTGTGTGTAGCATGACATTACATAGTGTCCTGTAGGGATGTGTGGCAACTTTCAACTTACCCCTCAATAGCACAGTAGCAGTTGTAATGTGATTCTAGTCAGTGTCTAATGTGCATATCAGGCAAGGTGGCAATATTTGCAGATGATACAAAACTACTCAAGATAGTTAAGTCCAAAGCAGACTGCGAAGAGTCAAAAGGATCTGGGTGACTGGGCAACAAAATGGCAGATGAAATTCAATGTTCATAAATGCAAAGTCATGCACATAGGAAAACAATCCAACTGTACATATAAAATGATGGGGGTCTAAATTAGCTGTTACAATTCAAGAAAGATCTTGGAGTCATTGTGGATAGTTCTCTAAAAACAGCCACTCAATGTGCAGCAGCAGTCAAAAAAGCGACCAGAATGTTAGGAATCATGAGGAAAGGGACAGATAATGAGACAACATATATTGCCTCTATAAATCCATGGTACGCACACATCTTGAATACAGTGTGCAGACGTGGTCGACCCAACTCTAAAAAGATATATTGGAATTGGAAAAGGTACAGAAAAGGATTAGGAGTATGGAACAGCTTCCATAGGAGGAAAGATTAATAAGACAGACTTTTCAACTTGGAAAAGAGACGTCTAATGGGGGATATGATAAAGGTCTATAAATTCATGGCTGGTGTGGAGAAAGTAAAGAAGGAATTGTTATTTACTCCTTCTCATAACACAAGAGCTAGGGGTCACCAAATGAAATTAATAGACAGTAGGTTTAAAACAAACAAAAGGAAGTATTTCTTCACACACAGTCAGCCTGTGGAACTTTTTGCCAGAGGATGTAGTGAAGGCCAAGACTATAACAGGGTTCAAAAAAGAACTAGGTAAGTTCATGGAGGATAGGTCCATCAATGGCTATTAGCCAGGATGGGCAGGGATGGTGGCCCTAGCCGCTGTTTGCCAGACGCAGGGAATGGACGACAGGGGATAGATCATTTGATGATTCTGTTCTGTTCATTTCCTCTGAAACACCTGCTATCTGCCACTGTTGGAAGACAGGATTCAGGGCTAGATGGATCTTTGATTTGACCCAGCATGGCTGTTCTTATAAGCAATCAAATCTCTTTTTATAGGAATTATTTGTGGACAGTAAATGTCATGGTAAAAATGTGGCAGAAATGGGAGGCAGATGGCACATGTGGGGTTAGCACTGCTAATTCTTGCATTTGTAAGCTTCTACTTCTCTTAGCTGTGCTGGACTTCTTCACTGTTGTCGCCAGTTGCTAAAATTAGCACAGGACAGAATATGCTTTATTTACTAAGATTTGCTGCCATCTACGGACAAAGCCAAGTTTTACTTACCCATCAGTGCCTGGCAAGGGGAGAAGAGAAAGACACGGTGGAATACTTCAGCTAAAGGCTCCAATTAAGCTCCTGCTTTGCTGAATTGGGTCCCAAGACAGTAATTTACTAGAACTCTGATTGTGTAGGAGCATGAGCACCTCCAGCGTCATGACATCAGCTCCCACTGATGCATGAGAACTTCTCAGGATAGCTCTAAATCTCTCTCCATTACAACTGATCAGAGAATTTCAACAGACACAATTGCACTGAAAAAAAGAAACAAAGTGCCCAAAGTATCGTAAATTCCCCTCCACACACTAATTTTCCAAACAGTCCCACTATCTGTCTCTATACTACAGGAATACAGAGATAGTACAGAATAAGACTGTACAGCTGTTGTTCTAAGTCTTATTCTTAGCAGAATGGTGTGAATAACTGATTTTTTGGTTTGCTGGCCATTCTAAAAAACAAGTTTAGAAGAATCATTTCATGTAAAAAAAAAAAACCAAAATAAATCACACACACACACACACACACACACACATTTTGTCATGAAATGGGGTTGTTTCAATTTTTTAAAATACATTTCAAAACAAAAAGCCATTTTGAATTGAAAATCAAAACATTTCAGTTTGAAAATGAAACAGGATCATACATAATATTAATAAGAAATAACGCAGACATTTTCCTAATTTATTACTGAGCTCAGTCTCTTTCTCACACATTCTAATTTTTCATTGAAAAACTTCAAAAAGTCTCAAAGGGGACAGCCTTTGAAATCCCCAAAATTTTCATTGGACTTCAAAACTCTTTTCCACCCAGCTCTACTCCCACAGCAAGGTGGACTCTGGGGAAATGGATCTAAGCAAGTAGGGGTTTGAGAGGTCTGTGGCAGTGGTTCCAGGGTCTAGGTGGCTGGGCCGACACAGGATCTGCACCTGCAAGTGTGCCTGAGAGACCCAGAGCAAGGAACAGTGACTGGCGTTGGCTCAGAACCAAAGGGGCTTCAAAGCACATGGGCCCAGGATTTGGGTCTGTGGTAAACAGACTGGTGTGTCACCAGACAAACTGGAATTCACACTTTGACCCAGACATATCCTCAATCTGTATATGTGTATATATACACACACACAATTATGTTTATATATTGGATATTATATATATATAGGAAATTATGTTCTTAAAGCCCTGAATTAAAGGCAGGTCACCCAGAGGTAACATGTCTTAAGACAGGTTCCACCAGACAGGGGGTGGGAGACACTTATCTCCCTAGCTGATTATTGTGCATTGTGTGTCTTACAGTGGAAGTCTATTTGCATGCTAAGTCAAATTATTGTGGGGACTTCAGGAGAAGAAATTAGCAGGAAGCGGTGAACAGCAGCAAAGAGGGTGGTGAGGAACAAAGGACTGGTCAAATATCCAAGGGTGCAGAAAGATACTTGGGGATCCTTCGTGTGGGGAGACAAGCTGCCAGCAGGCTTGGTCTTCTAAAAGGAGAGTCTCAGCCAACCTGGGTGAAAGACGCTGTGAGAAGGACTTTAGGGAAGCAATACCTTTTTGGACAAGAGGGTATCTCATTAGTTAAGTTTAGGCACTAGAATGCATGTTATGATTTTATATGCAATCCTTTGTTTCCAATATTTCTGTTTGCTACCATTTGAATCTTCATTCTTTGCTAAATCGATTTAGATTTGTTTATAAAGAAAGCCCATGTAACTGCTGTGTGTTAGGCAGAGCTGGGTCTCAAGATGCAACTAGTAAGCTGGGGTGTACTGTTCTTTTGGGCACTGTGGGCCAGGTAGTTCTGTGGGTGCCCAGTGGAGAAGGGGCTGGACACCACAGAGGGACGTTGGAGGACTCGGGTTGGGGTGTGCCTATCACTAGCCTGCGTGATGGACAACAGAGCCAGTGTGGGCTGAAAGGGGAGCACTTGAGGAGGTAGTCAAGGAACCAACCCCTGGCAGGCACAGACAAAGGTTTCTAATGCTAAGGGCAGATGGTAACAAGGTCCCTCACAACCCTGGGTACCCCCCAAGAAGTGTCATACTAAGGATATCACTCAGCCTTCATTCTTTGGTTGCCAGGCTACTAACATGCAAGACCCCCTTCATGTGGATGTGCATCCTCTTAGCTTACAGTTACAACTACGATTACACAAAAAGGTAACAATCCACCCACCACTGTTAATTGAGGGAGCCAAAGAACAGCCAATATTGGCCACAGAAAATATAGTCCAGTCAGGACCCGGCAGAGATGCACAAACAAGTGGAGTTCCCTAATGGTAGAGCCAGATCCTTCACGCTGAGTCGCTACTGAGTCAGGCCCGTGAGGAAGAGAGAGGAGCATGCCAGGAGGAGCGGAAGGAATTGTTGAAGCCGCAGACCAAAGTAGCTACAACCTAAAAGGCAGGATGAGCCATGGAACCAAGGGATGGTGTAAACACAGGGCTCCCTGCTGCACATCACTAGTGGATCAAGCACATCACTGTAACAAGCATTTAGGGGGGCACAGGCTCTCTGGGCTCAGGCTAGCTAGCGAGCTCCTGTTCCACCCTGGGCCTGAATCACATTCACTCTAGGTCCACTTTACAGCACTCTGGCAGTGTAAAGGAGCAAGAAAGTGTGCTTAAATTACTCTTATGCTCACCTCCAGAGTAGGATAATGGCGCTTTACAGTGAATGGGAATAAGGAACCCTCTGTTTATGCCTTTCCTGGCCTGTTTCAAAGAGTTAGATTACAGCCAACATAATTTTGACACTTCTCTTCCTGAGTTATTAGAGGAGGAACAATTCCCAAGGCACGGTCAGTATCAGACTGAGACTATTCTAGATAGAAATGTGAAGAATGTAAAGGGCTTGAAATGGAAGGGTAATAAAAGGGTTTGAGACTAACCAGTCAGTGTTTTCCTATTCTCAGACTGTATGCTTGTTAAATGCAAGTTTTTGGGGGCTCCGGTTGTGGCATTGTCAGAGGTTTTACTTCTCCTCAATAAACAAATCAGCAGCACACAGGATCTATGTGTAAGTAAAAATATAAAAAGATAGCTTGACTCAAATCTCTCAGTATAATAGTGCCATCTACAGGGGGAAAAAAGTTATTCTACATCTAAAGAAATGAAGACTACATCCCCCAAAATACAATTTAACAAATGCTAACAGGTGAATATAACCCTAGCAGTTAAGTCCCTCTAGACCAGTGGTCTCCAACCTTTTTATGCCCAAGATCACTTCTTGGATCTAAGGCAACCCAGGCTCTACCCTGCCCCTTCCCTGAGGCTCTGCCCCTTCCCCAAAGCCCCACCCCACTCACTCCATCCTCCCCTCCCCCCCCATCACTTGCTTTCTCCCACCCTCACTCACTTCCACCAGGCTGGGGTAGGGGCTTGGGAGGGGGCTCTGGGCTGGGGGGTTCGCAGTGTGGGAGGGGGCTCTGGGCTGAGCCTGGGCAGGGGTGCAGGAGGGGGTGAGGGGTGCAGGCTCTGGGAGCAGGGTCAGGGCTGGGGGCACAGGAGGGGGTATGGAGTGCTGGCTCTGGGACAGGGCTCAGGGTGGGGCTTGGGGTGCAGGAGGGAGTATGGGGTGCAGCCTCCCACCAGGCAGCACTTACCTCCGGCAGCTCCCAGTCAGCAGTGGGCACACTGAAGCTAAGGCAGCTCCCTGCCTATCCCAGCCCCACACCACTCCCACAGCTCTACTGGCCAGTGGGAGCTGCGGGGGCAGTGCCTGCAGAGGGAGACCCCTGCCCCCTTCCCGCCCCCAGGGCAGCACTGGCCACTTCCGGGAGCACCGTGGGGCTGGGGTAGGGAGTCTGCCTTAGCAGGAGCCACCCTGTGCCGCTGGAGATCATGATTGACTGGGAGATCCTCTACGATCAACCAGTCAATCATGATTGGCCAGTTGGTGACCACTGCTCTAGACTACGGCATTTAAACTTTACAAAACCTCTTTAAATACACAGTTAAATTCCTCTGTATACACCTGCCATAAGTGCAACTCATCTTCCCTTTCTCATTTGTCTTTGTTCTTACTAACTCTAAATAACAAGCCATTGTCTGTGTTGTTCCAGCCTCATAGGGGTTCTCCCTCAAGATATTCAGGCTGGTGATTTGTTACCTTAACTAATAACACAGCAGACACCAGTGGGCTAGTCCAACAGCCCAGGGAGGATAAATTCCATGCCAGAGTGTTTCAGGCCTTTGCCTCAGGGCACAATTTATTGATAAACAAAACACCAAGATGAAGTAGTTTCTCTTCCTAACAGGCTACAGTTGGCAGAGCCTTTGTCCACACCTTTCTCAGCCCCCTCCAGTGCTCAACCTAACCAGGAACTCTCTCAGGAGCCTTCTATTCACAGCACTTCCCACACCACAGGGGAATCTGACCTAATAGCCAGTCCCTTCAGCTCTCCAGTTCAGCTGAGTCCTTGCTTGCCTTTATAAGGACCAGGTGCACTTCACCCTATCACCTGAGCCCACCCCCACAGCCTCACATGGGAGGCAAATGATGTGTCCCAGGTAAGGTTTGGGCTCATCTTCCCTTCCAAAGGCCCACTTCCCCCATGACAGAGATTTATGTTTATTTTTCTGGTTATTACTTTTCTTTATAATGTTTTATTGCCCTATTATATATAATGAGTCCAGAGCTTTATAGCCACAATAAATTAAAGCCCAGGGAGTCAATCCGGTCATTAAATATCCACAGTCAATACATGTTATTTCAGACCAGCGTCAGGATGACACTCACTTGTCTCTGCACAATGACCCTGCCTGGCGGGTGGGGGTACCATGCTGATGCTCTGCCTATTATTTGTCCCTAGGTTTGTAAAATGTGCTGCTGTGGGTCATCAGAAAGGATTGTGTTGCAGTCCCATATTAATAGATATTGGGGAGGAGGGATGATCTTGTGTTTGAGATGGGGGACTGAGAGATCTGGCTTCTCATCCTGCCTTTGCCTGACAAGGTTCACTGTGTGCTCTTGGCAAATCACATAATCTCACTAGGCTTGAGTTCCCCCCTCTTCACAATGGGGATAACGCTTCTTGCCTACCTCACAAAGGTGCCCTTTGAGGCAAAGACCATCTTTTTGTTCTGGGTTCGTACAGCGCCTCGCACAATGGGGTCCTGCTCCGTGACTGAGGTTCCTGGGCAATAGCACAGTACAAATAATACGGTTGTCAGGGTTAAGTCATTACTGTCTGTAAAGACTTTCTGGGGACGTGGGGAACTCAAGAGGGTTCCCAGGAAAAAGCTGAGGGTTATGGGTGACTAACATTTGAAGGGAGCACGGGGCTGGGGTGGGAAGAGACAGACTTCCATTGGGGATTTTCAAATCAAAACAGTGAAACAAATTAAATGTAAAAGGGTTTTTTTACATGTAAAAATAAACGATTAAAAAGGAAACAGGTGAGAGTTGTTATGAATAATAAAGAACTAAGCAAAAGCTTCTATGACATTTTAAAGGACCTAGGCCAATATGAGCTTTTTTCTTCTCTCTGAATCTCTGGAGTGTTTCATCTTCCCAACTTTCCTCAGAGCAGGAAAGAACCATCTATTTTCTCTTCTCTTCCCCGGTCCACAAAAGTACTCAGGCACCTATAGCCCAGACTGAGGCACTAAATTCCTGGTTTAGGCACCTAAGTCCCCGTTGTGGCTCCCTGCAATCCACAGACTCCCGCCGAACCCTGGCAGCACTAAACTCACTTGGCACCTAAGCTTTTCAGGGGAAACGTTCCCTAGGATCTACATAGGTGCTGGAACTAGGGGTGCTGGAGGTGCTGCTGCACCCCCCTGGCTTGAAGTAGTAATAACAACCCAAATACATGGTTTCCACCTTCAGCACCCCCACTATAAACATTGTTCCAGCACTTCTGGGCATCGACGTTTCTGCCTCTGACCATACACTCTGCTTCCTCCCTCTAGGCATCCAGCTCCCCAGCTCCCACCTAAGCCCCAGAGCAATCCACAAGCCAGGGGAAGATAGGCAATCGCTCACCTAATTCATGCATGGGACTCAATGTGGTAGGCGTGCTCAGACTGGATTGGGCCCCATCCAAAATCTCATAGCTACAGCTAACCTATAGTTTTTAGACCAGGGTTAGAGCATTTGCTTGGAATATGGGAGACCCACATTCAATTCTGCCTTCTCTGCCAGTCCCCCTCTTCCTTACCCCTTTTAATTATTTATCCACAGCTTCAACTGGAGAGACTGAGGCAGCCCCACATCAGACAGCCCCATGGCCTAGTGGTTAGAGCACACTCCTGACAGATGGATGGACCCTCTTCAAATCCTTTCTCTTCCTCTGGCAGAGGGGCGAATTGAACCTGGATCTCCCACATCCCATGTAAGCATACGAACCACTGGGCTAAACATTATAAGCTGGCCACAGCCCATTATGGATGGAGTGAGGCAGACACCTAATGCACTCCCACAAAAAAACCTTAGGCACCTAAGTTGTCTGGTGCAGGCTCCCGTTTGTGGATCACTAAAGAGGGGTAGGTGCCTCCCTGCAGCCTGCACTTGGGTACCTGTCTTTGACAGGGGGTGGGGCTTAGCAAACACCCATCTTGGCAGCATCGCCCATTGGCTAGCTTAGGTGGCTCCCCGCCTCTCCCCATTCATTGTGTAAGGAGCCTAGGCACCTAACTCAGCTTTGTGGATCGCAGTGGTGTTCCTGTGATGTTAGGCGCCATGACCCTCAGCACTGCAACATCCAAGGCCCATGGTGGATCCCACCCTTAGTGGATAACTGAGTGGGAGAGAACAACTACACTCAGCTGAAGTTTAGAGGGAAGATGACTGTCTCCCAGCACAACGGGACAGCTTTACTTCCATAGGCACCTTGCTAATTCTCCTCCTATGGATGTTATTGTTAGAGGGATTTCCCTTCGCCCTCTCGCCTGGTCTTGTCCCGTAGACAGAAAACAGAAGTCCAAAGTGCAGACAATGCGATGTTTGTTGGGGTTAGTTTCCAAGCAAGGATATTCTGAAGCCCTTCACACCAGTCAGGCTTATCTCTATACACCGATAGAGTCTGTTCCCCAGTGTCCCTTTCCCAGCTCCGACGCCGCAGAGCATTTACCCCACATCCCACTTCCCAGCTCCAACACCGCAGAGCGTTTACCCCACATCCCCCTTCCCAGCTCCAACACCGCAGAGCATTTACCCCGCGTCCTGCTTCACAGCTCCGATGCCGCAGAGCCCTGCCTGTGTCCCTGTCCCTATTCCCATTCCCCCCCTTAGAAAGCATGATTCCAATTTCCTTTCCACCCACTTCCTGTTTGACCCCAGTTTATATATTCTCAGCAATACCTTAACCAATCATTTTACTGAAATTTAACTAACCAATCCTAACATATTATAACAAAATTCTCTAACGAATTATATCCCACTACCCTAATTAACTTACCTAGCAAAATTAATCATACAGCAGACAGAAACAATTAGAGAACCGGACAGATTAACAATAGAAAAGTGGGGGCCATGAAGATAAAACAATACAGAAATGAGGGTTTCACAACCACAACCATTGATAAGTGATTTCTTGCCAGACAGGATGCTATCAAACTTTAACCATCTTAAGATCTGTTTCTTTATCTGGTGGTGATGGGCACTATCAGGACAGGCTCATCTGCCTAATAGCCCAACACCACCTTATTTCAGTGTGACTGGTTTGGGATGTGAGGAAGTGACCCTGCGCTTCCCAGCTTACGGCTGCCCCTTCTGCTCAGCCAAAGGCCTTAGCCTAAGAACAAGGCCTCAGACTCTCCTAGTGAGAGAAGGCCCAGACACAGGCGGACTGTGATTTTGATTCTTTGTTTTTATACCCCTGTAACTAGCTAAGTGATAAAAATACACCAAAGTTCTTAAAGTACAGGCCTTTACAGGCAGGCCTGAATATCTATATTCTAACAGTTATCTGCAGCCTTACCTGATGTGGAATGGCAACGACTTCCAATCTGTAGCTGGGTCCAGCAAAGGCCACCTGCTCCCTGGTAATAGCTACTATCAGGCATTTAGCTAACCTGGCTGTGGATAGTTTAAAGGCACAGATACAGCTGCCAAAAAGAACTGAGGGAATGTGGGTAATCCTGCTGCTTTATAAAAGACTTGAAAGCAGTATTCCCTAGCTCATTTCTGCCAGGAGTTCCAAGGACTCTGAATAATTTCATCTGGCTCGGAGTATCTTAGGGGCTAAATGGATCTGGTCTGAACTGCATGGAGAGCAGAATATACAAGTGGCTCAAGGCTCGCGTTTGCACTCCGCTGATGCCAGAGCAGCCTCTGGACCCGTGTGCCAAATGGGGGCCACTTTAACTTATAGTGGCTGTAAATAAGTGGCCAAAACCACAGGTAAAGATCAGCGTAACTCAGCATTGTCTGGGCCGTTCCTGTTCCCCTGCTCCTCTGGCAGCCAAGGGTGTGCAAAGAAGCCCTCCCTTGGCTCTGCAGCAGTGGAGGCTCAGTGTTATAGTGGGGTGAGTCATGGTCGCTGGGTAAGCTGGATGAAGGGCCAAGTTCTGTCTGTGATGTAAAAGGGTCTGCACTGAACTGGAGGGCTTGGTCTGCAGATCCTAGCTGGGAAGCTGTTCCCCATGGTGTTTGCACGCCGTGCTCCAGCTCATTTGTTTACAAGGGTGCCCTCTTCCTCCCCAGGTACGTGGGCTGTGCCAACCACACATAACATGCAGGGAAATAGCCTGACAGTGATACTGCGGGTGCCATGTTCAGTTCCCCCACTTTTGAGTAACAAATCCCTGCAAAGAAATCAAACGTGTACACAGAGGCCCAGATCATCAGGTAGTATCCAGTCCCCCTGAGCCTTGCTGCTGCAAAGTGGCTTCCTTCAGGACATACCTCTGCCATAACGCTTGCAGAGCAATGACTGACTGCTGCTTATGACACTTACTGTAAGAGTCTCACTGTTACCGTGTGCTGACCCCATCTGTCTGGGGTAGCCACTTGTTATCTCTCATCACTTATGTAGATTGTAGCTCTTTGGGGCAGGGACCATTTTTTTGTTCTGTTTGTACAGCGCCTAGCACAATGGGGTCCTGGGGCACTGCCACAATAGAAATAATAAACAGGGAGTCCAGGCCCATGAATTGTCCCTCTAAGGGAATCCTTGGAAGCTGTCACAGCGACTTCCAGACCATCACCTAATGTGGCCTCTGGGGGCAGGATGGGCATGGCACCTCTACCCCATGTGATCCCAGCTAGGAGCTACCCCAGGAGCTGGATACCCAGGGACTGGTTAGGATAGAAAAGTAGCATAACACTACTCTATAGGAAGGAGAAGAGAGCGAATACATGGTTTGCTGGATTTATCATGCCCAGATCTAGGGCTCAGTCTTGCAAAGTTCTGAGGCCCAGGCCCTCAAGGGTATTTTAGTGCTTAACTGCCACTGAAATCAATAGGAGTTAGGCACCTAAATACTTCTGAGGCTTTGGACTTGAGTGCCCTCAACTCCCATTAAAGTCAGGGCATAAGACTCAGGTTCAGTCAAGAAAAACCAAAATTTCACAATTAATGCTTTAAACAACAACATCGGAATGACACATCGGCTCTGGTGAGCAATTCTTGGCTTGCCAACATGTTTATACCCCTGGCCAAGGGGAGTGGCTGGAATAAGCTTCACTCCTTGGATGACCCTTTTAAGCCCAGGGCAAAGGGATGAGGGGGAAAACCTCTGCTCTGTTGTCCCCAATTCCCTGGCTAGCTCCACCTCTCTCCCTCCACACACAGCTCCTGCAAACCTAGTGAAGTCCACCACCCAGAACCAGGAACCTAAAGACCTTTGAGCATCTGGGCCTACAAGATTGGGCTTTCCCTCCTGATGACCTTAAGTAGGGTGACCAGACAGCAACTGTGAAAAAACGGGACAGGGAGTGGGGGGTAATTGGCTCCTATATAAGAAAAAGTCCCCAAAAACGGGACATCTGGTCACCCTAACCTTAAGAGATTATCTTTTATAACGGGGCCTCTGTCAGGCCACTGGGGACATAAAAATTTTGATGCAGGTGCAGCAGGTCTCTCCAAACATTTTCAATTAAACAGAAATTGTCGTGGGAAAAAAAACATTTTCATCTAAATTATTTTGGTTTTGAGCAACCCCCAAATGTGCAGGTATTTGGTTGGTTTGGTTGGTTTCTTTGGAGGAGAAAGGGGGTAAATGAAAATCCCAAAAATTTTGAAGAAAAATGTTGACAAAACAAAAAGGGTTTTCCATTTTCATCATTTTGGGTGGGGAAGGGCAGAGGGACGGGAACCCATTTCCTAACCAGCTGCACATGTTGTCTGGGGCCCTTCTTCACTGTCTAAATGGAAATCATCGGTGGAACTCAAGTTGATTTGAAAATACCTTCCAAGATGAATTTAAATAAGTAATTTCCATGAAGAAATGACAGAGGGTTTCTCAAAAACCTTGGATTAGGGTCTGCATCCAGGAATCAGATCAATTTAGGCAAACTCTTGTACCTGCAGCGAGAGCCTGTTAACATCCAGAAGGCTCCAGCACAGATGCGAGGCTCTATCATGTAGTTCAGACTGTAGGATTGAGACCTACATTTTTGTTTTGTTTTTTAAATTATATTGTGTTACACTTGAAAATGTTAAAACCATCTCTTTGGGATTGTGATGGGGCGCACTTGCCCCGCACTGGTACTGCGAGGGTTAATTCTACTCTCTGGGCCAAGGAGGCCACACCCACACGGCTCTGCTGGACATGCTCCGGCTGGAGACTAGATACAAAAGGGAGCAGCTCGGCTCATTCAGGACTGACTGCTGAAGAGGGAGGATGCATACCATGCATGCTGTGAGCGCCAGTCCAGGAATCATGGAAATGGTAGAAGCCAGGGATGCTGAGACTCTGGCGGATGCCCAAGGAGTGTCGGAGCTGCTGGGAGCCTCACTGACTGAGGAGCCCAGAGACCCTGGGGATGCCAGAGATGCTGCATCAGGAACAGCGTAGGAAGTAGTTCAGGGGGACTAGTTATTGTGCCACATGGGGTCAGCATGTTTCGGGCGGATTCCCTGCTAACCCAGTGGTGGGCATACTTGCCACTGATAGGTCCCTGAGCTGGGACATGGTGGAGCAGGGAGAACCCAGGTCCCCCTACCCAGCCACCACCCTTCCCTCAGGTGGTGGCCCACTCCCTTGTCTAGCTGCTGGGCCACGCAGCCCTAGCTGAACAGGGCAGCCCTGTTGACTTTTACCCCTACGCCAAGCTATCCCAAGACAAGGGATGGTTATATAGACTCTGCTGCAGGGCCCTCATTACCTCCACCCCCTCCCAAGAAGGGACGGGGCGCACTTGCCCCACAACAGGGATGATTGTATGGCATCAAATAGTCATCATATAAATTGATCACTGTGTAAACTTGGAATTTTTGAATGAAAGCTTATATGTTTCAATAGAAATAGATGTTTTATTAATAACATGCACACATATATATTTAAAATACATGTACGCTTTTTCTACCATTCACTTTAGAAAACAATCTCATAAAACCCTTAAACCAGGTCCCAAGTAATTTTAAACATTAAAAACAACATTTTTCCATGATTATACAACAAATATGTATTATTCCAACTAAGTGATATAGAATCACCATCTAACATTATAATGCAGGTTCATGCCTTTCAGCAGAAATAGATGTCTCCTTTTGATGCTTTATTAATATCAAATATATTTGACAATGCCTGCACCAGCTATTATATGCAAGGGTGATTCCCTGATGCAAAAACATTGTATATAAAGGATTTAAATGAAAGAGAGAATTCTGTTTTGCAGCTCTGTCACTGAATTTATATGAAGAGCATCTTGTGTATACCATGCAGCTCTGGGTAAAATAGAACCCAAGGAATATGACAAAACTGGGAAAATATCATTGCATGAATCATGAAAGAGAAATCATTGAATAAAAAGTAAAGCCTTGGTTTATATTGGTTAGAGTCTGAAATCCTGCTATTAGGTTTCTTTTTAGAGTGATGGCTTTTTAATGTACTCCCAAGTATCAACCTGGATCTTTGGAGAATACACAAAATTATCATCAGCTATATTGTGGTTTAGTTTTCACAGAAGGCTCCTATGATGAGGGGACTTTAAGGCACAGTATTCGATATACTCAACTGAATGCATTCACTAAAAACAAAAGTTCTACTGACGATGCCTGCTATACACATTCAAGAACTCAAGCGGTAGCTCAGTAATCACATCCATTGAAAATTAGGCAATTCGGGAGTGGCTCCACTGTATACATCAGCCTGGATCCTGCAAGTACTTACGCACATGCTTAACTTTAAGCACATGAGTATCCCATTGACATCAATGAGACTACACATGTTGGTAAGCTAAGCACATTGTAAGAGCTTACAGAATCCAGGCCATTGTATTTCCAAATGCATGTGACTTACAGGAGTATGTAAGTCCTCTATCATGTAACTGCAAGACACTCTGTCTTTGGCGAGTGATAATTATGAGCTTGATCCTGCAAACGCTTACGGCCACAAGTAGTTCCACTGCAGGCAATGAGACGACTCGGTGCAATAAGCACAATGCCTGCTAGTAAATGTTTTCAAGATCAGGCCTGACACTTGAAGCCAACCAGGAAAAGCGCTATGAAGAAAACGTAATGATTTACATGTTTATAATAAACAGTCACGTAAATTTCTGTGTAAATACATGCAACACTGCACTGAACATTAATTTTTCTTAAGCCAGTCATTTGCAAAATTACCAAATGTTGTTACCAAATCTTTCCCTGTCAGACATATCCTTTATATTGTCTCCAAGGTGTCATACATTATTTTTAGAATATTTTCCAAGACAACTGGTTTTGAGAGGAAGGACTTTCTTTACACCCAGGACAAATATAACCTGTGTGTGTGCATAGTACAGTTGTAAAATCACATACATTTCTTTACACTGAAGTCTGACTGTGGGCTACCGATAGATAGGATCACTTAGGAAAGTTCGGAAAAAGGTGCTGCAGAAGTCAAACTAAACCCTGAATGGTTTTATCAATAAAACATCTCTTTATGTATCTGTATTACAGTACTAAATGGTGGCTTGGTAACGGAGTATTAAAATATCACTCGATAATTTAATAACTTTCACAGTCAAGTTGTAGGGTCTGATTCTCCTCTTCGGTGTGCCTGTGCAGTCATTTGCAGCTGTGGATAGTGTGAGCAAAACTCTGCAATAGCACAACTAAACTACATGAAGTGCAAGGTGGGGGTAGTTGAGAATGTTCAAAATTCTGAAGTTTTTGATTGATATTTCTCAAGAATTTAACCACGAAAAAGTGGGAAATTTTCACTGAAATATTTTAATTACATTTTGCATAAACTTTTTGGCCAAAAAAAGAGGAACAAAACATTTTCACCAAAGTTATCCCATTTTTCAGCTGTCTCTGGGAGAACCAAACCCTTGATCTTCTAAAACGCCAAGCAGTTAGTTACCTGAGACCCGTTCAGAGTGTTTTTTCCTTGATATCTTTTAAAGGTGCATTAAGCTGCAACCCATCATGCAGCATCAGATAAAATAAGCTTTTAACAGGCCAGAAAGCAGTTACTTTTTTCCCAGACAAGGGAATTTTTCAAAGATGACTTCAACGAGTATTGTAGTTCTGGTAAAGGTTAAAGGCTAACTCCTGCTCAATTTTCCCCCCTCCCTTTCTTGCAAAATATTAGTAGAAGTAACATTATGAATCATTTGTGAAGTATAATTTAATGTAATGAGCCTTGCCTTTTAGCCCAGAATTATAGTGTACATACAATATAGTAGGTACCATTGTCAGTCAGTGAGAAAGGGTTATTTAGCATTTCATACAATAATCTGATCATTACGAATGCTGCAGAAAACTAACACAAAGAAAAAAGTGCATGAATCTGTTCACTTTAGAGCAGAAAATTACATAATTTTTAAAACCAGAAGGCAGAAATAATTTCCCATAGACACCTATTAGTCCTCTAATATGCCTTTCCCCACCTCTCCCTGCGCACATAGTAGGCAATGGACCATCAGAGATAAGAGAGCTCTTTGAGCGACGATGGCTCCTCTAACAACACTAATCGTATAATTCTCTCACATATCGTACAGTAGACTCATTTCACTACGAGTGTCTAGTAGTACACTTATTACGCACATCAGATAATTAGAGCCTTTCTCCAGACTAGCCTTGCCTTCTTTCAGTTTTCCTTGTTGCGATACGTAGCGTATATTAGTAGCTTTTAACTGATGTCTTTTCAAAATACTTCAGTTTGCAAAATGCGAGCTACCGTTTGAAAGTTTGGGCCAGTTTTTCCGCTGGCATTACTCCAGTGGCTCAACAAACGGCCATTGATTTCAAAGGCGCTATGTTGATTTACACCAGCTGAGGAGCTGATCTTCAGACGATTTGACCCCTTTACCTCCAAGATAAGTATGGACATTTTGCCTCTAAGAAAAATGAAAGTGGCTTCTTAGAGCCTAAACATTCACAATGACTAATTTCACTTAAGAAACAGCATTGCCCCATTTTCCAGCTTTCCTGTTTCTGTGCTCTCTGTAGGCTATTTAATATTAATGGCATTTCACACAGCTGTAGATTCTGAAATTTGGGAGTAGTCATTGTGTTGAATTTAGGTAAGAGAATTTTTAGTACAAATGTTCAGCTTTCCTGGATTTTTAGTTCTCTCGCTCCCTGTCTCTGAAACCTGCATTGGCTTCTAACTATGAATATCATCCTTGACTCACTTGACTTTGCTCCTCATACTTCCTGGCCTTGCCTTTTATTTATTGTACAGTTAATACGTGTCTGACAGCAGCAATTGTGTGTGCAATATACAAGAGCTAGACATTTGAAGTAGGGTTACAGGTGGAATCTTAGTTCTATACTAAGCACATCCATATAAAGCCATTTTCATTTGTTCATACTGTATAACGCTTCAGAAATAGCATCAGTCAAATCTACAGGAGAAAATTGGTTACTTGAATACATGTCTGCCTCCATTGTTACAACATACTATTATTTCACCTAGCATTACCTTTACAGCTCCAGCGGCCATAACCTGCAATGCAAAGCTGATCCTTCACTACAAACTTATAGTCTATAGCAGAGGTTCTCAAACTGGGGGTCGTGAGGTTATTCCAGGGGGAGGTCACGAGCTGTCAGCCTCCACCCAAAACCCTGCTTTGCCTCCAGCATTTATAATGGTGTTAAATATATAAAAAGTGTTTTTAATTTATGGGGGGGGTCGCACTCAGAGGCTTGCTACGTGAAAGGGGTCACCAGTACAAAAATTTGAGAACCACTGGACTCTATAGGACTCCCATAAGCTTTGGATCAGGAATATTTGTTCAGCAATTCTGTGTTTCAAGTCATCCTTAAGTGAACAACTATATTGGTAACTGTGTGGTTTACTGGCTTGTTAGTAATGTTCTCCCAAGTTATAGTGCAATCTCTGCTTTTGACCCCATTTATTTTAATGTCAACTTCTCCCTAATGCTACTCTTTGGTATTTTCAGAACATAGCTCTGGCAGCTTTGACTTTCCCATTTTAGTCATCAGATTGCACAATGTGTCTCATAGGACATGCTTGATATATAGTGTAAAGGAAATTCCAAAACTTGACATTAGACATCTAACTCCACCTCAAACACTGTTACTAATGCAGATTAAACTCATCTCAAATGAAAGTCCTCTCAGGTTTTACTACAGTGTGTCAAATATATTCCTTTTCTGGAATGTGGGTTTTTGTTTTGTTTTTTTTGTTTTCAAATCACAAAAAGTGCCCACCTAAGCTCTAACACTGATCAGACGTTGTACCACATGGTCGAATAGTAAATAGCGCACACACAAAAACCTCAGCGTTCCAGCCAGGCAACCTGGAGGGGATTCAAATCATGTTTAGAAAACACTGACAACTGGCTGAGAAAATAGACTTTCATCTGAGTCATTCCGTTTTGTCGCAAAATGTGTGTCACCAGAAAGATAAGTACGAAGTGAGAGCAATTGAGTGGATCAATTAAAAACACCCTCACTAGAGTGCTGAGTGATCTCAGCATAGAACTTCTTGTAAGTAGCAGATCAGTTATTTTGCCTTTTTGAAAATCCTAACCAAAGAGGCATTTCTTTTGGCACTGATTCCTTCAGATTCAAAGCATTTCTCAAAGAAAACTTGCTTTCTAAACCTTACAAAAAATAACTCCCACCCCTGAATCTTCATTGTCAGAATAATCTGTCACTTTTGGTTTTACCTCTCACCTTGGATGGCATAATTTAAATACAAAGTAGATAACATGTTTATATCTACATTGGCAACTTAATGTCACTTAGTTTCTACAAAATACATTGCACACAAGATCTCTGCTTATAAAACCCTTCGCATACCAATGACTGCAGAGTATTAGTCAAAGTACCCTCCATTCATCTCTGTATGTATCCCGTCTTTCATCACAAGTGTGTTTACAATTAGTGCCTCATCTTCGCATGTTAATAAGCAGTTCAAGCATTCAGAAACAAAACATCAGTGGATCTAACAGCTACTTCAATTCATTTTATAAATAAGCAACTGAGAATTTTTCTCCAAGTGGCCGCTTGTATAGCCCATTCCATAAATGGAATTCTCTGTAGAATAAGGCACAATATGATACGAATGCAGCTCTTCATAATAGAGTGACTGAGAACAGCATTCTTGTACCATAAACTTCAGCCGTTTTCTTGTATCCGAGTAAGCGGTCCTATAACAGGGTGTCTCTTTAAAGTATTCATAGCTCTCTCTGTCTGTCTCTAGGTGGATCTTCCTCAGCAAATTGTTAATAAGCACAGACCTACGGAGATAGGTTTCAGGGTCTTCAAGGAATCGAAGTTTCTGCAGAGACAGTTTTAGAATACAAGTCCGGTCCTCAGGTAATATCAGGTGCTGAGAAGTAAAAACAACCAATATAGCTTTATGATCAAGAAATAAGAACAAGAGCTTTTCCCCTTTGGAATATTTATTAGAAACATACTCACTTTTGGAAAATACCCCTGGTAATCTTGATGTAAATCTTCTTCTTCTGCATATTTTCTCTTAAAGTAGGCTACTTTCGACGTCGTTAGCGTATTTGTCAATACCCTGATTGGATCAGCTGTGCGACAAATAATAATAAAGAGTATCAGCAACGATTGTGGCAAATCGATGTCCCCTGTAATGTTCCAGTCTGGCGTGTGCGAAATGATGTGTCTATAAGCCTAGACTGCTTGGTTTCTGGGACTAACAGGATTTTTGTTTACAGATCATTAGCTCTATCATCTTTTTTTTTTTCCAAGCACACACAGGTGGTGCTAGACACTTTGCAGAACTAAGAGAAAGGCAAGATCCTGCCATGAAGAGTTACAGTGTATCTTTTATATGTGACTCCGGTGAAATTAATGAGCCATCGGAAGGGCATGAGGCTAGCAGTGGTTACAGAAATATGATCACACAAATGGAATACTAGTACAAATGGATGGTTTCATCTATTGAGTTCAGATGTTCTAGTACCCGTGATGCACTTAACCTAGGAGGGGCATTCAGTACTATTGAACAAGGATGTGAATGTACATCCCGCGTAAAGAGTTGATGGCGCCTCAACCACAGTAATGTATATGGGAGGGATGCAATAACAGTTGTTTCTTCACTCTTCCGTACAGCAGCTTTATGGTTCAGAACTCTTTACTCATCATACAGGAGAGACCATGTTACCCCCCCTTCCCACAGTAAAGCACTGGAGACGTGGTTTCATTGGAGTGCAATTACCATTGTACACACTAGATGATGCTGTGGTCACAGCAAAGTGAATGAGCTCTTGAAAGTAAAATCTTTGTTGGATTTCAGGGTGGTGCGGAGTGGTCACACTTAGTTGTGTTTATTGCTTATAAGTCAACCTCCCTAGTTCTGACTGTATGACTCAGATGGGCACTGAGCAGAAAGAATACTTCATTTGATTCCACAACAAAACTTATAGAGGAGGGAAGACAGAGAGCACAGAGTTTGGGGTGGGGACATTGGATGCAGGCTTTTGTTTCAGCCCACTATGGAGAGAAGGGCCACATGCGGGAGCAGATCTGGCTCTGACCATCTGCTGCTGGACCCTGGGGGTTTTGTTCTGGGCCCATCCCTCGATAAGAGTTTTAGCATGACAAGTTCTAGCATGATTAACTCCCCCTCCCCTAAACTTTCACGGTGCTCCAGCCCAGCTGAGGTTCCTGCTGAGATCACTGATATACTCCTTAAATGTGAGAATGTGTGTTCTCCTACGCTATACCCGGGGGGAAACGGCCAGGAGAGCAGTTGGATTCCAACAGGCAATGCCTATGTTGTATGATACAGTGGGCCCAATCCACTGTCACTGATCTCAGTGGACATTTTGCCCATTAATTTCAGCGGGAGCAAGATTGATCCCCAGAATGTTTCATTGGACATCAAGGGACCAGTTCATCCCTACACCAGAGCTTGGCACAGGGACCGATGGAGGAAGGGAAAAGGGGCATAGGTGGCTTTATGTCACCTGTGTGCCTCCTCTATCCTGAGTAAGCTGGGGAGGGGGGCAGCCCTAACTGGCACCGAGGGGCTGTTCTGGCAGCCAGAGAGAGCTGCAGCATAGGAATGCCCCAGCCACACTCCAACACATCTTTTGTGCCAGGGGCTCCTGCGGTGGAGGGGGCGGGGGGGTGAGATGGCATAGAGCCCGTTCTACTGGCTCTGTGTCAGCCAGGGGTTTCTCCTGTGCTGGGATATTTCCCAGGGGCCAGATCCAGCTAGTAAACCGCCCTTTTGCCCGAGCTCATGAAAAATCCCACAGGAAGCATCTGAAGGGGAAAGAGCTCCGTGAGGTTCTCCAGGCAGTGTTTTCTCCCCAAGTGTTTAGCCAGGGTGGTGTTCCCCTACTACAGAAGGCTACAAGGCTGGCCTGCAAACCCTGACTGGAAGGATTAATTCTCTTTAACTTTAAAAGGAATGTTTCGTTACTTGGGGCCAAAGCCTGCAGCCCTGAGCTAGGACCATATGAATTAAAACCCTATTGAATTTAATGGGAGACCCACAAACCGAGAGCTTCAAGCACTAGACTCTCAGTCCTTCCTCAGGCAAGCCTCCCGTTGGACCTGGTTCTACATTCCAGCCAAGCCATGCTCAGTACAGGAATGGAGTGGGACACAATGGTGACTAAGTATGCCTGGGCCAGCTGCAATCTGTTTCAACCCTCAGCATATTCAGCAACTCTAAGTTACCCAAAGAACTCCCTTACGCAGGAGGAATTCCCAGAGAGCCCCTTCTCCCCAGTTGAAGGCCCTCTTACATCACCAGACCACCATAAAGGGAGCCAGGGCAGAATGGAGAATTAGCTCCATTGAAGTCACTAGCTTTCATTTACTTCAATGAGTCTGATTTGAGCAAAATTGTATTCCAGCTGATAAGACATCCCACCTCTATACATGTATTCAGCTGCACCGCTGGACCCTTTGCTGCATTCTTATCCGTCGGCTGCTGTAAGTATTAGTCATAATTCATAGATAGCAAACCTTTGTCCAATCACAATAAGAGCACCACTGCTGACTAATTTTATAATAATGTTAAATTAGACAAAGCTGCAATACTGGACCTCCAGGAGATTTGGCGAGCACAGAAAATATTTGGCTAATTATATATTACCTTCTCCTATCTTATATGGTCCCCCATTACCGCAGTATCTGAGCATAATCTTTAATGGGTTTAGCCTCACAACACTCCATGAGGCAGGCATTGCTGTGATCCCCATTGTACGGATGGGGAACAGAAACACAAAGAGGGTAAGTCAGACGGAAAGTTTGCAGTAGAGCAGGGACTTGAACCCACACATCCCAAGGTATCACCCTGAGCCCTGGCCCACCCTTCTGCTCCACAATGAACTTCTGACCCCAGTTTTCAGATCCTTACATTTGTTCACCAGCCGCTTTAGTGAAAAGGCAGGAGGGGGGAAAAAAGCATTCGAACAAAATCATATCTGTGCACTTCAAATGCAGGCTTAGCGAGAGGGCAAGGCAAAGACAAAAGATTACAGATTTCAGCAGATGTCTACTGCAGAATGTATAAATTAGAGCTCAATCCGGCAACTTCTCAGAGTTGTTCTTACTCATGCAGACAGTTCCTTTGGAGCCAATGAGCCGGCTCGTGTAAGTAAGGATTACCCTCCTCTGTAAGGGGTGAAGCATCAGGCCTCTTCACTGGATGTTCCTTGAGGCACAGTCTGGAGGGTGTTTTCCATGTGTTTGTAAAGCATCAACTGTACTTATGGTGCCATAGGAATAATACTATACAGCAGATATCCTCTTCCTTCTTGCCCCTCTTGGAGCAAACTATAGGCTATGAAGGTCAATTAGGCAACCCAAAGGGTGGACAATCAGCCACGTGAACTTACGTCTGGACCCAATCCAGATGGAAGGGGATGGGATGGGATAGAAAATCACAAAGGAAATTGGTGCTTTGCTAAGAGTATCATCACTCGATTGCTTGCTGCAGGACATATTCAGCCCTAGTGTGAAGGGCCAGCTTAGGGTCTTCAGCCCTACTTCAGGCCTTTGTAGGGTCTACACAGGGAGCACAGCACAGTAGCTGCCCAGGGCTGCCTGCACATCCCCCACATACCATAGAATGGTTCTGCGCAATAGCCATGTAGGGCTGGTCCCTTTGGGGGGAGGCTCAAGGGAGGATCCACAGATCTGTGCTTATGCAGATGGAGTGACCTCAGTGCCTCATGCGAATGGTGCAGAGGGGACGCAGCTTGCTCTTATAACCCATCATCTGGAATAGCGACCCCTGGGAGTCTGCACAGTGGCCCTGCCCCCTAGCCCTCGGGAGGTGAATTTCACCACGTTCCACCCACAGAGGGCCTGAAAACACAATGCTGTGTGTAGGTGCAGTGAATTGCACCCCAAGGGTATACACACAACAATTAGTCCCTGTAACAGATCAGTTTAGGATCTACGTGGCACTAATACTACCAAACTCAAAGCTTTGGATGCAATTTTAATGCTGTAATACCCCATCTTTTCTGATTTATTAACATGTGGGGAAATGGGCCAAGTGCTGGGCTTCACTAGATCGCTTGGGGCAACGTGTTACCAGCGTAGCTTTAAAGGGGATGCTCTCATGATCCTGGGGCATCGGGATGCCTGGCCACACCCTTTTGTCTCAGCTCATGCCCCCTAAGCCAGTAGCTGTGGAGGTGGCATGGGGTGGTATCGGAGCCACTATCATGGTTGTACATCACCCAAAATTCCTTTTTATACAGGTCAGAGCTGCTGGATTTAAGTCAGCTTTATGCCAGAGGAAATTGGAGGGAAAAGTTTTAATCTCCTGGAGAATTTGAGACAATGTTTCTCAATAACAGAGCAAACCTTAAACTAAACAAGTGACTCAAATTAAAGGGCAATTTTCCAAAGTTTGAGCCTTATTTGTGTACTTAACAAACATGCATGGTCATGCACTCTGATTTGCACATATATTTGCTGCAATCATGCATGCAGGTGGTTAAGTGCCCAAATAGTCATTTGCACAGATATTCACTCATTCATACATGGAACAGTGGGAAATGCACGTGGATGTGAACGACGAAGATCTTAATGGGTATGGAGAATGAACTGTCCCTCACAGACAAGTTAGACAACTGAGGATTTGATCCTGTATTCCTTGCATACTCACAACGCTCAGTGACTTCAACTATCAACTTAGATAGGATATTCCCCAGTGCCAACCAGAGCCCTCCTATTTCTGTGCTTATAAACCCAAAGAAAGTGCCACTCTGAAACCCAAAGAAAGACACCGTAACTGAGGTTTGCGATACCCTCACGCTTACGACTGAGGTTGTATTTTCTGACTTGGCTGGTTATGTACATCTTTCAGCCTGGTTTCAACTTACAGCTGCATAAAACTGGAGTAATGCACCAGTGAATCAGGCCCTTAGGGCTTTGTTTCAATATAAACACACTGAATCGGGCTCCTTGTGCGTAAGGCTCTTCTTGGGAGCCAAGTGTTTTGACAGTTCCATCAAGGTGGCTGTCAGCCTGGGAGACAGCTATATCATAACCATATCAAATTTCTTCACTACCACCCCACAGTTCAAGCCACAGGGCCAAATTTTCCAGTGGTGCCAGTGGGTGCAATGCCACTAACATCACTGGTGATGGCCCTGCTTACAACAGCCCTGGATTTGGCCCATACTTCCAGCCTCTGAAAATGAGGATGGTCACATTCAGCAAAGCATATAAGCACACACTTATGTCCATTCCTGTTCATCAAAGGCTAATAAGAGTCTGTGGCCTGATTGTCAAAGGTGCTGGGCACTGGCGGATCTTAATGGCAGTTAACAAGGTTAGCCTTCTTTCGCCCTCCCATTGGTATGCTATTTACACTTCCCATGACAGACTCTCTGAATGTCTGTTCTCAACACACAGTGCACTGGGGAGTTGCATTTGTAGCTCCCATCAATGCTAATGGAAGTTAGAAGCATAAATCCCACACATCAGCGAGAGAATAGACGCCTACGTCTCTAATCTTGATTCCCCAAATGCAACTTTACAATGTCTTTAATTATACGCTATAACTGCATAATGTGCCCCTTTCTACTAATTTCAAGAATAACAATAGTAGTGCGAAACGGCATGATATGCAGTGATGTATTAAGCATGCTTGGAAGAGAGGGTTATCGTATCTAAATTCAAGTGGAAATATATTCAGAATATAGCAATGTCATACTCTTACTGAAAATTGCAAGAAGCTCTTTAGTTTGACCTGTGTGATCATAACAATGGTCTCAATGACAGGGCAAATGCTTTCACATTAATCAGTTGATGTAGAGTGATTTTAACAATGATGCAACTTATATCAGGGGCAGGAGACAAGACTGGGGTGTATAAATGGTTGTCTAGTGAGTCGAAAAGGAAGGATGGGCTTGTGATTAGGGCCCTAGAATGGAACTCGGGAGACCTGGGTTCTATGTTCAGCTTTTCTACAGACTGCATTAAATTAAAAAACACAGGAAAAGAACTAAAACAGAGCCACTGTGGCTTAACAACCAAGTAAAAGAAGCAGTGAGAGATAAAAAGGCATCTTTTAAAAAGTGGAAGTCAGATCCTAGTGAGGTAAATAGAAAGGAGCATAAACACTGCCAAATTAAGTGTAAAAATGTAATAAGAAAAGCCAAAAAGGAGTTTGAAGAACAGCTACCCAAAAACTCAAAAGGTAAGAACAAAATGTTTTTTAAGTACATCAGAAGCAGGAAGCCTGTTAAACAATCAGTGAGGCCCCTGGACGATTGAGATACAAAAGGAGCGCTTAAAGACAACAAAGTCATTGTGGAGAAACTAAATGGATTCTTTGCTTCAGTCTTCACAGCTGAGGATGTTAGGGAGATTCCCAAACCTTAGCCGTCCTTTGTAGGTGACAAATCTGAGGAATTGTCACAGATTGAAGTGTCATTAGAGGAGGTTTTGAAATTAATTGATAAACTTAACAGTAACAAGTCACCGGGACCAGATGGCATTCACCCAAGAGTTCTGAAAGAACTCAAATGTGAAATTGCGGAACTATAAACTAGGGTTTGTAACCTGTCCTTTAAATCAGCTTCTGTACCCAATGACTGGAAGATCGCTAATGTAACACCAGTATTTTAAAAGGGCTCTAGAGGTGATCCTGGCAATTACAGACCGGTAAGTCTAGCGTCAGTACCCGGCAAATTAGTTGAAACAATAGTAAAGAATGAAATTGTCAGACACATAGAAAAACATAAATTGTTGGGCAAAAGTCAACATGGTTTCTGTAAAGGGAAATCATGTCTTACTAATCTATTAGAGTTCTTTGAAGGGGTCAACAAACATGTGGACAAAGGGGGATCCAGTGGACCTAGTGTACTTAGATTTCCAGAAAGCTTTTGACAAGGTCCCTCACCAAAGGTTCTTACGTAAATTAAGTTGTCATGGGATAAGAGGGAAGATCCTTTCATGGATTGAGAACTGGTTAAAAGACAGGGAAGAAAGGGTAGGAATAAATGGTAAATTTTCAGAATGGAGAGGGGTAACTAGTAGTGTTCCCCAAGGGTCAGTCCTAGGACCAATGCTATTCAACTTATTCATAAATGATCTGGAGAAAGGGGTAAACAGTGAGGTGGCAAAGTTTGCAGATGATACTAAACTGCTCAAGATAGTTAAGACCAAAGCAGACTGTGAAGAACTTCAAAACGATCTCACAAAACTAAGTGATTGGGCAACGACATGGCAAATGAAATTTAATGTGGATAAATGTAAAGTAATGCACATTGGAAAAAATAACCCCAACTATACATACAATATGATAGGGGCTAATTTAGCTACAACTAATCAGGAAAGAGATTTTGGAGTCATCGTGGATAGTTCTCTGAAGACGTCCAGGCAGTGTGCAGCGGCAGTCAAAAAAGCAAACAGGGTGTTAGGAATCATTAAAAAAGGGAAGAGAATAAGATGGGAAACATCTTATTGCCCTTATATAAATCCTTGGTATGCCCACATCTTGAATACTGCGTACAGATGTGGTCTCCTCATCTCAAAAAAGATATATTGGAATTGGAAAAGGTTCAGAAAAGGGCAACAAAAATTATTAGGGGTATGGAACGGCTGCCATATGAGGAGAGATTAAAGAGACTAGGACTTTTCAGCTTGAAAAAGAGGAAACTAAGGGGGGATATGATAGAGGTATATAAATCATGAGTGGTGTGGAGAAAGTGAATAAGGAAAAGTTATTTACTTGTTCCCATAATATAAGAACTAGGGGCCACCAAATGAAATTAATGGACAGCAAGTTTAAAACAAATAAAAGGAAGTTCTTCACACAACGCACAGTCAACCTGTGGAACTCCTTGCCTGAGGAGGTTGTGAAGGCGAGGACTATAACAGGGTTTAAAAGAGAACTAGATAAATTCATGGAGGTTAAGTCCATTAATGGCTATTAGCCACGATGGATAAGGAATGGTGTCCCTAGCCTCTGTTTGTCAGAGGGTGGAGATGGATGGCAGGAGAGAGATCACTTGATCATTACCTCCAGGAGTCTGGTGGCACCTTAAAGACTAACAGATTTATTTGGGCATTAGCTTTCGTGGGTAAAAAACCTCACTTCTTCAGATGCGTGGAAGAAGTGAGGATTTTTACCCATGAAAGCTTATGCCCTAATAAATCGGTTAGTCTTTAAGGTGCCACCGGATTCCTTGTTGTTTTTATGGATACACACTAACACGGCTACCCCCTGATCTTGATCATTACCTGTTAGGTTCACTCCCTCTGGGGCACCTGGCATTGGCCATTGTTGGCAGACAGGATACTGGCCTGGATGGACCTTTGGTCTGACCCAGTATGGCCGTTCTTATGTTCTTATGCATGTGTGACCGTGGGCAAGTTACTTAATTCTCTGTGCCTCAGTTTCCCCTTCCTGCTTCACTGCCTGAGGGGAAATTCATTCATGTATATGACATGCTCAGATGATGCAGTGACAGGAGCGGTGTCAACACCTCAACAGTAGCTTGGTGACCCAGACATCTGCAGCTGATAACCACTGAGATTCACTGACCACAATATGAGCTTAATGCACATTTCAAGGTGAATGGTAGTAACATGTTCCTACTTAGATTCCTATCACAGCATCAGGAAGATCATCAATATGCAAGTGGGCTAAAGATGACCAAGACGCGTACCATATCTAAGCATCTCTTGCATACTCAAATAGAAAACTTCAGGCTTTTAAACCAATAGAAACTGACATTTATTTTCAATAGGAGACATGACTTTGACACCCCGGGAAATACTGTAATGTCCTTGCGACTGCTGTCAAAATACAGTAATAAATTCTTTTTTCTCTAACCCAAGCACAGCTTGCACTTAAGGAGCATCCTGGCTGAAATCTTTCTTTGATTTAATACACCAGGTTGCTGAGGTTCCATCGTTCCTGGGCACTGAGAGTAGCTGCTGTACTGTTTGACTCTGTGAAGCTACTGCACCACGAACAAGTGAACATGCGGAAGGGAGACACTTTGCCAGCGCAAAGATTTCACAGGGATTCAAAATTACCTGCAATCTTTTAAAAAGAGAAGGACAAATCTTGCATTTCTTGCTCAGACCTTAAGCAGAGAAAACTCCGTTTAACTTGCATGGAGTTTTGCCTGAGTAAAAACTGCTAAACTGTATCCATACTGTTGTAATGTCACTGAAACTGCTGGCTTTGTGCTTTAAAATGACATTCCTTGGGGCTGGCTAATCATCTCTGAGGACCCCACTAATTAATTCTATGTACATATGTTTGCACTTTTCCTTCACTGATACAAGTATCCCTGTGCTCGTGAAGGTTTGACTTTTACATTAGTGAAGACACTGTACTTAATTACAAAGAGATCATCACCTTGCTTATCCCAGTAGCTCCATTGGCTTCTTTGGGACTATTCACTTTGGCAAAGTGAGCAGGATTTGGCCTGTGTATAGCAAATAAGTAAGAGAAAATCATCTTTTTTGGTTGGTCCACTTTTAAAATAGTTATAAGTAAGCAACCCCTTGCTAAATTTCTACACTGGAGCAGTCTCACCAGAAAACAGCCTATTATATTTATTATCCAAATTATATTAAAAAGACATTTATTCTGTATTTAGACAAAGGCCATTGTTTTTAAGTCTGCTAACCTTGTGATGCTGAATCAATCTGCAAAGTGTCTTTCTGGGATGATTTCAGCAATTCTGGTAAAATTTCCTCTTTGCACAGGCTCAGCTAGCATCTCTCACAGCGCTGCACTGTTGAACTGGCATGGTGGATCAAGGAGAGACAAACATTTCACTTGGCAAAATCAACACATGCATTGAAAGTTGTTAGATTGTAAAAGATCAAGATGTTATTTAAGGAGACCTTATGATATTTCATAACACAAAAAGCAATTTCTGGAAGTCACATATAACTCTATGACTTTATTTCTTAGACTCCATTTGAAACCTAAGGAAATTGAAATGTTACAAAAACTCATTTCACTTAGGAGTATGTTTATAATTACATAAGAGGGAACGCTGTTAGTCATATTGGCTGGTTCTCTAAACATCATGCAATTGAGCCGTATCTTTTTACTGTCCTGAACTCCTCCTTTTAAATTACATACTTTTATATCCTTTGATTGATTGCTGTCAGACTTTACCTTTTCTGAAAAAAAAAAGCTGAAGTATTGCGAGCAAGATTACAACATAATTTTGTGTAGTAGTAACAATCTCTGATTATATACACAGCTACACAATGTGTATATAATAATGTCGTGTGTGGAAACATCAGACTTTATCATTTACAATCAGTCCCGTTATTGCAATGTGGATGTCTCAGTTTTTGCCCTTTAAGTGAGGAGCTTTATCTGAGCACTGTCGTGCATTCTATAGTAGAGTGGAATTTTTAAACACATATTAAAGACACCACTCCCATGAGAAAACTAGAAAGAGTATGGGTCTGCACTTGCATATGCTGTATGTATAGACACACACACTTTTAATACACATGCATGAGAAAACCCTAGGTCTAAAGCCTCTGCCTGTGTCCCTCAGATAGAAGCAATGCCTATATATAGATAGTTGTCTCATCGGAGAGGAAGAGAAGGAGGAACTGATGGAAAGAGTTGCTATGGTTACTTTTCAGAGTTTGGGACTGAAAGGCAGAAGATGCTGTGATTCAGCTGCCCTTTGCCAGAGCACGCCCTCAGCCTGCACTAGCCACACGGCTGGCCAAAGGGAGAGTGGCTCCCGCCTAGTATTAGAGGATTAACTGCAAACCCCCCCCCCCCCCCCCGGAGAGCTAGCAAAGCCGGAGAAGAGACAGGGGAAGTTCTCCCTAGCACACCCCCTCCCCTGCCAGCAGCGGGCAGAGCGAGCCCTGGAGGGAGGGGGGTCACCTCCCCGGTCAGGGAGGGGCTCCCCCGAGCCGCACTAAGGGGCCGCTGGGCTGTGCAAGAAAAAGCCACTTACCGGGCAAGCGGGGCCACAGGGAGGGGCTGGCTCTGGCGCTCGCCCCTGGCTTGAAACGCAGCCTCCCCGCTCGGCTCCTGCACCTCAGCCTGCCCGCGGCGGCAGCCCCAGCTCCGGCAGGTCCCTCCAGTCACTGCCGAGCGCATCCCCGGCTCGCTTCAGAGCAGGAGGCGGGCAGCCCAGATGTTCCTCTCCCGGATTGGTCCAGAGGGAGCAGATGTTGGCCCGTTGCTAAGAGAGTTGCTAGGAGGCGATGACGCTCTCGGCATCTCAGGAGCAACTTCAGTGGCGCTTTGAATTTCTTGCTGGGAGAGTGTAGTGGAGGGTGTCCTGAGCCCCGGGGGGGGGGGTGCACCGAGACCCAGGGTTAGGGGTGTCCTGAGCCCCAGGGGGAGGGGGTGCCCTGAGACCCGGGGTTAGAGGTGTCCTGAGCCCCAGGGGCAGGGGGTGCACCGAGACCCAGGATTACGGGTGCCCTGAGCCTCAGGGGGAGGGGGTTCACCGAGACCCAGGGTTAGGGGTGCTCTGAGCCAGGAGCATTGAAAGGGGTGCACTGAACTTAAGGCATGGAGGGTGACTTGAGCCCTGGAGTTAGAGGGTTTAATGAGCCTGGGGCATGGAGGGGGACATTTAACCCCAGGGTTAGGGATGCACTGCTTCTGGGGCATGGAGAGGAGGGGAAAGAAGTAATTCCCTGGTTATGGGGTGCATTGAGCATCAAGGATAAGAGGGAGGATGTACTTAGGCCTGGATGTCAGATGGGTAAGGGGTCACTGAATTTGGTGGTGCACTGAGCCTGCAGACCATATACTGAGTTTTAGGGGTGAGCTAGGAAGGGGTCAGGTGAGGAGTGCATTGAGTCTGGTGGTTTGGCTGGGGAGCGAGCGCACTGGGTGGAGAGGGAGCGTCCTGCGCATCACACAAGGCAAGGGGAAGCCTTCGAGCTGGGAGGGAGGGTTCTGAGATGAGCCTTAGGGAAGGGGAGGATGGTCACAGTAGGATAAGGGGTTAGAACAAGGAGGGGGTGGAATGAGCATTTTAAGATCCTGCCCATTGCTAGTGGAAAGAACAGGATGGCAGCTGCACACGAGGTGATGGGGCCTTCACAGTAGGGTGATGGGACATGGAAAGTGCTTTACCTAGTGCAGTGTCTTAGGTGTATGGGAGAGTCTTTGGGAGCTGCAGTGGTGGATTTGGGAATGTTTGCATTAAGGATTGCAGCAGGTATTGGCCTCAGAGAGCAGGTGTCAAGGGGGTAACAACATGTCTTTCCCTCCCCCACACCCCTCTCCTCCTGGCCTCTCAAGTCACCTGTCTTCTCCTTGCCCTTTCCACAACTTCTAACACTCCCCTGCACCAGCTGCCTGCCAGCACCCAAAACACATTGTACAGTATGTGCTATTTCACACATTGCAGGGGCCAGATCAACTCCTAGACACCCCAGTTTTGTACCATCAGACCTCATATCTTAGCACATGCCTGCGCTATTCAATCAGACCGGCAGGCATAGAAGCAGCAGGGCCCAAGTCCCTTTAAGGTGGATGGTCACGGAAAGCCAGGACTTGGCACCCCAGGAGGAAGCAGAGATGAAGAGCACTGCAGAAACCCAGATCTCAATACACTGCAATTGTCCAGAGCCCCATGCCATACTGCAAAATGGAACCTCAAGGGGCCTCCTCTCAACCATACCAGTTGCCTAGAACAGAGGTGTGAGAAGTCAGCCCTCACTGACAAACCCGGTGAACAAAGTCAGCCCCACCACAACCCCTGCTGACTTAGCAATGGACAAGACAGCCCATCTTTTAGTTCATTGATGGTTAAAGAGAAGGCAATGGCCAAGACATGGAAAAGAAATAACAGCAGGTAAAATCTTGCTTCGCACCCAGAGAGCAGTGTGCATCCTCACGGTGCCATGGGAAGCACTTATTGAAAAAATGTGCTGTGAAAATGACTGTAAAATCCAGAGAAGAGTTAATAGCTATCAACTGGGCTCTCATGAGTAGTATTATTATTTGTAGCATCCACTAGCCCCAGCCATCAGTCAGGGCCCTGTTGTGCTAGGTGCTGTACAAACCCAGAACAAAAAGCCAGTCCCTGCCCCAGGAGTTTATCATCCCAGTATAAAACAACAGGTAGATGCAGGCAGGTAGGGCCCAAGGAAGCAATGAGAGTATCTGTCTGGCTCTCAACATTGCTAAAGTAACTGGGTATCTTCCAAATGGTTACAAAGAGGCAGTACAAGGATAAAAGCTCAAGTGCCAGAGCCTCACCTGGTGTTAATCAGCAATGCTCCATTGATGTTAACGGAACTGTGCTGACCTACTCAGCCTCTCTCTTCCTTGCCTCCCTGTAGTAGATAACCCTGATTTTTTCCCTTCTGTGTGCCAGTTATATCTGTGTCCACCTGTCCATGTACACACAATTACCCTAAGGCTGCTATTCCTCAGTGGTGCTGCCCATGCCACCGCGATTTATGCCTGGGCAATAATTTAGCTTTGATCCAAAATTGTTCTCTACTTGATACGATCCCTGAAAATAACCCAGACGTTTCAGCCAGTCCAGAGCGCAGAAGCCTGTCTTTTCAATGCAGCGAGCCACTGTGGGAGTACAGCTCCAGCTTCACCCTACACACTGCCTGCCTGCACATTCCCTTTAGCAATTCTAGAAACCGGGGATCTATAATGCCCAATATGGTCTGCAATCTGGTTGCTTGAGCAGATCAGCACTCTCTTTTTCCCTCCCTTTCCACGGTTATGGGTCCCCCCAGATTTTGGCTCCGGGATGTAGTTGCTGCATAGCTGGCAGCAAGATGGGCTCTACAAAGGGCCCCTGTCTTTGGAGCCCTCTTCCTGCCATCATCAGACAGATTGTAGGAAGGGTTCTCCACTCACTCACGCAGGTGTAAGCGTTCACTTCAGTAGAGTTACACCTGCTTTACAATGAAGCTAACGAGAGGAGAATCACAGCCTGAGTTCCATAAATTGAGGGTTAACAAGCTAAATTTCAGCTGCTGTAAATCAGTTTTTTCCAAGTCCATAGAGCTATGCAGATTTAAGCTCACTGAAGATCTGGCTCCGTTTGTTTCTATGCACAAACACACACATTTTTCTTGCATATTTGGCTTTAATAAAATCAGACATGACCATATACTTATTTCAAATGACTTCCAAAAGTGCCAGTCCCTTTACTGAATTCACACTAGTTTTGAATCTGAATATTCTATGACAATATGAAAGAGCTGGAATTTAATTGATTTAAATTACCTTTCTTTTTATAGTGCTGCCGGTAGCAATGCTATAGTTCAGGTCGGTATAATTTTAAAATGTACCACATGACACAGCTATGACATTTCCCCCCCCCCCCCACCTACTCTATATGTTACTGAATAGAGGAATCCATCAGCAAAATACAATAATTCTTGAGCACTTTACAGAGACGTGATAATTAATTCAATAATATAGTGTCTGTATAAGGGAGATGGCAAGAGAAGGCACAGGAACCCCATCTTTACATCTGTTTAAGAACTGAATGAACTGCAGAGCTAGTCAGTGACTGCCACTGGTCTGGAAATTGATTGCAATTTTTTTTTTTTTTTTTTTTTACATTTGATACAATTTCTGCCACAGACACATCTTCCCCTCTACAGCTTCATAATGTTCAGCATACAGCCAGGAATCACTGGCTAGCTGTAATTTCCATCTGAAAGGGCCAGCCATTCTTCCTTTGTCTGGCCCCAAGAGCCATTTTAATCCCCTGATCAGCAAGTAACAAGGTGTTGTTAAACACAAATCTAGTATTTTCATTGCTTTTCTTGCCCTTTTTTTCTGAAGACTTTCAGGGTGGGAAGGGCCAGATCCTTAGCTGGCATAAATCAGCATAGCTCCATTGAAGGAAAGGGATTTACCCCAGCTGAGGATCTGGCCCCTCATTTGAAGCAGTCCTGATTCTGGACCAGAAAGTATGGGAGGCTCTGATTCTCCATGACATCTGGGCTGTGATCAGACATGGAGGAAAGAGACAGCTGCAGGAAGCTCACTGCTGTTATCTAATTCAGGGTTGCCTGACCTTAGTACCTGGACACCTCCTGCTCTAATTTACGAAGCTGGTGCAAGGCCACTTTCACCAGTGAAGGCTCAGGCATGGCAGAGCTCCCATTCCTGACATTCCAGGGGTGGAAGTCAGGGGGTAGGAGGGAGCTCTGTCCCTTCACAAGCAATATACCAGTGGAGATTCCCCTTTACAGGAGAATTCTCTGCTGGTGATTTCTGGCCAGTTTAAGGCCACATAGTAATACTTAGTGCCTTTACTAGAAGAGAGAATCTGGACCGACATCTCTGCTGACACTAATATTTGAAAAATATAAGATCTAAAAGCTTGTACTGCACAGAATAAAACACCTAGACAGGCCAATGGTAGATGCCTAGCTGTTTCTCTACACCACTCGTTTGGTGACTCTTTGGAAAACTAGCCTAGGGTGACTGGGATAAGACAAACAATTAATTGTTTAGAGTGACTGTGATTACACAAAATCAGGTGATTATTTTATATTTTATTATAACAGCTTCCGACTTTGAAAATGCCAATTCCCAAATTTGCAGCCAGTCTTTTCTACCCAGATTATTGCTTAGGGACACAGAATTAAGCTAATATATATAGCATCCAATTTTCGAAAATTGGATGCACACTGATTGCATGTATAGAAGCATTGATGCATCCATGCAAACCAAACCTAGGCATTTGCAATATTTGTAAAAACGGACAGTTAAGATTGCTTCCATAGAGATGCATACATGGTATACCTGTGCATACTCAGGGCTACATCCTCAGCTGGGTGAATCAGTGCCATGCTAGTAACCTCAATGGAACTGCTACTATGTGCTCCAGTTGAAGAATTGGCCTGAATTGTTTTGGAGGTTTACCTTGCCTTCATTGAAAAACTAGCCCCTATATTTCTCCATGTACAATATGTAGTTTCCTCTTTCACATCTTAAAACTTCAGTCTTCTGTCTTTTTAACATTTTTAAAGTAGAGGAGCTGGGTTATTTGTATGCTGTAGTTATATATATTTCACTTTTGACAGTGAGTTCTGGAATATTTCTGCAGTTTTTATTTACTTTTATGTGTATGAAAACTAGTCTTTCAAAACCACACTGCAGATTATTTTAGGAACATTTTTTTAAAATGTCCATCAAAAAAAATTATCCCGTTTTTGTTGAAATTCTACATTTTGATGGAAAATTTGAGCAAAAAATTAAAATACTGAAAATTTCAACCACCTGTAAAAATAGTAAAATACAACAAAACTCTCACTGGGGATCTTGGGAGATCAAGATTTTCATGTAGGGTAGCCTCGGTGAAACCACATATACTCTGCTGAGTCCAATTGCTTAGTTAGATTTGCTGAGCTCCGGCAGCTCCCATTGACTTCAGGGGTATTCTTCCTGATTTCTACCAGTGTAAATGACAACAGAAAGCAAAGCTGAAGATTTCTTTCCACAGTCACAGTGACATTCAGGGATACACTTTCAAGAATATAAGCCTGTGTTGCATGCCAAAAGCAAGCACTTATGTATTTAGTGGTGGTGAAGACACACCTAGCAGTCTTGGAAAATGCAACCCCTCCTTGTGGTATTGCAGCAACACAGTGAGTTTGAATAATGAGAAGATCCTTGCAAGGATATTGAGGGGCTTCTGAACCACAAAGTCAGACAAGTCAGCTGTACCCCCTAATACCCAATTCTAGTAGTGTAACTACTATTCTCCCCCATCATTTGATTTACAAACTATACCATAGAAGGTCTATGGATAGAAATTCTATGCTTGAATAATAAGTATAGCAGTAGGACTATACTACCAACTAGCTGACTAGGATGGTGACAGTGACTGTGAAATGCTCAGGTTGATTAGAAAGGCTACAAAAACAGAAAAGCCCAATAATAATGGGAGATTTCAACTATCCCCATATTGACTGGGGAACATGTCATGTCAGGATGGGATGCAGAGATAAAATTTCTAGATACCATTAATGACTGTTTCTTGGAGGAGCTAGTCCTGGAACCCACAAGAGGAGAGGCAATTCTTGATTTAGTCCTAAGTGGAGCACAGGATCTGGTCCAAGAGGTGAATATAGATAAACCACTCAACCATAATGTAATTACATTTAACATCCTTCAGAATGGAAAGGGGGAGGGAGAGAAATACCAAACAAACCCACCACAGTAGCATTTAACTTTGAAAAGCAGAACTACACAAAAATGAGGAAGCTAGTTAAACAGAAAGTAAAAGGAACAGTCACAAAAGTGAAATGCCTACAAACTGTATGGAAACTTTTAAAAAAACACCATAAAAGAAGCTTAAACTACATGTATACCCCAAATAAAAATAAAATAAGAGAACCAAAAAAAAATGCCACCGTGGCTAAACAACAGAGTAAAACAACAGTTAGAGATAAAAATACATCCTTTAAAAATTGGAAGTCGACTCCTACTGAGGAACATACATAGGAGAGGTTTCAGAGTAGCAGCCGTGTTAGTCTGTATCCGCAAAAAGAACAGGAGTACTTGTGGCCCCTTAGAGACTAACAAATTTATTTGAGCATAAGCTTTCGTGGGCTACAGCCCACTTCTTCAGATGCATAGAATGGAACATATATTGAGGAGATATATATACACATACAGAGAAGTGGGAGTTGTCTTACCAACTCTGAGAGGCCAATTAAGTAAGAGAAAAAAAACTTGAAGTGATAATCAAAATAGCCCAGTACAGACAGGTTGATAAGAAGTGTGAGAATACTTACATGGGGAGATAGAGTCAATGTTTGTACATAGGAGCATAAACTCTGGAAAATCAAGTGTAAAAGTAAAATTAGGCGGGCCAAAAAAGAATTTGAAGAGGAACTAGCAAAAGAAAAAAAAACTAACAGTAAATTTTTTTAAAGTACATCAGTAGCAGGAAGTCTACCAAACAATCAGTGGGGTCACTGGATGATTGAGGAACACTCAGAGAAGACAAGGCTGTTGAGGAGAATCTAAATGAATTCTTTGCATTCGTCTTCACTGCAGAAGATGTGAGGGAGGAACTCAACTATGAAATTGTAGAACTATTAACTATAGTAGGTAAGCTATCATTTAAATCAGATGACTAGAGGATAGCTAATATAATGCTGATTTTTTAAAAAGGCTCCAGAGACAATCCTGGCACTTACAGAAGGTAAGTCTAAGTACAGCACCAGGCAAATTGGTTGAAACTATAGTAAAGAACAGAATGATCAGATGCATAGATGAACAGGATATGCTGGTGAAGAGTCAACACAGCTTTTGTGAAGGGAAATCATGTCTCACAAATCTCTTAGAATTCTTTGAGGGGGTCAAAAACCATGTAGACAAGAGTGATATACTGGATATAGTGTGCTTGGACTTTCAGAAAGTCTTTGACAAAGTCCTTTACCAAAGGCTTTTAAGCTAAGTAAGCAGTCATGGGATAAGAGGGAAGCTCCTCTCATGGATCAGTAACTGGTTAAAAGATAGAGGATAAAGAGTGGGGATAAATGGTTTTCACAGTGGAGAGAGAGAGAGGGGTAAATAGCAGGTTCCTCCAAGGATCTGTACTGGACCAGTGCTGTTCAATGTATTCATAAATGAGCTGGAAAAGGGGGTAAATGGGGAAGTGGCAAAGTTTGCAGATGATACAAAATTACACTAGATAGTTAGGTCCAAAGCTGACTGCAAAGAGTTAGACAGGGGGCTCACTAAACTGGGTGACTGGGCCACAAAATGGCAGGTGAAATTCAGAGTTAATAAATGCAAAGCGATGCACATTGGGAAACATAATCCCGATGATAGTTACAAAATAATGCGGTGTAAGTTAGCTATTGCCACTCAAGAAAGTCATCACAGTTTGTTCTCTGAAAACAGCTGCTCAATGTGCAATGGCAATCAAAAAAAGCTAACAATGTTAGGACCCATTAGGAAAGGGAAAGATAATAAAACAGAAAATATCATATTGCCACTATATAAAGCCACAGTCTGCACACACCTTGAATACTGCATGCAGTTTGGGTCACCTCATCTTAAAAATTATGTATTAGAATTGGAAAAAATACACAGAAGGGCAACCACAAAATGATTATGGGTATGGAATGGTTTCCATATGAGGAGAGATTAAAAAGACTGGGCCTCTTCAGACTAGAAAAGAGATGACTAAAGGGGGTCTGACAGAGATCTATAAAATCATGAATGGTGTGCAAAAAGTGACTAGGCAAGTGTTATTTACCCCTTCACATAATAAAAGAACCAGGGGGTCACTCTATGAAATTAATAGGCAGCAGCTTTAAAACAACCATAAGAAAGTACTTCTTCACGCACAGCAGTTAACCTGTGGCACTCATTGCCTGGGGGACGTTGTGAAGGCCAAGAGTATAAGTGGGTTCAAAAAAGAATTAGAAAAGTTCATGGAGGATAGGTCCATCAATGGCTATTAACCAAGATGGTCAGGGATGCAACCCCATGCTCTGGGTGTCCCTTTGCCTCTGACTGCCAGAAGCTGTGATTGGATGACAGGGGGTGGATCGTTACCACAGTTGCCAACTTTCATGTGGTAAATAAGCCCCCCAACTTTCACAATAAGCCAAAAATCAAGCTAATCCCATTTCAAAACAAAGCCAAAAAAAGCCAGTCCTTAAGAACCCCAACACTCTGTGTGACTAGATCCTCCCGGTGTGCAGTCTGGGACTGTGGTGGGTCCACTGTGCACGCCGACTCTCTCCTGCCCTTACCCCTCCTTACCCCCGCTTGCCGGGAGCCAAAAAAAAAAAAAAAAAAAAAGAAGCAACAAACTACAACAAGCCACAAGCCAAACAAGCAACTCACAGGCCAATTAAGCCAAAAACAAGCCAATTTCTGTGTTTTTTTCGCGGGTTTGGCATGTCTGATCGTTACCCTTTTCTGTTCATTCTCTCTGAAACATCTGGCACCAGCCACTGTTGGAAGACAGGATACTGGGCTAGATGGTCTGACCTAGTATGGTCGTTCTTATGATGGTTCCTTGGAGTCCTCATATTCCTTCAGTAAGAGTGCCATGACTAGATATGATGGATCTGCCTTTCTTCCCTTGTTTGTGTATCTTGTGAAGTGTGTAGAAGGCCCCAGAGGTGGGTTTGTGGGGGGGGTCTGTCTTTTAGACTGAAAGTGCTGAGAGCCAGGACTGCCTTTATATTCATCTTGTGCTCATACTAATCTGCATGGCTGAGGCTTCCAAAGATTGAGACTTCCAAGAGTTATTGAAAAAGAAACTCCATTTCAGGTCTGATCTTGAAAATTGCCCAGCAAATACAAGCTAGATCCAAAACATCTCGGCCTATTGTGTATAGAAACTGCAGATATCTCAGATGTATTATGGTGCTATTCTGAACACAACAGAATGAATTACCAATAGTCATTGCAATTTTGTATTTCTTAGCTTTTGTGTTTGCTTCCTTTAATTTATGTATTGGTATTGCCGTTTGCATGACCTAACTATAACACACGTATATCCTGTACTAGTGTCTATATGGGTATTTCTTAGTATAAAACGTAAGGTTCTAATATTTGATATTTTAACAAATTTGTATGTATGCCAACACACCAGGACAGCATGTGCTCGTGAGTACGTATGCATGTTAATATTATTTTGGAGGTTAATGATGAGTCAGATCTTCTTCTGCAGCTAGTAGGGTTACAACAACGCAGGGGGAATAAAAGAGGAGTGGTGCTCTACTGAGACTCCCACCAATGCCGGACCGAGATCTGCCCTGAAGGGAGAAGGGGTTCACTGAGCAAAGGTGATACCTTGTACGGAAATACTGCTTACACAAGGCAAGGATGCTGTGAAGAGCAGCGCCTGCCCCAGCCCCCACTCTTGATGCCAGGGCTGTACCTGCTGAGGGGTTCTGAAGGGATCTGGGGGTGGTGAGAACAAGATGGCTGATCCAGTGTTTCAAATTTTGAAATTTAGGAGGTGGAGAGAAAGGAAGTAAAAAATAATAATAATACTACTAATGACATTTCCCCCCAGCCCTCTCTATCCACATGCCCGAAGTTCTCCTCTGAGTGTGACAGGAAGATAATGAGGCTCGATATTTCCTATGCTCATCAGTCTGTCCCAGGCGCGGGAAGTACTGCATCTTCGTTCGGAGCAAAACAGAAGCATACTTAAAAAATCCATCACTTCAAGATGCACATAGATCCTCTGGATTAAGTTTGTTACAACATGCAAAAAAATGATGACACGCTGTTTTTGCATGTCTATATGAGCCATCTGCTTAGACTTTATTGATAAAATCCAATAGCAACCATGTTCAGCATAACAAAATAAGATTATTTCTGAGCTTTGAATGGTTATATGGGCACATATAGTTTCAGTTAGACATTTTGCAGAAGTTGGGATTAATGTTTTTTCCAGTGAGAGCTCATCTAGACATTAATATTCCTAATGTAGCATATCATTAGCAAGAGGCAACATACTACATGATCATGCATGCTAGTACATAAGTTGATTAAAAAAAGTTTTATCTTCAAATAGGTGAAAAGCGAAGTGTAAACCCGTATCACTCATTCTTTAGTCACATATTTCACCACAGTTTTGCACTTTAGCTCTCTCTTTCAAAGCACATGTCAAACAGGTAAAATTATGGTCCTGACATTCCAGTCAATACTAGTTATTTATTAACTAGGCAGATGGTACAATTTCAGGTTTAATCTTTGAATGTTACAAAAGTGAAAAAGGAGTCCGAGTTTGATACTTCTCTCACACACAATAATGATTCTCCTCTTGTTACTGTACCACCTTTGGTGGAGGAGATCACCCAAGAATTCATGCTCTAGAAGACTTGCTTTATTCACAGAAAAGTTAGAAATCTGACATGTTCTGCTTCTGTCACCACTGCCTTAAGTAACCAGTTCATAGATACAGCATGTGCTTATGCGTCTCAAGTGCTGTAAGACGTACCAATCTCTGTGTTACTTTTAGTGCATACTCACCCAAATGTTGGTCTGCAAATTATTTAGAATGCTGCTCACATTGCTATCTGCTTGTGACGTGTGTTACTTATACAATAGCAATGAAGGGGGGGGGGGAAGGAAATGGGTTAAAACCATCCAGATTTCTCTTCTAGAGACCATGTGATGCTAAACACCATCAATTAGGCCTAAAACGCTGTTCTATGAAAATACCCAGCACTATCTATTCATGTCCACCCACAAGCCAGGTGGAGATGGAGCATTGTAGTATGTGTTTCTAAAGAACATAGAATGAGCTAAATATTGTACAGGAGAAAGATTGGAATATATGTAAAGCCAGTGCATCTCCAGTGTCCAGCTGTAAATGCACAGTGAGACAATAAAACCTTTATTTGCCAAAAACATTATGCTGATCGGATATAGAAAGAATTCATCACACACTAGAGATAGCTTATGTACAGTATATTCAAATCAACAAGTCAGATATATATTTCAGTGTGCTTCATGCAAATGCCCTTGGACACTCTACTGTAAAAAGTTTACATAAGATATAAATTCAATAAAATATTTTAAATGCTAAATCAAATAATTACTTCTTTTACTTTTAATAATGGAGAGCAAGCTAAATTCTCTGCTGGCGTCAATGCAGTTACACCAGTAGAGACTTTGGCCCAGTAAGTTTAAAGCCCTCTGACTGCACAGGGTCATGGGAAGTATGTGGTGCATGTCCGTTTGGAAAGCTTGTGCTTGAGAGGCCACATGACAGCAAAAGATTGGAGAACAGGTTTTATCCTGAGCACCATGCACGTAAAATATTGTACACTGAACATGAAAACATTGAACATCCTGACTTGGAGCAGATTAATGCAGTTATGAGCAAGTGGAGATGGATGAGGTGCAGATGTCCGGACATAGCGATAGGCCTGGATCAACTTATGGGTAGGGCTAGTGAAACATGAGATTGGAGTTGGACCTGTATGCATGAGATTTTTTTGCCCCTACTAATTATGAGTGGTGGAATTTTATAATATGAGAAGTCTCAGAACTGATGGGGGGAAAACATTTGTCCAACAGAGGTATCTTTGTTTGAGTTCAAGGCTCATTCTTACTGGAGTTAGCTGGGATGCACAGAGGAATTCAGCTTTACATGGAATCAGATGGAAGATGAATCTGCAAGAAGAATGTGTTTGTATTGGTGAAAATGAGTATACCATATTCACTCTAACCTGTGTGCAATGTACTTCACAAGCTCTTCTGAGGACATGAGAGTTTCCTTCCATCTATTGTTGTCTTTTGGTTATGGCCATGTACCTTCCAACAATTAAACCATTAAGTCAAAATAGGGAGCAACTCAACAGTGAGGTCTGGAGAACACACGTGTCTAATTATCAGGAGAACCCAAGGGCAGTACAGTCCAATATATTACTCAAGATTGTTGGCTACTACGGATATTACTAATAGGATGGTTGAAAACCTACTGATGGCTGAGAGTTCCTAGGGATAAGTTCATTCTTGGTGCTAGAAGGTAAAACTCCAATGATGACAATGGAGTTGTGCCTAAATTTGTCATCCATCACCAGATCTGCTTTGGCTTAAGTCTGATTGCATAAGCTGATATCATTGGGCATGTGCCACCTATAGGACTGCACATGATCCCAAAGCCCCCAGCGTACCCCACTTGCAGACCTCTGACTCAACAGCTACAGAACAAGATAGGAAGGCAGCTTTTCTGTCTTTGAATAGGACCAGGCAAAACCTAGGGCTAGAACATTTAGGCCCCTGGAATTGTTTATCTTCTCATTACTGAAAATAGGTTGACATGGGTACATTATTTTAAGCATGGCCCACGTTGGGTGTGATGTTCCAAGGGATTCTAGTTGGGTATCCATTTTGTTTGGTATTTGTGCACTACAAATGGCAGTAATTTGGCCAGGCAGTATGCTTCAGTACCACAGGTTAGCTGGTATCTCCATATTCACTCCTTATCTCCTGCAGGCTCCTATGCAGTGCTCTCAAAAGTATGCATTTGTGAAATGATACACAAGCCTTGGTGTCTCCAAACTTCCTGAAGATAGACATTAACAAGCCTTTGTTGGTTCATTGTGGCATCCAGCTCTCTGCTGATGCTCCGACTCCGATCTTAAAACTGATTCTTCTTGTTCACAGCTCAGAAATTTGATTACTCACTGGATCCAGTATGGCGATCATATAATTCTTCCCATTGTAAGATCCTGCCGCCTACCCAGCAGTGTAGCCTGCTTGTGTCACAGTGAATTTGTGCAAACACTTCTCTCTGTCGCTCCTCGCTAGCTAGCTATAAAGGCAACCAGGGTGGGGCCCACTTTTCCTAAAAGACTATGCAAGTTAGGGTGTCCATCCCCAGTGGATGCTAAATTGGTAATGAGGCACCTAATACTCATTTTAGCTGCTTACATGCCAATTGGAGCACTCCGTCATGGAAGTGGGTGCCCTCACTTAGGCCGCCAATTCTGAAAATTGGGCTTCCCATGGTGTGTGTGTGTAAAAATGTGGCTAGGGAGGGAGCTTTATCATTCAGGATGTGCAAAGCTGGGGCCCATTCCTCAAGCCCCTACAAAAAAAACCTTGTTAGTAAAATCTGACTTTGGGGCCAAATTTGACAGTAACAAGCATTACTCTTCACTATGGGCTAGATGGTAGTTTTAGCACAGAGCCCATATTTAGGGGGATCTGGAGGCTGCCAGCCCTGGCATTCTAGAGCTCTCCGGTTGTGCTCTCTTTTCAATGCATGAGTTTGCACTAGGAAGGGAGGGATGAATTGTGGCATGTAACTGCTGACCCAAGTGAAGCGCAATGTGTAACGGAGTCCCTCTCAGGTTAGCTCAGGAAGGACTCCATCCCCCATTGGTCTGGTACATATAACAGAAACCATTATTATTAAATTATTTCTATAGCTGAGACGTATACAGTGTCATTGTATGGTATCATGCATTAACTAAGGAAGTCTATGAGCCAGATCCTCAGCAATTGGCATAGCGGCATTGAAGCCAGTAGAGTTATGCTGATCTAGGCTGATTTAAGCCAGGCGGCTGAGGATCTGACCATATGTACCTGGTACACAGGCTTAAGGAATCATAAAGTTAAGCAATAACTTGTAAAAATTACAAAGGCCTTGTCCACATTAGAAAGTTATACTGCTTTACCTATACCACTATATTTGAGGTGGTACAACTCCACCTAGGGTAGACACAATTATATTGGCATAAATGTGCTTTACAAAAGGGAATAAGATGTACTGCTATAAGGGCCCTTCACACCAGTATAAGTGTATGCTGTAATTATTTTTATTTAGAAAAAAAAAAAGAAAAAAGCCACCTCTCCTACCAACATAGTGATACCAATACAAAAATCTGTGTGCAGACCAAGCCTGGGTCAGACAGAAGCTCGTAAATTACAACCATAATCTTCAGATTAACCCACTGCTTTCCTAGGAGCCAACGAAACTATAGTGTCAGGGTAACAGAATGTGGAAGGCCATATCCCACTCTCCAGCTATATGTTAGCGACTCATGTTGAAGGGTAACAGATTGCTTCACTTCATCTTTTTGCTCACCAGTTATCCTATTAAAGTTGATAACAACTGTGGGACTGACAAAAAAACACAACAGCAACAACAAAACAAGCTTCAGCACATATGCCGGCTCCAAGGTCATCACCAGCTGTATCTGAAGAATAGAGGCCTGCCACCAAAGGAAACCCTCTCCCTCTGCAAGATGTCACCTGAGACTCTGCGCTGAAGAAAAAAAAATGAATAGCAGCTGGCAGTGTTTAGTTCTTTGAGTTCAAGACCATCTGAAGACATTCATGACTGAATATCAGTCAATTATGTAAAAGCATCAAGCTGCTTCGTAGGATCTGCAGGAGCTAAAAATACACCCGCATATTGTCTGCAGATCCAAGAGACTGTAACCATTGAAACATTAGCCCCCAAGGAAAACACAGGAAACTCAGAGCATTACAGTAACAGAGCTGTAGCACGGCAGAATCCTGGGGTAACATAGGCCAAGTTATTTCTCTAACTGCCAAAAGTAATTAAGACATGGATGGAAAAAATCTATAACAATCTAAGAGAGTGTGAGACAGTCCAGATAAAACCTTTGCAAACAGGCAGCTCTGGGGTCCAGTTCATTAACAGATTAGGGCTTCTCTATAAGTAGAAACAACAAGGAGTCCTTGTGGCACTTTAGAGACTAACAAATTTATTAGGACTTCTCGTTGTTTTTGCTGATACAGACCAACACGGCTACCACTCTGAAACCTAAGTAGAGTTATTCTGGATAAGAACGTCTGCACATGGAGTTTATTCTAGAATAAGAGTGCTTTATTCTGTATTATTTTAACCCACTGGATTACGCTATAGTTCAGAATAAGGCACTGTTATTCTAGAATAAGAGTATCCACACATGGAGTTTATCAGAGTAGTTAATTCTCTTTATATTCACACACTACCTTATTCCAGATTAGCTTTCATATGAAGACAAGCCCTCAGACTCATCTCTGGGGATCTCAATTAAAATTCAGCATTACTATAAGAGAAAATATATGTGGTGGCTCACCCTATTTGTCATTGGTGCACATTAAAAAAAAGCAGAGATTCTACCATGACTGGCCGTTTCTGCTGAGGAGAGACCCCAGAAAGGAAGAGGTCACAACTGGGAGAGGTGGACTGGTAGAGATCAAGTGATGTTTTCAGAGAACCTCTCCACAGCATGCTTGGCTCGAGTGGTGCAATTAGTTCCTCCCTTTAAGAATATGATGAATTTTTAAAAAGGAAAGAAAAATCCAAGTAGGATACAAAGAGTCTGGTCAACAGGGCTAAATGGGGGACAGATTATCCAAAAACATGAGCATAAGGGGAAGTCACTGTGAATTGACACTACAGCAACTCAACCTTGGCCCACCATTTGCTGCACTTCACTGCGGCCCCAGCCAAGCCCTACCCTGGGGTCTTGTGGGATCAGGGATTGGTCGTCTCTCTTCCTCTCTCTGCATCACAGGATCCTCTATACCCCCAGGGATGGAGAGCACAGAAACACAGGCCTACAGCTCATAGCCATTTCTGAGCTGAGTGCTGAGCAGAAATCTGAATAAAACGCATCAAAAGGTGGTGTCAAGAAATGGAAGCATTGCCAAAGACTCATCTACCAACCTCCTCGGCCACTTTTGTGGGGGGAAAGAGGTTAGAGAAATGACAAACTGCAGTCAGCTTTGCACAATACAGAACGTGAGCACAAGTCCAACTTCACCAATACGAGTAATACTCGAATCCAAGACATCTCTGCAAAGAGCCATGTAGGACAGGGGACATTGGCTCAGGTGGGAACATGCTGCTGCTGAATAATCAGCTTCATCTCAACAGAAAAATTAGAGAAGCAAGTCATTAATAGGAGTGCAACAAAAAAGAACATAAACCCGTCAGAGGAAGCACTGAAAGGGAAGTCTGCTCCAATGCTACTAAATTTCTACACATTTCAGCAGAAACTAGATGAACCACAAACATGTGATGCTCTGGACTGAACCATTCTATTGATTAACAGGGTTTAAATAATTCTGAGCACCCATTTACCCATTGAGTAATTTTCCTTGGAAGGTACCACGAAAAAATCGCTGCCGTAACAATTGTTACAAAAAACCTATGCCTAATCCCAAATATCTTAGCCAAGTATGAAAAATTAATAGTTTTGATTAAATTACATATTTTGCTGTACTGTGGCCACCTATTTTCTATAGTGTAGATATATTTTAAAATCAATGTCCCTTTATAACGTAACTTCAAAATGGATCTTGGTGTGAAATGTTGCGGAAGTCCCAAACCAGTTATCTTCATTCCTCTGAAAAATCATCTTTTCCAAGGCTGAGTGAGGATGGAGTTTAAAAACACCACAGATATAGAATCATGTGTATCTCCACTAGTGGCTGAAACTTTGTATCAATATGTAATTCCCCTTTAGAATGATATAATCACATATCGCATTTTGCATGTGCAGTAGGTTAATAAGCAAAATGCTGTAAGTTCAGTATTATACACACATCGCACATAGAACAGTTCTTTAAAAAAACACTAGTATGTACATTTTGTGTGGGTCAGAGAAAAATGATGCAAAATTTACAAAACATGACTAAACACCGTGACGACTGCCATTAAGCAGGGCAATTTACTGTGCTTTTATCCTGAAGGGAAGTACATTAGAAACATGTAATAAACCCCAGACTGCAGGATTTACCACTTAACTGCTCAACTGAACTCCTTTTTCCTTTCAGTCAGTGATTCAATAGCATTAGCATTGCAGCCAAAAAGGAATTTGTTTGCTAGATTACATGGGCCAGATCCAGCTCTGGCTGCTTTGTGCTGCTCCAGTGGTGCACAGCAGCTGTAATGCCAGCTTAACTAGGGAGTGGAGGAGATTCCTCCTACAAGGGAGAATCTCCAGGTGCAAAAGAGCTAGTAGATGCAAGAGATGCAATGACCGTAGCTCAGATGCAGCCCAAGGCTCAGGGCTTATGTTAGGTCCTGCATAGCCCCCGTGAAGTCAGTGAGACTCGTAGTGGTGCCACAGAGCAGAATTTGGCCCTAATTCTCTCTAAGTGGGGGAAACAGAGAAACTGTGAATCAAATTTGAAAGCCTTTTGCAGCCGAGTATTTTTGTGCTTCACTATGGTCAGTAGGAATGGAGAGACGCCAGCTGAAGGGCTTAAGTTAGAGACTTGGCAATAGGTGTTGTTTGAAATTATTTAGGGATCTGGCACCGATCTTCATCCGGTAAGACCAATACAATCATTGTATGGCTCTGTGCACTAGGGTCCTATTACTCAGCAGCAGCTAGCACTGGATCTATCAATAATCAAGTAACAAAATTAGCCTTCTTCCCCTACCTACTGCCTGCACTGGGTTTAACCCACTTTGGAGGCAGGAAAAAGATGACTATTAAAACTGAAAGTGTCACTACGCTCTGAAGCGCGACTACTTAAAAATCACCTCCCCTTAGTCAGCACATCTGCCCTTTGTGGGTATGCAGATACAGGCATGAACTCTCATACTTTTCACTTCTGTTAGCCCTCCAGGGCCAACACCTCTAAGAGAGCAAGTGGGATTCTATTCCTTCTTGTGCATCGACATCACTGCTTGAGGTGGCTTCGCACAAGGGGAAGTGATAGCACCATGGGGCCTGTAGATCCCTCCTCGTGATGTCAGAGAAGGAAAGAATTCACCTTGACTTTCAGATCCCTGGAATATTTTACAGGACGCTTGAAAAAGCACTTTTTACTTGGAGCCAATTTGACACAGTCATTGAAAGATAATAACCACGAAACCCCACTGTGCACAGAACCACTCTTCCGAGCGAACCTCACATTAAGAAAAAACTAAGAAGAGTGAACGATGATCTAGAAGAATTGTGGTTTAGGCACAAAGGCAGATGTGCAGCTTGTTTTAGTCTCTCTCTCTTTTGTTGTTTTGTTTTGTTTTTACAACAATAGAAGCCATGAGCCAAGAAAACAGGGAAGCATCTAAAGATGCATTATATAACTACTATGTTAAATTGACACCCATCACCTCATACAAACATCTGGGGATATAGGTTGCACAAGAAAGGAAACATGCTTACTTCAAATATAGTAAATAAGATCATCGCTAATACAAGAAAGTAATGGCAATCTCTAGGCACTTAACAGTTTACAGAGAAATCTTTAGTGCTTTCCCATGCTACCTGAAAATATATTAATCAGTCTTAAGTGGTATCAAATGTTTATCTTTAGGATTTAGAAACACTGTAGTAAAAGGAAGAGCGAGTGGCATGCAGTGCTAGACTAATGACGTCATCTGTGTATCAAGAACATTTGCATACATCAATAACAGGAATGGAGGTGGGAGAAAGACATGACACCAGAAGAAAATAGCATCAAAAGCAATTTAGATCAATGAGGCATTGACGGCAAGAGGGTAAAAGTAGCTTTGTGTTTTTCATAACCACTTCCCTTCTGGTTATCGTTTGGGTGAGAAAATATATGAAACCCCCCAAAGGCAACAGGTAAATTTGCTCACCGGGCCCCAGCACCTACATTCACTGAGTGCGCTGAGTTTTAAAAATTCAGTTAAAATAGACTCGGCTGGTTCATAATGTTTGCTATGGGATGGCTGCTTTCAGCGGGGTGATTATGGGAGGGTCCAGTGGGCAGTCCCAGGAGCTCAGGGACCATTAGGATTCCAGTAAGGTATGCCACCTGCAGACCTGCTGCCCTTTCGTTTCTTTCATTTCTTGCCAGTGGTTTTGCTCTTCTTCTCCGCTGCTGTTCTGACCCATAGAAATCCAGCCAATCATCTCCTTGCGCTTCATGCTGCGCCGGTTGTATATGGAGATCATCAGCGTGACGTCAGAAAGCTGGAACAGGGCAACTTGGAAGACGAACGTCTCCTTGTAGATGGGGTTTGGTTGGCCTCGACGGATGGATGTCTTGCAACGAGACATCTCCTGGCCCATGGAGTTGAGGAGGCAGAGTTTTCCGTAGGTGTCTGGGACAAAAGAGAGAAGAGAAACCGTTTAGTTTTTTGCTACTAGCGAAGGAATATCAAGGGGCCAAATGAAGCAAATGGGAGCTTTGTCTGAGTAAGCACTGAGTAAAAGCTGAAGGTCAGATCCCCCCTTTCCATCATAAAACCCATGGGAGGGGCATAAGAAGGGAGGAAAACTCTGAGGATTTCCTCATCATTAAGTCTTGGTGGGCAGGCAGGGTTTGCCCCTTGGCCTCATATAATAAACTACAAGTCTGGCCCCTAAACCCCACAGGTCCCACTGGGAGGCCATGACCATCTCCATGGAATCTTCGCTCCAGCTGAGGTCCCAGCACCCCCTCCTCCATTTCCTGGCAGCATGGCTCCACTGGAATTGCTCCACCAGGGCCTCCCCTGGCTACACTTGCCTCTCACGACTCCCCATTAAAAGAAGACAACTACTACCTACTATCCTGGACAGATCATGACCCCATAGACAGCCCTTCATAGGTTCCTGAAAGGGGGAGGCAGGTTCAATGGAGGCTGCTGACCATTCTCCTCTTTCTTATGGGAGAGGAGACATCTGCATGCAGTGGCATGATCTGGCCTTAAGTAAGGACTTCAGGATTTGTCCCAAGCTTGCAATAAAATCCTCTTTTTGCTTTTCATCCTGAGTGCAGCAGAATCAAGGTCAATTTCATTCACCGTTCAAATTGTTTAGTGTACAGACATCTGTATTAACTACATTAATGCGGTGCAGGGGGCTGGACTTGACTTCTTGAGGTCCCTTCCAGTCTACGTTTCCATGATTCTATAATACCACCACTAACATCATGTGCTTTCTACAGTCAAAATCCCCAATCTCATCATCCCACAAATCCTGCTCGGTGCAAATTTACAGCCTATTCCTGTTTGCGGTTCACTTTGCCAGGTCACGCCAGCTCTAACCTTTTTAAACATCAAAGACCAAGGTCCTGCAATTTAATATCACCTCAGAGTGCACTGAAGATAGGAAATAAATTACAACCCACTGTCTCCTTCCTACAGCACGTCTATCCTTTTCTATTCCTGTTTGATGTGCTATGTTACGCACTTATCTGCTGAGAAACACAAGGTGTGAAATTACACTTCAGGTGTGAAAACACTTCTGTAGCTCAAAAGCAGGGCTCTCCATTCCTCAAACTGTTCCACTGAAAAAAGCTGTCAGGAAACTGACAATTGAGGAGTAAATTGTGAGTCTGCACAGCTGTACAGCTATCAGGTTATTGCAGGAAAAGTTCAGCCCTATCACCAGCTAGCTATGGCAATTTGGCTGCCAGCATCACACTAGAGACAAAGTAAAGCTTGCCAGCAAAGATCTTCTCCGTAGAAAGAAAAGGAGAGCAATTTATTCTGTCATGAAATAGTCTCGTGATTGTGGCTGGGAAGGAAAAAAACCCACTTAATACAAGAAACGTGAATAATCCATGTGGCACAAAGCAGACTACAGGTCCCTCCCATGTACTTTACTGAAAGCTGAACTCTACTTTCTGCGGGATGGCTTGTGATTTTGGTGGCACACAAACTGAATCTTGCAGAAGCTTCAGATACCCAGAAGCTTCAGATACCCAAAAACTCTGTTTTGTTTTTAATGTTTTTTTTTTTTAGCTGGACAGCATATGAAACCAAACCAAACAATCGGCCCAGGGTTCCTGGTGTTATACATGGGGATTTTAGTTTATTTTACCTTGCGGGTGTCTGTACTGACAAAGCATCGCTGCACTGTAGAAATGTGTCATGATGAAGCCAGAGGCTCTGGCCACTGCTCAGGGTACTACGGGGGCTTCTTGATATTAGAACTGGTGGGGGGGGAAGGCTTCAGGAAATCCTGGGGAGAAGTTCTGCCCTTACACGAACCTGCCCTTGCTGCAGAAAGTTTGGTTTTAGGGCAGGGGCAGCTTCCCTGGTTGAAATGCCAGATGGAAATTTTAAAATGGGTTCCAGTTAGGAACTAGGTACAAGGGCTCTATTCTTGGTCTACTAGTTCCTGGGACTACATTCAACTGAACCCAACAGAGCCCAAAAGGAAATGACTGAAATCTTCACTGGGATACTTAAGGTAGGTTCTGGACAACCTCAGAGTCTAGACCTTTGGAGGCTCCCCCACAACTAAGGTGCACCAATGACCAGCGGGTTCTAGCATGAGAACGCCCATATAATTTCACCTGGTGAAGTCAGAGAGGATTTGAAGCCAGCTGGCTGCAGCACGCTTCGCTCGCTGAACCACCCAGTCCCTAGGAGAAGCAGCACTAACATTCGCTCTGGGAAAGAGCTCATGCAACTAAAGCATAATATAGATACCTCTCTGGATGTGCTAAGTGTCCGGCCTTTCAAGAGACGGGAAACTTCACTATCAATGCTTCAGGCAACGAGAAGCAGGTTTTTTTGCTCACCTGTCAACCCCAGAGAGTGGGAGGGGAGGGACTTTAACTGTAAGTGAAGTGTCAGAGGAAATCCCTAATGTCTCCGCTCCTAGAACTAGAGTTTAGCATGCCCATTGTGTTACATTAACAGATGGCAATGAGTGTATCAAATAAACATTACTATACAGCTTGTGGGGGGTATTATTCTCAGCAACACAGACCGTAACTCAGCTGTGGCCCAATGAAAACAGCACTTAAAGCTTTCGTTTCTTTGCTTATTGGGTTAGCACCCATTAGTGCTGCTTTATTTTATGATCTATTAGCACATCCCTTGTAAATCCTGTTCTTCGGGTTTGTTGCAGCTTTGCTGCAAACGTTCACCTCCACCTGAAACTTGGGCTTAATAAGATTTTACGCTGGGAACCAGTTTATATTCTTGTACACGTGTTTGGAAAAAATCTTTCGGCTTGTTTTAAAGACATCGGAATGAAGCTGGTGCTGGAATCAATATATATCCAGCTGCAAATGCATTCCCTTAACTCAAAAATAGCTTTGCTTTTTATTTTCCAAGATGTGAGTCTGTAGTACGGATTCTGCTTTTTTATACTTCTTACACATTTAAAATAATTAAGTTAAGCCAAGTTACTGGGCACCATTCACTGCTGGGCATATAATAATCATTTGAACTTCCACTGCACTTCCCACGCAAAATCTCTATGCACTTGCCAAAAGTTAATGAATTTACTGCTTGATTTTCAGCTATGCTGATCACTCATCATCAGATTCTAAGGGTTATTTGGGGGCAAATTCAGGGGTGGAGAATAAAGGGATGCTGAAGGGTTAATTAAAGCATTCTCTTTTTTTTTTCCCCCTGGCAAAGCAACTAGTTGTAACTACAGTATGTCTGTAATTCACTGGTGAGTGCATGTTGCCTGATCTGCAGATGATATGAGTCTGGATAGCACCCGACCTACACAGCTTGGCTGAACCTGTAGCAGTTCTAGCTTTTCGCTCTGGAGGTTCCCAGTTCAGTGACCGGTATGTTGGTGTACATCCATAGATGATCATCTTTGGAGCTGTGTGGACTTTTACTGCCTATCATCTTATGGTCTACTTATGTTCTACAGATTATCCCAGGCACTACAGAACATTGGTTTTTTTTTTAAAGACAGAAGGCAAGGCAAGAACTCTACTTTACTTCTCACCTGAAACTGGTGATATTTCTTGAAGGATTCCATAAAAACCCTGACACCTAAAAGTAATATGAATTATAGTCAGCTGCCATTTTAGCTCATTTACTGGACTATATGATTCTCCTGAGGGATCATGGCATGACTAGCCATCCAGAGAGGGCTACAAAATCTGCTAGGTAACCCCTAAAAGGGGCTGGAGAAGTTTTGATTGGTTTCAAATGATTATGTGGTGGTGCCCAAATCCTAATTGACAGTGGTGAGCATGGGGAGCTGTGTCACTTGTTTGAGTGGTAAAATATACCCAGGGGAAGGTTTTGTGCTAATGAATTATGCATTCTCATAATTTAACCCAAATTTGGTCCCAGGCTTTTCTAGATTCACACCTCTCCCTGTTCAAATTCCTATTAAAGAGAGCTCTTAATTCACACGAGAAATAATTAATGAAGGCGTAAATACAACAGGCATCAGATAAAATTTAAGACCAGTCAAGGTTTCAAGTTCCAAAGTCACACTTGGAGCTATCTCCTAGTCCTCCTTGTCTTGGTCACCTCACCCCACTCAAATACCGTATAAGATAGGAAGGATCTTTTAGTGGTGGGGCACTCAACCGGGACTCTCGAAACTTAGGTTCAGTTCTTGGCTCCGCCATGGACTTTCTGTGTGACCTCAGGTGAGTCAATTAATCTACCCTGTAGTTCAGTTCCCGAGGTGGGAATAACAGGACTTCCTTGCCTCACCAGGGTGTCGAAAGGATAAAATCTGTTAATGATCATGAGGCACTTTGATACCATGGTGACGAGGATCATAGAAGTTCTTAGCTAGATAATCTGCAGTATCCTCTGCACTTCTTGCCCCCACTACTCATAACACAGATTGGTTTTTGTTCATCAGCCGTTAAATCTCGATTTGAGGAGCTTTTCCCTTTCCGATTTTGATTTGTTCATTCTCTCTCTCTTCCCCGCCCTCTCTTTTCTAACATTAATGCTATTGTGTTTGTTTAATGGGGTTAATATGCTGCTGGTATGATAATGATCACGTACGGTTGTAATTATCATGTGTGATTAATTCTGCACTTGCTGAAAGGCTGTGAGGGTTATTCTTACCAGAGGGGAAGTCGGAACAATAGTGTTTGACAAGGGGCATTATACATTAACATGAACCCCACAAGAAATGCACAGAGGGAAAGAATTAAGATTGTGCTTGGAAGGAGAGAAGTCAAACAGAACAGCAGGAAATGTCTGGCAGAGGGTTACAAGCTCTTTGGGGCAGGAGCTGTCCTTTTGTTCTGTTTGTACAGTACCTGACACAATGGCGTGCTGGTTCATGACTGAGGGTCCTAGACGCTACCCCAGTATAAATAATAACAATTAATAATAAATAAGACAAGGGCATTTATCAAGGCTGCGGGTCCCAGCTGTCACTCACTGTAAAATACCCCCACTTAAGTGAGAATACCGGGTTTTTGAGGAAAACACCCAGGAGACTAAAATATAACCCCCAGAACCATTCTTGGGGCCCAGTAAAATAGTGTGAATAGAACATGGAAGGAAAGGAGGATAAGGGCACCCGGATCAGTGGGTAGTGATCGATCTACCGGGGATCGATTTATCGCGTCTAGTGTAGACGCGATAAAATGGATCCCCAATCGCTCTGCCGTCGACTCCGGAACTCCACCGCAGCGAGAGGCGAAGGCGGAATCGACGGGGGAGTGGCAGCGGTCGACTCACCACCGTCCTCACGGCCAGGTAAATGGACCTAAGATATGCCGACGCATATCTTAGGTCGACACCCCCCCCCCATAGTGTAGACCTAGCCTAAGTTCTTCTCTTCTGTAATGGATGGAAACATGAGCACAAGCTGATGAGTTTAAGGAGGACTAAATAAAACAAGATACATATTATACATACATGGCTAGCGATAAAATACGGAGAGGGTCGTCATGGAAAAAGGCACATACTACAGAAAAAACACTCGTGTGACACTTTCTCAGGGTGCCTGGGACTGAGTGTCACCTTGTTAAACCCCTGCTTCAGTGAGAGAGAGACGTGCTCAGTGAGATGTCAGCTCCCTGACACCACCAGCCTGTTCGCCAGCCACACAAACTCCTCAGGGCTCTGCCAGCCCTTTCTTTGCTTTGCCGGTAACAACAGATAAATATACAGGGATCACTTAGGGGCTGATGCTGCAGCCCTTACTTTTGTTTGTATTTCCAGGGTGCCCAGGGAAGTTAATAGAACTACTAACATGAGTAACAACTGCAGACTCAGGCCTACAGCCCGGCAGGTCCAGGTGAACAATTCCTGAAGTTCTATCCTGGACCAAACTACCTTCAAATGCCATTTCTGAGTCCTTCTCAGGAGACGCTGCGTCAGAAATTCAAGCAGCAAAAAAACTGCTCACGTGCATCATAATCTTGAGATTTTTAAAAAATTAACATTGATGGATCACTGACATTTTTGCAGGATAAATAAGGGAGGCTGCAATATTTAACTCACTCAGTTCAGCTCTCAACAACAGTTTGTTTTGAAGGTTTCGTGATGCACAAGATAAAATCCAGGGGGGAAACACTCTTTCCTTGCCCAAAAAACTCTTTCTTACAGCTTTTGCAGACTCCAAGATGCTGCCCTCTAAATCACTGAGGTCCAAATGTAGCTCCTGCCTCCGCAGGTGTGGAGGCCTCCCCAGGCACCAGAACCACTGTGGATTCAGGGAGCCGTGTAGCGGGCATGCATGCCACATGAGGCATGGAGCTCAGTTATGGAGGGCCCTCAGTGGGGCAGAGAGCCAGGTTGGAGTGAGGACAGAGCATGGTAGGGTTGAACTGGACGATTCACTGCTGTGTAGCTCCTCCTGCTGTTTCCCCTACACTCTGGTGAGGGCGGTGGGTGGGTGTGGATCGACCAATAGGCAGCAGAGGATACGAAAGCCATTGGACTACAGCAATGCTTAATTTGTGCCAGTGCTGAGTCCTGGCACTTCTGGGCTTGGCAGTTCGTAGCCCCAGCACTTCTGGGCTTGGCAGTTCGTAGCCCCGGCACCTCTGGACTCGCCGCGTCAGTTATGAAAGTAAAAAAAGTGCTTGAGCCCCAGCACTTCTTTCATTACACATGAAGCACTGAACTGCAGTAGTATCCATGGAATGGCTCTGCAGCTACTCTGCAGTCTGTGTGCACGTAGGGGGGTGGGAAAGATTCTTTCCCTCATGCTGCCTCCCCTGAGCATCTGCCCAACGCCATCTGGAGAGTAAACATTACACTTATTTCAACAGCTACTAAGCTGGCGGGGGCTATGACATGGGAGGTTACGTGCAGCAAGTACCTCACTCCTGTACTCCATGCTCTCTCTCTCTCAATGTCTTCTCGCATGTACAGTGCGCATTGCATAGTGGTTTGGTTTTCCACTGCCTTTTACATTAGCTGTCCCAAAGCCCTTCACAAAGCCCCATTATGCTTAAAGTTCCTGTTATGTCTTTCAAAAATAGCTCTCTCAGCATTGGACCCCAGAACACGTTTAACTGAGAGAAGAAATATTGGCCAGGACTCTATGGCTATCTCCCTGCTCCTCAAAAACAAGGTGGGATTCTTAGTTTCTACCTGGAAAAGAGGCTTGGTTTAATATCTCACCCAAAGAACAGCACCCTAATCAGAGCAGCAACTTGCATCTCATACTACTTCACTGGAGTGCCAACAGTGGTGACGACTGCAGTTTCTAGCCTGGGGTTTGGAGCTCTCTTTTTGATAGGTTTTTCCCTGACATCACATTATCAGTAATTTTCCAGGCATGCAAGTACAGTATATTACAGAAAATAATGATGTGACTTTGGATGGGAAAGCATATTGTGACAGATATGGAACTTCCCTGCAGCAAATTATGAATATTGTATTGGTTACGGGGATGGTGTTTATTGTATTGATTTAATTCAATAGTGAGCTGTCTGGATACAGGCAGGAAGTGGGAGAAGAACTCAAGATAGCCACTTATTAGCAAATATTTAAGTGCTAAGGGACACTGCCAGACTTATTTGCTTTGCTGACACTGTCAGAGTCTCCAATCAGCCTACAAAACTGGTTTAATCAGCAATAACCAGGGCCCTGCAAACATGAAAACAAAGAACTTGGGCAGGCATCAAAACAACATCTTGTCAGGTATATCTTCATTGCACAGTTAACCTAGGCTCTCACCCGAGTTTTAGGCCAACCCCACTACCATCCACACAGAAAAACCTCTGATCCCAGGTTTGGAGATGTTGTAAGCTTTGGATACCTGGCCTGGCTGGGAGTGGGGTTAGAACCTGGGCTGGAAGCTGTCCAGTTTGCAGTGAAGATGCAGGCTAAACCATGCGAATGATGACAGTCCTCCAGTGCCTTCCCACAATTCCCGCCATGCATCCAGAAGGACAGACACGTTCTGCCACAATGCACTGGGAACGAACCACAAAATGGATCAGCTTATTGCAGCACAAAGAACCATGGGATATGGCCCTGCAAGTGCTAGTCACACACACATACACACACAGGGTGAGTGCCGCACCAGCGAGGACGCAGTAACTTGGGGATGGCCTTGCAGTGCGGCAACTCACACCCGGACGAGGCTAATCTGGGTGCCAGTCAACCAAGTAAACTCTGCAATACCTTCAGCGAGATAGAGGGCGACAGGGAAACCAGACAGACACAGGGCCCGCTGGGTGTGTGTAGGGGGAAGCTAGGCTTGCTGAGGTCACCTTTGTGGGAGGACAGGCCTCAAGGCAAGATAGACATGTGTGCAGCCTCTGTTGTTCTAAAATCCTTTTTCTTTTACACTTTGTTCCCACTACCAAATAAATAATGGTTTTAAGAAGGCTGTTTGGTTCCTATATACCACTGGTCATTGGCTCTTGAAGGGAAGAACCACAGGTGCCTGAAGCCAGCTGGACCTGCAGGACAAGACTGTTTCATACACAGGGTAGTATAGCCCAGGTCCTGGTCTAAGAGTTGAAGAACTGCATGATTCTAGCCTGAGACAGGAAAGAGCACAAGGCCCAAGACCTGAGTTGGGGGCACTCTGAGAGACCAGAAAGGGGCAGTTAGACCTGTGACCACAACACATTTGAAGATTTTCATTAAAATTCTAAGAAAATCTTATTTCTTCAGGGTCTGGCTAGCTGTGGGTATTAGGTAATCAGATATAGGGCTTCATCCTGCAAGGTTCTGAGCACTCTGACCACAATCTAGCAAAGCAATTAAGTACTTCAATGGAACTACCCACATGCTTAGATTTAAGTGTGTGCTAAAATGCTTTGGTGGATCAGAGCCAAAGGTGCACAGCCTTCTGCAGGTTCAAGCCCGAAGAGTCTTCATTTATAGATCCCCAGTTCAAATCGAGCCCAGGTTCATAGTGACCAAATGTTGTTGCCATCAGGTAGATGTCTGGAGGCTTATGTGAAATGGTCCACATCCAGTTCTCAATGGGCAAGTAACCACATCACCAAAAATACCTCCTCAATTCATGCTAGGTCTCAGATGAGGTGACAGGCCAAAGACTGAAGGGCCATGAAGTTTGAACTCGCCCCTAGAGGAGGTATCTTCTAGCTTTGAATGAGGCACATTGGCAGCAAAGCGCAGACTTTGGTCAGCATCGCTGTCAATCTAATTAATTTAATTAATGGAGATATCCTATCTCCTAGAACTGGAAGGGACCTTGAAAGGTCATCGAGTCCAGCCCCCGCCTTCACTAGCAGGACCAAGTACTGATTTTGCCCCAGATCCCTAAGTGGCCCCCTCAAGGATTGAACTCACAACCCTGGGTTTAGCAGGCCAATACTCAAACCACTGAGCTATCCCTCCCCCCTGTCATGCTTCATGAGCACTAGACACAATTAAAGCATTAAATATGTTCTCTTGGCTCCGATTTTTATATTAGAGAGGATGGCTGGTCCAAAGACCTGGGTTCAAGGCCCTGCTTTCCTGCAGGCTTCCTGTGGGCAGATCACTTAGTGGTTCTGTGCCTCAGTTCCCCTCTATAAAATGGGGCTAATACTACTTCTTTGCCTCGCTGGGATAAATACGTTAAATATTGTGAGGCGCTCTGATACTATAGTAATGGCAGCAACATCAGTACCACAGATAGATACTTTATTCGAAATGCACAGGCAAATTTACCAGCACATGCATTTGGAATAATATTTTTTATTTCACTATTAAATGTAAAATTCAAATGTGCAAAGACTCAATTGGGAAATGCTTTAATTGGATAGCTTGATGGGGCAAAAACTGTATCAAGAAAATAAAACCAGGTTGTGGCTCAGTGGCTCTATCGAATAGGTGTGCCATTACGAGAGACTTCACTTACCGGGCGGCCTGTTAATAGCAAGGTTGCGGAAATGGCTGCCTTTGATCATCTCTACTGACAACCGTCCGGTAGTAGCATTGTATGACAGTCCCACCAGCAGCTCCGGTACGCCTCCGTGCGACAGGGACTGTGTTGAAGAAGCGCTATCGCTGTGCGAGATTGCCGACAGACTGATCTGAGAGTCTCCGCTCTGCAGGGAAAGAGCAAAGAGAGTCCCTCTGGAATGCTCAACACCGCTCCCCCTTTAATGTATGCCTTGTGGTTTAATTGGGTAGGGTTGTGATGTTCTTCTAGGAGTTGCCAATGACTAAGAATCATCTGCATGAATAACAATGGGGCAGAAGATAGAACTGCAGGAACAAGTCTCCAGCATCACTTTGCAGAAACACATCTTTCAATATTCTCTCTCGAGAGGCCAGAAGCCCTGTCTAATGTGTTATTACCAGTGTAAATCAAAGTCTTTGAGATAAACATATGCTCCAGTACATCAAAAGGAGAGTAAATTTCCCTGAAAATGACTTTCTGATGGAATGTGTCTAGCACAATCTTCTATCTTTTATGTCACTTGCTGTATATTTTCTTGCTTTCTTCCTAGTTACCATCATGTTCAATTCTGTCCTCCCCCTCCCCCCGCAAATGCATGGTTTATTATTCATTTTGTGTGCACAATCTCATATGGAGTTTCTTTTATATGGTGAAAAGTCTTAGGCCTTGTATACACAGGGAAATTGTCCGGCATAGCTATTGCAAAATAAGCTTTTTTGCAACAGCTATTCTGGAATAGCTCCCTATATGGACACTATTCTGGAATACGAGTGACTTTTTTCTGGAATAATTATTCTGCTCAATTCCCTCCTTTTCCCTGTCTCCTTGTAGACAAGGCCTTAGAGGAAAGAGTGGCCTGTTTTAATACCTGTTAGTATTTTTCTTTTTACCAAAGGATTGAATATTAGTACAAGACATGCCTGCTTTAAAAAGAAAAAACAACACAAAACTGTGTGTTTGAAAATGTAATTTTTCCCAACAACAAAAATGAGGAAGAAGTTTAATGGCTATAGTTTCAAAATCAACCTGATGGCACAACAATTATCCTGCTACTCTGATATCATAGATGATCTAATCTGGGGGTATGTCTACACTACAGGATTAATCCGAATTTAGATAATTCGAATTTGGGAAACAGGTTGTATAAATTCGACTGTGCGCGGCCACACTAAGCACCTTAATTCGGTTTTAAACCACATTAATTCAGTGGTGTGCGGCCACACTACCCCATTAACTTAAACACAGTAATTCGGTGGTGTGCGTCCACACTAACCCTAATTCGAATTAACAAAATCGATTTAGGCTCTACTCCGTTCGTCGAGGTGGAGTACAGAAATCGATTTAAAGGGCCCTTTAATTCGAATTAACTGGCTCTGTAGTGTGGACGGGTGAAGGGTTAATTCGGATTAAGGCAGCTAAATCCGAATTAAAGTCCTAGTGTAGACCAGGCCTGGGATTGGAAATTGGGATTTTCCAAGGAGACTAAAGGAGCAAAGTGACCAAATCCTACAGAAGCAAGGCACCAAACTTCCTCAGACTCCTTGGAAAACCCCAGCTACAATGCTTTTGTGGTGATATTCACTGTCTATACATAGGACTCTGAAAACTGGGCAGTTCTCTGGAATGTACAAGAGGCTGCTTAAAATGTTCAGGCCAAAGAAAGTGTCCAACTGGTAGAAAACATGCATGCGTGGAAGCAAATGGGTAATGAAGGATGCAAAATGGAAGGTTGGTTGTGTGGGCAATGGACCTTTTTGTGGGTTCTACTGCATATTTTATGAGCAGTTACTAGTCTGAGACCATGAACTCATCTTTTGTGGATGGAACTTGTGTGCCTAATTTTGAAAACTTGGCCCTCTAACCTCAGAACACGATAGATTACATAGAAAGATCTGGTCCCTAAATGCATACAAGGTGGAAATTCTGTCTTATGAAAGAACATAAGAATATAAGAATGGCCATACTGGGTCAGACCAAAGGTCCATCTAGCCCAGTATCCCGTCTTCCGACAGTGGCCAATACCAGGTGCCCCAGAGGGAATGAACAGCAAATCACCAAGTGATCCATCTCCTGTCGCCCATTTCCAGCTTCTGGCAAACAACCACTTTAAAAACCATGCACCCCTGCTCCCTTTCAATCCTACTGAAACATCTAAAAGGGAGCATTAGTGAATGCGTCGGGTACCATGGACGACATTCATCACTTGAGACCAGGATGAAAATTGAGATCTGAACAGTGGTGCTAGGAAATGGGCCAGCAGCATGTTTAAGAATCCTTAATGAAGAAGTCGGTGCATTAGCCGAGTAAGCTGTACCCCTCCACCTCCGCCAATGATGCAATGAATTGTTTAATAGACTTACGCTCATATCGCTCCTGGGCTCCAAAACCAGTGTCACCTTCACTTCCCCCTCCTGGTTTAGGCTCCTCAGATAAAACAGTTGCTCCCCCATCATCTGTTCCCGGATCATTTTGCGCACTGCATAGAGACGGAACCTGAGTGCGTAGCTACTCAGCTTCTCCGGCTCCAGCTTATTAAAGGTCATTCGGTCTTTGAACACTGGGATGGGGCCTTTCTGAATGCTCGACTTTCCCCTCTGTTTCTTGCTGGGCATCAGGACGGTGTGAACTTGCCAGGTGTTCACACCACTGCGGTCTTTGTCTGGGATATCCTTAGCTTCCAGGATGGTTACCAGCAGCTTTTGGCTCGAGGCCTTATAATCGAGGATGACGTCTAGGTCACCGCATTTAGAAATGGGTTCATGGGCACTGTGGTGAGCTGGAAGACTATTCCCTCCATCATGTTCCTGCCATGGAGAGAATAAATAAAGGTGTATATAAAAAAACATTTTCTTATACAGGCCCTATTAAATCAAACACCTCAAAGATCATTTGAGATAGGATAACCGGCAAACATGACAGAGACCAAATATAAGGCACGTTGGCATCTACCGATGAAAAGTGCTATATAAGAAGTAGGTATTACTATTATTATTACTATAGCCTCATCAACTCAATCCCTAGATGGACTGTGGGTCTTTCTAGTAGTGAAGAAATATCCTGAGCAAAGCACCATTTGCAATAAGAACACAGACATCACCTCATCCTCATGTGCATCTTCCAAATCAGAGAGGTTATTTTACCTCTGTATTTGGCACTGATGCAACTGCTGTTGGAATACTGTGTCCAGTTCTGGTGCTCACAATTCGAGAAGGATGTTGATAAATTAGAAAGTGTTCAGAAAAGAGTGACGAGAATGATTACAGGATTAGAAAACATGCTTTATGGTGACAGACTCAAAGACCTCAATCTATTTAGCTGAACAAACAGAAGATTACGGGGCGACGTGGTTACAGTTTGTAAGTATCGACATAAGGAACTTCCATCCAGCAGAGGAAGGTATAACATGAGCCAACGGCTGAAAGTTGAAGCTAGACAAATTCAGACTGGAAATAAGGCATAAGGGTAATTAACCATTGGAACAATTTACCAAGGGTCTTGGTGGATTCTCCATCACTGGCCAATTTTAAATCAAGATTGGATGTTTTTCTAAAAGATCTGCTCTAGGAATTATTTGGGGGAAGGTTTTTTTGGCCTGAGTTGTACAGGAGATCAGATTAGATGATCACAATGGTCCCTTCTTGCCTTGCAATCTTTGAATCAAACACTCCTTGGCTCATCTTCCACTGTGTGCATCTCCCTCCAAAGTGCCTCGAATCTTCTCTTCACTTTGAGCCCTCATATTTTCATGATGAGAACTCAAAACATACAAGCAACACGTATGTAAAACAATTCTCAAATTACCCTTTCTTTCAGCTTCTTTAAAACATTTATTTGATTAAACAAGATGAAAAACCCCACCGTTGCTCACTTCACCTGTTGATGGGGGTGCGCGAGTTTCTGTTTACAGGTGCTTTTTATCTCAGCGATAGAATGTGTTTCATGTGATAAAGGCATTACTATAACAATCCATCATTTGTATTTAAACATGTGTATACACTGGACTAGGGAAAAGTTTCCAGTTAATACCCAGAAGGCGAATCAAGGCCCATTGCTGGCAGTCTAAGGAGGAGGGCAACTCAAGCCTTTATCTTTCGTTTTTAAACTAACATTTCTTTTCAACATGTGGATCTAATTACAGCATAGATTAGGAGCAGTAATAGTGATCCCCTTAAGAAGCACTAATGGGGTCTATTTATCAAACAAAGCCAAATTTTCAACTACCTCCCATCGATCTAGCTGACGAACATTTAGGCTCTTAAATGTATAAGTGCGAAATCCCACATTTCCACTTTCATATAGGCTGGTTACGGTAGTTTGCAGTTACTTGACTGGTGCATGCAAATACAAGTTACAGAGAGAGAGGAATGCAGTAAAAAACTGGCCCCCTCTGTCCATGCAGAATTGTTGCTAATGCTAGCCAAAGAAGAATGACACCCAATGAGCACATACAAATGGCTTGTTCCAGCACACCACAGAGACAGGACTTTGCATGCGTAAGTGCAATGCAGGACAGGTTGTTCCGGAGAACCTGATCATGTGAATGATGCTGCGTGTCTGTCAAGCTGCTTCCACCGGGTTGCTGGAGTAAGGCTTAAGGAGCAAGCATGAGAAAGATCGCACTTAAGCCTGTTTCTCCCCAAACATGTTCATTCCCATTTTTTACCATGTGCATTTGCCATTCAGGAAGTCGGATCACAATGGGTTTGTGGCTTGCTAACATTCAGTGCGGGGGACTACATTTAGTATGTAACTTTATGTGCACCTACTCATTGCCTCCACTTGTACTTGAGCTGGAAAGCAGCAGTTTTGTGGATGATGCACGGCCCTGTAGGATAAAGTATGCAAAGATGGCCTTTGTACTTCCGCCATCCCTGGCTAGCTGTCCCAATCTAATCTCTTGGCTGAGAACCCTGAAGGCTGCTCTAAATCATGCCAACTACCAGTCCCCCCACCAAATACTAATACAGTAGCCATTGAAGAGTTGGATATCAGGATGTCTCGACCAACCTCTCTTAGGCCTGGTCCACACTAACCCCCCACTTCGAACTAAGATACGCAACTTCAGCTACGTGAATAACGTAGCTGAAGTCGAAGTACCTTAGTTCGAACTTACTGCGAGTCCACACGCGGCAGGCAGGCTCCCCCGTCGACTCCGCGTACTCCTCTTGCGGAGCAGGAGTACCGGCGTCGACAGCGAGCACTTCCGGGATCGATATATCGCATCTAGACAAGACGCGATAAATCGATCCCAGAAGATCGATTGCTTACCGCTGGACCCGGAGGTAAGTATAGACGTACCCTTAGTTTTGGCTATGTCCCTCACACTGACCCTAAGGAGGTGGGAGAAGTGGCAGAAGCTACATCAACCCTCTGGCATCACAAAATGTTTCTCCAGTGGTGTTACCCTTCCATGGCTGGCTATACTACCTTCAGTGATGATTTGTGCTGGTGGTGCAGCACAAAGTCAACAGCCAGCTGGCACTTTCAAAGAACTCTCTGATGTCTGGAACCTGCTCATGTTCAAGTTTCCTATATGGCAGAGGTTGCTTGCAGAAGCTTACTCCTACTCCTAATGAAGTCACTGGTAAAATTCCCATTAACTTTCATGGGTTACAGGTGGGCCATAAATATTCTGTAAATACGAGTAATTGCATTGAAATCTAAGTGCTGTGTGGAGTTAAGTATTTCCAGATGAAATAAATGTTTTTCTTTTCCAGTAAGGTGTTCTGATGTATTGGGATCAATACAGGAGTAAGTGGGGGAAATTATAGGACCTGATAGACAGGTCAGACTAGATAACCGCATGGTCCCTTCACTCCTTAAACTGTACGAATCTACACATGTTTAAGACAAATACCCCTCTCAGTATAGTGTGTCTTTTTGAACAGATCATCAATATCGGACAGAGTGTGTATATATGTAAAATACACATTCCTGCCAGAAAAATAAATCAATCTCACAAAGCAGGTAATTATGGGTGCAGCCTTGAAATGCCCTTTGAATATCCACCGCAGAAGCACAACATTACAGATTTTGTCTCCAAACAGAGGCCCGTTTGAAAGTAGCACAGCAATGTTTGGGTATTTCTGGAATGTCAGAACATTTAGTTCACTCAAAAGAGAAAAATCTTCCATTAAGCCACATAAAGAGGTCAGACAAGAAGCTACTCACAGCAAACAAATCAGGATCCAGGTGTATCTGAACTCTGTAATTCTCTATGCGCTGTTCATGTTGTTAATATACATGCACCTGGGGCAGAATGATAGGCACATTCAAAATATAAATGAAAAGAGGACACTCGAGATTCCGCAGCACTTGTGCACCATGGTGATGAGCATGGAATAGACAGAGAAATGGGCACAGGATCCACAGATAGATAAACATCATGGCTCACAGTAATGTAGAAAAAAGGGTCCAGACTCTTATTGCAGGAGGTTCTGGTGTATCAGGGCATAGATGCAGAGCTGATCTGTGCAGCATTCAAAAGTACGGCCTATTTTTAATGCCTCTATGTGAATGTCTGCTTTGAACAGGTCAAAAGCCCATGCACTGAGAAGCTGCTTTCACTCTCTTCAATTGGGTGGAAGCAGCTTGCTCACAGGAAGGGAATATTTTCTGCCAAGCCCTGTTTTTCCTAGGGCAAAGAGATTACCTTGTGCAGCTAAGGGATGTTCTTTTTTGACTCAGAGATGTGACCTTCTGTGCTTTTCTTTTTTTTTTTTTTATATCGGATGCTATTCAATACTCTTGCAGAAATTAAACAGCTGGTCAATAATAATCCCCCGATTTTTTTTAATAATAAAGGAAAAACCCATATTTAATCATAGAAAGAGGAGAAGGGTAAGCAGTGAGCTAACCCAATAAGGGCTCTCTTAGAATCTGGAATATTTGCTGGCAGGTATTAGCTTTGAAATAAGGGCCAAATCCTTAGGTCTGGCCAAGACCTGCTTGGTGAATAGGCTGGGTGCAGGAGAGGAAAGGGGGCTGTAAACCTCCCCAGCCTGCTGTAGAAATGTGCTCTGTGTCTATGGAGGGCAGTGTGAGAAACAGCTAGGGAAGCCCCCAGCTGTCCCTTTAAGGCAACTTTCCAGGCGCTTCATGCTGCCTGAGCAATGGAAAGCAGCCAGAAGGGGAACCAAGGATCTGACCCAGTAATCACATACTGTATCCCTACAGACACACACCATATACACGGGCAGTAACAAATCCACTTACCTCCTTCAAAGCATGACAAAACATTGTTAGCTAATTCGTAGTAACTTCTGTCATGCGGGAAATGGTTGTGATATGATTAGTGTGTGAAATCAGGCAAGAAAACAGCCTCTCTGAAGGAATACTAGTGAAGTCTATTCAAAATTCCAGCAGGCAACGTATCAGGAAAAGGGAAAACACACACCAAGGTGTGTGCATGCATGCACTTAGGGATTACTATCCTGGGTTGTGCCAATTGATTTTTCACTTCATTTCTTCCGTAACATTTCGGACAAGAAGCCCAGACATCTCCAGGGAACAGAAACAGTGTGTGTAATACAGAATAATTCACCATACCTCAGGGCTCCAAGCGGATGAGCTGTCAGTTGCGTCATTTCCTTCAAATCCCTGGTTGCTGAACGCTGTCTCCATTTGCAAGCTCCCTTCTGTGTCTTGTTGGCTAAGGCTATGGGCAATGCTAGCCTCCATTCCAGGGCCTTTGGCTTGCATGGTACCCCTACTCTCAGAGGTAGTTCTTGAATCAACAGATATGTGGTCATCTTCATGATAGGATAGGTTGTCTTGGAAACTCAGTTGGCTTAGCCCATCCAGTTCTAACAATATTCAGCAAGAAAATCATTTCAGAGTGATTAAAATAACGTTCTTTTCCCCCCCTAATTTATCCTTTTTTTCCTTCCACTACAGTAGGAGCCTGGCAGGAACAGCTCTGCTTACGACATGGTGAGATCCCCGGCATTGAACCCACAAAAATCAACAACCCGCATAGATCAGCATTGCAAGGAATAAAAACGGCTGCTCTCCCTCTGCATCCTGAGCAGGGAATCAACCTGCCTCACACAAAGAAAGACATCGGTCACACAGGATAATCAGAGGGACGTTTGGGAATACGGTGCTCAGGACGCCTACCGTATGAAGGCATCACCAGTCAAGAGACAGATCAGGCATGAAATGGAAAAGCATAATGCACGGGACTGATCCTGAGAGAAGGGTGTGGTGGAGGGAAACCATCACAATTTCCTCTTCTCAGGTGGTGGGAAGCAGCACAGAGGTCAGCACAGCCCAATAGGAGGACAGTACCAATAGGGACAGGGGCTTGGCTTGGGATGCTTGATAGAATCCTCCCCTCTCACTGCATCTCTCACCTGCAGGGCTTTGGTTAAAGCTGCTCTCCAACCAAATGGAAACTCTGAGGAAGGTGGTAACATTAACTCGACCAGTCTGAGCTTGGGTCAAACCCTCCCTGGGACACAGGGATGCTCATCGGTGCAGGGAGATGCACATTACAACTCTCCGGCCTCCCCAGGACAGCTTTTATGCATCTGACCCAACATGTCTATCCCACATGTTAGAAGATGGAAATGTTACTCACCCTGACCAGTAACTGTAGCTCTTCGACATGTGTCCCCCTTTGGGTGCTCTACTTCAGGTGTGCATGTGCCTCTCAGGTCCTTGGCTGGAGATTTCTAGCAGTGTCCGTTTGGCCTGCATATGCACCCTATGCCTCAGCAAACACCAAGGCTATTTACAGGGGTGCAGGAAAACCGCCCTCAGTTCCTTCTCTACCCAGTGTCCCCAAGGGAACAACTGAAGCAGAGGGGAAGGAGGGTGGGTAGTGGAGCACCCAGTGGGACACATCTCGAAGAACTCCAATTACTGCACCGGGTGAGTAATCTTTCCTTCTTCGAGTAGTGTCCCAATGGGTGCTCCACTTCAGGTGACTTCTGAGCAGTATCCCAGGAGGAGAAGGGAGCTTCAGAACAGAGTCCAGAACTGAAGATGGTGCTACAGACCCAAGTACCACATCGGATCTGATGGCATGGAGCAGGCAGTAATGCTTCAGAAACATACCGAAGTCCAAGTAGTGGCTGTACATATCTCAGATATTGGAACATTCTTCAAATATACAGTAGATGTTGCTTGTGATCTGGTTGAATTTGCTCTCACCCCCTGAGAGGGCTGAACACCAGCAGACTCATACAGGCAGAGACACAACTCGATATCCATTTCGAAAAGTGTTTGAGCAGAGATAGAAGCCCCCTTAGAGCTATCTGCGCAGGAGACGAAGAGTCTAGGTCAGAGGCAGGCAACCTGCGGCATGTGAGCTGATTTTCAGTGGCACTCACCCTGCCCGGGTCCTGGCCACCGGTCCGGGGGCTCTGCATTTTAATTTAATTTTAAATGAAGCTTCTTAAATATTTTAAAAACCTTATTTACTTTACATACAACAATAGTTTAGTTATATATTATAGACTTACAGAAAGAGACCTTCTAAAAACGTTAAAATATATTACTGGCACGCGAAACCTTAAATTAGAGTGAATAAATGAAGACTCAGCACACCACTTCTGAAAGGTTGCCGACCCCTGGTCAAGGTCATCTCCTAACCTGCTTATTCCCATCCAGGTAGAAGGCCAAGGCCTTTCTAACTTCCAGGGTGTAGAAATAGAATTTCTACTAAGAGATATCGGGTTTTGGAAATAATACTGGAAGATGGATAGACTGGGTAAGATGAAAACCGATGGTAGGATTTTCCTACCTAACCTTTGGTAGGAACTGAGGATGTGGACGTAAGGAACATTGTAAAGGGTTCCAATCTCCCTGACCCTACGGGCCGACGTTATGGAAGCTTAGGCCTGGTCTACACTAACCCCCCAAGTCAAAGTAAGGTACGCAACTTCAGCTACGTGAATAACGTAGCTGAAGTCGACATACCTTACTTCGAACTTACCGCGGTTCAGACGCGGTCCACACGGGGCAGGCAGGCTCCCCCGTCGACTCCGCAGTACTCCTCTCGTTGAGATGGAGTACCGCAGTCAACGGCGAGCACTTCCTGGTTCGATTTATCGCGTCCAGACCAGACGTGATAAATCGAACCCGGAAGTTCGATCCCCAGCCGCCGAACTAGCGGCTAAGTATAGACCAGCCCTTAGAAGGCCATCTTCACAGATAAATGAAGTAAGCAGCAGGTTGCCTCTGAATGGAAGTCTCGTAAGGCTGTTTAGAACCAGGTTAAGGTCCCTAGATGGGGTGGGGTGTCTAATGTGAGGGAAGAGATTCCATAGGTCCTTAATAAATCTAGACAATACCAGGTGACCAAATATGGAGAATCCCTTGACCGGGGGATGAAAGGCTGATATGGCAGCCAGGTCTACTTTGACCAAGCTAATGGATAACCCAGATGTCTACCTGCTGGATCTGAAATCTAGGATGATGGAAAAGGGAACTAATTCAGGCTGGAGGTAGCGACAACTGCACCAATAGATGAAACTCTTTGATTTCTGCAGGTAAACAATGCAGGTTGGTGTTTTCCTACTGTTTAATAACACCTGCTATACAGCCAAGGTCCATCTGTTCTGAACCATGAGTGCGCCGAAGTTGGCTCCTCATCCTAACAGGGATGAGTCAGTTATTAGAGTCAATGATGGAGTTGGGCGACAGAAAGAGATGTCCACACAGACACAGAGTTGCTTTATTTGCAAAGGGACTGTCACCTGCCTGTCTAAGGAGTCCTTCCTTGGAGAGTAGATTGTTCTGAGCCAACCTTTAAAGCAATGGAGGTGAAGCCTTGTGTGACTGGTCACAAAAGTGCAAGCTATCATATGGCCCAAGAATTGAAGACAGTTCCTTATTGTGTGGTCAAAGATGGGGTTTCTCTACTGTGTTATGAACCTCTCTTGGAAACCCCCAAACTTGGCGCCATGATGCCCTGAGCATAACTGCCGCTGTAGAGATTAATCTGGCAACAGTGTCTCCAGCATCTAGAGACATTTGGAGAGCTGTTCTGGCCAACGACTGACCCCTTGCAACTGTGAACTACAGTTGTTCCCTGCAATCATGTGACAGCTGCTCAATAAAAGCCGTGAGCTTGTTGTAATTAGTAAAGTTGTATTTGGCCATGACCACCTGGTAGTTTGTGATCTGGAACTGCGGACAAGTAAGACTTTTGTCCAAAGAGATCCAGCTGCTTTTGGTCCTCATCATAGGGAGTAGATCCCCAAAAGTGCTGCCTACCCCATTCATGCCCCTCATCCATCATGAGGGAGTTTGGTGGTGGATGGGAAAATAAAAAGTCAGAATCCTTAGGGGCACATATAGTACTTGTTATCTGCTCTTTTGCACGCTGGTAGAATAGTGTCAGGTGTTAGCCACTTAGCGGGGACCAGGAGAGCCTCATTAATAGGTAGCGCCACTCTGGTGGGTGTTGCCAACTGCAGGATATCCAGCAGCTTGTCTTACAGATCCTTGACCACTTCCAGAGGGATCTACAGAGTGTTTGCCACCGTTCTCATGAGATCCTGAAACTGCCATCAGCCATGGAAAGTGGTGGAGGCATAACTGACTCATCCAGCAACGATGATGAAATGGGAGTCTCAGGGATAACTTAATCTGCTCTAGCCTCCTGCTCTTCTAACGTCTCTTCCTGTCGTGGCAGATGTGGAGGGGAAGGATGTGAAACCCTGGTCTCCCTGGAGGACGTTATCAGTGATCTGTTAAATTGCTGCCAATGGGCAGCCCATGGGTCCCAATGTGGTCGCGGCAGGGGTCCATAAGGAAGCGGGGGCGGCATGCAAAGCTGGTTCCATCATCTTTGGTGACCTGCAAGGGCCTCCCTGTGTGAGGGCAGATTCCCGAAAGGGTATGTAGGACAACCCTTCACTGAGATTGAGGAGACCACTTGGGAGTCCTCGTCGTCTTCCTCCACATCCTCCAATGGGGCAGCCATTGAGGATGCAGGAGAGTCTTGTACCACAAGATGGCCGCTTGGAGACCAAGGTCTCAGTACCAAGAAACGTTCAGTACCCGTCAACAAGGACTCTGGTTCATCTGACCCCGAGAGGTACCTTGAGTATTGGAATTCCTGTGATACCGGAAACGACCCTGGTACTGACACCGTAGTCGTCGTTGCTGTAGCTGAAGCTGACAGCATCAACAATGATGGGCATTCAACAGGCATTGTAGATGTCAGGCACCATGACTTTCTTGGTACAGATGATACCGCTTGCCCTGGCTGAGCTGCTTGCATCAGTACTGGTGGCTGGGTTAAGGCACATGATGGAACCAACGGCTGAGTGAAATGCTTCGCAGTTGATGACGGGGTGAACTCGATGGTACCCAGTCCTCACCCTCCTAACTGGTGGAGGGTTCTGGTGCTCTATCTTCTTGTATTTGGAGCTCCGGGACTTCACAGGCCTGCTGGTACTGGAGGAAGAGTTCTTGGCCCCAATGGTACCCTCTGAGACTGAGGACCTCAACAGGGACCTGGTCTTTTCTTCAGCTGACTTCTTGGAGTAAGAGTCCATGGTCCCCTTTCTGGGAGTCTTCCCAGCAGGCTGCAAAGACTTCCCTTTCTTAGGGGAAGTATGCCTCAAGGTTGCCACTGGAACAGTCTGAAGACAGATGTATTGCGGGGAGGGGAAGTTTCCTGACCTGTCCCAGAGGGAAGTTACAGGGAGCATTCCATGGCTAACAGTCTGAGCTTTATCTCTCTGTTCTTCCTCACCCGCGCCTTAAGGGCCAAACAGAAGGAACACTCCCCTAGGCAACAGACATACTTGGAGTGCCCGTCGCTTACCGATATAGCCTTTGGGCAAGAGAGGCAGTGTTTGAAGCCTGGCGAGCCAGGCATTCCCCACCCAGAGAAGACAAGCGTCCAAGAGAGAAGAGAGAGGGAAAACAATCCTCTCACCTAAAACTAACTATATTAAACACTAAACACAAACTTACAACCATAAACTACCTAACTGCAAGAAAAAACAGAGGGCTGAGTATGCTCTAGGTGGACATGCTAGGTTTCCGTCTCAGGCCAAGGTGATAGAGAAAGAACTGAGGGTGGTTCACCCGTGCACCCCAGATAGCCTCGGTATCTGCCACAAGGTGGCATAAGGCTCATGTGCAGGCCGAACGGGCACTCCTAGCTAGAAATCTTCGATCACAGGCTTGAGAGGCACATGCACACCTGAAGTGGAGCACCCACAGGGATACTACTCGAAGAAGGTTAATTATTGAGGGTAAAATTATCTTCCTTTGTCCGAACAGTGAATTTCTTATCTCCAAAGTGAAGATCTCTTTATAAACAGCACTTGTTCCTCTCCCCACACAGAATCTGCACTGGCAACTGCACGAGTTCTGCAGGATACAGTGTGGAACCCGGAGGAAAATCCTCTCTTCGGTTAGGCAGATTCCATTTATAGTTTAATCAGAATCATTTGTGGCTTAATCAGAAAAACAGGTCTCTTCTGATTTTATACTTGTGAAACTAAAGGCAGGGTTTGTTCCAGACATAAATAAGCTTTGCAGTGCTATAACTCATTTTCCTTCCTTGGAATAAAATGAGTTACACCACCGTAATGCTGGTAAAAGTGATGAAATCAGAATGAGGTTCACTGTATTTACATAACCAGTACGCCAAAGCCTTTTTTTTTTTATCTTAGGGATTTGTTTTCTAGTTCCTTCCAAGAACTGCACCATTTGTGTGGAAAGCAACATGATTTTTACTGTTATATTTTTACTCAATTTCTTCTGCAAATATAAAAACAGAAAATAAAAGCAAAAGCAAGAAGGCAGAACAAGCAAGAAATAAAAGAAATGTCTGTATACAAATTTACTGTACAAATATGGATTCTCCTTAAGGTGTTTGTTTAGCAAGCCAGTGTCTTAGACACATTTTAAACAGGTGGTCATCCATCAAAGCATACACCACGCAGCAGACTTTCAGATAAAACATAACTGTAGTAATAAATTATCCCCAGGCAATTGTCTTGTGGTTTTTGACTCCTGCCAGGATAATATCTAGATCAATAATAGAGGAATTTTGAAAGCCTTGAAAGACTATTCATAATTGGAATACTCCAGAAATATATTAATATAACAAACAACTTTCTCTAAGTGTTATGAAAGCAAATGTGTTATACAAGGCAAGTTTCAAGGGAAATAAAAGAAAAGTGTGATTCACCATTGACTACTTTATGGAACAGTCTTGTTATTTCTTTAAATTTACGGTAGTCCTGTCAGTGATAACTGCTCGTGTATATGGGAGGGCATACTTTGACATTGTAAGAAGTTTAGCAAAAACATCTGTGCCAGATCAGAGAAGAACTTACGAAGAATGAACTCACTGTACCATGGACAATTATTTCTGGGGAGAAAAAAAAAATCACGGACAAATGAAGAAGTATTGAAGGGATGGAGAAAGGAAGTACTGAGGTTCCAGTTCTCAAAAAAGCAAATGGCCTGATCCTGGCCATTATAACCACAAAAGTCTACTACTCTCATCACAACACAACTAATGGGCAAGAGAAACATTGGGGATCATCGGACAATGGAACCGATTACCAAGGGATGTGGGAAAATTCTCCATCACTTGGCACCTTTAAGACTGGATATCTTTCTAAAAGACATACTGTAATGTGACTACAAGTTGTTGGGCTGGATGGAGTCATCACTGGGTGAAATTCTGAGGCTTGTATCATGTAAGGTGTCAGACTAGATGATCACAATTGTCCCTTCTGGTCTTAAAATCTATTCATTTTTTAGAGTGATACAAGGATGAATTTAAATCAGCAGAAACTTTCAGCTGAATATCAGGGAAACCTTCTTACCAACAAGATGTATAAGAACGTGGAATAATCCCTCCAGGTTAATGATGGATGCTCCAGCATTTGAAACTGTGATGAATTGGGAATATATCTATACAATTTATGAATTCTGTGTGAGATTATGAATCCTGCATGTCTGTGTCAGGTTGCAAACTCCATTTTGAATGTGCAGCCTTTTGTCTTCTCTATGGTCTGTTTGCCTCCATGCTGAGTTGAAAATTCCAAAGGCTGGCAGCAAATGACGGACAGTAGAAGGTAATTGACTCCTATGCTCCCAATTGTTGGATATCTGCTCACTCTAGACACAAGACTGATCCCTGTCCAGAAGAACTGGTTTAGCAAGGAGGAAGTCACCTTGGCAACAAAGTCACCTAACAGATTTGTGCTCATATGGTGAAGCTGGCAAGGCAGTCACCTGACATGGGGGCAGGGGAGGGGCTGAAAATTTTAAAAGGGCAGAGGCTGATTGGCTCGGAGCCAATTTTCTTCAATCCATAAGAGAGAGACCGCTTACCATGTAACAGTCTGCATGAGACAGGGGACACACTGTCTGCCTGGACCCAGATAGTTCCCCCAGGACTCACAAGGAAAAGCGAGGGGCATTGCAGTTTCCAATGTTTATTGTTTTGAATGATCTGTCCTTTCCAGTGTCTTACGTGATTAAGTGTAAAAGAGCATAAAAGGGTTAGATTGGGCAAAGTGTGCACACACATGTGCGTTGATAGCTTCACAACTGCTGTGTGCCCCTGAAAGAGTTAAACTGCAAACCGGAAGCTTTGCATCTTTGGGGTGGGGTGCTGGGAGAGGGTGGGTTTAAGTAACTGGGACATCTTGGGGAGGGGGGGGGGGGTTCAGCCCTGATCCTGGGGCCTACGGCAGGTGAGCTGAGTAGCCCCATTTCTGAGAAGGGGTAAGTAACTGAGTCAGTGCTCAGGAAATGTGCCAGAGAGGCCACGAGAGGAACCAGTGCTGCTGCCTGCTGAGGCTCCTGAAGCTTAACACACTGCAGAGGATCCAGTGCCTTGCGAATGATGAGAGCCAGATGCTAAGCTCTTACGAGGCTGCTGCTTTGTGGCTAGCTGGCCACTCCCCTGTCTTGTAAGTTACAGCACACTCTTTATAGCCCACAAGGGAGGAGGCATACCAGGAAGAAGGGAGTGTGGACAGAATACACCATGCACCAGCATTTTGGGACCACTGCAAACAGTTAGACAGCAGCTACTTTTGCTGCATGGCTGGACTGGAGGATCAGGACATGGGTAAACTGTAGCTAGAGAGACGGGAAAGATAAACCCCATATAACTATCTCCATCCTGCGGCATCGAAAGAGGAGATGAGAGAGTAGGGTGACCAGATGTCCTGATAAAATTGGGACTGTCCTGATTTTGAGGAGTTTGTCCTGCGTCCTGACCGAAGCACGGTCGGGATGCCATTTGTCCCGATATTTTGTTTCGGGGGTTTTGGTTTTTTTTATACACTCACCCGTCCGGGGTCTTTGGCAGCAATTCGGCGGAGGGTCCTTCAGTCGCTGACGGTCTTCAGCGGCATTTCAGCGGCGGGTGCTTCTCTCTTTGGTGGGAAGGTTCATTACCCGCCGCCGAAATCCCGCCGAAGACCGTCAGCGATTGAAGGACCCTCCGCCGAAATCCCGCCGAAGCCCCGGACAGGTGAGTGTAACACTTAAAAAGGCGCGTCCCCTCTGGCGGTCCTGATATTTTCAACTTAGCATCTGGTCACCCTATGAGAGAGAGAGAAATGGAATGAAGGCAACAGAGTATTTAACAAAAGGCACTTTCCTGGGTTACTGAATGTCCCAACAGGAGATTGTGCAGTTCCTCGCCCGATTGTGTTAAAACTCGTGATAGGGAACAAAGCATAACTCACTGGAAGGCTTCTGAGGATCTGATCCAGGGAAGCTGGGTGCCATATAGTCTGTGCAGCTCAAGAGGGAGAGGGACAAAGGTGACTTTCCACCATCTCTACACTCCTCTCATCCTGGAGCCAGCCAGGGGCCAAGCTGGATACTGACATAAGCAATAGCAGCCTCAGGGCTTCTCTAATTTATACTTCCCTCTCTTTGGCCTCAAGAGGCCATTTCACCAACTGGGAATAACAAGAATGTAGAGACTATGGCCACACCCCCTTCCCCATCGGGAGTTAGGGGGTTGGGTGGCATATACCTGCAATGGTGACTCTACCTCAGCCATGGATTCCCCAGGCTGAGGGAATCCTCCATCATGCAGTCAGGCTAGCAGTACACTTGACTGCGGATCTGAGAATATCTAAAACATAAATAAGGGGGTGTTATTTGGAATAAAGGGCCTGATCCTGCTTCCATTAAAGTAGACAGCAGAACTCCCAGTAACTTCAGTGAAAGCGGGACTGAGCCCTAACAGTTTTTTTTAACACTTATAATAATTATTAAAATAGTACTAATCCTAATAATTTTGGTTTATAAAGACAACAAAGGAAGTAACTGTATTCCACATTATGATCCAACAGCAGTTCTACAGAGGGGCCTAAATCAAAATGAGCATAATAATGAACAGGTAATTAAATATTTCAGAATCACAATTGTTTTGTGCAACTAAAACCACACTGGCAGTTTCCTGAAACTTTCCCAGGAAAGGTTCTCCCAGACATGTCCTGAATTATAGAATGCCATTGTGCCGATCAATTTCGCGCTTGGGTAAATGTTCTAAAACCATACATGTTTGTTTGGAATATACAAAAGCCACTTACAATAATAGACAATGATTGGTCAAAAAAATGTTCCCTTTGGTACTCTAAATGTTTACCTTCTGTCATTGCCTGACATGTAGTATATGCACTGGTGAATGATGCTACATAATTCATTTGCTATTTACCTGGTATTTGCAAAGCTACTATTAAAGAAACATGCAATTTCTATTCAAAGACTTGCTAAAACACACCGTATTGATAAGAAATGCAGTTCAACAGATTTCATCAGGCCAAGTCCTGCAGTCCTTACTCAGACAAAACTCCCACTGAAATCCATGGGAATTTTGTCTAATGATTAAGGAGCCTAATCTAAAATCCATGTAAAGTTAATGTAAAGATTCCCATTGACTTCAGTAGGATTTGGATCCAGCTTTAAGTCAGTACTTTAGGAATAAGCTGCAGATGGATTTTAGCCTGAGCAGATCAGAACCAAGGCTGCCTCTTCCCCAAAATAAAAGGATTCTCTCCATGTTAGGTGGCTGTGGATTCAAAGCAAGTGTTTTAATGCTCATTTGAGACAGACAATACCTTCGCATTCAGATGCCTCGGTACTGTACTCCTCATGGTTGGACAGCAAGCGGTTGAATTTAGGTTTACGTTCTGAACCTGCTTGTGTTGCCTTTTCAGACACCCCCGACCGAAAACTCTGCGAGCGCGACACAGAGATCGCAAACTGTTTAATCACCTCGTCGTCGCTATCTGAAGATGTGGTTAGCTCTTCATCCTCCCCATAACTGTTCACTGGGAGAAAAACACAACACAGGCTTTTGACAATTTCACAGGACTTGACACAGAAGTAGGAAAACATGGGATATTTTCAATTCAGATATTTACTTTGGGGGGGAAGGAAAAGGAGAGCAATAAGACATATAACTACCATGGGGGAGCTGATGAGGAGGGCACGTTCCCTCAGACTTTTTGAAATCTTTCTGGTGCCTCGCTGTGTCTGCAGGAATCACACATTGTCAGTCCTGGCTTCCCATCCTGCAGATCCCCCAACTTTTTAAAAATGTGATTGTTCCTCCCACACCCAAAACCAAAAAAAGGAAAACCATTATCCATATATAACCATTAGCATGTGAGGAGCCAAAGTAGTAAACACGGGGCTCTAAAACCTTCTCAGCATTCCAATAATACCTCCACAGCCTCTGAAACAAATACTACCAAGTGCAGAAGAAAGAAAACTGAGGGTTAATCTACTCTTGGGTTACACCACAAAAACGAAATTACAGCATCTAGCTAATAGGCATCACCAATTCTGCATGTCAGAGTCAGCAGAGGAACCTTTTGAGAACAATGTAAATTCTAACCTTTAAAGATGAAGATACACATCTGAACATTTTGCTGTAGCTACCCTTCCCCCTCCTACTGACAATGCTGGCTTTGAATATGGGATCACTGCGTTCTCATTAGTGTTTGAATATCCTTTGTGGGAGGCGGGGGGGGGAGGAGGAGGGGGGAAGGGATCTGATGTCCCACACTTGGCCTGCTTTTTCAAATGAAAATGGAGATGAAAGTACAATGCCACACTGCAGGTTCCCCAGCCATCTGTATCAGGGGAAACAGCATAGGAGGAAGTTTTCATTTGTGAACTTGTGAGGCCAAGGGAGTTGTGGGTGTAATGGACAGCTGGAGTGTGTGTGTGTTTGTGTGTGCATGTGAACACACCAGCTGTCAAGTGTGTTACTATTTTGTTACTTACTCTTGAGGATAAAGAACACAACAGTGGCTGCCAAGACTTGTTTCAATAATCCCCATTGCATATCCAAGCCGCTGAACAAACGAACAATGCATGCAAGTGCAAAAAGGTGGGGCCATTTCTCCATGCCAATGGCTGATTTTTGAGGTGAAATCTAGCTTCATCTATATCCCACTCATACACAGCTACATGGCTACGATTAGGGAAATAGGACCCTGCTTCCACACATCCAGACTCCATTAAGTGTGTCCAATACTAATCCAATTAGAACTACCCTGACTGCTTCTCAAACCTACCTCCTTTCATGACAGTTGCAGTAGGCCTGCCGTCTATCCCTGGTCCCTAGGGGACCAGGACAAGGTAGCTCTCAGGGGCTGTGAAATTTGCTTCCACCAGGAATCTATCAGAAACTGAATCTTATTACGTTGAGGTTTTGTTATCAGATTTGCCTCTGTTGTCTGGCTTTGAGTAATATTGCCAATAAGACCAGTATTGCTCTCAGAAATTGGTCTCCTGGTAGGTAAGTGGTATTTGCCTATGCCTCAGGGGAAATCTCACTACTGTGGGGAGAAATAAATGTCCTCTACTTTGAGAAAATACACTATTTTAATTGTGTAATAGTTGTTTTGTAAATGGCACTCAATTACCAATGCTGTATCAATGAGCCCTCCTGAAATTTTAATAAGTTAAAAGGGCTTTCTTATTTTTTTAAAGAATTGGGCAGGGACAGGACATCTAACTGTTGAGGTCAACTCAAGCTTTATAAATCTCTCACAATATCATGTACTGCATTAAATAAGTATCTGTATTATTTCCAGTTTTTCCAATGGGGTGAATGCAAGTAGTTACGTTTTTCCCCCCAAAAGTCAAGTACTCTCAGTTTCTGTTGCACAGAAAGCTTTTGCCTTAATTACTTTTGGTTTCAGTTTAGCTAGCAGGTGCAGAGAGAACATTTGCTTCATCAGACTTGAGCATTTAAAGCTGAGATGAAAAAGCAAGAAAGTGTTTTCATCAGTATTTTCATTAATAACTTGGAAAATGGAGTCAAGAATATGCTTATAAAATTTGCAGATGACACGAAACTGAGAGGATTTGCAAGCACTTTGCAGGACAGGATTAGAATTCAAAATGACCTTGACAATTAGAGAATTGGTCTGAAATCAACAAAAATTCAATAAAGACAAGTGTAAAGTACTACACTTAGAAAAGAACGACTGGCTAGGTGGTACCACCACTGAAAAGAGTATGGGGGTTATAGTGGATCGCAAATTGAATGCGAGTCAACAATATAAGTCTCTGTGTGGACCGTGCTACCGCACAGTTATAATTTGGGGATTTGTCAAGCAGAAGTCAAAGTGTAACTGCAGCACTTGTTATGATGTGGGGTGCTGTTTCTTAGCTGCATTTTTAAAAACATATGCTAATTAAATGCTAGAACTAGAGGATCAAGAGCAAATGCCTGATATGACTTCTGCTGCTGAATCTTTGTCCTGGAAGGAGACAGCTCCATAAGTTGTCACGCTAATATCTTTATATTAATACAACCAAGTTTACTCATGGGAAAGAAAAAACTCAACATTCAGATTTACAAATGCTCTGATTAGAAAGGGGGGAAAGCATTTTGAGAATCACCATGGAAACTTAAATAAAGGGCCCATGATTACGATCTAAACTCGTGAAAGATGATGAACGCATCTTGTGATTTGCAGATGTTGCGCAGTACATTCATTTTAACTCATTTACTCATACACACAGCCTATTTTACAAATCAAACCTCTGATCATTTCTAAAGGGGAGTTGGCAGTACATTTCAATTACCACAGACACTTTTTGCAAGGAATTTCAAATACATGCTCAATATGATATCTAGGTTACAGACAAATACTACACAGCTAAAAACACCCAAGAGAAATGGTCCAAGACTTCTTTATAGTTACCAAGTATAAAGAATCAAATATTTTTTATTCAAAGCCTATAAAGAAAAGAATGTATTTCACATATCTGATAAAATATATTATGAATGGTGTAAAATGTATGTATTTTGCATACCGCCCTCCACTTGCATGTTATTAAATGATGGTTGTTTAAGCTGTGAGGTCAAGCACTTAGAACATAGGTAATGCCACATATATCCTTCCCAGGTAACCTTAATTCTTTCTTGTGTGTACCCATCCTGTGCTTTGAGAGACTGATCCTGCTCCACTGAAGTCAATGGGAGTTTCATTATTGACTTCAATGGGAGCAGGATGATGCTCTGAATGAACAAGGGGTCCAGTGGCAAAAACAGTAAGCGACCAAGAAATTAAAGATTGTGTTGTAATGTATATGCATAATACAGACGCCTGGCAGATCACAAATGTTCTTAGTACAGTGTCTGCTGCAGCAGTGGCAGAGACATGGACCGGACCATAGAATGTTCATGCTCAATTATTATTTTCCTGTGTTGCCACAATTCCCCAATGGAACACTAGTGACAGAAGAGAAATGGTGATTTTCAATAGTTTATAACTCAGCAAAATCTGAACTGAATTCCATAGGACAATAGGGCGATAGTTCAAGGGCTTTATCCCTGCCAAATTTCAAAGTCTAGCTGCAAACAATGCAGGTGTTATAGTTTGTCAAAACAAAGGTTGAAGGAATCTTTTCTAATGGAAACGTAAGGCAACCTAAACATAGATGTCACTACCAGTTCCCTCTATAATTATAGGCCTGATCTTCAAAGGGCCTCAACTTTGTCTACACTTGCACTTTTGTCGTTAAAACTTTTGTCGCTCAGGGGTGTAAAAAAACACGCCCCTGAACGACAAAAATTTTAACAACGAAAAGCACTGGTGTGGACAGAGCTTCATCATTCAGAGCCACGCTCCAGGCGACGAAGCTACCGCCCCTCGTTGGAGGTGATCTTATTTTGTCGCCAAGGAAGCCTCAGACTCTCTTTTTACACCTTCAACCAACTGCTAGTACAACTAATTGGGAGTGCAAATGAGGGAATGTAGACATTTGACTACCTGACCTATAGCTACAATCAGGTAGTTAAGTGTCCATATGCCTTCGTTTGTGCTAACAATTACTTGTGGACCCAAAATGACTGTCAAAAAGGAGACCTGGTTTAAAAAAAGTCAGGCCTAAAATATATTTCAAATATATAGAAACTGGGCCTCTTTGTAATATATTAAAGCTGTACCATTTCAGGATGGTGTTTTTTGTGAATTTAAATACTGTGAAGAGTGCCTGATTCAGGTAATGCACCTGCAGTGGCAACAGAAGCTTCCATCCCTACCAATGTAACTCAGCCCTTAGAAGGACTTGGACATGTCCAAGCCCATTCATTTTGTATGCTCTCTAGTGAGCCTGTCAACAAGAGTGCAAATTAGTGCCAACTGTTCAGTCATGCTACATGCACCCGATAGGTGAGTGACTGTAACATCTTATTGCTGCACTCGGCCCACTACCTTGACTGAGTAGCGCTAAGCAAATAACTGATTTTCTGGGTTAGTGGCCGAACTGAAAAATCCCAAACAAAACAAAAGAAGTGGTTCATTCTGAACCAAACCGATTTTTTTCCTTGCCAAAACAACCACCAAATAAATTTTGTTCAGTTTGAACAAAACAACATTTCCAAAATGAAACGGTTCATTTTGAAACAAAACGTTGAAATGGTTCATTTAAACAAATTTCACTGTTTTAGAATACCAGGGTTGGAAGGGACCTCAGGAGGCCATCTAGTCCAACCCCCTGCTCAAAGCAGGACCAATCCCCAGACAGATTTTTGCCCCAGATCCCTAAATGCCCCCCTCAAGGATTGAACTCACAATGCTGGGTTTAGCAGGCCAATGCTCAAACTACTGAGCTATCCGGAAACATTTTCCTCATTTTTATTTAGCTGAAACTATTCCTAGAATTTGATCCAAATTCACAAATAGTTTCAGTGGCCCCCAAAACTGTATTTTTTGGTGAATTTACTATATACTGAACATTTTTTGCCAGCTCTAGTCATGAGTCAGGTTTCTTCCAGTCAGGGACCTTGTACAAGCTATATACAACGTGAAGCACCTACTATAATTTGGAGTATTGGGCCATTTTAACTGTATCCTTCTTCCAATTCCCACATCTGGATGTAAATTAAAAAAAAAAAAATGGGACTCAGATCCAGACATGCCAAACCCACGAAAAAAACGCAGAAATTGGACTTGTTTTTGGCTTAATTGGCTTGTGAGTTGCTTGTGGGCTAGTTTTTGGCTTGTAGCTTGTTACTTCTCTTTTTTGATCGGCTCCCAGCAAGCAGGGGTAAGGGGGGGGAGAGAGTCAGGGGTGCACAGCGGGCTCACCACAGTCCCAGACTGCATGCCAGAGGAGTTTAGTCACATAGAGTGTTGGGGCTCTTAGGGACTGGGTTGTTTTGGCCTTGTTTTGAAATGGGATTAGCTTGATTTTTGGCTTATTGTGAAAGTTGGGGTGCTTATTTACCACATGAAAGTTAGCAACTGTGCTCAGATCCAAACCAACCCCTGCCTGGGCTTCTGTATCAGCTAAACGAAAAGGCAAGCAAGAAGTTTTTGCAAAAGCAAAACTGCCCCTGATTTTGCCCATCTCTACTGTGTGTTATGGGTTTTCATTAAGCATGAATTAGTAGCAATTAAAACACTACAGATGGGGCCTATATGTAGGAAGGCCAGTTTTCATGACACATCCTTCCCTCATAATAGAAAAGAAAATTGTTTACACTTCATATATGTAACTTTCTCATATATTTTCTCTAGCAGGCTATATGGCACAATGGTTTGAATTTTCTTCATATACCACCCCCACTCTTTTTTTTTTTTAGATGCTGTTCACTCTTCTAATGTAAAAGCATCATTTTGCAAACTCGCTTTTCAAAAGATCACCCAGCAACAAGATCAGACTTTACCTCAGATTTTTCCATTAAGTAGAAGGGAGCTTTCTTAAAATGGAGTCATGTGTTTTTTCCCAGAACTCTTTCACTATTTGCAGAACTCCAGCTGGTACACTGAAATGCATTGAAACAACTCAGAACTTTCACTCTGCTTCACCATAAACGGCGCTTCGCTATACCATAGTTCATTATCAGCTGGTTCCTGTGTATTGGTGCTGATTAAATACAATTCATTACACTTGGAGTCTCTTAACCATCAGGTTCACACCCACCATTCTTTGTTTGCTGATTAACAGGGCGGGAACACATTCCCTAGCTAAGATATTTGTTTAGGGCTGCTAAGGATTACTATTGCACTGCAACAAAGCAGATATTTATTTTTTCACTTAATATAATTTTTTTTAAGGATATAAGCTTTTGATTAGTTACAGTGGAGCTGATTCATCACAGCCTAACCCAAGTTCTATACAAGCATAACTCCATTGGTTTCAATGGCGATGCACTCCCAAGGAAAAAAACATTCAAATAAGGCAGTGGTGAGCAGTGTTTATATAACTACACTACTGTATTTTAGTAATATGAGCAGGCCCCTAACTTGAGACCACAAAACTACTGGGATGCAGGGCTTGGACAAACCTCAGACCTTTCGCCAAACTGAACTAAGTCCGTAGGTGTTTTTACAGGTTGGAGATCGGGTTGTTTAAGGAGACCCCATTTCAATCAGACCTCAGACTCTTCCCTTCCCCATACCCACAGCTTTCTGTGGCTGACCAGCTGGCCTCTGGCTTCTCTAGCAGGGCCCTGATCCAAAGCTCACTGAAGTCAGTGGACTGCCCTGCCACACATCCCTCTGCCCGTACCTTAAACATGTACAGTTCTGTACAGTACAGCTGTGGTCTCTGCTGAGCCCTGCTCTTCTGCACACCATTCACATGAACTTTTGGCTTGATATGATCTAGACTGCATTGTAAGCCAGAAATGAGAGGCACAGGGACCCAACACAAATTCTCCTTAACCCCCCAATGTCTGGAGAGGAGAAGAAGGGAGATAGTCCCATGGACCTGGATAGAAATGGGAAGGAGAGTCCCATGGCCCTGTTGCGAGACAGTAGGAAGAGGAGCTCACTGGCCTTGGGTAAGACTGGACCATTGTCTGAACTTCTAAAACTCCCAAATCTCTTGAGACTTGTCCGCCACTGAACTACACACAAACGCTAGTAATCATCTCCTTAGCTCAATCTGGGGGAACCATCTCAGAATCACACGAACAACACCTCCAGTAAAACAGCCCAATCACACCAACTTGCTAGTAGGCATCCTACAACCATCAACTGCACATTTTTCCACATATAATCCCAACTAATCAAAGCAGAGGAGTGAGTTACCAAATCTTCATCTGTGGATCTCATTGGTCCCTAGTTGTCCTCAGAGATTCATAGCATGATCCTAACAGTTGTTCAGATTTTGACTAGAACAGGTCTTTATATTTTCACAGTTGAGTTCTCAGAGCCAGAATATTGTCTCATGTATCATATATTCATACATTCCCCTAACAAGCTGGACATCTTGGAAAGTTAAGAATCAGAGGTACCAGAATTAGAGATAAGACGTTGAGACAACCTGCAGTCTGTGTTCTAATCTAGATGCTATGAAAACTGACTCCTTGAATCAAGTGGCTGAATGAACCAGTTTAAGTGTTGTGACTTAGGGTTTGGATAAGCATCCAAAAGTCCATGCACACCATACAACTTTACTCCCCTCCTTCAAATCCCTCTCAACATCCATCTCTTCCCATAGTTTATCTCCAACAATGACTCAAGAGTCCCATACACCCTAACAACATCTAAAGGCAATTCTAAATTATGCCAGCTGCCAATGGTCAATTACAACAGCCAGGAATTGATGGGGTGCAAGATAGCATTAATCATACCCCCATACTAGAGAGATGTAGGGGCTGTTATATCAGCTGTGTGGTATAACAGATCTCCATGCACTGGGATGATCCTCCAGAGACGGGATAGCCTGGCTTTAGAGCTGCTTATGCCACTGGAATGGTGCAAAACGGCCCGAATGCCACTGAGGATCAAGGCCCAAGTTTCCAGTAGACCCAGAGAATGTTCTGTTTTGTAACATTTGTTTGCAATCAACAATTTATGGGAGTGACCTTCTACAAACGGGGCCAAATTAATAAGTATTGAAACTACAAATGGAAAAAAACGTTTCAGTCGTTGCAGAAAAATACAATGTTCTAGTTCTGCAGACAACATTGTTAGTATTGTACAAGTCTGCTTGTTACTTGACACATAACGCAGCGAGATGATTCCCACCTTGTATAGAGCAGTAGTAGAAGGAGATGAGAGGTGAAGAGGCAGCTTTTCAATGAGAGATGCAACACTTCTCAGATGCTGCCAAGATGCTGTTCATTGGTAAATGAAGTCTCAAGTCCTAAACAATTTCCCAAAGGAAGAGAGAGGCACAGCTGCCATATGGGGAGTGGGAAGAGGATGCTGCTTGGCAAAATGGCTCAGAAAACACATGCACAAATACACACACACACACACACACAATTTGCTCTGTAACTGTTGTGAATCATAACGCCCATGTTTTCCTTTTCAATAAATTCCTCTTAGCTAATAAATAATTAGAATAGATTATCAATAATAGATTAGCTTGTGTAACTTTATACAACCTACTCACCGGTGAACGTAGAAGACAGACGTCTTGCAAAGTATACCTTGGTTACCTTCTGTTCTCATGCCTCTTAGGTAGATAGGAGGCAGTGTGTCTACTATAAAGGGTCATGAACTGGGACTCAGGATATTTGGATTCTATCCTTGGCTCTGTCATTGACCTGGTGTGACCTTGGGCAAGGTCACTTCAACTTCATATGCCTCTGCAATACACACCCTACAATACACACCCCTTTGTAAACTCTTTGGAGAAGGAACTCTCACTATGTGTTTGTACAGTGTGTTGCAGAGCCACCTACCTGGCCTGGCTTTGGGCTAGTTTCTGCCTCAGTTTCCCCTCAGTTCCACAGACCAGTTACCTACCCACATTCTCCACCACATGGAAGTGTGCTGGCCTGTGCCCCAATCCAGGAAGGGCTGACACCACACCCCAGGTCTTTCAAGCCCTTCCTGCAAGGCACAGTTTTATTAATTCAAACAAGACCCCACAAAGTGGCAAAAAATTCACAACCAAAGCAAGCTGTCAGGACTCAAAGCCTTTCAGTCTGCACCCCTCTCTGCTCCAGGGCTACTCACAGTAACCAAACTCCTCCCACAATCCCCTTCAACTAGGGATGAAAATGTTAACTGGTTAACCGGTAAGCATTAGGCTTACCGGTTAACCGACATTAACTGTTAACCCCCGGCTGTGCCGGCCAGATCCCCGCCTGTGCTGGCCCCCAACCCTTCCCATGCCACGCCAGCCCCATGCACGCCAGCCGGCCCCTGGCCGTGCAGCACTGGACCCCAGCCCAGGCTGTGCCCCGCCGGCTGGCCAGTGGACCCCAGCCCCACGGCCGGCTGGCCGACCCCAGCCTCGCCGGCCAGAGCAACCCCAGCTCCTCTCCCTTTAATCAGTTAACCGTTTAAATGATAGAATTTTAATAGTTTAAACGGTTAACTTTTTAAATGACATTTACATCCCTACCTTCAACTAAGCCGTCTCATCCCTTTTATAGGGAACACCTGAGCTCTTCCCAGATGGGTCTGATAATCAAACAGGGCTGGCTAGCCCAGGACCCCTGGCCTTCGAAAGGACAGACTCCAGGGTCTACCTCAATGGGCTCCCATTTTGGTTGGCCCTCTAGGTGCCATCATAATACAAAGAGTAAGTCTTGTTATTGATTAATCAGAAACTTTTTCTCTCAAAGGCATTTATTCCATCAGCCTATGATAACTGTTCTTGTGTGACTGGCTGCAGAGTGCTATTGGCCATCTGTAGCTTTTTTCCATATTTCACAAGTTAAGGTCCTTAATATGCACTTTAAATCCCAAGCAAGAGACCCACAGCAAAATCATGAAACACTGCTACTGCTAGACAGCAATGACCAACAGCTACCCAGTCCCCTGCTGACAGGTGCTCTGAATAGGCAGCTTTTCCATTTCTACCTCTTTCTTCTTCTCATTCTGCAACACACAAATACCCGTTTTCTGAACTATGCCTTCAGGGGACTCTGACATCAACAGGGTCTGAAGTGCAACCTCCACTTCTGGAGTCCAATCTGAGTCACTTTGGGCCTGGTTTACGAAAGGTGAGGTGCATCCCCCAATGGTCACTGATTCTGCTAGCACCACTGAAAATCAAGCCTGAGCCATTGAATCATAGAATCATAGGTGGGCACCCAAAAATGGGGGCGCCCAAAATTACTTGTCACCTTTGAAAACTGTGTCTTCAGCCTCTCTGTGTCTCAGTCTTCCCATCTGTAAAATGGGCTCACGACTGACCTTCCCCACAGGCGTATTGTGAGCTTCATTCCTCTTTGCACAGTGCTTTGACATCCTGGTTGGAGGGTACTTTATAACTGCAAAGGGTTGTTCGTTATTATTCTGCAAATCTTAACACTTTCAAACAACAGAAGAGATCGAAATTATGTAAAAGGGAAAACTTTAGCGTATGAAAAAAATGAATCCCGCTACTACACACACACACAACAGATGTATGCGCGCACATTAATTCTGAGTGGCTGCTATACGTTTAAAAACTCAACACCTAGCTCAAAAAATCAGTGGACACAGCTCATTTCTATTGCATCATTTCAGAAATCTTCAGACTCCCGCAAAATCTTCCTGAGATACCAGATATATATCCCAGCTTCTACTTATGCTCTCCTCCACTCTGGTAGCAAAAATTTTCTGTACATCGCCTTTAATTCTCTTCACTCACTCCTAGTGTTCCTATTGATTCAGTGTGGCCTTTCAGCACTTCCTTTTTTGAATGCAAGGCATTCCTGACTTATAAAGGCTCCAGAGTACACATTCCAACCAGAGTTCTTACCAATGAAGCTGCTACCTCCCTTGGAATCTTTACATTGAGACTGTCTGTCTTTCTAAAAGATATTCTTTAGTTCAAACCAAGTTTGATGTAGACTGCAAGCACCTGGGGCAGGGATCTTCTTCTCATTATATGTGTAAAGTGCACAACGGGAACCCAGTCCCTGTTTGGGGCCTCTTGCCTCTACAAATATGAATAAATTGGGCTCACTCTGAAGGGAAGAATAATTCCCTCCATAACAATAATTATTAGTTGAAATTCTATGGCCTTTGTTATGCGGGAGGTTAAACTAGATAATCATAATGGTCCCATCTAGCCTTAAAATCTATGATACTAAAAGGCTCACAGAAATTAAAGTATCTGCCTACCCTAAGAAAATACATGAAAGCTAGCTATCATGATGTGGCTTCTAGATGTACACGTCAACGTTTTCCCTAGTGTAGATACAAATCTACTCCTTCTACCTCAATATAGCTGGGTGAGGTTCATATAGTCATACATCATCATATGGGGGGGAGGGATAGCTCAGTGGTTTGTGCATTGGCCTGTTAAACCGAGGGCTGTGAGGTCAATCCTTGAGGGGACCACTTAGGGATCTGGGGCAAAATCAGTACTTGGTCCTGCTAGTGAAGGCAGAGGGCTGGACTCGATGACCTTTCAGGGTCCCTTCCAGTTCTAGGAGATAGGATGACTATCATATTATCAAAACACAGACCATAGAATTCCATCCAGTTACTCCCATATTGAGCCTAATAACTTGTGTTTGACTCAAGACTTCTCTAGGTGTAAATACGTCTAGGATGACACACATTGAGGTCGCTAATCTCAGCGTATTTTCCTAGTGAGGACAAGCCCTTTTGTGCATGTGTGATCACACACGGAAAAGTAATCTTCAATTTCTAAATTCTAAATGTTATTCACAGATCATACAGAGGGCCCAGCCCACAGCCTGCCTACAGATGAATGACATCTGGCTCAGCTCCAGGTCCTTGGATAAAAACCAAGTCTAAACAATGCCAACTGCCAAGGATAATTTGGCTCATCTTCCTGATTCCTAATGCCAAACCAGATTCCTTGGGTAATGATAAACCTTCAGATTTCCTAGTTTACTAAGGTCTAATAAACTCATTTCAGTGTGATCTGAATGTAGTCTTTAGCTGGCATGGATCTTGCCTTATTACAGAAAAAAATGAAAATCTTGATTTTGCAATGTTACGGTTGCCTCCTGAGAATTTCCTAATTTAGTGCTCGCTCACTTATTTTGTAACATTGTGAGCACAGTGTCAGACTGACAGCCCTGGAGACTCTTCATTCGCAGAACTGGCACTAGAAGTACACGCTTCCCCAATGCGCTTCAGTTCTGATCTAGAGGATTCAACTCAAGTGGTATTTCAGTCCCCATGTCTATTCCAAATTCAGCCTCTCGTCGTGAATACTAGTTGGCAGTTTCAGTAGAGTGTGGTTTTCTGTTTGTGTGGGACATTAGTCCATTGGAAAGTAGGCTCTGACCACCATATTCATTTCACACAGGTGCCTAACAGCCGTCATAGCATTTTGGGGTATTACTTATTTGAACTAGATTCAAGCCTGTGACGCTGGCCCATATTCCCATTGCCAATTCCCTAAGCCAACAGGCCCCCTCTTTTTAGTCACTAGTAAACCATCCCATCACTTGTTTTCGGTGAGGGATTTATAAGGACTGACTTGGTTCTTATGCTATTTCCACTAGAGTCTTCAATGATAGGGACCTACAAACAGGTACCAAGATCTTGGTTTACAAGGCAGTTGTCATCCCCACCCTTCTCTATGGGTGTGAGACCTGGGTAACCTACAGACGACATCTCAACCGGCTGGAGTGGTTCCAGCAGCGCTGCCTCAGGAGGATTCTCGGGTTCAGCTGGGAAGACTTACACACTGACATCAGCGTTCTCTCTGCAGCCAGCATCAGCAGTATGGAAGCGCAGGTCATGAAACACCAACTCCGCTGGGCTGGCCACTGTGTACGTACGCCTGACACTTGCCTCCTGAAGCAAGTACTCTTCTCTCAGTTAAGTCAGGGAAGAAGGGCTCGCGGAGGGCAGCGAAAGCGTTTCAAAGACATACTGAAAGTATAGCTTAAAAAGGGAGGCATCTTCCCAACAACCTGGGAGGACTTGGCGCAGAACAGAACACGGCGGTGCCACATCATACACCAAGCCACAGCTCACTTTGAGGAGAACAGAGGTGCTCGTGAGACAGAGAAGTGACAAAGGAGGAAAGAAAGGGCACAGCATTCCAGCCAACAACTATATCTCCTCCAAGATTACAACTGTCACTTCTGTGGGAAAATTTGCAGGGCAAGAATTGGGCTCCTCAGCCAGTTAAAAAGTCATCAATGAACCCCCTTGGCAGACATTATCCTCACATCGAGGGATAGCCGAAGAAGAAGAATGTTTCCTCCGCATTGGTGCTAAACTGGTGTGACAGAGGAATAGGGAGTAAGGCAACTGAGCTTCAGTTAAATACGGATGGGGTATCCAGTCTCCAGTGCGCCTTATACAGATCTCATATGTACCTAGTTTTCTGACAATGGACCAAAAGTGACCCAAGTGAAACAGTGCTAGAACTTCTCAATGCATTTGTGGCACAACAGTATTTGCATCTCTTAGTTATAGACTGGGGGCTCAACGCAGGGATTCAGTGGCAGCCGAACCTATGCCACAGCAAATCAGCATGTGCCACATTAACTATCAGCAGTGTGATTTGAGAACGCAAAGATTTCAATGCTCAAACACTTAGACCCCTTAGCCTAGAGATGCCTTTCAATAATCTATGCTTGGAATGCACTGAGGCCAGCAGAAGGGCTAATTTAGAAAATAGGGAGCATGTTTCTTAAAAGCAAAAAAAAAAAAGTGTGGCTGAAAACCATCTGTTAAAAAACTTATTTGATAAAATCGGTCTTTTCTGCCCAATTTTTTAACTGCAATAATGTCATCTTTACTTCGTCTAGCAAAGGTGATGTTTTTCCAGCAAAAGGCTTTTCTTTTGCTGCTGTTTTTTTAAAACCAGCAAAGCCTATATTGGGATGACCCTGTAATGGGTCTATTAATCATCTGTGGCTGCTAAATGAAGTGTATCTATTTTCTCTGTTACATTACTATTGGCAACCAGGTCTTCAGTAAGTGCCCAGAAATATTTCCATGGCAACAAAAAGCATTCAAGCATCGCTCTTGTTTTGTGCCAATTTAGCTTAAAAATCTTCTGTTGTAGAGGGGAATATGGTACATTAAAGTAAAATAAAATCAAGATGCAATGTTCTGAAAAGAGTCCAAGGATAAACAGGAAACATGTATTTTACAGGACCAAGGCAAATAATGCCAAATGCAAGATGAAAATTTTTCAAAAGTTTAATATTTATGCTAGTGAATGACTCTCCTTTACTGAATGCCAGCCAGCCCATATGCTCACTTATGTTGTCATTTAGAGTTAGGAAGAAAGCTAACAGAAACACGGATACCTCTTACATTTCCCTTGATCATTTCAATCCAGTTGTAAATCCTGAAATTTAAAGTTGTCAGGGTATCCCATCTTCTCACATCTCAATTATCATCAGATCATTTCACATGCTCAGTGTCAATCAACAGATCCAAAGAGCGAGGGGAAAGATGAAGGAAGGGCACGTATGTTTAGGAAGGGGTATGTCACACTTTGGGTAGCAGAACATGTTCAATCACATCCAAGACAGGGGAAATTTAAAAAATCTCAAGCAAGACACTTTCAATCACGGTTTGGTGCTTTCACACTTTACAGCGAGCTGCTGCAATGTATATGTTTTAGATAGATCTGAGATGAAAGAAGTCAGGACTTCATGCCATATCGTGCCCTTGATCCATGCCTGCAACTTCACTGCCATCAAGTCATGAGGGCACAATATGGTCCGTAGTGCAGTGCAGAGTGGAGGAAAAAGCACTAGGAGTGTGGAAAGCTGGGGCTTACAGGTGAAAAGGAAGGGGCTTCAGGCAAAGCAGCTGGGTGGGCTGGGGATCTCTGCAGAGCAGGGCCCCATGATGGCTCCATATAGACTAATGTGGCGAGAGGGTGGTAGGAATCAGGCCATAAGAACTAACATGGATCCGGTGGCCAGGAACTCCCATAGAACAGGCGCTGAGAGCACGTGGTCACTATTCCAGTCCTTTAATGTCAAATCCTGCCCTCAGTTTGGGGAAGGGGAAGGAGGGCTGGATTTCATCCCATTGCACAGCCACATAAATGCCTGATTACTCTGGCTTCATGTAGCATTTGTGAATTTCACCTTCTAGCAGACACCACTACTGAGGCATGGATTTCTAACCTGAGAATTCACATTGATCCAGCTCTAAAATACAATATCAAAGGCATCGGGCAGGGCAGTTTGGGGGAAGGGGGTGATGGTGGGAACGAGTAGCATTGGCTGGTTATTCCTTCCTTTCTAATTATTTACTTATTTAATGGGGATGATGGTGCAGGGGGAAGAAAGTAAAGGACAGATTTAAATTTTTCTTGAAGGGCCACTGCCAAGATTGACACCATCCATGTCTGATCTCCCCACCAAGTATCGAAACAAAGAGCCAGATCCTGTGCAGTATCAAGCACCATACCGGAGGTGCTGAGCACCCACAGCTCGCACTGGCAACAGTGGGAGTCGAAGGTGTTTAGCCGCTCTCAGGAGAGAGCTTTTGCAACAGCGGGTTCAAATTTTCAGAAGTGTCTAAATGCCATTTTCAAAAGAGTTAAGCACTTGGAAGTCTTAATCACTTTTGAAAATTTTACCCTAGGCCAAGAGAAAATATAAATTCCCTGAAACAATGGCTTTAATACATCATTACCTCTATACAACGTAGTCGGGATGCTAGTTTTCGTGCAGTGTCCACATAGGCTTTACACCTCTGCCAGCTCTCCCTGATCGCACATGGAAAGTGGATTGATAGAGGAAATTCCACATGAACATACACACAATGAGGTCACATGCAACATTGTGCAGAAGCACAGAAATTCCAGACCACCACCACCCACCTCGAAGGGTGTTGTGTTTAAAGTTGCTCATCAGCCAAAGTTTTAAGATTACTGCAGCCCTCTCTCTCTCCATTATTAGGGGGAAAACTAGTCTGCATCCTTTGGGTAGGTGACATACAGATCCTTGAAACTATACATTTAACTTAGAGACTCATAGACTCAAAGGCCAGAAGGTACCATCATAATCATCTAGTCTGACCTCCTGCACATTACAGGCCACAGAACCTCACCCACCCACTCCAGTAATAGACCCCTAACCTCTGGCTGAGTTACTGAAGTCCTTAAATCATGGTTTAAAGACTTCAAGTTACAGAGAATCCACCATTTACACTAGTTTAAACCTGCAAGTGACCTGTGCCCCATGTTGCAGAGGAAGACAAAAAAAATGCAGGGCCTCTGTCAATCTGACCTGGGGGCGAATTCCTTCCCGACCCCAAATATGGCGATCAGTGAGACCCTGAGCATGTGGGCAAGACCCACCAGCCAGATACCTGGGAAAGAGTTCTCTGTAGTAACTAAGAGCCCTCCCCACCTAGTGTCCAATCGCCACCTGTTGGAGATATTTGCTGCTAGCAGTCGCAGATCAGCTACATGCCATTGAAGGCAGTCTCATCATACCATCCCCTTCATAAACTTATCAAGCCCAGTCTTGAAGCCATTATTAGGGGGATATCTGCTATGCATCCTTTGGGTAGCTGAGATTCAGACCCCTGAAACGATTCATTTAACTTATTTTTTTTTTTTTAAATCAAATTCTGATCCATTTCCTGTAATTTCCTGCTTAGTGTCCTCTTCATAGGCGCCGACTCCGTGGATGCTCCAGGGCTGGAGCACCCATGGGGAAAAATTAGTGGGTGCTCTGCACCCACCGGGAGCCAAGCTCCCTGCCCCACTTCACCTCCTCCTCTGCCTCCGCCTCCTCCCCTGAGCGAGCCGCGTCCCCGCTCCTCAGCCTACCTCCCAGCACTTGCCGCCGCCAAACAGCTATAGCAAGCTCTGGGAGGCGAGGGGAGGAGCAGGAATGTGGCGCACTCAGGGGAGGAGGGGGGGAAGAGGCAGGGCCGAGGCGGGGATTTGGGGAAGGAGTCGGAATAGGGGCAGGGAGGGGGCGGAGTTGGGGCGGGGACTTTGGGGAAGGGGTTGGAATGGGGTAGGAGGGGCCAGGGCAGGGGTGGAGTTGGGGCGGGGCCAGGGGCAGAGGGGGGTCGAGCACTCACCGGTGCCAGTAGAAGTCAGCACCTATGGTCCTCTTAGATCTTATTTGAAAAGTTGTGAGGAGAAAAAGTGATCTGGGAGTACTTCACCTGTAACTCTCAAAACACATCTAGCTTTCCGTACACCATTTCAAAGCAAACCACACAGAAACATCTTGAGATTCCTGGCAAGGTTTGATTTTCTTTTTTTAAGCAATGATGTACAAGCAGATGCTTCTCAAAGTGAAGGCTTAAGGCGAAAGGCTCCCTTTGAAGGGTTCTGATACCTGAAGCATTTTGGCTGAAATCCACAGCACACTAACATGTCAAGCTCATGAGCCTGAATTGAATAAATGTGGGACATGAACTGCATTTCTTAATACGATAACAGGGCCTGATTTTCCTCTAACCTACCGTGTCTTTACACCCGTTGAACTCCACTCACTTTAATGCAATTAATTCTGAAAGACAGAGGAGAATCAGGGCCATTAGCATGGTTGGTTTGGGGATTTTGAAGCTGTGAGAAATCTACACGAGATGATGTAAAATAAAATGAGTAGATTAATAACTAAATCAATCAAAGTCAAAGGAGAGAAATCGGCCCTCTTGCATAATGCTGCCGGGTGGTTACCACCATCTTACCTTCCACACATGCTTTTCCATTAATATTTTCTAATGAGCCAGCCACATCAAGGTCACGCTGAAGATCCCTTATCTGCCTGTTGAGGTAGCCTTCCTCCTCGGGTATGGCAGGAAGCATACCTAGCAGTTGGTGGTCGTCATATTCTTGGTAAAATCCCTGGGATGACAGAGAGCTGGTGTCGTCTGGACGTTGCTCTGAGGAGCTGGTGCCACTTCTCACTCTTTTCTGCAATTGCAGATCCATGTTAGAGCCACGGGCAGGTGCCTCGGAATCAAGATCATGACTTGTGGATGGAAAGTGACTGTCTTCAGAATGCACATGCTCAGCACCTTTCATGTTCTGGCTAAAGCTTCCTTCATCTTCTGAATCTTCAGAGTAGTCCTTATAACTGCCGTCACTGTCTTCTAAGTCCTGGTTTCCATCTTCCTCCGATTTGTGGTCCACTCTGCTCAAGTTGACCAATGAAGAAGATAAGGAGTCTCCCGCTTGTTGGACAGCTTCGTACATCCGGGACATCCAGGAGGAGAGTGGCTGGAGGAAACTCTGAGCATTCTGAGAAGCCATGCTTATACCATGACCTGTATCTGATGATCAGTTGTTCAGTTTTGCCAGCATGCCACACTTACAATTCTGTGAGCTATAGAATAAGCATTATAAGAGATTACCGTAAATCACTTGTCCATCAACGTCTATGTGTTATCTATCAAAACTATCCAGCCTAGAGAGAAGGAAAGGCAAGAACCCTTCCACCAGCTTAAAGATACAGCCACTAAGCCACCACCAGAAATCCAAGATTCCACAGCAAGGCATGCATTTTGTAGCAGACACAAAGAGCTCCAGATAATCTTACAGCAGCTAGATGAAAGCCATTATGACAAAAACTTAAATACAGACCACTTGAACGCTAGCACTTCTTGTGGTGCTCATACATTACACGATTAGCACCAGAACAATCTATATAAAAATACTCTGTGCTTATATAGCAAATTTCAGCCAAGGTTCTCAAAGCATTTACAAACCTTGATTCCCTTAACACCCCCTTGAGTTAAGTATCATATCATATCCACCTTAAAGATGGGGAAACTGAGGAACAGAAAGTCTTTTTTTGTTTTGTTTTTTTAATTGACTTGCCCAAAGGTCACACAGTCAATCAACAGCAGACAGAAGCAGAAATCCCCACTCCCAATACTATGCTCTAGCCATTTACTACACAAATGTTTTTTCCCAGGGGGGAACAAGTCCATAGGCTGTATTCATTTCTATGAGAACGTTTAAAAGGAACATTTTGACATCAATTGTTGGCAAAGGAAGGGGAAGCTGAGAATAATTACAATGTTCTTTTGATGTTTAAATGAAATATAACCATTTTCTACACTCAGGCCCTGATTCAGCCACACAGTTAAGCATGTCTAACTTTCTGCATTGTCAGCAGTCCCATTGAATTAAGTGGGACTAGTCACAGCCTTAAAGTTAGGCATGTGTTTACATACCTTGCAGAACCAGAACCTAAGACAGTTTCTGATTTTTTGGAAGTAGAGTGTGGAGAGAGGTTTAAAAATCTCAAAACAGAAATGTGTGTCATTTTTTCATCTTCATAAGGATTGCAGAAAGGCAATGGGCCCTTCTCTGCATGCCTCTGGCACATCTGCTCTTCATGTGCCTTTGAAAAATCTTTCCCCACATTACCAGAAAGATATCGGTAAATTCAGGGGGGAGTTCAGAGAAGAGGAACAAAAATTACCAGAAGGCTAATGGGTTTAGGAGGAAAGACTGAACCACCTGTACTCCTTGGGTGAGTGACAACTAGGGGGGTGGGGGGATTTTTTACAACACCAGGAGTGAAATCTGGGCCTCACTGATATCATTGACTTCGAGGGGGCCAGGGTTTCACCCCAAAAGAGAGAAAAATTATATAGCGTGCCACAGGGCAATATAGATAGGCGCAACTACATTAAGAAAGGGAAAATAGAGGGGGACCATCAAGAAAACCTCTCCAAAATTATACATATAAGGCTGCAGAATAGTATCCAAAGGAAACTGACAGGAGCCCCATTTCCTGGGATATATAAAACTAGAGAGAGTCTTTTGTCCAGTCTTTTTTTAGGGAATAGTCCTCCATTGAATTAGACGTGGATGACTCAATCCATCTTTTCAATCTGCACCTTCCATGACTGATTATTTTGCCAAATGATGTTCTTTTAACTGGCTATGGTTCATTTTGTAGAAATCTCCAAGACATGTGTCGTCATTAGAACGTACTTAAAATGATCATCATTATCCCGGTGATAAAAGCGTGGGTGACTAAATCTTTGACAATACATGTTTAAAAGTTAATGGCCATCACAAAGCCTTCCCGTACATGTGCAGACACTGACCCAATGCCACTTGGAGTCAACTGGAATCTTGCCATTGATTTCAGTGGCCCATTAAACCAAGGTTATATTTCCCATGCAATCAATCATGCCCATTCCCTTCACTGTCCCCCAAGCTCCCATCCAACCACTCTTCCTCGTATGATCTATTTGTTTTGACTCTGAATTCAATTCATTTTACACTGTCTCCAAATGATATGTTTTCAGCGTGCTGCAGTTTTTACTAGTGATGAGTCACTGCACTGTAGACGTTAGTAGGGGACGCTGGCAGTATTGACGGCTGGGAAGGAGAGAGTGAGGCCTTTCGGGGATTTTTAGGTAGGAAGTGATTTGGGTTTGCTACATCCAGCGATGATTGCTAAGCACAGTAGCTAAACATTGCTTCTAAAATGGAACAGTCGCTTTAAAAATAAAGAGAACAAAACCTTTCTGCATTTTTGTGAGGGGTTACTAGTTCATGTCCGTGACCCAAGGACCTCTTGGTGCCCACTGGGAGAGGGCACAGGGGTACATAGGGTTACAAAGATCCCCTACATTCACCAAGAGGGGTCACGTAAGTTCTCTACTGAAAGCATGTGTCACACTGGTCATCATCATTGTTGTGAGATGTATGCGCAGATAATGTGTAAGGAGTTCTGTATGTATCCTGAAAATTATGTTCTTAAAATAGCTAAGTTAAGACAGGTCGCCAAAACGTGATAAACAGAGGTAGTAAATATTTATATTTCTGGCAGGCCATTGTGTATTGTATGCCTCCAGGCCAACCCAATCAGCATAAAAACAATGGGCATACTTGGTGACAGAGGCTGTGTTTGTTGCCTGGGTCAGGTGCTGGCCTGAAGATTTACAAAGACAAAGGAACTCCAAGATCAATCTCTGAAGATAGAACCTCCTGAGGCAAAGGTCCATATTGTGTAACTAAAAAAGAAGTGGAAAGGGGACTAGGTGTCATCCTTTAAATCACCCAACAATCCCAGTATGGTCAGTATGCACAGAATTTGTAATTTTTGGGCACAGAATGCCCCCAGGAGTAAAAGATGGGGAAGGGCAGGGGTGACCATGTAAATTTCTACATACATGTGTCAAGCGCTGATCACTGTAGTATCTGAGGGTACATCAGTCACACAGAGAGAGGACAGAGGAGCAGTATAAATACTTTAACTCTCAAGCACTTCTCCCAAAACAGGATATCACAGTAATGGGTGCAATATAAAACAAGGATCAGAAGCCGTGAAGGCTCTAGAGCCCAAGCAGTGAGTTCTGAAATTTCTTATTCCTCTCTTCACAGCTTTGCATGCAGCTAGCTAGGTTTGGAGTTGTGCCGGGATTTGTTTTAAAAACTGATTTCCTGATAAAACACATTTTTGTCAGGATATTTAGCCTCCTTTCTTTCTGATCCTTTGTCATGTGCGCTCCTTTTGTAAAAGAATGGCAACTATAAATTACTGTCCCCTACAGTTATCACGGGAGGCGGGAGGGAAGAGCGATAGCAAGATCTATTGTGTAAGCTTGACATTAATTGTTCATAACAGTTAGGAGCTGTTTCACGAATCCAGGCTTGTCTACAATGTAGAGAAATAGTACGAAAACAAGATGAAAAATGTTTCTGCAATTCCTAAACGCAAACATTGTGAAATAACATCTGCAGTAGCATCGTTAAATCCGAGCAGGACAGTTTGATTGCACCCTGACCCCAAAGGGTTTATTCCATTCTGTGAGTTGCTCTGTGTGTCGCAAACTACTTATTCCATATATAGGCACATTACTATTCTACTTAGATTGTAACCTCTTTGGGTCAGGGACTGTCTTTTTGTTCTGTGTTTATACATCTTTGACAAATGTGAGAATTGTCCTTAATATTTTATGAAGTATCTACATGACTCTGTACCGAGCACCTTTGCACTGCTACCCGTTGCGGGAAGAACTGATTTTTCTTCCTGGGATATGGGAGATCAGGTTAGGTATTTGACATATATAGCCACTAGGACTGTCTGGGCTAGAATCAACACGTTTGTTGCAGAGGTAGCTGAATATGTGAACACAGCACGGTTTTGCAACAGAAGGACAATGGACACAGGAACCTGTGTTAAGAACTGGCCTCAGAGACACAGCCACGGGGCTCTCTACGGAGACACAAAGAGCAGGGATGGAGCATAGGGAAGCAGGCATGGCAAAACCCTGGCTTCCACCTCTTTCATGCTAACCCAAGGACGTTCAGAGTTTGTATTCCAGGTAACTGATAAACTGTTTCCTTCCTCTGCAAAGGCCTGTGCTGTGGATACTGCAGATACTTACTGAGAGCATTGCGCCCAGAAGTGGCAGGGAGTCTCTCATAGGAGTCTGGCTTGGCTGGACTTGCTGCAGGGAGCCCCGGAGAGTATGTGGACACAGCAAAGAAAACCCGCAGTTGGCCTGTGCCAACCGACTCGGGCTTGTGGGGCTGTTTCATTGCTGTGTAGACTTCTGGACTTGGCTGGAGCCCGAGCTCTGGGACCCTCCCACCCTGCAGGGTCCTAAAGCCCAGGCTCCAGCCTGAGCCCAGACATTTACACGGCAATGAAACAGCCCCGCAGTCCAAGCCCCACGAGCGCAAGTCAGCTGGCACAGGCCAGCTGCAGGTTTGTCTTTCCTGTGCAGTCATAACCATACAGAGACAGGGATAGCTAGGGCCCAAAAGCCCAGCTTCAGAGTCATGGAGCTGCTGCACCAGCCCCGTGGGACATAGGGGACCCAACACACAAAAGTGTTACTCCCAGGAGATGGGTTGAAGGCCAGGGCATAAACCAGACCCATGAATCCATGACACCTACGCCTAGCACAATGGGGTCCTGGTCCACGATTGGAACTGGTAGGTGCTAATGCGATCAATAATTATGTTCTTGGGTGAATTTGAGGTAAGTGGGGAGTAGGTGGAAACACATCTGGACTATATCTGTTGCCTGTGATATAGTGGAGGGCCAGATTCTCCGCTGTCAGTGTAAATCAGGAGTATCTCCACTGAAGTGAATGGAGTTACATCAGTGTAAAATCAATATGGGACCAGAATCAGGTCTTTAGAAACTCTCTGACCACGGGTCAAATGAGCACAACAACTGGATGGTTCCTTTCTGAATAGTAACAAGAAGGGGGCACAGCAAGTAACTTTCAGCATCTACGTGAGTGTGTGTGTGTTCACACGCGCACACAAGGGCTCTCACACTGTTTTCATAGTGCAGACCCCATCTAATTAGACCGACTGACTCCTGAGTCCCCGGCCTTTGCAAGCACATGGCCTAGCTATCTCCTCTCTGCTCTGTGATCATGTAACAAGCCTGTGGCAATTACAGCAATTGCTTGCATGGAAAAGTAACGCTAGAAAAGTACTGAAGCATTTCTAGTTTCCTGTGATAAAGATTTTTTTTAACTCCTGTGGAAAAAAAGTTATAATCACAGTCTCTGTTGTTGCTTTCCTTACATCTCCCCCATACATCTGTGGAGCTCTAGGTGGTCGGCTCTCCGTGGACCACCAGCAAATGCTGCACAGTTAACAGTGTGGGAATACACCCACACATTACGCCACATGCTACATCCTTTTAGACACACATCTCTCCACTCCTTTTCACAATGCCCCAGAGGCATGGGCGGATCTTTAAGTCCCTGAACTGACCCAAACGTCCAACCCCGCAACCCTCTCATGATCCACTTCTGTCACGATGCCTACAGAAATCAGACACCTAACACTGGCTAGGCAGTGAGGCAGATAGAAACAGTATGGTATTTATGTTCAAACGCTTCATTAATAAATAGTAATAATAACGCCTAGCTCTTACATAGCTCTTTTCATCAGCAGATCTCACAGCACTTTAGTGACGATCATTATCCCTCTTTTACACATGGGGAAACTGAGGCACAGAGCAGTGACGTGACTTGCCCAAAGTCAGCCAGCAGGCTACTGGCAGAGCCAGGGATGGAATCCAAGTCTCCTGGATCCCAGAGCAGTGCTCTAGCCATTACGTATGCTGCCTTTAAAGAATTGAAAGTCACAGACCTATTCTAGGCAACTGCTTGGCCTCATTGCAGTTACCCTCTTCCTTCCTCCCACTTACTGCTTGTTTCACTCACCGGTGCTGTAGTGCTTCCAATTAGGTTCTAAGCTCTTTGAGGCAGGGACCTTGCCTTTTCCTGTGACAGCACAACACCAAGCCTACAGGGGTTCCGGTTCTAGGTGCTACCGCTAATGTAAGCAATGCTAATAGCGGCCATAACCGTATTGCTCTGGAAAGACACAAATCTCTTTCACTATTGATTGTGCTGTTGGAGGAAGACAGTCTACACAGTCTGTAAACTGAGTGTACGAATTACTGCCACCATTTGCTTCCCCTTTCTCTTCCTCATTCATGAGTAGGCCTAAGGGTTAGCCTGGTGTCAGTACAAGATGGTCACGGCCTCTGTTCCCACGACAGGTTCCACGGAGGACTCAGACAAAAGGAGACACTGAGAAAGCAAGACAAAAATGCAGTGTTGCCAACCCTCGTGATTTTATTCCAAGTTTTGTGATATTGGGTGTTTTCCTTAAATCCCCAGCTCCTGCAGTCAAGTAACTATGTAAGAGTTTCAGTCTTTTTTTTTTTAAAGGAAGTTGCTATCCCCTGTGGCTTAGGAGAAAAGCTTAAAAACACAAACTGAGGCACTCTAAGAGTTAAAAAACCCCAAGATAAATAAAAAACAACCACCCCCATTTTGTTTACTTATGATTTTAAATTATCTCATTATTTTTTGGGGGGGTGCAACTTGTGATTTTTGAATGCTTGTGGTTGGCAATATGGTAATTATTTGAGGAAAAGGCAGAATTCTGTGCTTTTTTTCTCTGTAAATTGGGTAAAGCGGAGTCAAGAGACCATAATTTTCTTCTCCGGCCTTCAGTGTGGGCTGTAAGATTGATCATTCTGCTCCACTTTGGAATAAGTCACATCGATATAAAAAGTGCTAAATCGAGATATAACACAAAGTGGATTGTTTTCTTCTATGAGTCACAGCACTGCAGCTTGTGGCTAGATACGGCTATGTACACAAGGGTTTGCCCTGTGCTTGTTACATATTCCTGCAAACAAGCTGGTTTCGGTCCTGAACTTTGCAATCGAAGTGCATTGCTCAGCAATGCATATTGTAAACTTTCACCACTTCAAGGGTAAAAGTCACCCCCGGCGAAGGGCCTTTGCAGCACTGTACACCCTCCAACTAGAGCTCACTTGAAACTAAAGTGGTGCACAGGTCTTGTCCTGACCCTCTGCACAGAAACAAGGTTCACCCTGCTTGCATTGTATAGATCAGAGGTTCTCAAACGGTGGTCCGTAGACCACCAGTGGTCCCCAAGCTCCATACAGGGGGTCTGCAGATAATTCCCTCTAAGGTGCACGCCTGGATGGCTGGAACACAAGAGACTGAAGTACAACCCACCTAATTAGTGGAGCCACGCAGGTGTGGTTCCACTAATTAGGTGCCTGCACCCTGAAGAAGACGCATATGTAAGGGGAGGTGGCTTTGGGGGGGAATAGAGAATAGGTGGGAGGGGGCAGTAGGGTGAGAAAAGAGGGTGGGGGGGAATTTGGGACATGCAGGGCTGCGGCTGCCAGAGAAAGAGGTGACTTTCCCCAGCTCCAGGGCTGCGGCTGGTGGGGAAAGACGGCCCTCCCTCCCCACCTCAGTTCTGTGGCTGCTGTGGCAGGGGAGAGACCCCGCTCCTTCCCAGCCCCAGCTAGGAGGCTGCTACGGTGGAGGAGAGAGGGAGAGACCTCCTCCTTCCCAGCCCCAGCTCGGGTACTGCCGCAGCGGGAGAGAGAGGGCACATCCATTGCATTAGAAAGGTAAGACTACTGATATTAAAATACGAGTTGTGAGCTTTTATTTATAGAACAAAAATTTTTTAATTATTATAAAGTTTTTTTTATATAGGGCTTTTATCCAAAGCACTTTACAATAGTTAGCTATCAGTACAAACAACATTTGGGAAGATCAGTAAGTGATCGACAATTTTCAAGTGGTCCGCAAAAAAAAAGTTTGAGAACCACTGGTACAGATCAAAGGGATAATATTTCCTCTTCCCCCCTCAACTCCTAGAGCAATGGCTACCAACTCCCGGGGGGAAACTGCACACGTGGCTTAGCAACCCAGCAGTTAGTCCCTTCTCCTTCTGTTCAGCTGTACACACTCTAACTCAGAACTGCTCCAACACGGCTTGGAGTGCACACACACTTGAAGAGAGACAATCAGTGGCAAAGCATCATGGTCCAGAATGCAGCTCATCGTTAAGGTCAGAAAGAGGGATTAGAGTACTAGACACAAAAGCCTCAAGTACCACAAACGACACTCATTGCGTACCAGTAATTACAAGTCATTGTTCCTGAGTTCCCTAAAGGGTTTTCAATTAATACTTTTTTCTGTAAAGATTCTTCAAGTATATTGTTCCTTTCAGAAAGACACAGGCCCCTCTATTACAATCAAATTAGGACTAAAATGGCCAGATGTCTCTCACAGATTCACAATGATGAAAACATGTATTTCACTCAACTCCTTTTGCCACTGTACAGCCAACTTCAGTCAAATCTTTGTTCAGATTCCGGGCACTGGAAGACACTCATTATATATATAAGGCTAACATAAGAATCTACAATGTATGAACCAGACAGATTTATTTTTCCTTCCAACTTTATTTTTATTCTTAGATAGGTCAACATTCAACAGCAAATCCAGCAAGGATATAGGTGAAGATTGTCATGTACATCAAATTCAGAGAGCCATTAAACTTCTTGGGCCAGATTCTGAACTTATTCACAATGGTGTAAGATATGAGTTACTCCACTGCAGTCATTAAAGGTACTCCAGATTTACAGCAATGTAGTGGAGATTAAAATTTGATTCCCTACACCTGCCCTTCGATTTGGCCAACCAATTTCAATAGCTGACAGAAGAAGTGTTTCAACCATTCTAAACCCCACCTGAAGTGGGGTGGCTAGATTTCACTAATTCACCATATCTGCCCATCATTACTTACTACCATAACAATTTACATCTTAACAATGAGAAGCAGAGGTTTTTATTGAATCTGGCCCTTTAATAATAAAGACAACCTTCCACCAAGAAGAATAAAGAAGAGAACTGAAAAAACAGAATCACAAGTAATTTATATACTGCATATACTGTAATAATATAATACCCATACACATACGTATATACAGACATTTACCACAGCAAAAATCAAATTCCTTGGTAGAAAAAAAATCTACTTGTTAGCAGTAATATTGGGAGATTTCCTTAGTTATACTAACTCCAGCTATCTCATAGAATGATTTCAGCATAAACCACAGCTGCCCTGCTAGATTCAGACCACCTGGCAACCCCATCATCAGCCCAGATGCCAGGCTTCTGCAACTGCCATATGATGTGATATGTAACCATTAGGTTTTGGTCCATTTTTTCATGTTTATGTCTGTAAGAAATCCTGGTTCTTTTGCAAGCATATCTTATAATGGTCTTAAAAATACCTATATATCAAAATTAATCTAACCATAGAAAAGCTGACATTTTGAATTGCTCTAACTTCAACTTTTCATGACTGTTTTACTTTGTAAAGGAGAACATAGGCTCCGACAGTAATCTCCCATTGTAATTAATGATTACAATGTACTCCTCTACGGTATCAGATTTAGCACCTCATTAATGCGTATGGTATTTTGCTTGTACGGCACAGCTGTAGTTAAAGTTGAATTAGTGTTTCCATTAAAAACCCATGTTTTCAAGGGTTTATTACTCAGTCATAGAAAATTTACTTTGAAATGAAAATTGCCACAGAGTGCTTCAGCTTGGCAGCAATTTTATGCCTTCAGAATTTGGGAGGGAAAAAAAATCCACCCTGTTTATTAATAATTCACATTTTAAAAGGCATCGTAAATATATGTTTGCATGATAGTCTTTGACAGCTCCAAAGAACGTCAACACCTACACATTGCTGAGAGATGTGTCATTTTAAAAAAAAGCCACACTCTTGTACTACTTGTCAGAAAAAAAATAAAGACTTAAAAATAATACTGTTAAATTTCTTTTAACACAGAAAAAATCGATGCTTAAGTCATGTTAAATTTATGACACAGAGCCCCAAAAGAAAAGGGAAAAAATGACAGGCAAGCTGAGCCCTCATTCTGGGTGAGTCCCAATGGCTTTGGTACTAAAAAGATTTACTGGCATGCTTAACTAAATTGATAAGTAATCCCATTGACTTCCGTGTCAATTTGTGACTAAGCATTTGTTTGCTTTTTATTAAGGCCCGAGTGTGGGTAGATCCTGGCCAACTGGATATAGCTACAGTGAAGTCTATGAGGTTTTATACAGGGCTGTGACCAATCCACAGGAAGAGAATTGCAGGATTGGGACCTAAGTGTTAATAGGGTTAGGCCCTTCTGTAACTAATCTTGAAGACTGGGCATCTTGCCCCATCATTTAATTAAAAGCACGCTGAAGGATATATTCTGGCAGATAAACCCAAACACATGTAAAATGCAACCGACTTTGCAAGCAAAATCTGAAAAAAACATTAAAGGCAGGTCAAATTTTAGCCTAGCAGCTTGGCAGTGCCTCTAAGTATAGATTTGTGTGTGTTCATATATATTTTTAAATATTTATTGTAGAACGTTCTGATACATGACAGGTAACTTCTATGAAATGTCCCCCATTATTGGCATTAACATTACCCTAGAGAATATTTACTTAGCATTTTTCCTTCCCACCAAAACATTGAGGTCTGGTCTATACTACCCGCCTGAATCGGCGGGTAGAAATCGACCTCTCGGGGATCGATTTCTCGCGTCCCGTCGGGATGCGACAATCAATCCCCGAATCGGCGCTCTAACTCCACCAGGGGAGGTGGTAGTAAGCGCCGCCGACAAAAAGCCGCAGAAGTCGATTTTGCCGCCGTCCTCACAACGGGGTAAGTCGGCTGTGATACGTCGAATTCAGCTACGCTATTCACGTAGCTGAATTTGCGTATCTTAAATCGACTCCCCCCTGTAGTGTAGATGTAGCCTTAGAAGCTACTGGCCAGAGTTGCATGCAGTTCAGCACCTCCCACTGAGACACCTATGGTCAGATTTTCAAAAGGGCTTACAGCTCCCAATGTAGCCACGTATTCAGGTGCCTAAACAGGAGCAAAGCTCTTCTGAAAAAATCAGTCTGGTTCTGTTGTAAGAGCTGAGCACGTCTGAAAATTCCAGGTTACGTGCCGACGTTCTTAGGCTAAACAAGAAAAGTAAAACTCCCCCATAAGCCTTCTCTGCAACTCAGAGTGTCTAATATATGTTTCTGGAATGGGACTAATGCAGGCTGATACGTATGACAGTTAATGCCAGGAAGTCAGGATGGATGCATCCTACACTGAGCAAACGACATTCCCATTGCTCTGAGGAAACGCCAGAAATGCCCAGATTTTTCTGTTCTTTGCACTACCAAAGCACTCCCACGAGATAACAATGGAAAAATGTGTTTTCTCCAACCTTTTCTTCCATCTTTCAAGAGAACATTGCTCAGGACAACAAAGAGGATGGGTCCCTTGTAGCAACGGTATATTCATTATATCTACTGTTAGAGGTTACAACACCGCGCCTCAAGCCCCAGCTATTTTCCACACAAACAACACTAGACACAGTAAAATGGCTCTGCTCTCTTCTTAATCAAAGCCTCCGTGAGTTACTGTACATCAAAGGCACGGAGATAATGATGGTGCTTACCCAGGCCCTCATGAACCCCCGACCTCTCTTTGTAGTGTTTTCGTCTCCCTGGTTGTTCCAAGCATGGGAGTCCACCTATCTTTTCGAAGCACAGTTTCTTGTTGATTAAGAGGAAAAGGACTGTGAGGAGGACAATAAAGACTCCAACTGCAGACAAGAACCCAATGGCCTCTGGAGTAACTAGTGACAAAAACAAAGAAATAAAATATTATTGCAACTGGAAATGTCTGTCCCCGAGCAAAGTGTGGTTAACCCACCTCCATGCCTACACCCCACACCCATGCCCTCCCAAATGCATAAGAAGCCAAACTCAGCAGAATGCAACCTGTAGTTAGTGGGTGCAACCCCCATATTGGGCCAAATCTACTGGTGACAAACAATGGGGTAAATTACACGAGTCTGATTCTCCTCTCTCTCTGGGTCTGATTCATAGCCCACTGAAGTCAATGGAAAGACTCCTCTTGACTTCCACAGGCTTTGGCTCAATCAAGTGCATACACCAGTGAATTCCATTAACTTCAATAGGGTTACTCCCGATTCACATGGGTGTAATCAGGATCAGGCTCATTGGGGGTAAATTGGTCATAAACCATTCATACACGGCCATATGCAAAGAAGGAATGCTATGTCTTAAGGGTGACAAAACAGCATTCATCAAGTCGGAAGGAGAATGAAGGAGAGATTGCATTTTCCTTGGGGAGGGGGAGGGGAGTAAGTCGCTGAACCTCTTGGTTCTGAAGGCAAATACCTTTGGAAATGTTTTACACTTCCTCCAAAAATACATAAGACCATCACAGATGGAAAATGTCTCTGGTATGGGAGAATTCCTTTGCCATTTACTAAGAACCTGGTAAATGTGTCTGTCTCTTCAATGTATCCTGTTAAAAGGTTTTTCCTTCGTTGAAATACGACACAAACTCCAAAATCACGATTACTACTCTTAACAATACAAGGCCACATCCCCAGCAGGTGTAACTCGTTGCCGACTTCAGGCCTGAACCTAAATTAACTAGTGACATCACTGGCTCTACCTCAGCTGAGAAAGTGGCCCTGTAAGGCAACATTTTCGTATTAAACTGTAGAGAAACATTCTCTTATTTCTGCTTGTTGCATTCTGCCTGTGCCGTTGGCTCTGGAAAGAATTATAGGTGCTAGCAGAAAAGCTTTTAAAGCAGTCTCACATCACGCACACTGAAATGCCAAAAGCAAGGACAGAGATTACATAGATCAGCTAGTACAGGTGGCAAAAGCACATATGTCAAAAAGCATAAGCACCATCTGCAAAATAATTCAGCATATTATTCCAGTAATTACTAAATTAACATCAGATGGCTGCGAAGTTCAGTTGCACAGTTCAAGTCAAAGGCCCCATAAAAATGAAACATTGGTGACATATGTTGATTTTGAAGCTATGGCTCACTGAAGAGGCAGGCAGCAAGAAACAAGATAACCAGAGTCAGCGCCACACGTCATGTACTCAACTAGATGTTTACAAGATTTGATTGAGCAAGTATTCAGGGGTGAAGAGGGCTGAATTGTCTTCAGTTCCTGTAGTGACAGCAGGTAGTGGGACCGCAGGAGGGAGGGTTATAAACAACAGACTGATGTGGCTAATTAGAAACAAAACAAAAAATCACAAGCTCTCAGAAGCAAGCTGCACTGAAAAAACACTAACATTGCTTGGAATGAAACCTGGCAAAGCCGAGAAATGCCAAGGTAAAGCAGAAGCTGGCGGGTTGATTCTGATCTTGCTCACACCAGTCTGAACGAGCAGTATTTCCTCCAGGTCTATGCTTTACTTGCCCTCTTCTCCCTGGGCACTGAGGCACATAACTGGCCCAGTTCCACCATGCAATACTGATCTTTCGTACCAATCCAGCAGCAAAAAAGGGTCGGTCTGTAAAGAGAGCGAATCTCTCAGCCAGGAAACCATCTCAGTGTACAGGCTTCCCTTGATGGCTTTCTGTGTACCAGCGCTGCCCCTTTCCGACCCCTGCTACATTCCCTGGCGGAAGGGGTATCCTGGGGCATGGCCATGGAAGGAGGTGGGGCAGCAGTGCCATTGCACCCCTGCTATTTTCACCTGCTGCAACAGCCCTTAGGTGGCTGTGGTAGCTAAGCAGAAGTCAGAACAGCCTTGTGGCACAACCCTGGAATCGAAAGAGGTGCAAGGCTGGCATAAAGCCTCCTTTGCCCTCCCTGCACTGACCCCTTTCCTTCACCAAATACAGCTCTGGCAGGAGAAAGAATTGCGGCCATGTATCCAAGCTCTCCTTCCCCTCCCGTCCTCTGAATGTCTCAGCTGGCATCTTTGGGATATAAGGTTAACTTAAGCTTTCGAGTTGGAGACTCAACCACAGGGTGCCACAGGACTCTTTGAGGGTTTTTTAGTGATTTGAGGGGGAGGGAGTGATGTCTAATGGTTGCAGAAGGAGATGTTATTGTCATGTACTAAACTCTGAGCAGGACACAAAATGATGACTGCCCAAGGAGCTTCCAATCTGTCAGGCTCCCGGGCTCTGGCCGCTAGACCTTGGGCTTAGCTAAGTCACTGGATCTCTCTGGCTGAGTCTCCATTCGCCGGCTTCCATTTTCTCCAGCTGACAGGGCCCAATCTGCCTCCAATGTTCTAAAGACTGTGCAGTCTAAACCTGCTCAGAGCAGGTGTAAATGTCATGGTGATAAACACACGAACACTGCCTTGTCTACAGCACGGCTCCAATCACTGCACCCTTTGGTGGGGCTACCAAGACGGTAAGCTTCCCAGAAGAAAAAAAAAACATAGCGCAGACAAGATCTCTGGGCCTCAGTTTGTGGCCTGGATAGAACAACTTCTTACTGTGGCTGTCTGAAACGACTGTTGGGAAGCTCTGGGTCAAGTTATGACTTGGTATCCACTCAAACTGGGGTGAAGCTGCTCTAAGAGTGGAGGAGGTTATGCCCCACAAACATAAGTTTGAGAGGCTCTTCTTCTCACACTGGCAAGGAGAGAGTCGATACGCATATCTGCCTGTTTGCTGCCAGGGAGAAAAGGGGCAAGACTTGTGTGGAAAGTAGGGGGTGTTCATGCTGCAGGGGCTGAACGTATTCCAGAAACAAACTGCAATAAGAGTCATGGGGAAAACCAGGGCCACTCTGGTCTCCCCTATCCCTGGACAGGCTAGCTGCAAAGATGGGAGGCATCTGCCATCAGAACTCATCAAAAGCCTCTTTTCCTGCATGTGGAAACCCCCAAGTTACTTGTGCTGGGTGCCAGCAATCTGTGCCTTAGTGCATGTGAGCGAGGTGCAGATGATAGCATTTGAATGCTGTACCTGGGAAGAGACATTCAGATCAATGCACCTGATGGCCAGTTGGAATCATGTATTCTGTTGTGTGGGTAGCCAAGCTCATGCTGTATGGTTTGCGCCTCAATCAGCACAAAAAATAAAGTTCCCCACACACCTGTGTGTGTATCCTAATTGCTTTCCAGATTTCCCAACCCTTCTTTCCTGTCGTTCCTTGGCTGACGGGTTATTCTTCACACTCACACCTCTGGGCTGAAAGCAAGTGTGAGAAATTGTGCCAAAAGGTTTTTCCGTTTTTGGTGGGTTTTGCACTTCTGTTACCTTACCCAAAAGATTATGAAGGACAGGAACAAAAGTTTGCAGCTACCATTGTTTATATACCATCACAGACAAGTGAAAAGGAGATTTTGACCACAGTGGGTACGGCCTACGTTAGACAGAAAGAGGTGACAGAGCCTGGGAGAAAGTGAAGAAACACCATGACAGGAAACATGGTCTTGTGGTTAAGGTACTGTATGGGGACTCCGGAGATCTGTGTTCTGTCCTTGGCTCTGGCACTGAGTTCCTGTGTGACCTTGGGGAAGTCACTTCATCCCTCTATGCCTCAGTTCCTTTTCTGTAAAGTGGAGATAATCGTACCCTGCTACCTGCCAGCCATGTTGTGAGGATAAACTAATTAAAAAGGTGTGGCATGCACACATACTCTGGTGGTGGAGCTATGTAAGCAGAAAGATTACACTACGAGATTGAGATGTGCTTTATTATAGACACATTCCATTTTGTCATCGCCCCCACACTTTTTAAATTAAATACTTTAATATGTTGGTGGCTGCAAATTAGGTCTCCAATTGCACACATTCTTTTTGCACATGCAGTTGTGCATGCACAGTCTAGAAAACCGGAGCACACCACTGGAGGGGATAAATCTGGAGAAAAGGAGGTCTGTGATGGAAGTGAGATTTATCAGCGATATCTGAAGGCGGATATTCCAAGCATAGGGTGCTACAATCCTGTAAATGTTGTACCCACACTAGCAAACTATCCTAGCATTATAGGGAGTGACTATATCGTGCAGAGAAGGAACTGTCCAGTACACCAGGGGTGGAATCCTGGCCCCACTGAAGTCAACGGGAGCTTTGCCCCTAACTTCAATGGGGGGGGGGGTTTCCAAGCCCGCTGTTTGGCTTGGTGTGAGTTTCACATCCATTTGAGAAACACACTGAGCTCATTCAGCAAGAATAGGAAAACAAACAGTGGAAGTTTCTCAGTGCACCTAACACATACATAGTACTTTCACTGGCTGGAGAGTGTACAGTGAAACATCTTATTCCAGTTCATCACAGCTGGCCTCCCAAGGGCTAAATTCTGAATAAAATTATTCCAGACAATGGTTCTTTAATTCCAATTGATTCCAAGCTTTCTGCAATAGGAGTGTTTACTGGTACTTTTTAATTACAAAACCCCCATAAATTGTCTGTTTTACTGTCTGTGCTAATTACATTTCATTATATATTTGGAGTAAGCTATTATTTTCCTGCTGGTTCCCATGGCATTCTTCATTATCAACTGCTAATTGTCTAGCATGCACATAGGATTGCGAACTAAGTAGGCTGCTGTGTGGGCAGAAGTTCCAGAGAAAGCTGCGTGGCATTAGAAATGAGCATTATTATTATTGTGGCATATTAGAAAGTTTCCACCTACTTGCATGCCCACATAATTTGTTGCACATCATCCCTATCAACAATGTCACCGTGCAACGAAGGATGGGAGGCCATCTGTACTTGGCAATTATCAGCAGCTATCGAGGGAAGATGGTGTGGGGCCAAATAGCTGCTGCAGTGACAGTGGAGGTACAGGTCTGTCAGTGGAGTAATGCACACAGTGAGGGCCCTTTTAAGGGTTCCATTTATCCTTTGCCTGCAGCGCACGAATCCCAGGATGTAATCTGGGATCATCCCACCTGTCTGCAGGCCAGGGTCAAGTTCATAAAGGGAAATAGTGCAATGCATGCATTCTGGAGTGAATTTACAGAATAAACTGTCTCAGGGGTTTTCGTTCGCCAGTGCTAATGCTAATTCGATTTGAACAACATCCTGAAGAATCCATATCTATGTGAGCTCAGGAAGCGCTATGGAGGCTATTAAAGCAACCGCCAGAGTATGCAGAATTTCACAAATTCAGGTCAAGACAGAGTTTTAGGAGCAACTTCCTTACAAAGCAAACTGCTATGCCAGGGAGCACACATGACTGATGCTCCGAGCCACGGTTATCAGCATGGAGCAGGTGGCACTTATATTCATGTGCGTTGCATACACAATGTACAAACACTTCAGAAATAAAATGTGTTTTCACAGGATTGCAGCTCTCTTCTGATATCTATCTCAAACAAGGCAGAGCCTGACCCTTCGCGGCAGCTCCCACACCGGGATGAAATGGTTGCATAACTCTTCTGTAAATATATTACCAGAAATGAAATCAAACAGACCAAATTCAGCCTTGGGGTGGGAGGGTGCAACTCTCATTTCAGGTCGCATTTCACCCAGGCTGAATTTGGCTCCATGTATTTTTATGCACTGCTTCACGCCCCAGATAGCAGGATGCCTCTCAGTCCCTTCATAAAGGGACGACGAGTCTGATTCTGTTCGCATTGAAATCAATTGCAAAACTCCCACTGCCATCAATGGAAGTAAGGCCAATCCCAGTGGCTTTGTTCTTGGTAATATATTTGCAGGCCATCTTTGAAGGATCATGTTGCTTTGAGGGGGAGCTATGCTTTGTCGCAGACATGCCTATTTTAGAGTAATAGGGATAATAAGGTAACTTCTATCTATCTCAGGTACTTGTATAATCCTTGTCACCATAGGATCTGAAGACCTCACAGTCTTTATTTTATTTATACTCAACACAGCTGTGAGGTAGGGCAGTGCTGTTATCCCCATTGTACAGATGGGAACTGAGGCACAGAGAGGCTAAGTAACTTGCGCCAAGTCACCCAGGAAGTCTGGAACAGACCCAAATCTCCCAAGTCCCAGCCCACCCTAACCACAGGACTATTCTTTCAGGCAAACAAGAATATACCTGTAGGTGGTTACAGTACAGCACTTGGCTTCCTATTTGGGACTGTTACGAAGAACATTTTCAAGTCAACCACTGTCCCCCTCCATTATGCCAGGAACAGGTGTCTGTCTCTCTCCCTCCACCCCCTAAAGCAGGCCACACTGCCTGCATCATCAGCCACATCATGCTAAGACCAACATTTAACTTTTAAAGCTGATTTCTGGGTCAGTGTTTACCTTGAGTCAACAGGAAAACGCTCTGGCATGTGGAGGGCACCCAAAAGCCTTTGTATGCTTTGTCGGGTCAATCAGGAGGACCAAGAACAATGATCTGTGCCTTCCCAAGAGACACAGAGTACACATCTTCACACTGCAGTGCTCAGAACTCTTTTTCTTTCCCATAGCAAACATTAGCAACTAGCAAAGGACATCTCAGGATACTGAAAATTGGCTACAGAACCCCGCACCTCTAGAGCATCAGTTCAAATGCAGAGCATGGAGAGCGTGCCTGAAAGAGGTTACCATCTGATGATCTACGTCAATGGAGCTTGGCGGTCTCAGTCCATCTCCCAGCAGAGAAGGTATCCATATCCCTCACACACATCGTAGTTGACACTAATTGTCAACCTTATCAACGGTCTCAGAAGAGACCCCAATTCAGAAAGATACTTAAAGTGCACATGCTTCAGTCCCACTGAAGTCAATGCAGCCAGAAAGATTAAGGACTGAAGGAGGACAGAAACCATTCACATTTTTAGAGGTGGTCCCTCCAGGTCAGAGCTGAGACACATCAGCAGGTCAGCACGGGGAAGCTTGCACTACTGTTGCTTGTCCTGCAAATAAGTATGAACACCTCAGTTTCCAGGGCTGTCAGTCTGCAAACTTTCTTGAACACTAAAGTCATACTATGTTTTTTTTTTTTTAAAGACAGCTCCCTCATTACCATGGTACCACTAAAGCAGTATTTTGAGACAGTGAGGGGATAACATGCATCACTGTGATGATACATCCATCAATTGCTATCCTCTCAAAAAGGAAATAAGCAAGCACTCAAACACAGACTTTAAAGAATATGCCCACAGCCCCACCCTTTGCTCTTCCATTACTCATTTCCTTCCTTGTGACACTAACGGCAACATGAGCTCATAAGAAACCAAACTCTCGCATTCATGCCTGCCTGCTCTGCACATTGAAAGCATGAAGTGATTGCTCCAGAATTTCCACAAACATCCCCTGCTGGTTTCTTCCTGCACTAACAGAGGCTTACCGAGCATGACCCACCTTCCCCTCAAGGACAAGAGAAGCAAAAAGGTCATTCTGATGGTCTCGTTTGTCTCACCTGGACTTGATAAGCTGTAAGAGAGAGGCCTTGTTACCATCACCCACTCCACATGTGTCTCTTATAACCTGTACTGCCACCCACAGAACTATTTGCGAGGAACTTCTATTAATAAAAGGAAACAAACATTTTGGCATGTGAGGTTTATTATTTTCTCTGATTTGGTGGGTAGCAAAGAATGAGCTAACCTAATTAGAATCCTCCTGCCCCCATTATTCTCATCTTACAAACGCCAATCTTCCTAGTTTCACCCCTTTGACTCCAAACGTGACAACTCATCACAGCCAAAGGCTGGACAGCAGCTCCCTTCAAAGACTTGAATAAACCCTATTCCATCATCAATTGACCAAGGGCCATGCACCAGTAAACCTTCTGCTGAAGGCTGAGTGTGTTGCCTTGGCAACCTGCCTGACCTCCATTGCTCCAGGGAGTGAAAACATGCTGCCAATAAGAGATTTCAACTAATCTACCCAATCTCTCAATAGTTATAGGATTTCCCATCTCTAGAGAGCCGGGCACTCTGAATACAAACCTGGCTTCTCCTTGCCCTACCATTTCCTAGCTCTCTCCTTAGGCTGTAGTCTTCTCCTGGTGGTTACATAATGAGAAGAAAAATGAGGCCAGGGTGTACGTATAAAGCCTGCTTGCAAACTCTCTGTCCTGGGCTTTGACAGGTATTTCTAATTGCCTAGAAGAGCCATTTCAGCATAGGCAGCTATGGAAAGGAAGGGGAGGAGACCATTTGCCATCTGAGAGCAAGCTGAACATCATACCTATGAAAGGGTTTACGCTGTAAATGACCCACTGCAGGAGGCCACCATGTGAGCTGTGCTGCAGACTGCCTTTTAGATGCCTAGTAGATTTCTACGTGTACCACAATCTCAGAGGTATGCGTCGCAGGCGCGCCGAGTTCTATCCACTCTTGCTCTTGGTGGGTTCCCATTAAACACTCACTTGTAATAGGTCATGGAGGATTTTTACTGTGCTTGGGTGCAAATACCCTAGGAACACATTTTAGCATGTAGTTACAGAAGGAAGGTAGGGGATCTGTAAACCCTGTCACCCCACGGAAACAGTTTAGTGTGAGGGTATAAAGTTTGCTCTGCCCTTTTGGTTCATTTTTTCTTGTTAAAGCCTTCTCTTTCAGGGCACGGAATAGAAGTCTTAGGCCCAATCTCACAGGATGGATCTTGCTCTGCCTCTAGTGTTTGAGGTATTGAATGATGAACTTGTCAGAGGGTGGATCCTACACATATTCTCCAGTATTCCCTCAGTGGGGCATCCCACTGCACGGGATTGTTGGCATGCTGCCTCCCATGTTACCCCCACCTGGCTCCCCAGAACCCAGTCCAGCTACTTGGGCATAGGCCTTGGCCACTGAGGAATACAATCAAGGAACCATTGTGCAAAAAGCTTAGTTTTTCAAGAAGAAGGAGACTGCTTGTAACACAGGGTGTGATTTCCAGGAAAGAATGTGCCATGGGAGATTTCTGGACTTGTAGTATCAACCCGGTCCCCTGCACCCGATGAGTGTGTTCTAAAAATAACTGGTCATGGGAGAATGCAATAGTCATTAAAGCAAATACTAAGAAAAAATGACTGAGGTTACTGGCTCCATTTATTTAACACAATGGAGTATTTTGCTAATGCTACCACCTTCTATATTAATAGTGGCATGGGACCTTTCATCGACATATTAGCATAATGAACCTGCTGATTTGTTACAGGGTGACCTGGTGAGGAAGAATTGCCCCACAGGCCATCCTGGGAAAGGCAGAGGCCAAACCAGCATTTAGCTAGCCGGGGGCTTCAGGACCAGTGAAAGGACAGGAAATTGGGGGAGCATGACAGATTAGGAACTGAAACTGGCTTTAATGGTTGGGAGAACAGCTGATCCTACGTCTTCCTCCCACCTTCCCTTGGCATCCCCATACGCTGCCTTCGACCTGTCCCCTGAAGTGCAAGATTGAGCAAGCCCTGTACAATCAATGGAATTCAACCACGGATGAGTTTGACCCAATGGTATTTGCTACTATAGAGGATGATCCCAAAGTCACTGAAGTCAAAAGAGAAGTTTTGCCACTGAGTTTAGTGGGAGCAGGAGCTGGCTCAGAGAACACAAATGCTGATGATTCATTATTATTTATATCATAGCACCTAGGAGCTCCAGTCGTGGTCCAAAACCCCACCGTGCTAGGTGCTGTACAAAACACAGAACAAAAAAGAAGGTCCTTGCCCCGAAGAGCTGACAATCTGAGTATCATACAAGAGAAAACAGATGGATACAGAAAGATGGGGGAGTACAAGGAAACAATGAGACAACGTTGGTCGGCATCATAGACAGTGGTCTCGGCCCACTAGTAGCCTAACCATTGTCAAGTTTTTTGTAGTTTTAAGGAGGGATTTAAAGGAGGATAATTAGATCGTTTTGTGGCTATTTACAGGGAGCTCCTCACAGTTGTGAGAGGTGGCAAGGGAAAAAGCATCAAGGTGCTTTGTTTGACAATTTAACAAGTGGGCAGTGAAGGCTAGCATTGTGGGCTGATCGGAGGAGAGAGTCAACATTGACAGATGAAAGGTCAGGTGGGGATAGGCTGTGAAAGGCCTTGAAAATAAAAACCAGTAGTTTATGTTTGATGCGATAGAGAAGGGGGAACCAGTGCAGGAATACAAAGAGAGAGGTGACAGGGTTCAAGGGACAGGCTAGGAAAATTGACTATGCAAGTTACTTCAGAGCCAGCTATGCTCCCTCTGAAAATATTATATTCCAATATTATACAGTCTATATACACAAGGTCTCTTATAAATGAAAGTAATTGTGATTCTGTCTGGAAAGATTCATATATGTCAGGAGATTTCAAAAGCAACACCTACGAGTTTTTCCAGCAGCACCTGCTACATGGGACCATTCTCGTGGTCAGCATTTGAGTGCAGCATGCCTTAAGAAACAGGGGGGGGTGGGGAAAAAAAAATCAAGGACTTCTAACTGAACTACATTCAATGAGAAGCTACATTAAAATCACATCTACACATTTTATAGGCGTTTGTATTTCCAGTATATGCAATATTCTACCTAGTGTACAAAAATCCCCAGAACAAAAATTGTAAAAACTTTCAAACATAACTGACAACAATCCTGGGATGTTTCAAAAGACAGAAAGCTATGCTATGGAGTGTTGTTTTTATTTTACATACATTCTGGCTCCCTCCAACCATTATTCTACATTTGGGCCCTATAAAAAAGGGAATGCTGTGTTCTTAACCTAAGTCATTCAAAAATAACTGCAGGTATTTGTGTTTCTCCCTGTACAACGATGTGAGGGTATGTTTGCTCTCTGTTTGAGGAGGTGGTGAATGGTTAACACCTGTGTTTATCCTATACATCCACCCAGTGTTACTGCTTTATTGTTCTACAGTAAAGATGGAAGCTCTTCTGTAATGATAGTATGAAAGAATAAAATATAAGTACAAAGAAAAAGGGACATTGATGCTCTACATTTGGTTACCCGAGGCTTCTAATAGTACTTCAAAAACATACATAAATGTGGTTCTAAATACAAAGTAACACAGGCATTTGCAACACAGGATTTATTTTAAAGCTATATCACTAATGAGGTTACAAAGTGAAAAGGTTTGTTTCTATCCAGGAAGTATTTATTCAAAATATTAGACTTACCTATTTTCCCTTAAAGTAGCAGGACAAGTCAAACAAGAAGTGAAACTTCCCAAGTGTGCTTCCTTCACTGATATAGTGTATGTTGTGAATAATATGACTCCAAAGTCAATAGTAGTTCCTTTGTTTTCAATCCAGGACAGGTTCCTAAATCTTGCTTTCCTTTTGGATCTGTGGAGTTCACACTAGCTGGACGGAGGAGGACAGCCAAATAGACCTGTGGTGCTGTCACAAATGGGAGTGGTGCTTTCTCTCCCCCAATCTGTACTAGATGATTTACTGTCCCAGAGAACAAGGAAGGCTGCTAGTTCATAAACATGTGACAATCACCAAAGGAATGTTAGCCAAAGAGGTGGCAGAGAAAGCAGACTGAATCACTCCCAAGAGTGGCTGCTTATAAACTTCTACCACAACTATAATATTTCCTGAACATGTAGTTACCTGTATGGGTATTAGCACTTTCTTTACTTGGTCAATTTCTTGCTGACAAATTTACAAGAAAAAAAATAATTCAAATCTCCAGTTCAAGGATATAATTTCCTCCCCTGCCTAAACTCAAACTCTGGCCATAAATATTTTGGATCAGCTAATGAAATGTATCTTTTCTACTGCCGGATCCAATAGGCTCGCAGTGAAAAGTAAATTAAGGATCACAGCTGGTACTGGTAATGTTTCATCTCAAGGGAGTATCCCACCGGTAGCAAGGAACAGAAATACATTATTTGCCAGGCCTCAGTCAGTCATGACTTCATTGAATAGATCTACACAGCCTCAAGCTGAGCCCGGTTTCACCTCCTAGGATTCCAAAGATAGAAGAGCAAACAAGTTGCGATGGTTATGCTTTTGTAGGTGGGATCTGTATGCATTATGAGGTAAACTGTTCTAAGAATAAAAGTGGAAGCTTGTGCCTTGCTCTACCTGGGCAGAACAGCATTGTTCACAATTGCATGCTGGGTGATATACTAACCAGTTACATGCCCACTGGGCATGCAAACAGATGCATAATTAACATTGGAGAGTGGTTTTTGTAAAACTATGCTTCGCTGACAACAAAAGGTACAAAATGTGCTTCTATTTTTGTTTTAATCTTAGTGTCCTTTTAAGGGAGATTTTTGATCCTAGAATACTGAGTTTAATGCCATATTGTGTGTTCAGTGCCCATGTGCAGCGGCCACTAACATCACCTGTATGTAAGAATCATTAAGGCACAATATGGCCCTTAGTTTACTGATTTACACTGAATGAAGGGCTTCCATCCCTATATTCTTTAGGGCGAATCCAAATTCACCCTCCCTTTTGCATCAGAACCAGAGCAATTCCCAGTGGTGGCAACACCGTAGTAGTCAGAGCGCGTTTTTTAAAAAAACTTTTCATATCTGGTGCATCTCAAGGAGAGCAGTGGAAAGGTCCTCAATAAAATCGCACATCACTGGGCACAGTTACTGCCGCAAAGACTAGATTGAAAAAGAAAAAGCCAGCGAGCTATCCTGGCCTCAGTGAGAGTTTTGCTATTGACTTTAATAGGGCCAGGGCCTGCTTCAGTCTTTGAAGAGCATTCCAATTTCCTGAAGGTTTGTAAGGGGCAACCTATTGGTTTGCCAGTTTTAGGTACTCAAATGGCCTCCAATTACTATAGTATCTGAGCATCTCAAAGATCAGTATTTATCCTCAACACTCCTGTGAAGTAGAGCAGTGCTATTATCCCCATTTTACAGATGAGGAATAGAAGCATAGAGAGACTTTCCCAAGGTCACACAGGAAGTCTGGCTGAGCAGAGAACTGAGCCCAAGTCTCCCAAGTCCTAGACTAGCGCTCGTAGGTCTGGTCTATACTACCTGCCTGAATCGGCGGGTAGAAATCGACCTCTCGGGGATCGATTTATCGCGTCCCGTCGGGACGTGACAATCGATCCCCGAATCGGCGCTCTAACTCCACCAGGGGAGGTGGTAGTAAGCGCCGCCGACAAAAAGCCGCAGAAGTCGATTTTGCCGCCGTCCTCACAACGGGGTAAGTCGGCTGTGATACGTCGAATTCAGCTACGCTATTCATGTAGCTGAATTTGCGTATCTTAAATCGACTCCCCCCTGTAGTGTAGATGTACCCTAATTATCAGATCAGCGGTTCTCAACCAGGGGTACGCATACCCCTGAAGGTACGCTGAGGTCTTCCAGGGGGTACATCAACTCATCTAAATATTTGCCTCATTTTATAACAGGTTACATAAAAAGCACCAGCAAGGACAGTACAAATTAAAATTTCATACAGACAATGACTTGTTTATACTGTTCTATATACTATACACTGAAATGTAAGTACAATATTTATATTCCAATTGATTTTATAATTGTATGGTAAAAATGAGAAAGTAAGCCATTTTTCAGTAACAGTGTGCCGTGACACTTTTGCATTTGTATGTATGATTTTGTAAGCAAGTAGTTTTTAAGTGAGGAGGAACTTGGGGGTATGCAAGACAAATCAGCCTCCTGAAAGGGGTACAGTAGTCTGGAAAGTTTGAGAGCCCTGTATTAGACCATCCTAGCCCATAACCCTCCTGATTTCACTACTCATGGCAGCGGGGCCCAACATACCTGTGGAAACCCATACTGGGATCTATTTGCATTTGGCTGAATTCATGCATGCGACGTGAAAACAAAAAGGCCCCGAATGTCTGACTCAAAAGCTACTTATTGCACATCCAGGTGCTTCACCTCTCCTGGTTAGCACTCTGACATCTCCACCCCTCCCACTGGGCATCAGGGACTTAAAGGAGCTTTTCAGGACCTGACTTTATAAAAAAAAATTATATAAATAATATTCTTTAATCCCTTTGTCAGCTCCTGGGCTGCTGCCAAGACAGAGTTTCTACCTTCTTGGCCAGCCAGCCAGATGGATTTTCAGGCTGCTAATGTATGGCATCTAAACATATGCCTGGGCCTCCAGGTACCAGCAGAAGAAAGGGTGCAGGGCTAGTTGTGTTATTTTTCTCTAGTCCTGAGCCTGCTGTAAAACATCCAAATGCAACACAGGACCCAAGAATAACTGCATTTTAGTGATGGCTGACATCATCCTTGTATAGGGATATACCCAGTCTGTAGAGCGCTTTATGACCCCATCTGACCGTGATGTGCCATTAAAAATGGAATATTGTTATAGGTGGGGTTACTCATCCTATCTATGATTAAGGTTACCAAGCACTTCCCTTTATAAAACCCTGTTTTAAGTTGCTTATAACTTTGTCAAACTTTAACCATTGAGCTGAAATTTTCCATGATGGGTGTCTGTCTCAGGCTGAATTTTTCTTTTTCTCTCTTTTTTTTTTTAATTGCAGACAAAATCACCCAGCTGTTTCTGAGCAGATGGGTAGTGAAAAATAAATGTTTTGCCTCTATTAAAAAATTAGGGTGACCTTTTCTTTGAAAAGCTCTAGGAGTCCCATTGTCCTGTCCCTGTAACGCTACTCTCACTCTCTGTGCTTTGGAGCAGAGACTTGAAATGAGGCAGAGGGGTTGCCTTTTGTCAGGCCTGTGCCTTTTTGTCAGGTCTCAATCCGCCCAAATTTGACCAAGTTATCAGACTTGGGGGGAAAAATCACAATTAATGCACGCTCAGTAGAGACTTGTCCATATTGGGCATGCTCCAGCCCAGGGCTAAGCAGGACTTCCCCTGAAATTGCTGCAGGCCATGATGGGTCAGAGCACCTGAACTGAGAGCAAGGAGGCTGTATCTCCTGTGCTTTCAATGACCACCCCCTGCTAGGGCCCAGGAAGCACAGAGGAGATAAGAGCCAAATCTTGGGGGGCGGGGGGAGGGGGGAGAGGTGAGGTAGGGTATAAAAGGGAACAGATTGGGACAAGAAGCCTTGAAGGAGAGACTGGGAATGGCAGGTCAGAGGGAGAGGGAGATTAGGACTGGGAATTGGGGCAGAAGGAAACCTGGGATTGGCTGGGCAAGGAGGCTAGGACTAGGATCTTGGGAAGGGGACAAGAACTAGCTGGGCAAGGAGACTTGGAGCCAGTGGGGGACAAAGGAGACTAGGACAGGTTGGACAAGGAGACTAGAGAAGCAGCCAGATGGGAAAAGACTGACTTGCTGGGCAAGAAGATTGGAACTGGGAGCCAGAGCTGATGAGGAAGCTGGGATGTAGGGACAGATCTGAAAATAGATGGGCAAAGAAACTGGAATAAGGACCCATGTGGTGGGGGGACACTGTTTGGATGAGTAGACTAGGACCAAGAGCGAGTGGGTATGACAAACATGGGGAGGAGGGAGAGAGAGAGAGAGAGATCAGACAAGGAGCCAGGAGAGGAGAACTGGGAATGGCTGGGCAAGGAGACTGGATCTAGGATGAGGCACCTGATGACTGAGGACTGGGATGGGTTTCATGGGGAGAGTCAGACTGGGACACGGATCCAGAGGTATGGAAGGGACAGGACTGGGCCAGGGACTGGTTAGAGGGGAAGGGTCAGAAGTGTCTGTGCCCACTTTAACACACTCCCCTTCAGAGCCCAGAATGGAATCCAAGATTTCTGAGCCTCACCCTTCCTCTGCTTTCAGAAAATAGCTGTGAACCCACTGGCAAAGTGTCTCATCCTGCTCTAGGTTGGTACACAGAGGATGACAACCTACTATGCTATCAGTTACTCCACCAGCTAAAGTGGCAGAGGCCTGTGCAACAGACTGAAAGGTTCCAACCTTGCTGATGACCTATGTCATCAAATGCCACATGATGGAATTTCTGTGGGGGTTTTTTTCATTTGTCTTTTTAAAAACATAGGAAACTACACACAAAGTTTAACACAAAAACTGTGTTAAAAATATAAAGATTCCACAATCAAGCACATAAAATTTAGGAAATGCTAGGTGCATTCATTTCACAAGACGGACCTGCTCAGAGGATGAATCAGGCTTGTGTAGCAAAGGAGGCTGTAGTCTGTAGGAACTTTGCTTTATTTGTTGCAAAAGTTGCAAGGTGTGATGTGAAAGGGGCAGATTGCAGGAAGAGAAAGGACTGTCTCATGGTCAAGGCAGCTGAATGCTGCCTTAGGAGATTGGAATCTATCCTTGCTGCTGCCACAGCAAGTCCCTCAAAACCAGACTTATCACAAGTGGTCACTAATTGTGTGTTCCTCATTTTCTGGATGCCTGACTTGAGACCTTGGGGTCCGATCGGCAGAAATGTTGAGCACTCTCAGTTGCAACTGAACTCAGTGGGAGCTGTAAACATATAAACTGCACATGCAACCTTAATTCTGGCATTTCCTTGACTTTGTGTCCTTGATAATGTTCTTTTAATGTAAGTTTTGTGTAATAGTATATATATTACAGAACATTCATCTCCATAATTCACCAGGGCTGTCACAACCAGCAGAGCCATGGAGAAAGATTTAAGTCATCAAACCCAACTCTCTTGCATTTTGCAGATTTACTCACTACCATCCTTCCCATCAATATCTTACCCTGGCCTATCTTGTTCTTGAATTTGTGCAGTGAGCTATAATAAGCCAATGGAAACACCAGCACAGAAACCTTGCTGTATAATGTAGGGAGAATAAAACTCCCATCCTTGTCTGCTTCGTACTTCTCTTTTTCATCCTACTTTTTGGTTTTTACACAGTTGTGCTAACGAAGCTGGAGCAGAAGCTGCAGAAATTCAATATCCTTTTCAAATAACTTATTTTTTTATTTGTCAACCATCAGCTAAACTGTAGAAATACTCCTTTTATGTCCCATTAAATGTCAAGCTGTTATTTTTAAAATCTGGACAATAGTCTTCACATAAACCTTTGCACTGTTTTAAAGATCAAACATCCTTTCACCTGAGAATCACAGAGAGACGAGTTTCCCTGGTAACATAATTTGCTTCCAGTTCAATGGAACAGTGCGATCCTTTTCATGGGTTCAGTGAACATAGCAGCCAATCAGTGCTCAGAAAGTCAGGTTCTCTTTCAAAGCTCTATAAAAAGTCTGTTGCCAAGGTGTCTTTGTAATGTTTAAATGAACCTCTTATGAACGGATTTTAATTCTTCTGTTTAAAACTACACTGAAGCACAGATCTCCCGAAAAGCCACAAGCCGTAAAACACCTAAGCCTTTTCATTTATCTGCACTTGCTTTTTTTATTTTAAAACTAGGCAAGGTTCTTGGCATATTCTCACACCGTATTTCCCCCTGCAAACGGCAATTAGCTAATTGAACAAGAGTTCAAAGGAGTATCATTTAGAACCCCGCTTGCCCTGACACTGGTACAAAGACATGTCATAGTGTAAAGAACTTAATGTAAAGATTGGCATCCGAAGGCCTTATAATCATTTCACAGAGAGGGCTATATCATCCTTTCCCTCTTAAGAAAAAAAACACCTCAGAAGAGGGGCAAAGTCACTCGATGAACCTAACCCTGCAGAACCCAAGGCTCACTGAAGAGTGGGGGGGGGGGAGAGCAGGGCTTGTGAATAGGGGAGAGGAAGAGGCCCTCTAGCCAAACGGATGCTTCAAGATACCTAGGAAAACCTCACAGATCTCAGGAGATCACACCCCATGCCCAACTTCCCCAGGCCTGAACAGCACAGCTCTCCCTGTGGCCGTTGACTCCCCATCCACACGTGGGCCCTTCCTCTCCTCTCCCCCCAGCCCCACCCCCCCAAGGAAGCTAGACAGTATGAAGCAGAATCAGGGGATGGGGCTAATGCTGACAGGCCAATATGAATTCACAGAGAAATTCTCTCATGGGAGAGGATGTCACACATAGCAGCTGAGTCCCTCTCACTGGCTATACCCCATAAAGCAGCAGAGCTTTGCACAAAGGCGCAAAGGGATACTGTGTTAGTTCCCTTTCTCTCCTATTACACCAGGAAGAAACAGTCCCACTCCTTTCAACCCCACTACACCCTGCAGCAGGGGCCATAATTATGCCGCACAAATGGAGAATGCACTCCAGCCACACACACATTTTGCATGGAAGTAGCTAAGAAAAATTCCTTGCTCAGCAGAATCCTTGCTCATAGTCCCATTGTGTAGCTGAGAGACGGACTACTTGTGAGAATAGGAACTACTCACGGACTAAAGCCTGGGTCTGCACTTGACAGTTGTATAGGGGTATGACATTTTACAGAAATAGTTATACCGGTAAAACACCTACTGCAGGTGCGGTTATATTGGTATAAAGGTATGCGCATATAGCTTATTCCCCTTCCTACACCAGTATATCTGTGTCTGCACTACACAGGTTGTAGCACTTTACCTAAACTAGCACTTGCTAGTGTAGCCAAGTCCTTTGTGTTGCAGGATCTGGCCCATAATTTGTATGCATAACTTGATAGCATTATGCCAAAACAAATTTCAAATCTCCTTAGTTAATGCATTTGCGTAGTCAGAGAGAGGACGAGTCTTTCTAAATCTCACTAGACTTTAAATTTCATCAGATTTCGTTTCGGAATTTGTTGATATTCACCTCCCAATACATTTTGATGTTACCATTAGCATTTAAATACCTATCATCATTAATGCCTATTGTTCAAATCTGAAACAGATCCACTGTGCACCTGGTGTGATGGCAGCTGTACTAATGATTGGCGTGTTTCCTTTTCAACTTATTTTTTAAAGTGCCAACACCATTTTAAGAGAACTCCACAGTCTTTGCCAGTATCTAACACGGCGGTGACATGAGCCATTGTCATTTTAGTTTCACCGTAAATTGTCACGGAGCACACAGCCTGTACAAACGCATCTGTAGGCAGCCATTAACGATGAAGCAAGGTTTCAAAAAACGTATACGAGGGCACGCACACAACACAGTCACCGTATCTTGCGTTCATAAAGGTTTAGCAGGGAGCACAGAACACAGCTCCTTAGACTCATCAGAGAGGAGAGCGGCCCTAGTGCTGTGAACTCACTGAAAAATAGACCTTTCTAGTAAGAAGCAATAAAAGACTGAAAAGGGAGCAACATCTAAAATACACTCAGGACACTGTGAACTGGGTAAGAATGAGAGTTTACGGGAAGGACCAGTCCACAAATGAACTGGAGGCCCCAATCGTATGGACATCAATTAAATATGCCTCAAGGTTCCTTATCAAGTGAGGGGTACAACGTGAGATTCCATTCATGATTTGCTGAACTTGCCCACTATTTCATTCATCTGGGGTGATGTGTCCCAATGGAGGAGAAACTGGGAGATGAACATGTTCAACACATGCTCAACAGCCATGTGCCCACACAGGAGTAAGTGGCAGGGTTTCAGAGCCCAGGGGAGAAGGGTTTTGTTAAAACTGGACCAGCAGAAGCCACGTATAAACTAACGCTATATTGCGGTTCTAGTGTAATTTTCTTACAAAGTTTTAAAAACAGAGCGTAACGTGACTGTCATGTAGCTATTGCCGTGTTTGAAAACTGTTCAAACACAGTACAAGCCCTAACGTGGGCAGAGATCAATAGCCCTACCCATACTCAGAAGTGTTAACCAAAACCATGCACGGACTAAGCCCACAGTGGGGAAAGCCCTTTGCAAATCTGGTGTGCAGGAATACCCAGGGTGAGAACACTTGGTGTGAACACTTGTGCCTGGTGAGATTATTCACGCTGCCGCATTCCAACCAAACTGCAATCATGTGTTTGGCTCATTGGTTCCAGCACGTTCTTCCCGTTATTTAACAGCCAAGCCGGCTCCTCTACTGCTTATTCTGCTAAGAACATGCTCTAAGACAGGGCTGAACTGGTGGGGGCATTGGGTTCTTTCTCTCTGTACTTTTGCATGCTTTGCCCAAGACTTAAGATTCAATTTGCTCTCACCCAAGGGCCTAATCCAGTGCTCAGTGAAATCAGTGGAAAGACTCCCACTGTCTTCAACGGGCTTAGGATCGGACCCATAATGTATCAATTCTACTGATTTCACTGGATGTTGCAGGGGAGTCCCTGAAGGTAAAGGGCTTGACTCTTTACTGCAGCCTGCATCCTTTAGGCTGCTCCAGCGACATCATTTGTCCCAGCATAGAGGGCTCTGCTCAGCCACTGCATAGCTGGGGCTCTGAGACACCTCCCCTCCCGATCCTAGGCACAAGGGAGTACAAAAAGAGCAAGGAGACTGGCTGGCGTGCTCTTGAGACTGCAATTCCTTGCTGCCCATGGACCTGACCGTTGGCTGCTGTAACTGGACCAAATGACTGTCCTGAGAATTCAGGGAGTACAAAAGTGGCTTAAAGCCAACTGTCCTCCTTCCTGTCCCATCCTAAGTACAGAAACAGAGGGACAGAGAACTGGAGCCCGAACCAGGCCCAGAGACCAAATCCCAAAGTCCAAACTTAGTTCTTCATCAGGTAAAACCACCTCTGCTGTCAATGGTGGTTTTGTCTTACTCAGGCTAGCATGATTTGTCCTTCCATCACTGTGACACACGAACCAATTGCATTCGGGGGGGTTAGTTCTCATGCTGTGACCTGGAGAGCGTAGAAGCCACCAAATGCATTAGGCACCTCCATGACGTTCTGTCCTGAGGCAAGTCAGGGTAGAATGCCTGAGGGAGAAGTGTCTGTGCACACCATCCAAACACACACATTTGTGGTTTTCATAGTAGTTGGGCTCGGGTTGGGGGTTGCTGGCCCATCCAACCCTAGGCATGGGTCATGCAGGAAGACATGAGAACCCTGGGGTGGGCTTCACCCACTCCAATAAGGTTGGAGCTGAATGTAGTGCAGGTGGGTAGGTTGCCTACCGTTGAATTCTCCATTACCTTTTGTTTCCTCATATTGCTCTGGGGTCATGGGTCGCCTTTTTTTTTTTTCCCTAAACATTTTAAAAATATTTTAAAAATAGACATCTGGTCCCCTACAATAAACAGCTGTAACAAAAGGAGCAAAAATACCCCCATGCCTTGCAGCTCTAACTCATTCAGCAGATCAAACAAATATCCTGCCTTGGGAGCTTTATCTGCCAAATGAACCTTTGCTTTGAGCTGAGGGACAGCCGGCCCAGCAGAGAGTGATATCTAAAAGCTAGTGCATGCCACTAAGCACCTGGCAACTAGAAGCGTGTTGTGCCAATTCATCAGCCCCCTGAAACCTGATTCTATAAATCCATCAGGGTGTATTGTGTGTTCTTTACTACAGCCTAACTAGGGCAAGACATTAATCTGAAGCCTTATCTTTTTTTCACACTACTCTTGAATCATGCCAAGTATCATCAAAGGGAAAGGACTTTGCTGGACAAGGACTATGGGTTCACCTGCAGCCCTTGGAATCTGGCGCGGTGGGCACACAGAACCAACAAAAGCTGATGTTCTCCCCACCAAGTAATTCCTAAGCCAGAACAGAGAGAATTCCCAGGTGGAACAGCATCCCTTGCAGCCCTGGCCGTGTGTACAACCAGTGCCATTAACAGAAGTAATTAGGACTATAAGCAAGTTCTGGGCCAGGAACAGTTTTCATTATGCGCCTTGTCCCTTGACTGGCACCTCTAGGCATTCTCTCTCCTCTGTGTGGAACAGAGAGCCTTCACCACTGCCTTCCATCCTTGCCCATCTCCTGCTGCACCCTTAGCTTTCAATTTGACATCTATTGTGTTTCCGTGTTATTCTTGGTCTATCTCGTCACATATTTCCCTGGGGGTCCCAATCCAACACCTGTCTTACGTTATTCAGGTCTTTCCTTCACATATGTCCTAGTTATCTCCAGTTTCATTTTTTAGTTTCTGTTTCATCCTCTTCCAGAATTCTTTGTGGGGTTTTTCTGGCCATCTGTTATTTAGGATTTGCCTAAGGCAGCTGTTTATATATTCTTGGGGTTTAGATAGTAAGGTCTTATATGTGTCCAAGTTTCAGTGCCATACAGTAAGATTGATTTTACAATGATGTTAAATACTCAACATTTAGTTTGGAGGGCAAGATTTCGGTTTCTCCAGATCGACTCTAGCGTTACAAATACATATCTGGCTTTTACTATTCTAGCTTTAATGTCTTTGTCTGTTCCACCTATTGTACTTACAGTGCTGCCAAGATATGTGAAATATTGGACCTCTTCTATGTCAGAAAGCTTTACTGGTATTTCTTGTTGGGTGTTGAGTCTCATGGGTTTTACTTCTCAGTGTTGATTTTCAACCCTACAAATTGTGCATAGGCCTGGAAATCATTTGTTTTGGCTTGCATGTCTCTATGGGTATGGGAGAGCAAGTTTATATGATCTGCAAAGTCAAGGTCCTCTAACTTCTGTGTGAAAGTCCATTGTAGGCCCCTTGTTTGTTCTGTGGTCTCTCTCATTACCCAATCCACTAGCAGTAAAAAGATCACGAGAGACATAAGACATTCTTGACTGACATCCCCCAGTAACTTCAAATTATTAGTCAGTTTGCTCTTGCATATGTCTTTGGCATGTCATTTTCACAGCAGCTCTGATGATGATCATAAAATTTCTGAAGAATTCCATAGTGGCATAGCAACTTCCAGAATACTGTTTTATCCACTGTATCAAAGGCTTTGGAAATCTGTAAAATTCATATAAAATGATGAATGCCATTCGATGGCAAGATCTACGATAATACATAGGGTTACTATTTGATCTATACATACATACTTCTGTATGAACCCTGCCTGTTCTTGTTGTAATCTTGAATGTACCATTTTATTCCGTCTAGAATAATACGTGTAAATATCTTACTTGGGATAGAGCAGTGGTTTGCAACCCTTTTTCATTTGTGGATCCCTTAAAAATTTCAAGTGGAGGTGCAGACTCCTTTGGAAATCTAAGACATTGTTCGCAGACCCCTAGGGGGTCCATGGACCACAGGTTGAAAACCACTGGGATAGAGAAACTGAATGCCCCTCCAGTTTTTACAGTGACTTACGTCGCCTTTCTTTATTTAGCAGCCTCACCAGATGATCCTTTTTTTCCCACTTGTTTGGTATTTTTAGTTCTTCCCATATTCTTTGTAAGAGGCCTACCAAAATAAGAATCTCCACTGGAATGTTATCCGTACCTGATGCTTTTCCACTTTTTAAAATCAATTGTCTGTGCTCTGCCCTTCTACTCTCATGATTGAACTAGGGCCTATCATGGAATCATAGAATATTAGGGTTGGAAGAGACCTCAGGAGGTCATCCAGTCCAGCTCTTCTCCATCCTCTGTCTCAGAGGGATTAGCCACAGGCTTGCCATTCTGTTGACAAAAAGTACTGTCTTCATTCACATAGTTAATTGTTCAGATATCTTTGTTAAGTTGCTCTTGTTGTCTTGAACTGGTTTGTTTTTCTTCCTGACAACTGTTTAATGATGTCGTACAGTGTCTTCATGTCATGTTGTGCTGCAACGGTCTGTGCATCTAGAGAGTCTTGTTTTTCTTTCCTAACACTCCTTCTGGCCTCTGTTCTTTACAGCATATTCCTTCTGGCATTGCTGTGTCTGTTACATGTTTTTGCTTGATTTAATTTCATTTTAATTCGGTGTCTTTCTTCTATTTTTTGCTATGTATCCTCAGATAACCTCTAGACACGACTGCAATACAAACAACAACTAAGGGTCTCTCTTTGTTCCTTTGCTTGCACTGCAGATGCTGAGTACAGCCAGCAGGAGGCGCACACCACTAAGGCAGAGAAGGCCTCACCAGAACTCAAGTGAGATAACCCAGAGGGAAATCGGAGAAGCCTCACCCAGCTGGAGACTACAGCTGGTTGAAAAATAAGTACACATTTTGTGAAAAATTAAAAAAAAAAAATAGAAAAACAAATTAAGGGGTGGGTTCTTTTCTGTCCCTCTTCCCATGGCACAAGGAAAAGCACAAAAAGAAGGGGGGGGGGGTCTATTGAGGAAAATGGAGAAAAACCTCACAAAACAAAAAAGTTCAGCTTTCGGTGCTGAAAACAGAAATTTGCTTTTCAATTTAAGAAATATGGGCTTTTTGCTTTTTTTTTTCTTTTGCAATTTTTTAGCAAAAAGGTTTTGAACAAATTTTGACCAGCTCTACCTGAAAGACCTGATAAGCGAGGGGGAACAAGAGCAGCAGCAAGAGGTGTGAGCAAAAGAGAGAGAGAGAAAATGATGAAATGGTGGAGAAAGGAAAAACCCAAGATAGAGTGGAGACACATTAAGGGGGTGAATCACCTGAACAGAGGGGAAGGTGGGTCCAAAGGAGACAATTTGGGGCTGCACCAGGGGGTCGGGGGGAGGGAGGTGGTGACAGCACTGCCAGAGAGAGGCTCTGCTTCTGTTTGCTATTCTCAACCCTCAAAATCCTGACTGACGGGATTGGCTGGGAAGGCTTGAGAGCTGCAGGGCCTGTAAAGCTGCCACATTAATCCTGTGTGGCTCTCTGTCCCCTTCTAATGTTATAAAGAAGTTTATGAATCTACTAGTACTTTCATGCTAGTGGGCCTCACCTTTATCTCAAAAAGGTGAGGCTTGTGCCTTTAGATCCAGAAGTACTGAGTTCAGTCTCTCCAAATAATCCAGCTAGTCTCACTCTGAGGTTCAGAGATCAATGACAGTTCAATGCTCCAGGCAGGTTGCCATTGTAATGTGGCCTCAGGATGGGGTATCTACAGAGATTGAACCCATGACCTTTCCATCTATAAACATAAACTACAGATGTTTAAGGTAAATAATGCGGCTCTTAAACATCTTTTTGTGGTCCAGCCACTAGAGGGAGACAGAGACCAAAGTGGATTTGTGTGGATTGCATCTGGCGCTAATAAATCCAAAATAAACCAGTTTTAGCAAATACTAAACTAACCAACCAACTGACTTGATCCTTACACACCTACATGGAAAAGTTATGAGTGCAGCTCACCTTTAAGTCCTTAGAATTGTGTTTTTTCTTTCAATGTCATGGTTTCATTGATATTGAGTATCTCTTTGGTGTCTTTTTAATTTAAAATTCAGTTTGTTGGCTGATTGACAGGACTCGCAAAAGGACATGCTTAAAAATATATAATCTATTTGAGATTAAATAAAAAATAGCATTCTTAGAAAAACGTCTCTCTCCGACGTCACTCCAAAAAAATAAGATTTAAAAAAGCCAAAACCAGAAAAGTCATTAGCATGCAAATCAGATTATGCAGGTGTTGTGCACAAGCAGCAGGGAAACAACAAAGGGAAAGGGGGTGGAACTGGCACAAACACTACATGTCAATTGATGAACACACACCTTGTAATTTTTTCCCTGGCGCGAATCAGACCGGAAGAGAGTCTCCTCTGCAGTGGGTATAGAAATGATTTTCATTCTTTTTAACACTTTGGTGTCCAATGTAAAGGCCATCCTACTTCCTCTTTTATCCTGGTTCCCTTCTGCAAGGTCCCATATGTGCTCTGCAGTGACCTGTACCTAAATCCTATGCCAGGTCCTCTGATTTCCGTGGCAACTTTGTTTAAATTCTAAAACAGCCGATTTTACTGAATTCAATATGAAAATGAATAATAAACAGTAAATGAGACCCAGATCCCAGGGGGTGAGGCCCAGAAGTACCTAGATAGATTTGTTATATAACACCCAGACATTTTCAGCGACCCTCATTTTTGTACTAGCAACACATGACTGTGTTGTAGACGTTAGCAGGGGGAAAGCTGGAAGTTTGACTACTGAGACGAGCACAGTTGGAAGACTTTGGCACCTTGGGATGGTGAGCTGCAGTCCGACAAACAGAAGGAACATCAAGCTTATCTAAAATGATCAGCTAGTGAAATAAATAAAAATGTTGACAAACAAGCAAACTTCAGGCTCCAGAATACTCAGTGCTATGAATAGGACAGTTCACACCTCTTTTAGGAGATCTAGTTGCAGGCTGTGTTCAGACGCTAGAAAACATTACTGCACTGTTAATATCTGGTTCACACTTTTAAGAGTTCTTTGCAACCGTAAGAGCTAGGGTTTTTTTTGTTTTTTTGTTTTTTAAAGCGTCTGGAGCACAATTCTGCAGCAAAGGGTGGATTTCACAGCAAATTTCCTAGTATCACAGAGTACAAGGCGCCTTACACTCGTGCCCTTCACATTATAAAGCAAGGTAAGAGGAAAAGTGGAGTCTTTCTCCAGTCAAAACAAATTCACAGAGGTGCAAGTGAAGATTTAAACATTTCTAGCCAATATTTTGACTAGTGCCTCAAAATTAAATGAGTTGGTTTTATCTTACCTTTGAGAATGGAAAGATAGAACAATCGCAAGAAAATCCCAGTTATCCATTCCTGTGAATACTGAAAAACAGCCTGCTACACTCTTCAGCAACAAAGTTAGCAATTAATCTACAACTGCCAATTAGGGTTGCCAACTTCCTAATGGCAGAAAACCAAACACCCTTACCCCATCCCCTACCCCAAGATCCCACCGCTAACCTTACTCACTCTATCCCCCCTCCCTCCATCGGTCGCTCTCCCCGACCCTTGCTCACTCACTCACTTACATTGTAAGGCCCAAGAAGACACCAGGAGAAGGCCAGAAGCTGCAACAGTTTGAATGTGGGAGATAGAATCATAGGACAGGAAGGGACCTCGAGAGGTCATCTAATTCAGTCCCCTACACTCATGGCAGGCCTAAGTATGTATGATTCAAATACCCTTCACCTCACCAGGGAGAGATTTTAAACACTATTGTAAAATTAATTACCGTCCAAAAGAGTCCCACTCACTTGCAATGAGCGAAACTAAAGAGACTATTGCAGGAGCTTGATTCTTCTTGCCTTCACCCAACTGTCCAGGTAGGGGATCCAGTAGTGCTGCAGCCACTGACTGACTCCATGCCTACCTGACAAGAGCGGGGGGGAAAAGTGATGTTGATCCATATGTAATGACTAGTTAAATTGTTTAAATGTATGCTTTAATAGACAATATATGCAATGTGGACAAATTAATGTTATGGAAGTCTTAATGTTAACATTTCCTGACACTTATATTTAAATCTATAACCTTAATATTGCATTGATGTTATTGTATGAATTAATTATAGCTCTTTAATGTTAAGAAGGTCAGGTTGCATAAAATGTAATCCATGCTCCAGAAACTGACCCCTCCCTGTTTTACCATCCTGCTAACCAACAGATTTTCTAGTGTTCTTTGTTTCAAGTTTTTTCACTTGTCCGGTGTCCCGGATTTGCCCCAAAGCAGGTTGAGAGGAAATATGTTAGAATGTCACACACAGCCATAGGCACCGACTCTGTGGGTGCTCCGGGGATGGAACACCCACGGGGAAAAATTGGTGGGCACTGAGCACCCACCGGCAGCTCCCCGCCCCACCCCCCCACCACAGCTCACCTCTGCCTCCGCCTCCTCCGCTGAGCACGCCGCGTGCCCGCTTTTCCCCCCAGCTCCCAACACTTGCGCTGCGAAACAGCTGTTTTGTGCAGCAAGCGCTGGGGGGGGGAGGGGAGAGGGGAAACGCAGCAAGCTCAGGGAAGAGGCGGGGCCGGGGCGGGGATTTGGGGAAGGGGTCCAATAGGGGCAGGGAGGGGGCGGAGTTGAGGCTGGGACTTTGGGGGAGGGGGCGGGGAAAGGGTGTAGTCAGGGAGGGGCCAGGGGTGGGGCGGCACAAACACCCAACAGCGCAGGGGAAAGTTGGCGCCTATGCACACAGAGTGACCACCTGTCCTTCGTTCGGTGCCTAGTGTTCCACATTATGCATCAAAATCAATATTGTCTTGTACACACCAATCATCATGCGAAGGATTGTTCACTGTAATACAATGTGTTATGTGTATTATGAGTGTGTGTCACAAAACATTGGGGAGGTGCCCTTAAAAATAAACTCTCTCCTATCATTTCTAAGTTGTCCTTTATTTGAAACATAAAGGATCCATATATGGGCGTGAGGGAGATCACCATAGCCAGGAATTAGCTCTTCTGTTTCAGGAACACCAGTGCTAGTGAAGCTCTGCATTCCCTGTTGCCAGGGCCCTTTTGTGCTGCCTATGATGTTGGCACAATCAGTCCATATGATCCACTTACTTTGTGCAGACTCCAGCGGGCACGCACTAGTGCGAAGTGCCAGGCTTTGCACGCAGCGATGTCTGGCTACTGGCGTGGCTCCTGATGTGCCCTGCTGACTGGGTGGGCTGCAGTGGCCACCCCAGTGGCGGAGGCCGGACCAGCCCTAGTGCACTGCCCCTGGATGCACAGACAGAGACACGCCCAAAACCATACTAACCCACGTGCACCTCCTAGGGTGCACCTAGGCTAGCAGCTGCTATGTCCCACTTGCTGGGAGGGGATGTCCACGCAGCATTTAAAGCTGGCTGCCCCCTGTCCACTCATCGGGGCTCGCTGTGGGGCTGTGTCTGCGCTAGCTGAACCCCAAGCTCTGAGTCCCCAGGGGGAGGGATTCAGACAGCCCAAATATCTACACAGGAATGTTACAGCCCCAGTGCGCCGAGCCAGGCCAGCAGGGGGTTTAACTGCAGTGTAGACATTACCCCAGAGAGCTCAGAGGGGCTGCAGTGGAGGCTCCCGGCTAGGGACTACCAGGGAAAGGAGCCACAAATTCCGAGCATCTCCACCTGATCCCCTCCTCCCCAAGCCGCCGCCCGCTGCTTATGGGGAGCAGGGACACCTAGCTGGGGCAGCTGCTAGGAAGAGCAGGAGGGTGCTTGGGGCTGCGGGTATGGGAGGGGGTTAGGGGTATGGGAGCAGAGTGCAGGCTGGGGGGCAGGGGATTGGGGTGCGGGAGGGGGTATGGGCTCTGGGCTGGGGTTTGGACTCCAGAGTGGGGCCAGAAATGAGGGGTTATGGGTGTGGGAGGGGGGTCCGGGCTGGGGCAGAGGGTTGGGGTACGGGAGGGGGTGAAGGCTCTGTCTGGGGTGCAGGTTCTGGGGTGGGGACGGGGATGAGAGGTTTGGGGGGAAAGGAGGGGGTCTGGGCTGAGGCCGAGGGGTTTGGAGTATGGGAGATGGCTCTGGGCTGGGGAAGGGAGTTGGGGTGCAGGAGGGGGCTCCAGGCTGGGGCCGAGGGGTTTGGAGTGTGGGACATGGCTCCAGTCTGGGGCAGGGGTGTGGGAGTGGGTAAGGACTCTGGGCACAGGCTCAGGTTGCGGGCTCTGGGGTGGGGCCAGAAATGAGAGGTTCAGGGTGCGGGAGGGGGCTCTGGGCTGGAGCAGGGGGTTGGGGGGGGCGGGAGGAAGTTCAGGGTGCAGGCTCCAGGGAGCTATAGATGGTGCAGTGCACGGGGGCTCCAGGGCCCCTTCAATAGCAGCCACACCAGCGCTGCCCGGCATTTCCCGGGGACAGAAGAAGTCCATGTGGCTCCCGGGAATTGGCGGCACGTCCAGCTCCAAGGCAGAGGGGCGACCAGAGGGGCTCCGTACACTGCCCCCTCCCGAAAGCACTGCCCCAAGCAGTGGCTCTGCAACTGCAGCTCCCATTGGCTGCAGTGTCCCAGATTTGAGCCCACCGTGGATTCCCGGCCAATGGGAGCTGCGGAGCCAGCGCTCGGGGTGGCACCTGCAGGCGCGGCAGCACGCAGATCCCCCCTGCCACCCCTCCACCTAGGAGCCGGACATACCATCACTTCCTGGGAGCTGTGTGGAGCCAGGCACAGAGCCTGCCTTAGCCCCGCTGCAGCCAACCAGACTTTTAGCAGCCCGGTCAGCGAGCTACCAGGGTCCCTTTTCCCCAGACGTTCCGGTCGAAAACCGAACACCTGGCAACCCTACTGCCAGTTATTTATTTTTTTTATTAACACAAACATGCAGCTAGTCTTGGGAAAACCCATACTGAGCTACAAGTTTCACAAACATGTGCTTTTACACTTGCAACTTTAAGCTTCGACATTTTCAATACGTAATATATTTCACCAAGACTGTTCTTTATACAAGTATTCTACCCCTTCCAAAGTAACAATATCGCTCTCTTAGGAAGTTCATTGTTTTTTATATATTTACCCATTTTAAAGGTTCCATTGCTTTTATGGCTCTGATTGGAAATCTGCTCTAAATAGGAAAACTATATCCACAGTAGAAGAATACAGCGGCAGTGGTTAATGATGCCATCTAGTGGCACAGATGTTCTTCATGTTCCTTTCAATATATAGTAAATTGAAACTAAATGTGCGTGGCCATCAATTAAATTATCCTTCTCACAGCCTATGAATGTCAATACACCATCTGTTCACCTGCTGTGTGGGAGTTCAGTCATCTTCTTGGCAGCCATATTATTCTAGAGCAATTACCTGTGTCTTTATCACCTATTGTGCTTCATCATCTTTTCATCATGTGTAAAACCAACCACTTTATTACTACAATTTCTGTAGGCAGCACAGTCCTGTTAGTTACCATGGAGATGATCGGTCATAAAAAGAAAGTCTACATTTGAAGTAGCAAACGCTGTGGGGGAGGGGCACTGGGAAATGGGGGGCTGAAATAAGCTTATTTCCCATGTTGGAAAGAAGAATCACAGTTTTATATGGCAGCACAGTAGTAATGGGATTGAGGTGTGACCAGCAACCTAGTTAGGGATCTATCAAGCTTTCCAATATACAGGATGACTCAAATGACTTAGGCTAGGTCTACACTACCCGCCTGAATCGGCGGGTAGAAATCGATCTCTCGGGGATCGAATTATCGCGTCTCGTCGGGACGCGACAATCGATCCCCGAATCGACGCTCTTACTCCACCAGCGGAGGTGGGAGTAAGCGCCGTCGACGGGGAGCCGCGGAGGTCAATTTTGCCGCCGTCCTCACAGCGGGGTAAGTTGGCTCCGATACATCGAATTCAACTACGCTATTCGCGCAGCTGAATTTGCGTATCTTAAATCGACCCCCCCCTGTAGTGAAGACCTGCCCTGAGAGGCAAAACTATGTGCCAGGGAGATCTGACTTCACTTCCTGGGCTGCTCTTGGGGTATGTCTACACTGCAAATAAAGTGTGTTCTTAACTCAGGGTAGCTAATCCAGGCTAAAATAGTAGTGGCAACATGGCATCTTGGCTTTTAAATCAGGTTAGCAGCTCACGGTCAATCCCGGTCTCCCCTGTGGGCTTTAACTCAAACTGGTCACTTGCATAAGAGTCCAGGTGCCATGTCTTCACTACTACATTACTCACGTTAGCTAAGCTGACTTAAGAACATACCCTCAGAAAGGACATTTTGTCATCACGATAAATCAGCAGTTGGGGGGAGGGGAGACAAGGTGGCAGAAATCCCCATTGCGGTGACTGTCCCCAACAGAGGCAGTCAGTTTTGCTCTGTTTTATGCCTTCTCCTGCCGTTATCCTTCAATTAACTGACTTCTGGCCTGACTTCAGTCTATGTTTATGCTGTTAGCTTTCATCTCTTCCACAGATCTCTTTCTAGACCTCCTCTTTCCACTTGCTTCTTTTTCCCCATATAGCTGCATTTGCACATTTCCACTCTTCCACCCCCACCTGGTGTTTTCCTTTTTTCTCCCCATATTTTCATCACAAGACCCCATATGCTTTTTCTCTCCATTCATGCTGTTCCTCCCTGTGCTTCCTTTGGAGCTTTTTAATTCTTTTCTAGTTCTCTGTTCCCATCATTTCAGGCTCCAAGTGCTCTCTCGTTATTTCTGGATCGCGTTCTGTAAAATAGTACCAAGCCACAAAGCGCAAGCATCGTGCTGTCACTGTCAGCATTTGCTGCTGCTCAAAGCTTCCAAGGTACGTCACTGCCAGCCCTGAACTGAAACACGCCAGGCTTCAAATCACTTCACTTATTTTTCCCGGGGACACAAGGGCAGCAATTTCAGATCTGTCCCATTTGTTTATTAGTAAGTACCAATGTTATGAATGTTACATAAGAATGGCCGTACTGGGTCAGATCAATGGTCCATCTGACCCAATAGCCTCCCTTCCAACAGTGGCCAGTGCCAGATGTATCAGAGGGAGTGAACAGAACAGGGCAGTTTAACAAGTGATCCATCCCCTCTCATCCAGTCCCAGCTTCTAGCAGTCAGAAGTTTAGGGACAGCCAGAGTATGGGACTGCATCGCTGACCACCTTGGCTAATAGCCACTGATGGACCTACCCTCCATGAACTTATCTAATGCCTTTTTGAACCCAGTTATACTTTTGACCTTCACGACACCCCCGGCAACAAGTTCCACAGATTGACTGTGCATGTGTGAAGTAGTACTCCCTTATGTTTGTTTTAAACCTGCTGCCTATTAATTTCATTGGGTGACCCCCTGGTTCTTGTGTTATGTGAAGGGGTAAATAACATTTCCCTATTCACGCTCTGCACACCATTCATGATTTTACAGACCTATTGTATTCCTGCTCAGTCATCTCTTTTCCAAGATGAAAAGTCCCAGTCTTTTAAATCTCTCCTCAGATGGAAGCTTTTCCACACAACTAAGCATTTTTGTTGCCCTTCTCTGTACGTTTTCCAGTTCTAATATCTCTTTTTTGAGATGGAGTGACCAGAACTGCACGCAGTATTCAAGGTGTGGGCATACCACGGAGTTATATAGTGGCGTTATGATATCTTCTGTCTTATTGTCTATCCCTTTCCTAATGGTTCCTAAAATGGTTAGTTTTTTTTAATCATCTGCATGTTAAGCAGATGTTTTCAGAGAACTACCCACGCTGACTCCAAGATCTCTTACTTGAGTAGTAACAGATAATTTAGACTGCATCAGTTTGGATTCCAATGTGCATTACTTTGCATTTATCAACACTGAATTTCATCTACCATTTTGTTGCCCAGACACCCAGTTTTGTGACATCCCTTTGTAACTCTTTGCAGACAGCTTTGGACTTAACATCAGCAAACTTCATCACCATACTGTTTGCCCCTTTTTCCATATCATTTATGAATATGTTGAACAGCACTGGTCCCAGTACAGATCCCTGGGAGACACCGCCATTTACTTCTCTCCATTCTGAAAACTGACCATTTATTCCTACCCTTTGTCTTCTGTCTTTACTGAGCCATAAGAGGACCATCCCTTTTATCCCATGATTGCTTACTTTCTTGGTGAGGGACCTTGTCAAAGGCTTTCTGAAAGTCCAAATACACTAGAACCACTAAATTACCCTTGTGCACCTTTGCTGACCCCCTCAAAGGATTCTAATAGATTGGTGAGGCACGATTTCCCTTTACAAAAGCCATGTTGACTCTTCCCCAACAAGTTGTGTTCATCTATGTGGCTGATAATTCTGTTCTTTACTACAGTTTCAACCAAGTTGCCTGGAACTGAAGTTCAGCTTATGACCTGTAATTATCAGATTCGCCTCTCAATCCATTTCTAAAAAATAAGCATCACAGTAGCTATCCTCCAGTCATCTGGTACAGAGGCCAATTTAAGGCATACCACATATTAGCACTTACATAGCCCATTACACCTTCAAAGCACTTGGCAAATATTAATTAATTATCCTCAGCTCTCCTGCCTGGTATTATTATTCCCATTTTGCAGATGAGGATAATATATTGAGGTTAAGAGTAGAAGGTCTACATTTTCCAAAAGTATCTGAGTGTTTAAGTGCCCAATTTGAGATTCGTTGGGTCTAATTTTTCAGTAGTGCTGAGAACTCACAACTTTCCAGCTTTCAACTGGAGTTATTCAGTTGTGAAAATCACACTCAATGTGTGTCAAATTGAATATTCAGAAAGAGAGAACTTTTAAAATTTGACATTAAGCAATTAGCTCAAGGGAAAGGACAGAAAAAGAGACATATGAAGAAATGGAGAATAAAAGGAGAGTAAATGAAAAAGGAAAGTTAAGAAGAAGTAGAGATTAGATCTCAGGAAGAATCCAAAAGTAGAGCTACCATTAAACTAAAACAACAAGGAGTCTGGTGGCACCTTAAAGACTAACAGATTTATTTGGGCATAAGCTTTCGTGGGTAAAAACATGCATCTGAAGAAGTGAGGTTTTTACCCACAAAAGCTTATGCCCAAATAAATCTGTTAATCTTTAAGGTGCCACCAGACTCCTTGTTGTTTTTGTAGATACAGACTTACACGGCTACCCTCTGATACTTGATACCATTAAACTAAAGCACCAAGTACCTAGAAAACTGACCACCTGCTCAGAAGGTATGGAATTTTTAAATGAGACTTCTTGGTGTTTCTTTTACCCAGAGGTCCTCGAAAGTTCATTTGATCATGAAGCACTTTTCCAACTCAGCCCCTGGTGTAAGATGTGCCAAAAGGAGAATGAAATGAGGGATTGACAAGGGCACAGAGAGAGGAAACGCCCTGAGCTGCGAGTGGTTTAATCACTTCACAGAAGGCAACAGTTCCTGTTCTTCTAAAATCATTCAAGTATCAAAGCCAATGAAGAAATTCCCGTATCCCAGATCTACTATATATTTGACATCTTATTTTGCACACACTTAAAAATAATATGCTGGTGACATTTTGACAGAACTGCCTTTTGCAAACCAACCAAACTACATCGAAGGGCAAGCTGTCGTACTCCTGCAGAGCCACAACAGACAACAAATCCACACTGGTAATTCACCACCATCTATAATGTCAATCCAGGCTTCTATGGGGCACTCATCCCACCATGTATCAACATTCACTAGTACTACATAACTAAAGACAATTTGATCAATGCAACCACACCACAAACATACCTCCTCATCTATGGGCCAGATCCATGTCTGCTGTAATTCCACCTAGAACTAGAGTACCTGCATATGGCCCATGTGTCTAATTCAGCAAACTAAACACCTCTGTTTTCGATGTGTGATTTGTAGTACGGTACAGTACTACCTAGAAGTCCCAGGGCCCCATCATGCTATGTGCAATACAAACACATGGTAAAAGACAGTCCCTGCCCTGAAGAGCTAACAGCCTAAGTAGACAAGACAGACAACAGGTTGGAGGGGAAACTGAGGCACCAAGCAGTGAAGTGACTTGCCAGAGGCCATACAGCAGCTTAGTGGCAGAGCAGGTAATCGACCTTAGATTTCATGAGTGCCACTCCAGTCCCTGATCCACCAGGCTGCCTAAAATCTCACACCTAAATACTGCAGAGGCTTTATTAGCACCTTGTCCTCTTTCCTTTACACTTTGTAATATTCGTATTGCCACACACAAAAATTCATTCTTCTCTGATCAAAGCTGTTTTAATTATTTCAGTTCACGGCACGTTTTCTATCCTCATTCAGCTGCAGGCTCTATACGTTTGATAAAACTTCAAGAACTAAAACACTCTCCCAGGAGGACAGCTGGCTAAGCATGCGACAGAAACCCTCAGTCAGCTCTAACCACGGCAGCACACCCAGCTGAGAGAGCAGTGCAGACTGGTTTCAAAGGCAGCCCCTGTCCTGTTCTCCACGGCTGCTGAGATAGCGACCATGAACTGGGGTATCAGAGGGTGGAAGTGTAAATCGCGTGGAGAAGGGCTCCTCCGAGCTGGAGGGTTCAGGGAGAGCCACTACTCTAACTACGGGCAGTTCCTAGGTCATATCAGGAACACTCCGTGCCAGTAACACACCCACTTTACGGATCATCCTGACAAATCTGTTGTCTCACAAAGTTTTACGGCTTTTTGGCTGAGCAGTAATTAAAGCCAACGACTGAGGTTGAAACAGATTTGTGGCACACTATCTGTGAGAAATTGAGAAAAGGGGCCTCCCCGACACTAAGAAAGGGGGAAGAGGAGAAAGATCCTTTTGACTCCATGTCACCAGACTGAGCTCTTTAACGTACCATCTGGGACTCCCCCACTAGCCATTTTCTGGCCTTGTAGAACAGGTTTATTGCTGCCCTGGGAGCAGGGAGTGTCATTCCACTGCTGTTTATTACTATTATGGATGTACAATGACAACAGTGGACTCTAGGGGCATCATCCGCTGGACCTTTAGAGTGAAGGCAAACACACAGCAGCAGACTGGTAAAGTGCAAACACAAGTGCTGAGGCCTTTCATCCCCTCATCGGGGCTTATACACGCACCAGCCTGTATGCCTGTACCAAACAAATCCAGGATCTTTGTTCCTAGGAGCTAAGACTGTCATTTCCTCCTCCTCTAAAACCAACTGTTTAAAGTGAATATAATGCTTACAGACAGCCCTGGAGATCAAATCTCTCTTTTCCCCAGAGGTACAGGGCAGGCAGCAGCAACACTGCATCCACATCATCTTTGAAAAGTCATGGAAGACGGGAGAGATTCCAGAAGACTGGAAAAGGGCAAATATAGTGCCCATCTATAAAAAGGGAAATAAGGACAACCCGGGGAATTACAGACCAGTCAGCTTAACTTCTGTACCCGGAAAGATAATGGAGCAAATAATTAAGCAATGATTAAAAGTCTAGAAAACATGACCTGTGAGGGAAGATTGAAAAAATTGGGTTTGTTTAGTCTGGAAAAGAGAAGACTGAGAGGGGACATGGTAACAGTTTTCAAGTACGTAAAAGACTGTTACAAGGAGGGAGAAAAATTGTTCTCGTTAACCTCTGAGAATAGGACAAGAAGCAATGGACTTAAATTGCAGCAAGGGAGGTTTAGGTTGGACATTAGGAAAAACTTCCTGTCAGGGTGGTTAAGTACTGGAATAAATTGCCTAGGGAGGTTGTGGAATCTCCATCATTAGAGATTTTTAAGAGCAGGTTAGACAAACACCTGTCAGGGATGGTCTAGATAATACTTAGTCCTGCCATGAGTGCAGGAGACTGGATTAAATGACCTCTCGAGGTCCCTTCCAGGTCTATGATTCTATGCCTCATGACCTGGAACAGCCTGTAGGAATGAAAGGGCAGCACCAGTCTCTTTGTCCATTCACTCCCAGACCTCGCTGCCGACATTTGTCACCTAACCTATAAGCTCCTCCAGTCAGCGGCCCAGCCTGTTGTTGGTCTGCAAAGTGTCATACGCACCTGAGGCCACAGGTGCTGGAACTAGGGGTGCTGAGGGTGCTGTTGCATCCCCTGGCTTGAAGTGGTTCCTATCATATACAGGGCTTACAGTTTGATTCAATGGCTCTCAGCACCGTTATTATACAAATTGTTCCAGCACCGTGCCTGAGGCACTGTACAAACACCACACACCAAAAGCAAGTGAGGCCAATTTTGCTGGTAGCTTTTGTGACTTATCTCCTACTAGGAACTGGACTGAGATCTCCAATTCATTCTGCTTAGCACCTATCAGACAGTAACAAATTTCAGCAATCCCTCCCCCAATGGGAGGGCTGAGATCTGGAAGCAAAGAGGCAATCCCCTGAGCCATCCCATTCTCCTATTACTTCATTTCTCTTTAAACCACGCAGCTAAAAATTCCTTTGATTAGCTCAATGGCAGATGAACTCCACAGGGCATTCACGCTTGCTGGCTACAGAAGTGCAAAAAGGAGAGTTTGTATATCTTTACTGCTCCACCACAGTGAAAATCCGATGGTCCCAGATACACAGGTGCATCTCCGATCGCAGCTGGCAGAATTTATTATTTGTATTGTGGTATGCCTTGAAGCCCAGCCACCAACCAGGACCCCATTGTGCTAGGCATTGTACAAATACACATCTGAAGGCAGGATTTGACAAGGCAGGATTAGAAAGTTTAGCACAACTGTCAACTCTCCATCCAGCCCTAAATGCTAGCCATCATCAACAACAACAAGCTAGAGCAAATTTATTAAAGCAAGACAAAGTGCGGAGATGAAAATAATCACACAGAAGTGAAGACAGAGTTAAAGTCAATTATGCAAGCAAGACTCCATTATATTTATGGCCTGGTTTCAGAGGAGTATCTTCATTTCCTGCAGCTCTTGAGTGCACATGTGTAGGAAGTGGTAGGTAATAGACAAAGTCTTGAGTATTTAGTACATCCCCAATGAGCAAAATCTTCCAGAGTCATTTTAATGGGTGTCTAAGCCAGAGGTGGGCAAACTACGGCCCGCAGGCCACATCCGGCCTGTGGAACCATCTGGCCCGGCCCTTGAGCTCCCGGACTGGGAGGCTAGCCCCTGGCCCCTCCCCTGCTGTCCCCCCTCCGCCTCAGCTCGCCATGCCGCCAGCACTCTGGGCAGCGGGGCTGCGAGCTCTTGCCTGTGTGTGTATTAAATTGCTCCCCGTAGGAATGTGCTACTTACAGTGTACTACTTATGGCTGCCAGTCCTGGTGCTCTGAGCGGCATGGTAAGGGGGTGGGGAGCGGGGGGGTTGGATAAGGGGCAGGGCATCTTGGGGGGCAGTCAGAGGACAGGAAACAGGGGTTGCTGGATAGGTGTGGGAGTCCCGGGGGGCCTGTCAGGGGGCAGGGGTGTGGATAGGAGTCAGGGCAGTCAGGGGACAGGGAGAAGGGGGGGTTGGATAGGGAGTGGGGTCCCTGGGGGGAGTGGTTAGGGTGAGGAATTCCCAGGAGGGGGCAGTCAGGGGACAAGGAGCAGGGAGGGTTGGATGGGTCGGGGGGTTCTGAGTGGGGCAGTCAGGGGCAGGAAGTGGGAGGGGGCAGATAGCGGGTGGGGGCCAGGCTGTTTGGGGAGAGACAGCCTTCCCTACCCGGCCCTCCATACAGTTTCGGAACCTAGATGTGGCCCTCAGGCCAAAATGTTTGCCCACTCCTGTTCTAAACACTCCTGCATTGTACTCCATCAATTTTTAACTGCTTCTCCCAATGATCGTAAAGATGCTTATGCTGAACACAAAAGCTCTTTACACTACAGACAAGCCAATTACTCCCTGCTAGCTTGATTACGGCAGCTGACATCATGTTTCTGCCATTTCTGGGAAAGCAGCACAGGCCTTGCTTACTTGGGGCTTATGTGTGGCTTTACCCCCCATATGGGGCAGTGTGTCGCTGGGCTGTCCCAAAAGCAGATTGTGAATTTGGGCTGGCCAGTCCACTTCCTGGTTCCACCACTGCTCCAGGTGCTGTGTCCTACACCAGCGCTATACCCGGCACAGAATACAGCCCTGGGAGTGCCGGGCAGAGCCAAGGCTGTGTCTATTCCCTGCCTCTTCCTGCACACATGCACTGGGATAAGACCTAGCAACACTGATAAAGCTACTCTCGTCATACAATATGGGGAGAGTGTGGAAGACAGTAAGGGCACTTCCTCATGGCCTCTCGGTCCCCTGGGTGGATGTGCAGGATGAGACACAAACTGGCCCTTCCATCTTTGCTCATTCCAGATACTGTTGCAAGAACTAACTCCTGAGCAGTGGATATGTTAAAATAGCAGCCACTGTGTCTTAATGGAGTAATTCCCCTGGACTAGGGTACCAGGGGGCCACAGTGAGATCACTCAATCAGGCCAAACGGCAAGGAATGGGGCAGACGATTCCCCAAACTCGTGGTTATTTCTTATACTTGGATTCACCAAGCCAACAACAAAACAGCTTCTACAACACCTTACTGGTTACCCAGAAATACAGTTCCCTTAAAGCAAACCAGCCTTGAGCTCCCATCCAGACAGCCAAGTCATATATGATGAGGATTACTGAAAATCTTGTTCATCGTATAAAAAGTTCTACCAATCCCAAAGGATCGGACACATTACCCACCAGGTCAGTGAATATCTCAGATCTTACCCAAATACACACTTACAGCCAATTCTTATTAACTAAACTAAGTTTTATTAAAAAAGAAAAAAAAAAGAATATTGGTTAAAAGATCATCGTACATACAGATATGAATAAAGTTCTTAGGTCAGTTTCATAGTAGAGATGGTGAGCTTTAGAGATGCAAAGAGCCCTTTCAGAATAAGTTCCATAAATTATAGTCCAATGTCCAATATCAGTGTGACCCAGTCTGGAGCTGGGGACCTCAGTCTTGAGACTCAAACTTCCCCTGATGAAGCTTAAGCAGATCTGAGATAACAGGATCAGAGCCCAAGAGATTTTTTAATAGTTCTCTAGCAACTTCTTGACAGCAGGAGAATAATAGGTGAAGCACTGTGGCTTTGAAGTAGACCTATTTCCTAAGCATCACCGTTAATTAGCTACGTGGATTAGCATAAGGCAACTGCACCATTTACAGGTTGTTTACTACAAACTTCAAAGGAAAATAAAGTCAATGATGCTACTATATGTCCGGTTCATCTAAATGTTAACACCTCCTTTTGATCTCTGAATTAACAGAATACAGGACAGACAGGAACCGTTTGGTTACACTGTCAACCTCTAACAATATATATATGTAAACACACACAAAACACAATCATTAACTACTAATAGGTCTCTAAAGGTTGAATCTGGGTCAATTAGCCTGCTAGTTGTGTAACACTTTCTGGCCCTGTGACATTCCCTAATGCTGCTATCAATTTCAGACGGGTGTCCAGATTTTAGCTGTGTTGAACAAGGTCTTTGTGCAATGGGGAGAAATGGTCTTTCCTATTAGCTAAAAGGGATAGTGTAATATTGAACATCACAGGCCAGACCCTCATCTGGAGTAAATCAGTGGAGCTCCATTAATGTCAAGAAACTATGCTGGTTTACAGCAAATTAAATTATATCAAACTTTTCCCTACTTGGGTTATTAAATCAAATAACTTTAAAAATCCAATGTATTTATCACTATTCCTGCTTTGTTCACTCTGCATTTCTCTCTGCCTGAATAATGAAAATCACTCTCATTTTTATTTACAGTCCACTTCACTTTCTGGTTCTTAGTGCTGGTGGGTTTGGGTTTCAGACACTGAAGGGGATGTTTATTTGTTCAAAGCAAACTGATTATGCTGAAATATACTAGAATTTTAAGTTCCTAAGAACTTTTCTTTTGGTGTTAAGTTTTGGAAAAGATTTAGCTTTTTGTAAAAACAATTGGCTGGTCTGTTTTCTATTGACTGGGAAGAATGAAAATTACCAAAAAAAACACAATTTAAAAAAAATTGAGAATCCAATTTAGAGTTTTAAATTGTGAGAGAAAATTAAAGTGATTTTCACCTATTTTACTCATTGGTGTATGAATATCACGTGTGTCAAGCAAGCAAAGTTGGTCTGAGAACTCTAGAGAAAATTCATAGGATGGAAAGAGAGTCTAGAAGCACAACATAGCGTAACATCCTCTCCCTTCCCCAGTCATTAAGGGTATGTCTACATAGCAATCCAAGACCCTCAGCACGGCTAGCCCAGGTCAGCTGACTCAGGCTCAAGCTATGGGGCTAAAAGTTGCAGTGTAGACATTCTGGCTCAGGATGGACCCCAAGCTCTGAAACCTGGTGAGGAGGGTGGGTTCCCTTTGACTGGGTTTCAGAGCCCGGGCTCCAGCCCAAGCCCAAACGTCTATACTGCCATTTTTAGCCCTGCAGCCCCAGCCCAAGTCAATTGACCCAGTCTCCAAAACTTGGTGCCGCTGGGTTTTTATTGCACTGCAGATGTAGCCTAAGGGACTGTCTACAGGGGACAACTCAGGAAACTTAATCCCAGTTAACTAAAAAAATGTGAATTTAAAGCAGATTCTTTGAACTGTATTAAACCCCTGTGTGCCATCAGTCAGAATTAAAGATAAAATAAGCCATATTGTGGCCCCTTCAGTTCTAAGGGGAGTGTCCACACAGGGGTTCAATGTGGTTTAAATCCACAAGGTACAGGGCTCTTCGCAGCTCAGTCCACAGCGACCCCTCTGGCCAAATGAATATATCCAGACCCCTGCACTCAGAAGAGTCTGCTCTGCTGAGGCCCCAATCAAGCAAACATATACCCACTTAACTTTAACCACATGAACAGTCCCCCTGACTTCAGTGCTTAGAGATAAACATGTGCATAAGAGAAACCTAACAGGGGAAATGGCAAAAGCCCTCAGGGCCCAAAGAGGATTTTGTACATTATCTTGGAACGGAAAAAATTTCTGCCAAAAATGAAAATTTTAATTTTGTTCCAAAAATTAATTTTTATTTTAGACCAGTTCTCATAGAGAGTCAGGCAGCTTCGAAGATAAATTGAGTTACATCACTGCTATACTGCCCTCTGGAGGCGTATTGTATAGTTACATCATTTTAGCACAGACACAAAGGTTGCTATGTTAACAGGCTCTATGAGCATTACAGAAGGCAGTGCAGACTGTCACTATAAAAAGGGGCTAGCAATTGAGACAAGGGTTCAGATCCCAACTCTTCTAGTGACTCGGTGTGACTTTGGGCAAATCTCTGCCTCAGATCCTCTCTCTTTGTAAATTAGACATAACACTGCTCAGTGAGGAGCTGCAAGGCAGGAGTTTAAAATCCTTGAAATAAAAATGCTCCTATCACTCTGACCTTTATTATCTCATTGTTTCCTTCTACTCTCGTCTGTCTGTATCCGTTATCTCGTCTTATACTTATATTGTAAGCTCTTTGGGGCAGCGACTGTCTTTGTGTTCTGTGTTTGTACAGAACCCAGCCCAGTGGGGTCCATGACTGGGGCTCCCAAGTGCTACAGGAATACAAATACATTATTATACTTTTTCTACTCTCTCCCTTCCCTCAAAACTGACAGGAAGTGGAAACAAAGGTTAAAGGACATTGACGTTATTTCTGTAACACAGGTCAAGGGATTACATCTGCCCTGCAAGTGGCCACATGTCGTGGTTTGAATTGTGGTAGTACATGAAGGCCCTAGTTGAGATCAGAGCTCCATTACAAACAATAAGGGACTGTGCCTGCCTCAAGGAGCTTCAAACCTTAAGAGGACAAAAAGCCCATGAAGAGAGGACGAACCGGATACAACAGACAAGCCAAGTTGTCAGGGTTATAATAGAAGCATGTTTTAGTTCCATTTCTTTCTCCCCATTGCCCCGGGAAAGATGACATACAAATGGAGTGGGAGACAGTTAACAAAATATATACACACCCACTTTAATACATATTATATAAACTGCCTATACCTGACAGCCCTCAGCCTGCCCTTTGCCAGCTGGCCTATGGATTGTGGCATCGCAGCAGAAGTGGGTTGAGAAAAGAGTTGAAGAAGAGAGCCTGGGCCTCGCGAATCAAGGCAGGGAGGGAGTCCCACACGTAAGGGGCAGTGTGGACAAAGGGACAGAAATATCTGTGCCAGAATCCGACAGACAGGATAAGTGTTGGAAATGATGCAATAGGAGACCAACACCGACCACCCCTAACTCTCTCAAAAAAAGAAGAAAAATAGGGAAGGGCAGAGTCATGAAGGGCTCTGAAAGTCAGGACATGTCACGTACAAACACAACCATGTGAAGTCGCCCTCTTCCTCAAGAGTGTGTCATGGACTGTGCCCAGACCAGCTGCTGTGTGGCAATGGTAATATCAGGATGACGGTCCATGGGGAGCACATTGAGCAGTCTTAGTGCATGTCCCAGAGGAGGGAGTAGGACATAATCAGGAACAAAAATTGAAAGGATGTCTCCTGGCTCTTAGAAGAAGGCTTTGTGGCTGAAAGTTCCATTCTGGAGTCGGAGGATTGAGTCCCCTGGTCCTTGCCTGAGATCCATGACAGAGTAACTCTTTCTTTGGGCCACAATGAGCCATCAGCCTTACACTTCACAGCACAGCAGAATGCCCAGTCACACACTTTTGTCTAAGACCCTGTTGTCTGGAGTGGCTCACAAGCGAGAATACCAACCTCAGAGCAGACTGTTTAGAAGCAGGGCACAAACCCCAAAGTGGCTGTGAGTTCTATAATTAAATGTCACCAACCAAATAACAAGTGTAAACCCCTCAGGCACTATAACAGCTTAACATGGAGTCACAGACTGTCCCCTTGGGCATTCCAATCTATCTTGCCACCCAAGCAAGACTGACTCTGTTATAGATGGTCACTTTACTCCAAAGATCACAAAATATTCAGGTTACTCCCAGTCCTGAAGGGCCAAGTCAATCTGCACTTTAGATCTCACAACGGCAACACTTGTACCCAATCCTGAAATAAACTAACTAAAGGTTTATTAACTAGGAAAAACAAAATGAGGTTAAAATAATAAACATACACAAACGCTCACAAATAAATTGCAGTCTTAGGTTTCAGATGGTGATAGAGCCGCTGAAATATGCCAGCTGTAAATGTCCATTAGGGGATCTCCTTCTTATGTTTAGGAACCTTTGCCCTTCTGAGTTCAAACAGCATAAAATGAACCTAATTCCTTATGGTCAGGAATTTTTATCTCCCTAGAGTCCAAACTTCTGGGATCAGCGCTTCTGCATGCAACCTCTTCATGGGTGGGTTTGGGGAGCAATCGACAAAGTCTTTGTTCCACAACGGCCCATTTGTATTCAACAGTCCTTCTTGAGGGGCAGGCGATAACACCTTCTTAGGAACCCAGCATTTGCATTAGGTAATGTTTGTATCTCATTTGGTGAGTTAAGCTGTTCTAAATTGTAAAATGTTTGTTCTAGAAGGAACACTTAAGTAGTTATAGCGTGGGATACAGGTATTAGCTCGCTCAGTGTATGCACAGTGTGCCCAGCCATTTCATAGCAATGTCACCAGCCAGGTGAAGAGCTGGTAGCCAATCATCAAAGTCAGTCAGTGGGCACTCGTCAAGGACATGCGACAGTCTAAAGTTGACCGCATCTACATCATGGGTCGTTAGAGAAACCCCATTTGAAGAAACTGGCCACACAATTGCCCTGACCTGTTCAAAACCGGTTCAGGAATGACCACAGGTGCCTTGGCAGGTCAAAAACCTGGTTGGGTTGGTGAAAAGAGAGTGATTAACAACTGTCATTGCTGACCACTTGTTATACCAAGCAGATTCCACCATCAGACATTATAAGTAGGATTAATACAGGCAGCATCCTTCAAGCATTGCATAAAGTCCAAAACACTAAACTATACTAACCCCCAGATAAGCCAGACTGGTCTCCAGCTATGCACTTGTCACTATTCAGTGAGGGCTTTGGCATGAGCTGGCACCTAGTCTGCCAGCGTCATACCTGTCCACACAAATTGTTGCACCAGTTTAACTAAATCAGTATACTTAAACCAGTGCAAGTTTGTGTGTAGACAAGACCTGCATAACCCAACCCCATTTCGATGTTCCATACAGTGGTCACCCTTAATATGTTTCCACTGCCTTAGCTAGCTCAGTCATGTTATCCCATTAGTTCTATTATACCCCAGACATCGCTCATAAGAGCTACTGTAGATCGAACGCTGCAGATACTGAGATACTGTTATCTAGAAACTGGAGGCAAAACTGGAAAGTTTTTAAGAGGTGGCCAAATGTCCATCACATTGAATTATTCTCTATTAACCTAATCAGATATTTCTGTAATGAAAACATACTTTTTCTACAAGCAGTTTCTGACTCAACCCCATTCCTTCGGTGTACAGGGAAAACGATTGGAAAAACCATCTGTCCTCTATAAATAGAGGAGCTATTTTTACCTTTATGATGAGCGCAGGCAATTAAAAAACAAGTGTAGTGGTTTGAAAAACAAAGAGACAGAAACAGCTGCTACCTTGTGGTTGTCAGAGTACAAACATGACATGGAGCACGTGGCTCTTAGTGCTAACTCTCCTAGCCTTCTGTACGGGTTTGCAGCCATCACCACATGCAAGCCAATGCCTCATACACTACAATTAGACCCATACATCCACTAGCCGTTAGGGTGCTAGCACATAAGGGGTTGGATAAATTAACACATCAAAGTTGGGAAAGGGATACAGACTAATCTATATCTAGGTCACCAGGTCAAACCCGGCCCAGGTCAGTCAGTGACTGAAAGTTGTAACCACCTGATGGCTATTCTGTATCTTTTGTGCAACGAGTTGGTGGGTCTCAGTGTAGTTTCTAGTGAACAGCTATCCCCAGTTGGCTCCCATTAATGCTTTTGTTGGCATGCTCAGCAGAGGGGCCATGCAATCCCATTCAGTGCTCTAGGGAAATCTGGGACGTCTCAGGTTAACCACAACTTCTCTGGGCTCCCAGACTCCCTTTCTGGAACAACGCAGTCATGGAGTTATCTACTGGCATCAGCGGGGGAATCTAGCAAGTGATGCTTGGCTACCCAGGAAGACAGAGGCTGCCAAACAACACAGTACAGGCCAAGAATTCCTTCCCATCTCCTATAGACAATAAAGGGGAAGGGATGCAGATCAGGATAAATAAAGAACACGTTAGCTCTTCTGACCAATTTGAATGAATTCAAAATCAGCCACTCTCAAGGCCAAGGAACAAGGCGGCAAAGTGAATATATAGATTATATATTACCTTTTAAAATCTCCTAATTTTTAAACCCATCTTATGATTTTGGGAGGCCTGACGATTTTTGAGCATTTGGGGTTGGTAATACTATTGCGCTGACTTCATGCGAGACCCAGTACAATTTCAGAGCCACCGAACCCTGCTACAGCTTTTCAAAGCGATTAGATACATCCCAGGGAACTAGCATGATGCACCCTTCCACTCAGCTTCCTCTAACTCTCCTGGCTGGGGCAGTCTCCCACTACAGCAAGCTCTAACGATAGAGGAAGTTTATTGGTGGGATCTAGGTTGTAGCCAAGCTGGAACGTGTTCCTGAGCCTTACTCGATATACAGCGTATAATAGAGGCATCCAGTGATTTAAACCTACAGGAAGAGATCCAGTTACAATACATAGGAACTGAAGACACAAGGAAGTCTGTTATTCCAAGTCCCTCTTTAAGGACAGCCTGCACTGATACAGTTGGGCAGTACAGAAAAGAGGTATGTATGTTCATCATGCATTACCTGCCAGATATAAACTCCTGCTTCTGATTTGCTTGCAACTCTTCTCACTGGAAAAACAACGAAGAGTCCTTGTGGCACCTTAGAGACAAACATTTATTTGGGCATAAGCTTTCGTGGGATAAAACCCACTTCATCAGATGCATGGAGTGGAAAATACGGTAGAGAGGTATAAATACACAGCATATGAAAAGATGGGAGTTGCCTTCCCAAGTGGGGGGGGGGTCAGTGCTAATGAGCCAATTCAATTAAGGTGGAAATGGGCTATTCTCAACAGTTGACAAAAAGGAAGGAAAAATCACTTTTGTAGTGCTAATGAGTTAAATGTAATCAAGGTGGCCCATTTCAAACAGTTGACAAGAAGGTGTGAGTATCAGCAGGGGGAAAAGTTAGTTTTTGTAGTGACCCATCCACTCCCAGTCTTTATTCAGGCCTAATTTGATGGTGTCCAGTTTGCAAATTAATTCCAGTTCTGCAGTTTCTCGTTGGAGTCTGTTTTTGAAAACAAATTCGTTGAAGAATGGCCACTTTTAAGTCTGTTATTGAGTGTCCAGGGAGATTGAAGTGCTCTCTGACTGTTTTTTTAATGTTACAATTCTTGATGTCTGATTTGTGTCCGTTTATTCTTTTGTGTAGAGACTGTCTGGTTTGGCCAATGTAGGGGCAGGGGGGTATTGCTGGCACATGATGGCATATATCACATTGGTAGATGTGCAGGTGAACGAGCCCCTGATGGTGTGGCTGATGTGGTTAGGTCCTATGATGGTGTCCCTTGAATAGATATGCAGACAGAGTTGGCACTGGGGTTTGTTGCAGGGTTTGGTTCCTGGGTTAGTGTTTTTGTCGTGTGGTATTTAGTTGCTGGTGAGTATTTGCTTCAGGTTGTGGGGCTGTCTGTAAGCAAGCACTGGCCTGTCTCCCAAGGTCCTCCTCACTGGTTTACTCTCAATAAAACATGCTCACTGAGAGCAATGTGCCATATGCTAACAGCTCACTATATTCTATCTCACAATCTCTTCACAGCTATACTGTCACAGTCATTTTGTGCTTTCTCCCCAGTTTTCCATGTCTTTTCAGCAAGCTGCTCAACGTTTTATACATTCTTGCCCTCGAAAACACATTCAACTTGACATCATTAAAATTAAGGAGCCAGGGTCTGAAATGGCAAAGCACTGGGCAAAAAAAAAAAAAACCACTTTGAACAGCCTACTTATTTTAAAAGCCCTTCCAGAACTGTAGTTCCTTGCACAATTGCAAGATAGGAACCAATTAAAAATAAACAAAATTAAACTTTGAGGTTTATATGCAACTGGTTATGATTTATAGATCACTGCAGTTACAAGACAGATGTGAATGCCTGCAGACAGATCTTTGGTTACAGCCAGCCAATCTTGCTTCTAGAGAAGAGGAACTTTCCAATGACAATTTCACATCAAATTGCATGCAGCTTGTCTTTTGAATTCAGAAACACAAAGTCTGTTGTTGATCAACTCAGCCTCTACTCGAGAATGATGGTGATGTACCACAGGCAGCCTGATAAGAAAGCATGATCAAAAGCAAAGTTTGGGAAGGAAAATGCTTATATGTACAAAATAAGCCCTAAACAATAAACCAAATGTAGGTAGCAAACCAAAAACTGACCAATAATTAAGGAACAGAGAAGCAAAAAAAAAAAAAAAAAAATCACCTGGGTTTTTTTGTTGGTGGTAGTTATTGTTTTGTTTTTACATATTATAATAATCATGTCCATCTTAGACATTATGGTTAGACAAACACTTGTCAGGGATGGTTTAGATCAGTGGTTCCCAAACTTTAACAACCTGTGAACCTCTTTCACGAAAATGTCAAGTCTCGCGAACCCCCTCCTAAAAATGAATATTTCCAGGGATTTTCTCCTTTACTGAGTATAAATTATGAAAGCAGTGATCTTGGAAATACACAATTTGTTTTTATGACATGATTATTACACACTATTTATTATTATTTATCATTGCAGTATTTTTATTACATTATGAAAACGGCAGCACTCTTCCAAGATCTCACTTTCGTAGCTTGTATCACTTTGAATAAGCCTGTTATAAGACAAGGTTCCTATGTTTCATCAAGGAGTATCAGATGTGAAACAGCAGGAAAGTATTTAAGAAGTCAACTCAAAGAGTTCCTCCTACACAAGCATTCAGGTCTTGAGCAGTCCAGGCAAACAACTCAGTTACAACAAAGCTTAAACTTGTTCTTAATAATAATTTTAAAAACAACACTAGCTGCCTATTTCATTTTAAAAACAGCAAAAAATATCCACCTCCCTTTCCATTTCTTATAAAGAGTCTTGAAGTTTAAATCTCCTCAGTGTGATAGATAGGCTTGCTTTGATCTGCTTAGCTCTTGGAAATCCAGGGGCTCTGGGCTGCTGGCCCGGTGTTGCCCAGGATTTTTAGGGACAGCTCTGTCCGCCATTAGGGATTTCTTTCCCGAGAACCCCCTGTAACATTTCGCGAACCCCAGTTTGGGAATCACTGGTTTAGATAATACTTAGTCCTGCCATGAGTGCAGGGGTCTGGACTAGATGACCTCTCCAGGTCCCTTCCTGTCCTAAAATTCTAAGATCTTAAAGTTGTATAGAATACCAGTCACCACAGCAGCTAAATTCTGTTATTATATGTTATATCGTCATTTTTATTCTGGTAGACCAGATCAGGGACCCATTTTGTGTCAGGTGCTGTACAAACAACAAAAATATGGTCCCTGTCCCCAAAACTTGTAATCGGTCATTTTGAAGGTGCCCATCTCTTCCGCAGGTAAGGACCAAACCATGCACACACAGGCATGTACAATTCAGGTTGTTAGATGCCTAACTGTCCGATCTGTGCATGCAGATGCTATTTGCTTCTGCCACAAAGGCCTGGATTGTTATTTATTGAGTACCCAACATCCTGCTCGGTGCTGGACACAGCCCAGTGAAGACAAGATCCCCACCCTGAGGAACCTACTATCAAGGAGACAGAACAAACGCTCCTTGAAGTGAATGAGCAGATTCCTATTGAGATGAGTGAGCGCTGGATACTGCCCAAAGAAAAATCAAAAACAAGGGTCAGATTGGGGGGAAGGGGGAAGTGGAGATGCTCTTCCAAGCTCCTCTTTGAGATGGAGTGGGGCAGAATGGCAGCCCTCTCCCAAGCCTGCCCACTCAGGGTGCCAAAATGAGCAGTCCCTCACCGTGGATTGTGCAGATCTTCATCCTATGCTCTTCCCTCTCTTTTATGACATGCTCCAATGAAGTTCAGCAGGTATCTGAGATGAATGGGGAAGATCACACCCATCATATTTTCCAAACTTCATTGATTCAGCTATCCTCAGGTCACGTTTTTGAGGCTGTCTCAGCAACTGCAACAGAAAGACTTATTTTTAAATGAAAGCTTAGATTCTAGAGACTAAACGGCCAAAATGAAAGAGGTACCCGTCAGACATAGTTCCACGTACTGGCTGAATTCAAGAGCCTACCCCATTGAATCAGTGGCAAAAGAGTGGACTAACACATGAAGAGGACTGGCCCCCAGGTGACCAGCAGATGGATTTTTACATAATGAAATATGGTGAGCAAGTCCTTTGTAGAATTGCAGTATCATCACCTTCCACTTCAGTTTTAACACTGGCCTTGAGTTCTTGGAGGCAAAGGCTTGGGGGGCTGCCAAAACAGCTGTTCAAAACAGCTGAGAATTAAAACATTTCCATGCTACATTCTGAGTACTGTGCAGATTCTCAGTTCACAGGAAGGTCTTTGAGCTAGCAGGATGGAATGAACACAGTGGGTGCAAATTTTCACACCAGCATCAGCTGGGCCTTCACTACAAACTTCTGGTAACATAGCTCTGTGGGTGAGTAGTGTGATGAGGTATGATCCCTAACCAACATAACTGTGCTAGCAAAAGCCCTTAGTATAGAAGCAGTTATACTGGCAAACCTGCACTTTTACTGATATTGCTTATTTCGTTCAGGGGTAGGGAAGGGTTGGAATAAGTTATACCAGAAAGCACAGCCTTGCCAGTATAAACTGCATCCACACTAGGAACACTTTGCTGGTATAACATACCAGCATAGCTATGTGGCAAAGCCTTCCTAGTGTAGACATTTCCTTGCATACAGTCATTTGTGCCTGACAGTAACTGTAAGTGTACTCAAACGCATGTGTAAATGCATCTGAATGAGCTCTCTCCGGACATCTAGTGATGAGCTGGGGGGAGAAGACTTCATGAACTGACCTTGTTTGCATAGACACACCCACTCTGTCTAGGTGCACAGCATGATGGATCTGCTTTGCCCAAAATGATCACTTTGGGCTGGTGTTGCTTCACAAGTCACTTTGTTATTGGCGGAGGGGACAGGTGTAATAAAGTGTTGTTCCCCTTGTTGTGTGACTAAAGGGTAGCAGAACTGTGCTTAGCATGCTCTGATTGAGGGACTCACCCTCACCTGAACTGCACTCATTGGCAGGGGTGCCCAAGTGCCGTGGAGCTAAGAGAAGGGAGGATCAGGTGTTTGTACATAGTAGTGTGCACTCTGCCTAAGGGTCCTAGACACCATTTGACTCCCCCCTCCACTGTGTAATGACAGAGTTGATTAAGACTCAATTGAGAGTCTTTTGTTGCAGATCAACAGAGCTGAAATCACTGACAACCAGGTCTCAGCATTAGACCTGCTATGGGACAGTGTCTTTGGTGAAAGAGACTGCCCAGCCTGCACTAGCAGTGAAGCTCTCCTACTGAGAGCTGAAATCACTGAAAGCTGTGTTCAGTGGTGGAACCTCAAGACATCCCAGAGAATGCAGTGGAGCGGCGGGCGCCCGGTGGAGCAAGCAAGGTGCCTCCCGCCACTGCCCCCTCCAAGTATCCGGAGGTGAATTTTTGAACTCTGGGTCTTCACTGATCAAGGACAACAACTGTGAATGGGGTGCGGTGGAGGGAGAGGGGAAGGGCATGTTACAGGAACTTTTGTGTGTTGGACTTTCTTACCGTAAGGTGAGAACCTGAGGCAAAGGACACTGCCCAACGTACTCTGGGGTGGGTGTTTTCTTCATGGTCTTGTGCTTATGAATCCTGCTTGTGACGTTTTCCCAAGTTAATGCCAGGTTATTTTCCCCCTTTTATTAAACGTTTCTTTTCCACACACAGACTCTGTGCTTGCGATAGAGGAAGTATTGCCTCTTAGAGGGTGCCCAAGGGTGGTGTGTAATTTTCCCAGGTTACTGGGTGGGGCTTGAGCCGGTTCTGTGTTGTATTGTTCAAAAGGAACCCCTAGGTATCGAACCCCGGCCCTTGTCACTGCCGACTCCACTTGGCAAAAGGGTTACACATGCAAATCAAGTGGATGGAAGTCTAGTTACTCAGCCAGCATGTATAAATGCTTTCTATGCTCACAGATTCTGTCTTTCACAGGAGCAAATATTTGCACTGGCAATGCAAATTTAGAGATCATTTGGGAAAACCTGTCTGAAAAGGTTGCTTTAAATCTGGAAGACAAACTAATTTTTCTGTTCCATTTTCTCCTACTCTTTTTCAGTTTCTCTGCCTAATAAAAACAGCTTCCTTGGGGATATGTACACATCCTCTACTATCAGTTTACAACTATTACTACATTTAATAGGAGTCGGACTTAGCTGAAAAGCAGGAATACGCTTCAACATTTCTCTATTAGAAACCCCAATAGATTTTTTTGCACACAATTTGATGAGCATTCCATAGCCTGTTCATGTTCTCTGTACAATGCCTGCATCTGTTCTCACACACAGGTTCTACCTCTTCTGGAACTCCATGGAATATGCATTTTCAAATTTATTAAAGACGGATTTTAAATGTAACCATTACTGAACGCTGCCAGGGTTGTCAGCTTCCACAATTTTTCCCGAGTCTCAGGATATTAGGTGGGTTTTTTTAGAGTTCCAGCCCCAGAAAACGAGCGAGAACCTCAGCTTTCATTGCTTTTAAAATCTACGGTAAGTTTCTAGCCCTCATGGTTACAGAGAAAAGCCTAAAGACATGAACCAAGCCCACCCTAAAGGCTCAGAAATCAGAAAGCAAATAAGAGGACTGCACATTTTTTAACATTCTTGTGATTTTTAAGCCAATCTGTAGATTATTTGGCTGACTCCTGGTTTTTGAATGTTTGCGATGGCAGCACTGTGTTCTACCAAGCAAACACCACCACAGATAACAGTATCTGAGCAGATGATGGTATAGTTATAGCTATCCACTCTCAAAAACAAAACACTGACACCTTCGATTCCCAAATAGCTAACAACACAGGGCCCTCGGATTCTAGATGAGCACTGCCCCATAGTGGGGGTGACGCAGAGCTGCAATGCCCCAGAGGAAGGGTCTCTGGAGGGAATGAGCATCAGAAGCCACAAGGCCTCCCTCTCCTGCAAGGCAAGCAGGTGGCGAGTGAGTGCTGCAGTGCAAACTACCTTTGGACGCTGCTGCTTAGGGTTACCATATTTGAAGATTCAAAAAAAGAGGACACTCCACAGGGGGGGAACCTTCGCTGTTGCAACTGCCCTCCCGGACGTTTTTAGATATTTAAATAGGGTTACCATACGTCCGTATTTTCCCGGGAGGAATTTTTAAAATTTAAAAATTCCTCCTGGACGGCGATTTAAGAACCAAAAAGCCTGACATGTCCAGGAAAATACAGACGTATGGTAACCCTACCTAAAGTTCTTTTTTTTAAAGATGGGCCTGAACTAGAAATGAGCTTTGTTTCACATGTGTGGGTCCCAGCTGCTCCCTGCCCCCCTCATTGAAGCAGGTGTGCAGGGTTACTGCCCTGGGAACTGCAGGGCACCAGTGGATGTGGGGCCGGCTGCAGACAGGTGCGGAGCTGGCTGGAGACAGGGTGTGGGGCTGGCTGGAGACAGGGCAGGGGGGTGTGGGGCTGGCTGCAGGCAGGGCAGGGGGTGCGGCAGGGGCTGGCTGGAGACAGGGGGGTGCAGGGCTGGCTGGAGGAAGGGCCGGGGCTGTAGAGCTGGCTGGAGACAGGACAGAGGGTGCGGGGCTGTCTGGAGACAGGACAGGGGGTGCGGCAGGGGCTGGAGACAGGGGCTGGCTGCGGGCAGAGCAGGGGGTGCAGCAGGGGCTGGCTGCAGGCAGGGGCTGGCTGTGGGCAGGGCAGGGGGTGTGGGCATAGGCGCCGACTCCATGGATGCTCCAGGGCTGGAGCACCCACGGGGAAAAATTGGTGGGTGCAAAGCACCCACCAGCACCCCCCCCCCGCCGCCACCACCCCAGCTCATCTCCGCTCCACCTCCTCCCCTTCTCCCCCCTCCTTCCCAGGCTTGCCGCAAATCAGCTGTTTCTGCGGCAAGCCTGAGAGGTAGGGGGGAGAAGCGGAGCAGCGGCGCGCTTGGGGGAGGAGACGGAGGCGGAGCAGAGGTGAGCTGGGGCTGGGAGCGGTTCCTCTGCACCCCCCCCCGGGTTACTTCCTTTCCTGCGGCCCTCCCCCCAGCTCACCTCCACTCCGCCTCCTCCCCCGAGCGCGCCGGTGCTCCGCTTCTCCCCCCTCCCTCCCAGGCTTGCTGCGGAAACAGCTGATTCTCAGCAAGTCTGGGAGGGAGGGGAGTGGAGGGGAAATGCGGCGCCCCCGGGGGAGGAGGCGGGGCCAGGGATTTGGGGAAGGGGTTGGAATGGGGGTGGGGCCGGAGACCAGGGGCGCGAGCACCCACCAGCTATGCTTACCATGCCTCCCTATTTTCCCGGATATGTTTGGCTTTTTGGAGATTCCTCCCGGACGGCGATTTGAGAACCAAAAAGCCGGACATGTCTGGGAAAATACGGACATATGGTAACCCTACTGCTGCTGAAACCTGCTCCCTCAGCCAGCTGGTGCAGAACCGGGCCGGGCACTGACCACACCCTTCCCCCTTTACCGTGACCTGCATGCCAGGTGCTGGGAGAGAGCAGCCACTGTGCTCCCCCAAGCACAGCTACTGCTGAGCCTCATCCAGGCTATGCAAGACAGAGATCTCCCTAACCCTGTGCCTGCACTGGAGCCGACACAATCTGTCCCCTGATGTGCCTAAACTGTTTAAATCTCCATAGCTACAAACTATTTAAGAACTACACAATCAGCAGACAAACTGAAGATTGCTGAGTGGCGCCCACAAGCCAGAGGGTCTAGAGGCACACAGGTCGATAAACTGACGTCTGCTTCTGCATTTTTATGCATCGACTTCACAGGACAGGGTTGGGGGAGGGGATTATCCCTCATAAGACTAAGGTCAGAAGGGACCTTCATGATCATCTAGTCTGACCTCCTTCACATCACAGGCCACAGAACCTCACCCACCCACTCCTGTAATAGACCCCTAAACTCTGGCTGAGTTACTGGAGTCCTCAAATCACAGTTTAAAAAGACTTCAAGTTACAGAGAATCCACCATTTACATTTGTTTAAACCTGCAAGTGACCCGTGCCCCATGCTGCAGAGGAAGGCAAAAAAAAAACCCCAGGGTTTCTGCCAATTTGACCAGGGGGAAATTCCTTCCCGACCCCAAATATGGAGATCAGTTAAACCCTGAGCACGTGGGCAAGACCCACCAGGCAGGTTCCTGGGAAATTATTCTCTGGAGTAACTCAGAGCTCTCTCCCCATCTCCTCCCTTGCCCAACTCATCTCTTTCAGGGCAACGCTAAGTTGTCAAAAAAACCAAAATATTAGAAGTTGTTTATTTCAGATGACACTGGGATCTTAAGGACAAGCTTCTTTGAAGTAGCTTGTTCGTATTATGATCAAATTAACAGCAGACACATTGCACAAATTGGCAGTGCACATGTGCCCTCTATCTGCAGTACCTCTTGGCTTGAAGTGAGACTTTATAGTGGTTAATGGTTATGGAAAGATGCCAAGTATCGCATTAAGGAGCAATAAGTCTCTTTGTGAAGCTCTCTTCAGAAGCACATGAGTATTCAGTCACTCGCAGCCCGATCCAGTGAGGTGCTGAGCACTCTCTGCAAAGAATAAGTGCCTTCAACTCCCCCTGAAGTCCACACAAGTTGAGGCCAACGCTCAGCAACTTGCTGGAGGTACTCGGGCTCAGATCTTCAAAGGGATTTAGGCACTTATCTCCCATTGATTTCACTGGGAGTTAGGTACCGAAATATCTTTGAGGATCTGAGCTCAGGACTGTGAAAGATCAGGCCCCAAACCACCAACTGTTTAAATAACCCTGGAGTTGCCAACTCTCATGATTCTGTCATAAGTCTCACAAAATGTGCTGTTTTTAATAAAGCCTCCGCTCCTGAAGCCTTGTGATTACATGAGAATCTCAAGTTTCATTTACAATTTTTCAACCAGCTCAGTAAAGCTTGAAAACATGAACCCTACAGGCTCAAAACCCAGAAGGCCCTGAAATGTATCACTGTTTAAAACCTCGGGATTTTTGGGGGAGCAGATTCACAATTTTTGAATGTTTGGGTTGGCAACACTGTAACCCTGGCCAGCCTCTTTTCTGGAAAAGCCACTGTGATTATTTACTGGATTTTAATTAATCTTCCTCCAATGACTAATAATACCTAGATCTCAAAGTGCTTTATAAACAAGGTCAGTATTATTCATCAATGGGGAAACTGAGCCACGAGGTGGAGAAGCGACTTGCCCAAGGGCACCCAGCAGGCCAGCAGCTGGGCCAGGAACAGAACCCAGGTCTCCTGAGTCCCAGTCCCGTGCTCTAGCCACTACACCAACAGGGATCCCAAAGGAATACTTGTAACAGGACAAACAAATGGACGACTCCCAGTGAGGGAGCAGTGCTGAGACAGACTCTCTCTAAAGAGAGAGCTAGAAAGAACCTACTAAGGAACTGGAGAAAATTGAATCTATCCTTCATACCCAAGAACAACAACTGATGTTAGACACACATGCTCTGACAGTTAGAAAGAGAACTGGATCCTCACACTTCGCACAGCTGGGCAGAGGCAGTGGAAAAGGTGACCTAAACATAGGAGGTCCGTTAGGGTAGGAGTGGATGTGTCGGATGTGGAAGGAGGACAGGATCAAAGCATAAGTGATCTAGCCAATCCTCAGCTGCCCACAGTGGTCCTATAATGACCTCATAGGACCACTGAAGTTAGCATAACAATAACTAAACTGCTCTAAATTATGCTGCTGGCAGTTTCAGCTAGAGCTCTGTGTACTCCTGCCTTATGCCCTCCTATCCATCCCTCCCTCCTTTTCCCCTGCCCCACACACACTCCAGGTGCCCCTAGAGCCAACTATGACACCTTTAAGCCAGCCAGGAGTGGGGGGGGGATTCCCTTTATGCTAGGGAATGAGATCTGCTCTAACTTACCGAGCTCCGTACTGCTGGTGATCTCCCTATGCTGGGGTGATGCGCCTGTGATCAGCTACCCTGGCTTTAGGATGCACACTGCTGGTGGCTATTGGAACTAAAGCAGCTGCACTACAGGGGAGAATCCAAGCTGTGGTTTGCAAACACTGCAGGGAGATGTTCAGATCTCGACAAGAACAAACAGCACTGATTTTATAGCCAATATTTCAAGGACGAGTAGCTGTGCGAGTGTGTGTTTGTGCATGCGTGGTCAGAAAACCTATTTAAAACCCCCCAACAAAAGCTCTAACCTTTAGACCCACAATTCTGATGCACAAGCAACTTACTGCAACCTAACTCTGTTGTGTAGACTAGGCCTCCCAAGCAACCCTCTGAAGGGAAGCCAGTCAGGAGCGCACTATATTCTGTGTACTACACTTGGAGCAGGACCAGCACACACATACCTCCTCAGACATGCAGCCAATATGGAGCTGCCTGTGTGCCTGTGATTTTACACATCTTTCAGCTCAATCAGATTGTATGGGCCAAATCCAGATCTTAGAGGTCTCACGTGTGTGTGGGCGGGGAAGAGGGGGGGACGGTGACACTCCACCCATGCGGCGTTTTTCCCATCTGTGACTGATACATTATGGACAATACTCCTCAGTTAATGAGAAATCTAAGGGGTAATAACATAGCCCCACCCTTCTAGGTTGTACAAGCCCAATAAAGGGTATGTATGCCTACTGTGCAAAAAGTCATCTTACCAGAGGAAAAGGAAGGGCTGCTGCAGAAAGACAAAACAACCCTGCCCTAGGGAGCAGCTCAGAGATCCCTTTCATGCAATGAGAACAGGAGTACTTGTGGCACCTTAGGCCTGGTCTACACTAGGCTTTTATGTCGACTTTAGCGCCGTTATATCGAATTAACCCTGCACCCGTCCACACCAGGAAGCCATTTAGTTCGACATAAAGCTCTCTTTAAATCGATTTCTGTAATCCTCCCCAACGAGAGGAGTAGCGCTAAATTCGACATGGCCATATCGAATTAGGCTAGGTGTGGATGGAAATCGACGGTAATAGCTCCGGGAGCTATCCCACAGTGCACCACTCTGTTGACGCTCTGGACAGCAGTCCGAGCTCGGATGCTCTGACCAGCCACACCCCCGGGAAAATTTGAATTCATTTTCATTTTCCTGTCTGGGCAGTTTGAATCTCAGTTCCTCTTTGGACATCGAGGGGAGCTCAGCAGCAGTGGCAACTATGCAGAGCTCTCCAGCAGAGATGGCCGTGCAATCCAATAGAAAGAGGGCCCCAGCATGGACTGATCGGGAAGTCTTGGATCTCATCGCAGTGTGGGGCGATGAGTCCGTGCTTTCAGAGCTGCGCTCCAAAAGAAGGAATGCTAAGATCTACGAGAAGATCTCCAAAGCCATGGCAGAGAGAGGCTACAGCCGGGATGCAACGCAGTGCCGCGTGAAAATCAAGGAGCTGAGACAAGGCTACCAAAAAACCAAAGAGGCTAACGGACGCTCCGGATCCCAGCCCCACACATCCCGTTTCTACGAGGCACTGCATTCCATCCTGGGAGCGGCCGCCACCACTACCCCACCCCTGACCGTGGACTCCGAGGATGGGATATTGTCCGCGGCCGGTTCCTCAGCGGACGGGGAAGAGGAGGAAGGAGATGAGGAGGACGAGGCAGTCGACAGCGCTGGCACCGCTGATTTCCCCGACAGCCAGGAGCTCTTCATCACCCTTACCGAGATCCCCTACCAACCGTCCCCATCCCTTACCCCGGACACAGAATCAGGGGACGGATCAAGCAGTAAGTGCTGTAAACATGTAAACATTTATTTAAAACAGAACGGTAATATTTATACTATTAACAATGTACATTTATAAAAGTTCTGTAAACTAGTAAAAAAATAATCAGGTACAAAACAGGAATATTAACAAAGGTAACAAATGGGTTTTCATGATTTCTCTGTCTTAGGCTCTTCTCAATTTAGTCCCAAGTGTTTTAAAAAATTTTCACAATGTCCATTACTCCATGATTCCCAGGCCCAAGACGCTCCACTCCATAGTCCCAGTGCACCTACGCGAAAATCCGGTCAATGTGGCCGGGGATCGAGGAGAAATCCTCGTAGGAGAACTCCTCGTAGGTCTCGTGGAGGTAGAGCTCAAGCCTGTTGATCAGGTTCCGGGGTAGGGCGATCTTAGTGGGCCCTCCGTGGTAGCAGACATGCCCCCTCCACGCCACAATCAAGTACTCCGGGATCATGGCCCGACATAGCATGGCGGCATACGGCCCCGGTTTCTGCATGCTTTCCCGCAGCATGCGTTCTCTCTGGGTGTCCGGGATCCTCAGAAGGGTGATGTCGCTCATGACGCCCTGCTTTGAATTAGGGAGGGGAATGTTAGTATTGGGACTGCTTTACAGCCACGCGGTGGAGGGAGAGGGGCAGCATACAGGGATCTTTCCCTGGGACAGCCGCGAGGGGGTGGGACAGGGGCAGAGTTGATGCTGTCCTGATTGCTGGCAGCAGAGACTGGCATTGCTTTCAATGTGAAAGGAGGCCAGTGCTACTGCTGGAGTTTTAAGCAGCCACAAGTCTGCGGCTTACCATTATTGCCCGCTCCAGAAGTTCAGGTCTCCAGCCACAGTTCTCTGAACACTCCAAGACCTCCGCAAGTCCACAGGCACTGAAGGCGACGGCCGAAAATTCGACCTTGTCCTGAGTGCGCATGTGAGAGGTTCAGTGCATGGTCTTGTTCACAGAGAAAGACTAGGTTCTTTGTATACAATTTCATTTATCTGTCTCAGGAATTCACTCCCTTTTTAAAATTCACACAGACACATCTGCGACTGTCTCCCAACCCAGCCTGTCAGCACACTCCCAGAGGCTAGCGCAGATTAGGCGGAGGAAGAAGAAGACGCGTGAAGACATGTTCACAGAACTAATGGGCTGCTCCCGAGCCCAGGCAGCCCAGCAGACACAGTGGAGGGAGAACTTGTCACAAATGCACCGAGCAGTCATGGAACGGGAGGAGAGGTGGCGTCAGGAGGACCAACAGGCTACTGAAAAGCTGCTTGGACTAATGAGGGAGCAAACGGACACGCTCCGGCGCCTTGTGGATGTTCTGCAAGACCGGAGGCAGGAGGACAGAGCCCCGCTGCAGTCTATCTGTAACCGCCCTCACCCGCCACCAAGTCCCACACCACCCTCACCCAAAGTCCAAAGAAGGAGGGGCGGCAAGGGCCGTTAAAACTTTCAATCAACCCCTGCAGACTGCTCTAGCAGTAGAAGGCTGACATTCCCCAAAATTTCATAAGTCCTTTCCTACCCACCTCACACAAGCCCCCGTCCAAGTTTCACCCCCCACGTTTCATGTCTGGTTCGCAATAAAATGTTTGTTTCTGTTCATTACTGTTTCAGTCAGGTTCTTTTGAGGGAGAGTCTGTCTGGAGGGGGGGAAGGGGCTTGGTAATTGGACAGGACAGTGACCTTTAGCAGGGTACAGAGGCGGTGTCAGGTCCAGCATCAGGACACATACACAGTGCGGTCACTGGTTACCCTGGTCAGTCTTGGAGGTGGTTTTCATGTTCTGGGGGGGGGGTTGCTCTGTTACTTTGTGGTGGGGGAGGGCGGTTACAGATCTTATGCAGCGGTCCTTATCCTGGCTCACAGATCCACGCAGCAGGGGATCTGTAACCCTACCCCCCCTTCCAGAAAGTCACATAGCCGACACATACACACAGTCCCCCCCAGGAGTGCTGGCAGGCTCCATTGAAATAACCAGTCCACCAGTGCGGAGCCTGTCATTCCGGGAGTTTAGAAGCATCATTTGCATCAGAACACTAAACCCGCCCCCCGCCACAGTCTGCGTCCCCGGTTTAAAATATTCCCGCGAAAACAGCAATACAGACAACGGTGTTCATTAACAAAATCGAAATGATTTTATTTTTTGGGAAGGGGAAGGGGGTGAAGGGGGTATGTAACTGGAGAGGATAGTCAAAATGAACTGGGTAAAGAAACGGGGGCAGGTTCAGCTTTTCTGTCCACAAACTGAAAAGTCACTGGTTGCCCTGCTCACTCAGGAACCTAGCTTTCAAAGCCTCCCGGATGCACAGGGCGTCCCGCTGGGATCTTCTAATGGCCCGGCTGTCTGGCTGGACGTAATCAGCAGCCAGGCTATTTGCCTCTAGCTCCCACCCCGCCATAAAGGTCTCCCCCTTGCTCTCACACAGATTGTGGAGCACACAGCAAGCTGCAATAACGATGGGGATATTGGTTTCACTGAGATCACAGCGAGTGAGTAAGCTTCTCCATCTCCCTTTGAGACGGCCAAAAGCACACTCCACCACCATTCTGCACTTGCTCAGCCGGTAGTTGAAGAGTTCTTTTTCTGTGTCCAGGGCGCCAGTATAGGGCTTCATGAGCCAGGGCATTAGCGGGTAGGCTGGGTCCCCGAGGATGACTGTAGGCATCTCCACATCCCCAAGAGTTATTTTGTGGTCTGGGAAGTAAATACCTTCCTGCAGCCGTCTAAACAGACCAGAGTTCCTGAACACGCGAGCGTCATGAACCTTGCCCGGCCATCCGACGTAGATGTTTGTAAACCGTCCCCGATGGTCCACCAGTGCTTGCAGCACCATTGAAAAGTAGCCCTTTCTATTGATGTACTGGCTGGCCTGGTGGTCCGGTCCCAGGATAGGGATGTGAGTCCCATCGATAGCCCCACCGCAGTTTGGGAATCCCATCGCGGCAAAGCCATCTATGATGACCTGCGCGTTTCCCAGGGTCACTACCTTTGGGAGCAGTACCTTGACGATTGCCTTGGCTACTTGCATGACAACAACCCCCACGGTAGATTTGCCCACACCAAAGTGGTTCGCGACTGACCGGTAGCTGTCCGGCGTTGCAAGCTTCCAGAGGGCTATGGCCACTCGCTTCTGGACAGTGAGGGCTGCTCGCATGCGGGTGTCCTTGCGCTTCAGGGCAGGGGACAGCAACTCACAAAGTTCGAGGAAAGTCCCCTTCCGCATGCGAAAGTTTCGCAGCCACTGGGATTCATCCCAGACCTGAAGCACTATACGGTCCCACCATTCCGTGCTTGTTTCCCGGGCCCAGAATCGCCGTTCAACAAAATCCACATGCCCCATTGCCAACGTCATGTCCTGGGCGCTGGGGCTCGTGGTTTCTGACAGCTCTGTGCCACTCTCCGACTTCAGGCTCTCACGGCGGTGCCGTAGCCTCCTCGCCCGATTTCTCTGCATCTGCCTCAGGGAAAGGTGTATGATAAGCTGCGAGGTGTTGAGAACGGCCACAAGTCCAGCGATGGTCGCAGCGGGATCCATGATCGCAGTGCTGTGGCGTCCGCGCTGTCACTGACCAGAAAAGTGCGCGAACTGATTTCCCGCCGGCGCTTTCATGGAGGGAGGGAGGGCGTTAGTGACGGACGGATGACGACAAATTTTTTTTACCCAGAAGGCATTGGCGGCTCGACCCAGAATTCCGATGGGCAGCGGGGACTGCGGGAACTGTGGGATAGCTGCCCACAGTGCACCGCTTCCAATATCGACGCTCGCCCCGTTAGTGTGGACTCACAAAGTCGAATTACTGTCCTTAGTGTGTCCTTAGTGTGGACACACACGTTCGACTTTGCAATATCGATTCCACATATTCGATTTAAGTAAAATCGAATTACCCTCGTAGTGTAGACATACCCTTAGAGACTAACAAATTTATTAGAGCATAAGCTTTCGTGGGCTACAACCCACTTCTTCGGATGCATATTGAGTGAAACATATATCGAGGCTATATGCAATGCTAGCCCTAACCTGAAGCTGTCCCTCTTACCACTGGGACAGTCAGGAAATCCCAGTTTTCAGGGACACATGGTCACCCTACAAATGAATTGAAAGGGTCTCACACAAAATGCAAGAGAGGACTGCAGCATTTCTGCCACATAACCCCTCTCCTCTTTCCCAGCAAAGCGAAAGGCGTGTCTACATGCTGCCTCTGAGTCAACCCGGGCTAGGGGGCATATCACGGGCAAAAAGCCAGCTTACGGTTTGCCTTGCACCTCACAGAGCCAGACCACAAAACACCGTCAGTGCAAAATGCTCTAATGCAAGTCAGGCATGCAGAATTACTGGCCTGTATCTAACCTGTGATTGCAATAGCTATGAAGAGGAGACAGGTTTCAGAGTAGCAGCCGTGTTAGTCTGTATCCGCAAAAAGAACAGGAGTACTTGTGGCACCTTAGAGACTAACAAATTTATTAGAGCATAAGCTTTCGTGGGCTACAACCCACTTCTTCGGATGACAAGAGGAGACAAGAAATGGAGCAAATGCCATTTACAGTGCCTTTCCCACCCTCAGGCATCGTGAGTAAACTGGTTGGACCTGCAGTTTCCGTTAATTGTTTACTCATCATATAACATTGTCATCAGTCACTGTACTGGTCTATGTTACCTTTAGTAAGGAAAATATTTAGGAAACTATTCTGGATTGGGCAGCCAAAAGGAGATCCATGGTAGATTAAAATACACACAAGTGGGACCTATTCACAGCCATTTTGATGGGTTAAGCCCAAAACACAGTTGACAGAAGCACAGATGTGAAATTCCTGCCCAGAAATAAAGACATCTGCCAAAACAGTATGAAAAAAACACAGCATAAATTGTGCTTATAGGCAGGCAGAAATATGATAGATTTGGGGAGTTATTCTCCTTTTTATTTCCAGACAGATCAGAATCAACCCCTTAATGAATAATTGATCAAACACTCAATGCACAACAGCAATCAGCAATAGATCATATAAAAGGAAAATGACCATGAAAGCTACTTACTTTCATTGATTAGGACATCAGCCTGTCTCAAGGAAATAAGGGATCAATGATGCTGCTTTTAAATGTAGATGCTGCCTCGCATTTTCAGATAATTCCCCAGTGGTGATTATTACCATTCTTATTTGCATTAGTGTAATCCTACAGCCCACCAATGCTGGAGAAGAACTCAGCCAGACCAGATTGTCTGATGTTCTCTTGTACACCAGGATCAAAAGAACACTCAGACACTAAAATGTTACAGAATATTGCAGATGTCTCATTAGAGAAATGATAGCACCATCTGGAATAAATCACAAGGGCATAAACAAAGCATAACATGCAACCCGATCCCGCAACCCTTTATTCAGGTGAGTGAATTGGTTTCTCACCTGAGTATGCACTTATAGCACTGGGCCAATGTTAAGCTGTCTCATCCACTTGAAAGTTTTGCTTAATATTTATTCTATTTGAATGCCTGCAGTCTACTGAAAGAGTTTATGCACCCATTGCACTGTGACCACAATACACACTAGTGGCTTTGGCTAGTGCACACCAGATATTAGTATGGCTTCGGGGGGCAGATTTTCAGAGCTCTTTAGAAGCCTATAGAGAAAGATATATCACAACCAGGGGAGCCCATTAAGCTCTCTAATGTGACAAATGCTGCCTACCCCTTTTAATTGTCTACCATTTCTTCAGCATAATCACACCTCCTGCACTCCTACTTCCAGAGGTGCACACAAAGCTGCATATTTCCACAGAGAACAATGTTAATTCCATGGGGTAAGCAGTCCTCCTTGGGTTCTAAATTCTGATTACACTGCCAAATGAAAAAATGAAAATTCCCCCTGCACAAAAGGCTTCCTTTTGAACACTGCTTCCATTTGAACACCGATCAAGAATGAAACAGTGATTTAAAATATTCTCCAAATGACATATCACTGAAGTTTGAATACACATTTTCCTTTCAATGTTATTCCACGGAGACACGTTGTAAGCACAAACAAAAGCTCTTTCAGAAAATTCAGTGTGTCCTGAGTATTAAGAAAAGAACCTATGATCACAAGCAATATTTTAAACTAAGCAGGCATTTTTCAAGATTTGCTTTACAATCACTAGACAGACACAACACAAGCCTCCAGTTGGACAGTGAGAATTCAGTCAACAGAACATCAAATGACACAAAAATGGTTAACACAACAAAAATCAAGATATCTGAGCAGGTACTGGATATCTGCAAAGAAGTCAAAGGAAACATTTTTGTATGGATCTGTGTAACACCATTCAGTAAAGTCTTCTACAATTGTCTTTTATCTCAAGTCTTGTATCTAAAAATGCATATTCAGTGGGTTGGTGCATTCCCTTCTCAGACAGCACAATACACGGTGCTTACCCATTGCTAGCCAAAAGTCGCAGGAATCATCTCCAGCAATACCACAAACCTAATGTCTTTATGTCATCCAAAGAGACAAGGAAAGTGACCACACCAGAGAGTGAGACTTCAAATGTTCTGAACAGTGACAGCCTGTTTTTAACAGACATCCACTAATCCTGCCTGCAAATTTTTGAGCACGTGTTCATTTGCCAAATCTCATCCCCATCCTTTGCACATGCATATGTGATGGCAGCCATCTTGCCTGGCACCAGGGATTGAAGCAGGGACCTCTAAAGCTAAAAATGCATTTCTACATCTTGAGCTAAAAAACCAGGCTCTGTAGATGGGAGCTCTAACAGACCCATATTTTCCTGTGGATTTCCCTCTCCCGCCACCCTCAAAAGATTATTATTCTGCTCAAGTTCTTATCCCACGGCCATCACCGTGGGTGACTTGTTCAGATAAACCCACTTGTTCACTTAAGTCCAATTCAAACTAAAGGCCTTTACAGACCCTTTCAGTCACAGGCTCGCGATCCAAAGGTGTGGGGGTACTACAGCACCTCCAGGTTTTCCACAGGGTCCGGGCTGCCACCAGACCGTGCCCAGGGTCCCCACTCCCACCAGACCCGCACCCAGGGCTCTGCTCCTGGCCCCGCACCCAGGGTCCCGGCTGCCGGCCCCACACCCGGGGCTCTGCTCCCGCCCGCAGCTGTGGTCCCAGCTGGCTCACCCTGACACTTGTCTGCCCCCCCCCGAGCCACCGCCCGGACAGGAGTAAGGGGGTGCAAGGTAAAAAGTTTGGGGACCACTGGCTTTCAGTATCCCCACTGTAAAAAGTGTTCCAGCATCACAGCTTTCAGTGAGAGTATGAATGGTCCATGAGTATGAATGGTCCAGTGCATTGATGTGCCCAGTGGATACGGGAATTAAACAAATGGGACTAAGCCATGGTACCACTCACCCGCATTAGGACAAGGCTTAAAAACATAACTATGGTACCACTTCCTTCTCCACATCCACAAGGTTTCTAAAGGACTCCAGATCCTTTATTCACCTCCAAAGCATGCCTCACAGAAACAGTAGGCACTGGAGACTCTCCCATCTCAGGACCACACTTGCTGATAAAATTAGACCTAGCCTTACTGGAACTTTAAGGGTTAAATTATACTCAGTTACATCAGTGCCAACCCTATTGGCTTCATGGTGGACTAAACTGGTGTGACTGAGAAGAGAATGCAGATACTTAGCTGTGATATTAAAAATACCCTTGCCCTTAGACAAAACTTCCATCTTAAGCACCCACAAAAGTCACCTGTGACTGGACCGACCTCAAAAATACTGGTAGCTTTCATTACAGCCAGAAGAGTCATCTTTCTGCAGCGGAAGCACCAATCAACTCCAAGTCAGTAAGAATAGTCAAAACAGCTATCAAACACAGATCTGATGAGAAAGTCACTAGAGCAAATGACAGGAAAAGGAAGCTTATACCAACAGAGGAAGTGTCAAATGGACTCTCTCAAAGTAGAATACCAACATGAAGTTTTCTGTATTTTCACAGATCAACATATTTTACCCATCTGTAGTCCACTGGTGTAGTCCTGTTGATATCAACAAGGCTAAATTCACATGGTAAAGTTAAGCAGAGGCATGAGTGTTTCCAAAATTGAAGCCTAAAACTTGTAATTGTCAGTATTCTGGTTGTTTCTATAAATCTCCAGTTCTCTTTCGAACCTGTCTATGCTCTTTGCTTCAACATCTTGTGGCAATGATTTTCCTAGGCGTCCTTGTAAAAGCTGCCTTTTGACGTTACTGTGCCTCCTAAACAAGACAAAGCATTTTACATTGTTTTAAAACCAATCCACTCTACTTTTACATCTACAAAAGTGTTTCATAACAAACAAGGTTTGAGCCCATAAAACAGGTAACAATTGTCTAAAAATCTGCCACATTTGCACACAGCTGCTAGGAGTATAAAACTAGAAACATGTTTGGAAACCTGTGGTCCTTTGCAGCTATGTTCTGTGCAACTCTCTGAAAACACAGAGACACACCTACTCCAAGATTACCTGAACCTACTCAGACATTCATGTAAATACAATAAGCACCTTCAAAATAAACATCCAGAACAAGTGTTTAAAAAGCTATTAATGTCATAATCAACCTCATGTGAAGAAAAGAGAAAAAATACTAAAATGTCAATTTAAAAAACTTCAAGAAGATCTGGAATTCATCTTCAATACAGAAACATCCAACATTTTCTAGTATTTAGAAGTGACTGCCTTAAACAGACTGGTGTTCTTGTAGCAATTCTCCGCTATTCCCTCTTGGAACAGCTTTCATTTGATGAGAGTCTCATGAACCCTGAATGGATCTAATACTATGAGGAATAGACCCCTAATGTTAGCTATGCATTAAAATTATTCAGGTTTTTTGGTACTTGCTGACCCTGACCAGTGGTGCAGCCTCAGGTGGGGTCAAGATTGCCATACGCGCCCCTCTTTATTCCCCTCATCCCCAATCCTTGAGACAAAAAGGACAATTGGTGGATCACTAATATAAACCAGAGCCGCCTCAGGGCTGCTCTAACATATGCCTGGCTGCCGCTGGCCACCAGGAATCACCAACAAATAGAGATGCTCTGGTCATGCCCCCTTTCTGCCAGGAATGGCCCCTATGAGAGGTTGCTGCCATAGAAGCCACTATGGGGGCTCTACTCCATCCACAACTTTCCCCACGCAGGGGGAATCCTCAGATGGTCAGTTCAGCCAGCTTTGCAACTGCTCTGGCAACATGGCTGGTAAATTCATAAAAACTGACTCCCAATGTGCCAGTTAGATTTTAAAGCTGAAATGCAACTTGCCAATTGGATAAATATCATAGCTACCATCTAAATGGAATTTAATATGGTTAGCCACTTTTGTATAGTCCAGCGAGCATTAGCTTACAAATTATAATGTTAGGTTCTTCTCAGAGCAACTTTTATCTTCAATAGTGTTTCTCAAATCAGGACACAGCTATTTTCAACCAAACAAGTTTGTTGATTCACCAACAACCACACAGGAATATAATCAACAGTTTTATAAGTCATGTTTAGATATACCAAACATTCCAGCAATGTTTTGAACACAAAACACACATGCAGTCCCGCAAGCAATTGTCACAGGTCAATGTCAAGGCCCAGCAGCTGTACCATAAAATACTAATCACCAGGACTTCTTACTACATTTAATTGTAATCATCAGTTATCAGTTCTTCACTATTTCTGATACACTTACCACACTTCAAATAATTCTCTCAAAAATTAGAATGCACTTTGTCTTAAGGCACTCTTATGAATCGTCCGCTATTCCCTGTGCTCCAACACTATCTTTAGAAATCTCACATTGGTACCTTTTTTGCGTTTTGTCAAATCTGCTGTGAAAGTGTTCTTAAAATGAACATGTGCTGGGTCACCATCCAAGACTGCTATAACATGAAATATATGGCAGAATGCAGGTAAAACAGAACAGGAGACATGCAATTCTCCTCCAAGGAGTTCAGTCACAAATTTAATTAACATTTTATTTTTTTAACGAGCATCATTAGCATGGAAGCATGTCCTCTGGAATGGTGGCCGAAGCATGAAGGGGCATATGAATGTTTAGCATATCTGACACGTAAATACCTTGCAACATCGGCTACAAAAGTGCCATGCGAACGTCTGTTCTCACTTTCAGGTGACATTGTAAACAAGAAGCAGGCAGCATTATCTCCTGTAAATGTAAACAAACTTGTTTGTCTTAGCAATTGGCTGAACAAGAAGTAGGACTGAGTGGACTTGTTGGCTCTAAAGTTTTACATTGTTTTGTTTTTGAGTGCAGTTATGTAACAAACAAAAATCTGCATTTGTAAGTTAAACATTCACAATAAAGAGATTGCTCTACAGTACTTGTGCAATTGAAAAATACTATTTCTTTTGTTTATCATTTTTACAGTGCAAATATTTGTAATGAAAAATAATACTATAAAGTGAGCACTGTACACTTTGTATTCTGTGTTGTAATATAAATCAATATATTTGAAAATGTAAAAAAAAATCCAAAAATATTGAATACATTTCAATTGGTATTCTATTGTTTAACAGTGCGATTAATCGCAATTAAATTTTTTTGAGTTAATCGCATGAGCTAACTGCGATTAATCGACAGCCCTAGTTTAATTCATTTCAAGGATTGTATTTCTCTATTAACCCAGACCATTAACTGAAATTTCACACACACACACCACTTTTAAACCATTTATTTTACTACTGCAGAGTTATACACTGGTTAGGTGATGATATTTTTCAATAGTATTTTTCTTTCTGGTGCCATATAATTCATACCACCTGCAGACTGCAACAAACATTTAAGAAAAAAAACCAACAGAAGCCTTTAGTTCTTCTAAATTTAGTGGACATAGTCCATACATTCCTTATTTATAACTAATACCTTTTATTTTAAATCCTTCAGGGATTACAACAGAACAAGAGACATTATATCGAAGAAACAAAGCAGATCATCTGCATACAGAGGGATGTATATCTCATTAATAAGGCAGACAACTTAACTTGGGGGGGGTGAAAGATGCAGCAAGCTTGACCCCTACAGCCTTTGTCTTTCTGTAGGTCACTCCACAAGCTATTCTTAACCGATTTAAAATTCTCAACTCATCTCTATAACTTGATTAACTTACAGGACACAATGGGTCACTCTGCACAGGCCAAGAAGATGTTACCCTGGTTTGTCAGCCTGTGAGAGGCTCTTTTTAGCTAGTCAGAGGGAAAGAGATACATTTGCCTTCATATATGTTATGAGATTCTTGCCCAAGTAACAAACAATAACTTGAAGATTTTGTTTAAACATCCCGTTTCCTATTCCTGGAGGAAGATGTTAGAGGCAAACAAAGGTACATCTTGTGATCTTGTTTGTGTTTTTGATGAGGGCAATAGAGGGATAGCTTTTTTTATTTAAGGGACTGAAGGCTCTATAGTTATTAATAGTAGATTCAAGGCATATTGATATCTGTACATTTCACATTTGTGCTGCCAGGCCAGTACAAAGCAGCCACTCTGGGGACGAGAAGCTGGCCCTTTGTATTTTCATATATTTGTAAAATATTCTAAAATATGATAAAGACCATTTTTAATTATGTATTCAGCACCGACCTGCCCTCAGGTCCCAGCTAACTTATAAAAGCAACAAGAGGAAAGCCAGCATTTGACAAAGTTGTCGTATAAAATTGAACAAATCAGGTCATTCCATAATTCTTCTAAGGCCTCAATAAAAGCAGTGCACAACAATCTGCATTTCATCTGGGCCTTGCCCAAGACAATCTGTCCTGAGGGAGATGCTCTTGAAAGAAATCAAGGAACAGCAGACATATTTAACTATCACTGTACGGTTAAAGGCAGAGGGAAACAAAATCCCTGAATAGTCTAACTGCTTTGAAAAAGCTCAAAGTCAGGTTTTTGTTCTCGACCATTTATAACTTGATACATACCATCATTTAAAGAATTCTGTATTATTTTTCAAAAACAATTCTTCAATCAGGCCATATGCAATGGATCAGTTAAACAACCTTTAACAAGTATTAATGTCTGTTTCTGTATAAAATATGAAGACAAAGATTGGGATGGTGATTCTAAAAGCTAAGAGTACTGCCCTGAATCAAAGGTGGCACGACGCAGAACCTGGTGACCAAACACTAGAGTGGCTTATATCAGTTAACAGAGGTGGACATCATATGTGTGCATATAAAACTACTGCAGCCAAAACTTAAGCCTAGACCGTTCCTGTCACGATGCAACAACTGTAACAGATGAGCCAAAAGGGAAGCTGACCAATATTAGTAAAGTTAGTCTCTAGAGGCTGCACCAGAGATCAGGATCCCATCACGCTAGGAGTTATACACACAAAGAGTAAGAAGCAGTCCTGTCTCTCAGGAGCCCAGTGGTTCTCAACCTATTTACCATTGTGGATCACATATGCGGCCCACAACGTGTTAACGTGGGCTGCATCCAATACTACGTGTATGGCCCTGAGGATATCACATGGGCCGCAGCTCTGTACTGATTGGGCCGCAAGCAGTCCTTGGGCCACAGGTTGAGAACCACTGAGCTAGACTGTGAGGCAACCCACTTTTGGGGGCATATACTAAACAGATAGGCCTAAGCATGGGTATAGTTTGAGGAGGCAGGGGGGCATTGCCCCCCAAACTGCAAGCTTCAGGAAGGCATGGAATTTGCCCCCCCATACACACACATACCCCCGAGTGTAGAAGTCAATCAATGCCTTTGGACCTAAATCTTATTCTCTCAAATAAAATGAAATATAAAATCACAGCCATAAAAAAAAAACCTCTTCCTGGCAGGTAGCTGAACTGGGCTGGCCTGATTTTCCTCATTCTAGCAGCAGGATGGGCCCGAAAGGCAAAAGTTCAGTGTTAGGCCCTGCCTTTTACAGCCAACATCACTATCACTGGAAACCCTTCTCCTACCAGGTGACATTTCTCTCTGCTCTGGTGGGGCATCCACTGACCACAGGAAAATCCTGCCTTTTTTAGCAGGGCTTCCCTGAGCCCTGCCTATAAAGCCCAGGCAGTTTTCATGCCTAGCAGCAGGTGGAGGGCAGGGGAAGAGGCCTGGAGAAAGGGGAAGGCAAAGGGCCAGGGACATGCCAGTGAATTCTCCCTCTCCCCCAAGAAGAGGAAGAGAAGAGCTCCCCATTGCTCAGAAGGGTGTAGAAGTCATGGGGGAGCTGGGGGAGCAGGAAGGCTGAGAGGAGGGAGGGTTGCAGCCAGGCTAAGGGAGGTTGGGGGCACAGAGAGGGCTGCAGGCAGCTGGGGGCAAAGGGGATTGAGGAACTAGGGCCTGAGGGGTTTGAGGCCGGAAGGGGCTGGGCAGGGGGGTGGGGGTGGCAGGGCTTGGGGCCGGGACGGGCTGGGGAGGGCCAGAGCAGCTGGCACTAGGGCTAGGGGGAGGGAGGTGATGCTAAGGGGACAGTAGAGAGGCGGGGCGGGGGTTTCATCCCTGCCCAGGCCGATTCCCCCGGTCCCAGCCAGCCATCGCCGCAGCTCCCCGGCCGGGGCAGAGGCGTCTCCTGCGAACCTCGGCGCTGACACCCCGACAGAGGGGAAGGGGGGAGGCAGAGCCCCGGCCCCCGCACTTACTGTCGGTCGCCATGGCCCAGCCCGCAGCCGAGCGCGTCTCTCCCCGCCGGCTCCCGGCGCCGCCTGGCCAGACGCCGCAGCCCGGGCGCGGCGCGCACACACACGCAGCAGCCGCCCCGGCCGGCCGGCGCACGCCGAGCATCCCACACCTGCCAGCGGCGCCGCCCTGCAGCCCCCGCCCGGCCCATTGCACGGGGACGACGGCCGGGCTGCGGTCACCAGCCATGGCCCAGCGCGGGGGCTCCTGGGCAGAATCGGGGCCCGCCCGCTCCATACGAGCGGCGCCCAGGAGCCGTCTTAGCGCAGCGGGGGACAAGTGCCAGGGCTGGGGACCGCTGCTGACTGAGCCTCTGCTGGGCCTGGCCCAACCCATCCCCTAACCAGGCCGCTCCTGGCCTCTGGGAAAGCCCCTGCGGGTGGGGGAAGGGGGGGGGAATCAGGCTCCTGGTAGGGGGAGCAGGGCCCAGGCTGTCCCTGAGGGGCCTCTAGGAGGAAGCCGCAGCCCACCTGTGCGCAATCAGCTGCCGAGGTGGCTGTTTGGCCTTGCACCCAAAAAGGCCATCGGCACTCAGCTAGAAAGAGGGTGGCCCTAGAGGGAGACGGCTCTGAGGGAGAGGGGTGCTAGCGGGAGGGTTGCTGCTCTGCCTGGGTCAGGAGTCCTACAGCCGTCCGTCTGGGGCCTGTGTACTGTAAGCCAGGCAGCAGCCCGCCTCACGTCTCTGTCCAGGAGCACTCTCCTTCAGACTGAGCTTTGTAGCCTTTGATCAGATCCATTAGTCAGTTAGCTGCCATCCATCCAGGAGACTGGTTCCTTCTCCTTAAGAGGGGAGAGTGGGCCCTGACTCCCTTTAAAGAGTCAGCCACCCTGACACATGGGGTCTCTGTGGGGGTGAGGGATTTGAGCCTAAAAAGCAGCATCCTTATCCTCTTCCCCCAGCTTTGTAGAAACTTCTTTTATATTTGGACTCCGTAGGTGTGTAGAGCAAGGTATTTTCCCTAGATCTTTGCCCCATTTGCTCCAGAGGAACTCTGTGAGTTGAAACTGACCTGTATGGAGTCATTCCTCCCACACAAATGGCCCCTCGGACGACTAAAAAAATAAAGGTGGTTGAAATTTTTCAGATTTCAAATTTTGACCCAAAAAACAGGAGAAAAATTTTGATGAAATATTCACAATTATTTATGTCTTGTTTTCATCCAGCTCTAATAAAAATACATTACATTTAGGCCTTGTCTGCGCTACTGCTTAAGTTGACATGAGTAAGTTACATCGCTCAGGGGTGTAAAAATCACCCCCTGAATGACAACTTACATCAACTTAATGCGGTGTCTACACTCTCCCCTCGACATAATTAATCCACCTCGATGAGAGGCAGAAGCTATGTCGAGGGGAGAGTGCTTCACCAGATCAGACTGCAACTTAAGAAAGGAAATTTTTTCCAACGTTGGCCGAGTGTTGTGAATCTTAATTCTTAGCTGCCTCCCAGCTCTTGCCCTTTGTGCTGATATGACCATTAGTTTCTTCCTCCCACTCACATGCTTTCATTTGCTTTACAGAACGAGCACCTGTACTTTAATAATTGATATTTAAAAAAAATACATTTTGTTAAAGAGTTTAAAACACCCATCTTAGTGCTGTTTAGTTTTCATATCAAGAAAAGAGTATTTTATAACTCGTAAAAAAAAGCACACATGTTGGCATGAAGAATCTCAAACATATGTTGCCAAGACAAACTTACCTGCCCTCACTTCCCATTGTCTTCTAGTTAGAAACCACCTTCTCTTTTTTAAAAGAAAGGCCAGCTTGTTATGTATAGTTTGGCAATAAGAAGACTCTGAATTGTTGGTCTCCAGCCTTTCAGAGGAATGAACACTAAGATTTCTTACCAGGTATTTTCATTTCTAGCATTATACCATTCATAAATATATAATTAAGGATAGATTTAGAAGTGCACATTTGGGTCTTCTTTATGTAAATTTTAAATGCCTGAGATACAGAAGTTGTAACTTGCTGCATATCCATTCATCAAGGGCAATAAGGAACAGAATGTAGGTCTGATTTCCTGCCCCATCCATGGTAATTCCACTGGAGCACAAGCTGCCCCTATCTGTGCTGTTTAATTTCTACAGTTCTCTGAACACAGACAATTAAATAAACTAGGCTCTTCCTAGTCAAGTTCATTTTTAGGTTTCTTTCCACTTGGGGGAAAAAAAGATATGCACTAGCTAGAGGATAATGCAGAAGATGCATAATCTCCCAGTTGCCTTCCCTCTAATAATATCACACTGGTGGGAAGCCAGGCCCAGCACCAACCCCTGGATGCTGGGAAAGGGACAGATGCTGCAACTCCTACAAGGATGCTGGAGGGAGCTCCTTAGCAGATGAAACTGATACTAATTGTCAGGAGTGCAGCTTCACATATAACATCTGCTGGAAAGCATGGGTGCTCTCCCACCTTCCTGACTTTCAAGGAGGGGATCAAGATCTACTACTTTGCTCCATCTTGTTTCCTGACTGTGCACAGTCCTCTACACCTCCCCCAGCCTCTATTTTTCCATTTCAGGAGGTCATGATACCAGAGAGAATAATGCAGAACATTTTCCAGAAGAGTTTGGTCAAATTTTTTAATTCTTTCAGTTATGTTCATGCCTCATTTGTGTTTGCTTTCATCAAACATTTGACTAACCCAAATTACTAGAACAAAGGAGATTTCTAAATGAATCCGTGTGCGTGTTGGAAGAACACAATTACCACTGCAAAGAGAAAACCCCAATTCCAGTAAGCACAACTTAAAATATTCTAAAAATCTGAGTTATGCAGATGTTAAATCTATGAAATAAACAGTCTGAAATTATAAATCAAATAAAAAAAATTGAGTACTCGATCTGCTCAATCTTTTTTTTATTGATAAATATGATTGAGTTCAAATAGGCTGTTTCTTGTGAGTGACTCCCTCAGCTCTAGTTCTGAACAGCAGCAATGAAAACGGCTAGTCTTGTCAATTTCACAGTGCTGCTGGGAAACTTATAAGAGCTAAGGCACCAGAGCTGTCTTTCAGAATGGAAGACAGCTCAACACTGCATTGAGCAACACTGGGAAGTTAAATGTGCAGTCACAAAGACAAGAAACAGATTAGGCACCCACCCTGATTTTGTGAGGAAAAACAGCTCGGGTGCCACCGGTGAGTGGATTTTCATGCCACAGGTTTGTATTTGTTACAACTGTGCTTTTAAAACTGATCACGAGACAGAATCCAGTAAAAAGTTTTATCACAACTGAATCTGAGCTCAAGTTCCTAAACATCATGTCATTGTGAGCTAAAAGCAGGCCACGTTTATAAACGTTGTGCACAATGAAACGGAGCATACAAACTTAGTAAAAAAATCATTTATTGCACTTAGTAATCTTAAATGGTCACTAACATTACAAAATTAATAGTTACATTCAGAGGTTGTAAGAGTACTGATAACACACGTACAAAATAGTCATCCATATAGTGTACATACTCGGAGTGTTCTTTTAGTAGATTCTGCTAAAAGATAGTTATTTGTATTAAATGGGAATGAGTTATAAATGTCAACTCATGGCAAAAGCTAGACAAAACAAAAAAGCAGCCCTCTGCCCCTCACCATTTCCAATACAGGTACAAGGACACATATACAATTTAGTTTTTGGGAGAAAAAGTTTCCATTCCACTCTACCTTCACCTGGGTTGTACCATTACACAACATATACCGAAGTCACTATTTACAGTTCCACATAACCTGTAGTTCTAGTAGGAGTAATTTTTGCTTTGTGACTTCATTTGATATGCCTGCATAGAGATGACCAAATCAAATCATTTACAAAGTTGTTTTAGACATTTATATTTGACCATAACAAAATCTAACAGTCTAATTCATATAAGAAATTCTTCAACTTGATCCTTTCTTAACGGGTTCTTTTCCTTTTAGGACGTGGAAGATCTGACAAGAAGAGATACAAGAAGTTCAACAGCCTGTCAGATGACTGTTTTTATAAATAAGTCAAATAAAAGCTACCGTATACAATTTTATTCAAAATATTAGAGACAGCGTACCCCTTCAAGTATCAACTAGCACTATGGGATCAGATTATTGTACTTTAAAGTTTATTCAGATATATAAATACCTTGCAAGCTCTCTGCACATGAACCCCCAATGATCTCAATCTAAGTTTCGCACATTAAGTGCTTAAAAGACTGGATCCCAAATGTTTCATGTCTAAATTGATTGCACATGTATCTGTAACAAGTCTGTTTACCACTGGCATTATCCAAAAAAAAGCTGTCCTCCATTTCTTCCTGATTTAGAAATACAAGTGCTCTTTTAATCCACATGACCATTTAAAGGGCATATTAGTAACTCACCTGAATTGCAATTAATTGCATTACTATAGTTTAAATTTGAAGTCAATAAACTAAACACATTCACTCAAAAGTTAGCTACAATTACATTTTTAATGAGGTCTTCAGACAAAATAGTCTCTCCTCAGCTCTTTGAAAATTCCTTGCCCTTTAAAAAGGCAAGCACATACATGCTCCATCTCTATTAATCTATTTTAATACAGTTTCTATAATGCTGACCCCACAAGAGCTTTACCCCACATGTGGCACTAGTTAAAGCCTGTCAATAAATTATCCATCACCTTTCCCACTTATTTTAGGTAGCCTCAGTTTCACCTTAGCCTTTCATATTAATGGTTAGATTCACTGGTCCGTTAAGTCCACTTTGCACTGCGTACAAGGTACAAAGTGATCTTAATGTGGCTGGAGATAACCAATAGAAGGTTTCTCCTCTACTCCTGCCATACCTACCCACCCCACCCCACCCATGTCAGGGTAGGGGGATGGCAAGTACTGCTGCTATACTCAATCCTCCACAGGCATGAAGGAGCAGCTCTAACTTGCACTGGGTGGCACAGAATCAGGGAGCTGCCACCATTTCCAGACAGCCCCCAGTTCCACCATGACTGAGCTCTGCTTGGGCACAGTGGAAAATTTGCCCTGGAAGCTTCTGATCACTGGTCAACTCAGTGAAAACAGAGATTTTAGTAATGCCCTAAGTGCAACTGTAATTTCCATGGACCAGCTCCAGTGGAAGTTCTCTACTCTAAGGTTGTCTTTTACTTTCAAGTAAAAGCTATGTTCTCCTTCATGACACAAACAGATGAAGGATATCAAAATCATCTTCCCTCTTTTCCATTACTAATGGAATCACATCCCAACCTTGCCATGCAGTCTCTAATATTGCAGAAAAAGTCCTTACTCCATGTATATAGGGTTGGCTCTTGATCCTTGGTTTGGCTGAGGTAGGATGGCCCCTTTATGTCCTCCGACTGAGAGGCTAGCCAGGGCTAGTTTGGCCTCCACTGCAAGTTAGTCCAGAGGCTGCTCTACCATACAACTAAGGCACCTTTTTAGCAACTGAGAGAACACTTGAAAGAGCTTTTATTCTCCCTTTTAATAAATATAAGAATTGTAAGTTCACCTACAGCATTTGCCAAGAATAAATATCCTCCTTTTAACGGAGTGCAATCTTTGCTCTGACTGCACTATATTAAGAACATGGGAAAAGATGCATATGGCACTACAAGACTTTTAAAATGATTATTCATGTGCTTGCAGGGTGCTCTGCTAAAGCCTTGTGCTATTTTATGGAAATAAACTTACAGGTTTAGAAATAGTCTAGCTGTGACAAGACTGGAAAACCAGAACTGCAGTAGTTATAATACAGTAGGTAGAGCTCTTAACTGCACCTTCTGTACTTTGAAAACCACAAATATATTTGCAAAAAGAAACACTAGACAGTAATTAGTTACAATAAACATGTCTCAAATTTGTTGGGATTGCAGTCATACCTTCTTCACTGGAATTCTCTTCTTCTGTGATTACAGGCATCCTACGATTCCGAGTAACAGCTTCCTTCTTTATTGCTTGAAACAAAGAAATAGTCAGGGGAAAATTGCCACCAGTTATTAAAGTCTCTGCCTCTCAGGTACAAACAATCCAGACAAATTGCTTACTTGATCTTGATTAGAAAAACAGACATCAGTTCGTACTGAGTTTTTAGCATCTTCACAAAACCTTAATTTGGCTCTTGAGCAATAACTGGTAATATAAACATAAAATATACTAAACAAAGACTCTGAAAAGATGAATGCAGGGTTAGTTAACATTAGCTAGAGAGATTACAGGGAATAAAGAGGTTTTGCAGATAAAGTGCTACAGATCCATCAGACCAAATAAAAGCACGGGAATTAAATTCATAAATAAAATGGCTGCAATACTTCAGTTTTTCAACACTGTCTTCATAAAATAAGGTTGGACACCTAATGAAACCCTGATTAGAATATACTTGGAGGAATGTAAGAAAATACTTGGAAAATATGACTACGAAAAAATGAGCTGATCCAAATGATATACCGTATATACTCGATCATAAGCTGGTTCGTTTATAAGCCGTCCCCCCCAAGATGGATAAGTAAAAACGGAAAATTTTTATAACCCGTTCATAAGCTGACCCTATAATTCGGGGGTCAGCAAACTTTGGCTCCCAGGCCATCAGGATAAGCCACTGGCAGGCCGAGATGGTTTGTTTACCTCGAGCGTCCACAAGCCCGGAAGTAAACCTAAGTAAACAAAGTGTCCTGGTGCGCAGCTGCTTACCCTGATGGGCCAGGACAGCAACTGGTGGGGAAATTTTTTGCGGGGGAGAAGCTGGGGGTCAGTGGAGTAACCCCTCTGACCACCCCCCACATGACCCCACCCCTAGCCCAGGACCCCCCCACTCTCCCCATCCCATCCCTTCCCACCTTATCTGGGGAGGGCTAGGGGAGGATGTTTCTGGCCTGGGTGGAGCTGCTCCGGCAGGCTGAGGAGCACAGCCGCAGCCTGCTCCAGCGGGCCAGACCGGGCGTCGCGGCCGCAGCATGTTCCAGCAGGCTGGGCTGGGCAGCACAGCCGCAGCGTGCTCTGGCGGGGCCGAGTGGCACGGCTGCAGCCTGCCAGCCCCGGAACTGCAGCTGCTTCGGAGGCTGGGGGGAGAGCAGCGTGGCCAGAAGCTGAGAGACTCTGGCCCCGCCTCTTCCCTTCTGGCTCTGCTGGCTGTGCTGCTTCTCCTTGCTCCCTCTGTTGCGGGGAGGGGCTGTGTCCCAGCTCTCCCTCTCTATACCCGTTCATAAGCCGACCCCCTTCTCTGGTGCTTCCCTTTTTTACTAAAAAAATTCAGCTTATGAATGAGTATATACAGTACATCTTAGGGTGCTAAGTGAATTAATTTACCGAACTACTGAATTATTTTTGGAATGTAGGAAGATAAGCCAATGCCAGACTGGATTAGATCCTAGGTCCATCTAGTCCAGTATCTTGTCTTTTACAGCGGCAGGTACTAGATGCTTCAGAGGAAGGTGTAAGAATCCTGCAGTAGGCAGAACTGGGGTAATCTGGTTCCCATACTTGACCTCACCCTGATCTCTAATACAGTAGAACCTCAGAGTTACGAACTGTTGACCTGTGTTAAACTACTAAAAAATAAAGGGAAAGCAGCATTCTTCATCTGCATAGTATAATCTCAAAGCTGTATTAAGTCAATGGCCAGTTGTAAAAAAATAATAAAAACAACAATGCAATTGTGACAGTTGCAGTCTATGTGGTTTTATAAAAATTTGATAACGAGTGAATATAATGTACCTGGAATATGCTTCATGCAAAAGGTCTCTTGTAAGGTATCATTACAATGCTTATAATCTACTGAGTGTGATCATCCGATTTGTATAAATGTACCACTCTTGTATCTAAAACTAGAAATATGAAATATAACTCTGAGGGCCTATTGTAATTATGCAAAATGTGGGCCATTAATGGTGGTTTGGAATCTTGATGACTCCCATTAACCAGGACCATTGTCTGCAGATGGCTGTGTTTTACCTTTTTCACACCCCTGAGCAAGAAAGTTGCAGCGCTGTAAAACGCCAGTGTAGCCATAGCCTTAGTCTTCCTGTATATGTGTGTGCTGGCAAGTGGGTAATGAAGTCTTGCAGTGACATGTGATCAGGTCACCTGAACTGGAATCCATCTTTAACCTGGTGTCTTTCCATTGAGAAGGAGGGGGTGGGAACTCAGAGAGGGACAAAAGGATTCCCGCCTTATGCAAAAGATATATAAAGGGGTGGAAGACAACAAAGGAAAGAGAAGAGCGATCATGAAGAATCCCCTAGCTACCGCCTGAGCTGGAATGAGAGCTGTACCAGGGGAAAGAATTGTGCCCAGGCCTGGACGGTGTCCAGTCTGAGGAAAAAACTTACTGAAGCATCTCTGAGGGTGAGATTATCTGTATTCAGTTTGATTAGACATAGATTTGCGCATTTTATTTTATTTTGTTTGGTGACTTACTTTGTTCTGTCTGTTACTACTTGGAACCACTTAAATCCTACTTTCTGTATTTAATCACTTTTTACTTATTAATTATCTCAGCGTATGTATTAATACCTGGGGGAGCAAACAACTGTGCATCTCTATCAGCGTTATAGAGGGCGAACAGTTTATGAGTTTACCCTGTATAAGCTTTATACAGGGTAAAACGGATTTATTTGGGTTTAGACCCCATTGGGAGTTGGGCATCTGAGTGCTAAAGACAAGCACACTTCTGTGAGCTGTTTTCACATAAACCTGCAGCTTTGGGGCAAGTAATTCAGACCCTGGGTCTTTGTTGGAGCAGATGGGAGTGTCTGGCTCAGCAAGACAGGGTACTGGAGTCCTGAGCTGGCAGGGAAAGCAGGAGCAGAGGTAGTCTTGGCACATCAGGTGGCAGCTCCCAAGGGGGTTTCTGTGATCAAACCCGTCACAGCAATGTTTTCAGTCCTCTTCAAAAGCAATGCATTGGATGCCAACAGTGTCACCTGAACTGAAAATTGACTGAAGTACCATTAATGAGGGGCAAAAATAAATGGCAGTGCGTTTCAGATGGGAGTGGGACACATCTGGTGAGGTACTCAAGACATCTGTATTATTAAGTAATCTTCTTAAGTATCTTCATTAATAAGCTTAAAGAGCAAATAAATACTGAATTATTAAACAGATGATATTCATTCAAAAACACAACAGGAACAAAAACAGAAGATAGAAACAAAAGCAGAAAATCAGGCTATTTTCTCTGGATTTTGGGCTAGGCCCTCTGGAGCTATCAACATTCAAACACTGCTCCTACTTTCATAAAGGCCAATCCTTGCCCAGAAGAAGAGAAAGAACAACAGTTGATAGTCTGCCTTTGCCATCTAACACACTGGTGAGAGTAGATAAAAATAAAAAGCCTTCTACCCTACATTACTGGCAATAAAGAAATGTTTGGTGGGAGAATTACCAAGAACAGAGATAAGAGTTCACTTTAGCTTAGCCACAGCTCTTTCCACCCGCTGAGGGAGAGAAGACAACTGAGCAAGATCTGACAAGTCAGGTGCATTTAAAAAGGGAAGTGGTATCTCAAGTCCTTTGCTTTATTTCCTGTCTCCATCTGCTAATAAGAACTATAACCAACTGCCTTGCCTGACAGAGGGGAGAGAAGAGTTCCTTAGCATCTCCAGTACCACTAATATAATGAAGAATTACCTTTGGTTTCCAATGAGTTTCTCTTCTGTGTCAACTGTGACCTCTCTCTGCTTCTTTTACACCTGGGGGTTTTCATTTTTCCCTGATCAGACCCAGATTCAGAAGATTCTAGTTTAACTTGACGGTGCCTTCTTGATTTGGAGGCCTAAAATCCAAACAAATCCATTAAGCAACAGAAAGGAATCTAATTACTACATACACACAATAGTGATACTTTCCTAACAAGATCCAGTTACTTGCTGAGTGTAAGACATGTTAAGACATCTTTCTGTCACCACTACTATGCCAGTAATCACAGTCTACTTAACACAGCAGTTCTCAACCAGGGGTCTGGGAGCCCCTGGGGGGCTGCAAGTAGGTTTCAGGGGATCCACCAAAATAAACTAGAGAGGAGGGCCAGCATTAGACTCACTGGGGCCCAGGGCAGAAAGGTGAAGCCCAAGCCCCTCCTCCCTGGGCTGAAACCAAAGCCCGAACCACTTAGCTTCGTGGAGCCCCCTTTGGCATGGGGCCCTACGCAACTGCTCTGCTTGCTACCTCCTAAAGCCAGCCCTAGCTATTAATCTACTGAAAAACAGTTGTGGCACAGGTGGGCCATGGAATTTTTATAGTGGGGGAGAGGACGGGGAGAGAACCCCTGGTTTAAACAGACAAGACAATAATGACAGTAAGTGTCCATAGTAGTTAAGGACTGGGCACCCAACATTTTTAGGCACTTTTGAAAATCCCACCTCCTAAAGTGTTACCATTTCAGACTAACAGTGCTTATATGACATTCAAATAATGAACACATTGTGAGACTTATTTTCAAGAACACAAAGACCGTCCTGGTGCTATATCAGCCTTGATTTTTTTATAGTTATTTTTAAGCAATAAGTAGCAAATGTTAAGAACATTTCTTGTGTAACAAAGACAGACTACCAAGACCGAATAGGGGTTTTACTGTCCAGTTTTGGGCTCCATTTTTCTTTTAGTTGCCTGGGAAAGCAACATCACTATACCTTCAAAGTTTTACTACTGTATATTCAAAACACTACTAAAATCAAGATATAAATATGTGCATCCACATTCCCCAAATTAGGAGAGAAAAATGTTTAAGTGTGGGTCTACTATAAAAACCAATCCAATGGAGATCAGGGGATTTCATGTTCATTGGTTCAATGTCTAATCAGATCTAGAATAACATTTTCAAAAGTACTTAAGTGACTTAAAAGACTAGGTCCCATTTTCAAAAAGTGACTTCAGAGCTTAAGTCCCATTCACTTTTTAAAACTCCCAAGACTTTGAAAGTTAAAAGCATTTAGCAGCCTAAATTCTAAAGTCACTTTTGAAAATTTTACCTCATTTCATTTGACAGGTGAAAGTATGAGAGTTTTTTTGCTTTGTTTTTAACTGCCAGCATAGACGGTTCGCCCTGGGGTTGGAAAGTCATGGCAGCTTTCTGAAAAAGTGTGTACAAAATTCTGTTCTCAGTTACCTGTGTAACTCCACTGAAAAAAGGGGTGTGCACAGATATTAAATGAAGGCCAATTAGTTCTGACATAAGGAACTTTACTAATAGTTATGTCACGTGCCAGACTAGAATCCAGCTCACTCTCTGAACACCTGTATTGCTTCTGCAAAGCTAATAGGAGTAGTAAAAACTTGTTTGTTGCCGCCAATAAGGTGGGTAAGACCGAATGCCCAATGGGAGCAGGGCTTGAAGCAGATGGTGCCATTTTGATAAATCACTTTTCTCACCATATTACAATTTACGTCAATGCAAGTGTTTTTGGAAAGGGAATGACTAACAATTCCCTAACAAATATACCTATTTGTTTACTTACCTCAGCAACTGCATTATAGGACTTGTATTTGATTTTAGCCAGTGCATTTGCTCTTTCAGAACCCTGTAAAGAAACAAGAAAAAGGTCAGAAAAAACCAGCTAAAAGTTAGCTTCCAGCATATCCCCTTAATTTTCTTCCAAGCTCATTTTTATTTGCAATCACAGAGCTTTTCACCCAGATCTCAAAGGGCTTTATTAAATTGGGGAATCATCATCTCTGTTTTATATATAAGGAAACTAAGTACAGCTAGCAACACATGCCCAAGGGGTCACCACATGTCAAAGACCCCAGATCTCCTGTCTCCCACACCCTTTTCCTATCCTCTGAACCATGCCAACTGTGGGCTTTATAGGTCTGCTTGCATTCATACAAAAATACTTTGACTTAGTATTTTTCAAGCGTTTGAGCAAGGGCCACAGAGCTTTGCTGCTATGTCTTAGCTGTCCATTGATCTGGTCCTTCCTTATAATCAATTATGAAAAACAGAAATAAAATGCAAGACAGCCTCACTTTGCTCAAAGAAACTAGCATCTTAAAACAACTAGAGAATGAAGATAAATGAGTCAGCGATCCCTTCTGTGAATGTACAACCTGTTTATAAGATTCACTCGCTATGTCTCTATAGTGGAGTTGGGCATGGGGGAAGAGAATAAATCTCAATATTTACAGTATGCAACTTGATGGAATATAAAAGTGTACAAAGGAGGCAGTTTCCATATTACCTGATATAACATTCAGTGAAAGGGCAATATTAAATTAAGAAACAACTGTTTAAGAGTCATTGTAAAAGATACATCTTGCAAACTGTGTCATTTGTAGAGAGCTAAGTGTGTAAAATAAGTGCTGCTAAAAAAGTCCTTATTTCAGTAAAACAAACTATCAGATTTCCAGAGTAAAGCAACTGTGACTTTGGTTTTCCTAGGTTTCCACAGTGCAGAAAATCATACATGCAAATAGTTACCTTTCTATGAAATGTAACTTTTTCTGGGATTCAACCCAGCAGTTATTTAAACACTGAAACAGTTTATTGTAAAAATTGAGTATAGCATTCAGTTGAAACTACAGGAGAACCAAAAGGGAATTTGGCCAGGATAGTAGGGATCAAACTCCTACTAATGTGGAGAATGGCCATGGCATTCTTCATGAAAAGTGTTCAGGACCTCTCAAGTTGTGACCTGTGTCCACCACTGACAGAGAATAACATACTTGCTAAAGAACATCAACACTACTTCCTCCAGAACTCTGAAATTTGAAGGTCTCCCATTTTAGTACTGGCCAGGCTTGACCTGACCACTGCTTAGCTTCCTGACTTGATCACAGATTGACAGGCTCTGACTGCTGATTAGGTTGTCCAATAACATTAAGATATTACCCAGTAAACTTTTCTTACTTCTGAGTCTTGAGAAGTCCCTCCTTCCTTTTTGTCAGTCATTTCTTCACTATCTTTAGCCTTTGAGGAGGATTTCTGAAAAAGTATAGATATTTAAAACTCATTCAGGACTTGAACAAGTCAACTTTACTATGCACATTTTCAGGTATATCAGTTTCTATTTGACAACATTTAAAAATTTAAAAGATCAATTTATTTTAGGAAAGTAACCACATTCCCTTCTACCTCAGTCTAATATTTTAATTACTAGTATCATGGCCCTTGCGTGACTTCAAAGTAAGTGTGTGTAGCACATTTAACATTTACATTACAAGATTGCTTTAAGTAGGGATTTATGCAGTCATGCACCATTAATCCTTCAGACTTCCACAGAGGCAATGTGTACACATTATGTATCTGGTGTTTCACTCATTATAAATCTTTTAAGACAAAGCTTTCATTTATCATTTGAAAAATATATTCAGAGGTCTTCACACATTTAATACATGCTACACACTCATGACGACCTGCACTGCCACAGCACAATAGAGACTATAGCCTACCATTTTGTCCTGTTGCCATTGCTGATATTCCAAAATCGTATTCTTAATATTAATTACAAATTCATCCTTTATCAAGCTCAGAGCCTTGTCCGGCTGGGATTTGTCAGTGGAGATCAAACACTTCATTTTCTGATAGTGGTCATGAACATTCATCATTTCCTGAAGTGAAAAATGTTAAAAGCTTTTAAAAAAAAAAAAAAGATGTAGCAACAACTAAAGAATATAAACTCCTGATTAAATATGGACATTGTGCATATAATTTTTTTTAAATCACAGTATATTGAACTAGCAACTCTTTTAAAAAGGAGGTTGTTAAAATTAGCTGATCACTGTCAGTAGTAGCAAGTCACAAGAGTGTATTAAAATCTAGTATCCTGGTCTCACTAGCTTAGGGGAGAAGCAGAGGAAGACAGACTGTGCACGAAGAAGGAAACTCAGTAAGAAACCTCAGTGGTATCAAGTAATTATTTTCAGGCAGCGATTTCAATCCTCAACTGTTGGAGGCATTTTAAAGTTTCTCCCCAATTCATTGTTAGTTAATGATTTCAGTGGCAGTGGAGAACGTGAGATGGGGGGCAGGTCTTCCCCGTGTACAAGTCTAAGCTGCTGGAACCAACTGGAAGAGACATCATGAACCAGACGGTTGGTCGACATGACTAGACATGTAATAGAAGAAAAACTCTATCCGGCTTCCAGTGCCAGAGTTTGTACAGGTAACACTATACTAAACAAAGGGAGAGCAGTAAAATGACCACGATTTAAAATGGGAAAATAGGCAAGGGTAAAAAGAAGGAAAAAAAAGTAAGGCCCCAATCCTGCAGCTGATTGTATGCTGGTACATCAACACGCCCACTTGTATGCAGTCAATTGCTGAATCAGGGCAAACATAGATGTCAACATTTAAATTAAAATACTGTCTTTTGCAGTGTACTTCCACCACCCCTTGTCTGAGAGCTGCCTATTTGGATTGGAAGGAAATAGTCTTCTTAACATGTTTGTGAAGCACTTTGCACACTTTCGGTATTATACAAATATCGTAGTCCTTCCGTGAAAATAGATGCAGTGTTTCAGAACGGATGGTAAAACTGTTGGTACACATAATTGTCCTCATTTCTGTAACAGAACTTTTATGAGGACCAGATTATGCAATTAAAGAAATTATATTTGACAATAATAATTATTTTGTAGCATAAAAGTTACTGTACCTCCAACACATCATTAGTGATGAGCCTGCTTACTCGGTTACTTAGCTCCTTAAATTCCTCTTTAAGTTCAGTTCCCCGCATCTTTTTCTTAGTTCTGAAGGACAGCTGTATAAAGATGGGTATATTTCAAAATACACGGTAAAAGAAATGTTTATAACTATGAAAATTCTCACTTGACAATCAAAAATGAAAGATGCTGAAAGGCATGGATCTAGAAAACAAGGTGATCCCAACGTTCAGCTGTACAGATTTATTTTCAAGCATTTAGTCTCACAGCAATGATTTAATAGCTTTTGTGAAACATTTGTTTTTAAAAAGAGATGTTCCTTCACTGTTATCAGAAATTCAAGCCACCACCAAAAACTCAGAAAAACAATGTTAATTTCTACAGATTAAAAGCCATGATAAATCATAAAGCTGCCAAAGCAATATTTTTTCAAATAATTGCTAGTTTTTTAAAGCAGAACATTAGATGTAATCTGAATCCATCATAACTACATTTTAAATTCAATAGCCTCTATCTGAGTTAGTTATGTAAAGTGCCTACTGCACTTTTGGGTATTGTAAAAAAGTAACTGCAAACCAAGCGTATTGGTGCTGCTCAACTCTCTCCATTTCTTATTTTTAACTAAACATTGTACAACAATTAGAAGACAGACAGAGATTTTTCTAAAGGAAGTATGTTCTTTGTGCAATAACTCACTAGTCTGGGCATTGCTGTAAAGTGAAATGCTTTGTCTAGTCTCAGCTTCCTAAATATGTATGCTGCATCATAATGCTGGGCATTTATCAGATCCTGTTGAAATCTCTGAACTTCAAGCCACTCCTTGAGTGCAATTCTGATCTGCAATAGAAAAGAGGAATCTATTTTACTGATACACATTTCCTTGAACAGTGGTTCGAGATTTTAGCTGACCAGTGGAGTAAAGTCATAGCATGCTACAAACTAGAGACAGGCCTGTATAGGGTATATCTGACAGAAGTGACCTCAAAACTACCGAAAAGATGCAGTAACAGATTCTAATAGTAACAAGTAATTCATGTAATTGCTGTGTTTAGTATTCTAGGTTTAGCCATCTGTTTTGACAATGAATACAAAGATGCCAATCTTGGTCTGACTTTTAGGGATGTTTATATAAAAAAAAGTTAAGGAGGAATTAGAAAGGTTACTTGGACCAGTGACAAGTACCAAAGGTGCAAAGCCAAATACAGACAGGAGGTATGGGTAGCGTCCTACCAAATTCACGATCCATTTTGGTCAATTTCACGGTCACAGGATTTTAAAAATTGTAAATTTTCATGATTACAGGTATTTAAATCTAAAATTTCACGGTGTTGTAATTGTAAGGTTATTGTAGGGGGGGTTGTGGTACCGCTACTCTTACTTCTGCGCTCCAGCTAGCGGCAGCGCTGCCTTCAGAGTTGAGCTGCTGGCTGGGAGCCCAGCTCTGAAGGCAGAGCCGCCGCCAGCAGCAGCGCAGAAGTAAGGGAAGCGTGATATGGTATGTCGCCCAGTTCTGAAGTCAGCACAGAAGTAAGGGTGGCCACACCATGACCCCCTAAAATAACCGTGTGACCCTCGCAACTCCCTTTTGGGTCAGAACCCCCAATCTGAGAAACACTGAGCTCCCCCGTGAAATCTGTATAGTATAGGGCAAAGGCACACAAGAGACCAGATTTCAGTCTGTGACGCACTTTTCATGGCCGTGAATTTGGTAGGGCCCTAGGTATTGGGTAGCGCCTTGAACGCTTGAGGTGCACTTTAGATCACTATCTGCGATGGATATGTCCATGGGGAAAGTTCATAGTATGCATAATTTTCACCCTTTTATGACAGTTTAAATTTCTTTGCATTCATTTTTATGGTCTATTTTGAACTTCTGAAACCATTTTAAATGTTTTGGTATATTTGGCTATTTTGATCACCCATATCAGCCATTTTGATCGACAATGGCAGCTGGTGAACTTTGGGGCAAGTGGATCATGGCAAAAACAAAAATAATGGATCCTTGCCCCCAAAATTTTCCTAGGCAGGGGGCCAGAGATCATGCGCACATGTACAGGGCTCCATGCCTTCGCATAGCCATGACATCTCCCCCGGGTGAAACCAGAACCTCTCCTCCTTCCCACCTCTCTCCCCAGAGAAACAAAGAACTCTCCTCACTCTCCTCCCTGTCTATGATCAAGTGGGACCTTGCCCAGCCCACCTTCCCCAACAGGGAAAAGGGGAGGATTGGCCCTAAGAAAGCAGACCTCCTATGCCACTTAGGGCTCTTAATTATCTTGGCCATTCCTTGGCCTGGACCTCATTCCCAGGATGATCCTCCTCCCCTACTGCCTGAACCGTAAGGGTCTGACAGGAGGCAATCTAGGAATTTGGAATGGTATTGGGGCACTGGTTTCCCCACCCTAGTCTGTGGCTTGGGCAGCAAATCAGGCGCACCAAACGCCATTTAAAATTTTCACGGTTTTCTCCTATCAGACTTTCACTGCACAATCTGCACACATGCCACAGAGGCAGTGAAGAAAGCCCTGCACAGCCACGGCGCTATTTGCTGTGTTCATCGGACCCAACTGGCAGTGACTGATGCAAAAGCATAGATTTAAGACCTGAATTCATAATTAAAATATAAAAACCGGGAGGATTATTGAAAATTAGGGAGGATTGGCATCTCTCTTAATAGGGGCAAGCAACACTTCTCTCAAAGAGCAAAAGTCTTAGATTCGTAGGTGGCTGAAACACTATGTTTAGCTACGAGCGTGCAGACTCAAGTTCATAGTTTTTTTTTAAAATTCCATTGTAAAGTTGTAGTTTTATCAACACTGCAATGATATTTTACTGAAGTACCTTTCCCTCCCTATCTATTCTGTCAACCTTCCACTTTCTCCAGTTGATCGCAACTTCTTAGATCACTGCTAAAACTTATGATGGTGGCAGCCATTTGAGTTTTAAATACCTGTAAAGTTATTACAGGTTTCACCAGTTATCTCAATTGAATTACCTGACTTGTCTGAAGTTAAAGAATGCACTGTAACAGCATTAGTAATTTATTTCAACCAGTGAAGTGCAACTTTGGGCCCAAAACTTGCAAAGACTTACATATGCATATATTTTTACTCATAAGTAGTCTAATTATACCTTTCCTTGCACTGCATTTCCGACACCACCTTTACATTTTGTTTCTTCTCCAAAACCTTTCTGATACTTCCACACTATTTCAATTTATCTCATCAGTCCCTGCCTCTCAGCCCACATATGCACTTCTTTTCAACAGCACTTGGAAATTTTACGGACACTTAAATGTCAGGGAATAAACGTACTATAGAGTTACCATTCGTCCGGATTCCCCTGGACATGTCCGGCTTTTTGAGCTAAAAATAGCGTCCGGGGGGAATTTGTAAATGTCCGGACTTCCCCTCCCCGCCGCAGAGCGCGCGTGGCTAACAGGGCAGCCGGCCAGATGGTGCCACTTACATGGGGCTCCGACAGCCAGAGAGAGCCCCTCCTCCTCTCCCCTGCAGCAGAGATCACTCCCTCCCTCCCTCCCTGCATTTGCAGATCGCCTCCGGCAGTCTGGAGCTCCTCCCCCGCTCCTCCTCCAATGCTGCCCAGCGTGCCGGGACGAACGGCTCAGGCTGTTCCTGAGCAAGTTCACAGAGACGTTAGGCGAAGGCCAACAACAAGGGGGCCAGGGGGTCGGAGAAGGGGCAGGGAGGTTTTGGAGGGGGCAGTCAAGAGACAGGGGGGTCGGGAGTTCGGGGGGAGGGCTTTCTGGGGGGGGGTGGATAAGGTTTTGGGCAGTCAGGGTACAGGTAGGGGGTAGGGTCCTGGGGGGCAGTTAGGGGACAAGGAACAGGGAGGTTCCGCATGGCTCTCTTAATGGCTCTCCATGCGTCTCTGGACCCTCTCAGCTGTCGGGCTTGGACGGAAACATTGCCTGAGGGTAGTGAGAGAATGGGTTATCGGTGAGGTGGGGGTGGGCGTGAGCCTGGTCAATAGGGGCAACCCCTACCAAGATCTGAGCCTTTTCTCACACGCCCGTTAGAGCTCGACATTATGCTGTTTGGGACCCCTCTTTGAGGAAAGCCTCTGGATTGCAAGTCCAACCGCTACCTCCTCGTGGTGAGAGCCGGTAACTGGCTTGGATAGCCAGGCGGATTGCGGAGGACGAACCCACATCCCACATTCAGTGGGGTGTGGGACGGGGTTGGGCAGCCCCATATGGTGCCACATGGATGCCCCCCTGGTAAGGGTAGCCTCCCCCAGGTACGGGTTGACTCCCCCAGGCACGGGTTAGTTTCCCCCTGGAAAGGGTAGTCTCCCCCAGGCACGGGTTAGTTTCCCCCTGGAAAGGGTAAGTTTCCCCCAGGTACGGGTTAGTTTCCCCCTGGAAAGGGTTAGTTTCCCCCTGGAAAGGGTAAATCTTTTAGCTATGGAAAAAAGTAATTTATATTTTTATACCGGATTGGCGCTGGACCGGGTTAATAACGCCCCCGCTGTTGGCTTTGATGCCCCGGCTGACAGTGTTAAATATATTAGGGGTGTGATCAGGGTCGCTGGACCAATGGATAAAATGGTGTGGACTATAATGAAGTCTCATGAGCATGAGAGTGAGAATCAAGTCCTCCCAGTGGAGCATGGAGAGGAGGTAGAGGAGAATGTTTGTGATGATCATGGTGAGGAGATTTTATCTATCTTACCGATGGTTTTTACAAGGGACACTTTTAATGATTTAACTATGGAAAGTTTCAATCCAGATTTTAAGTACTTAAGTACATTTGATGATCCATATGTTAGCGAATCGGGATATCTTAATGCTCATTTAGTTAATGGGTCTAGTTTATTAAATAGTTTTAGACCAAGTACTGATTTTAATAGGGATCGTAATAAGGATCTTAACAGTACTGGTAGTAATATAAATATATTAGAAAGTAGTTCGTGGAAGGATGGGGTTTTTTATTTAGAGTATCCCGTTGATAGTTTTAATTGTCCAATATGTCCCCAGATATTACCAACATTTGGTAAATGGGCCAAACACATTAATGTGGTTCATAAAAGTAAAGCCATACGAGTTGTATGTAGTAAATGTGGAAAATCTTCTCAATATCATAATATAGCTTGCCACTACCCCAAGTGCATACCCAAGAAGGCGGATACCCCAATGAAGAGCCATACGTGCTCGGTCTGTGGGCTTGGTTTTCATACTAGATCTGGATTGAGCCAACACTGTAGACATAGACACCCTGCTGTGAGGAATGAGCAAAGAAAAGAAGATATGGCTGCTAAAAGTAAGATCAAAGAGGGATCGACTAGATCTCGTATATGGACCAAAGATGAGGTTGCGCAGCTTATACAGTTGGAAAGGAAATATATTGGGAAAAGGAATATAAATAAATGTATTGAGAGCGAGATGAGGACCAAAACGAATAAACAAATATCAGATAAAAGACGAGAATTAGCAAAGAAGAAGTTAGTGGTAACAGGAGATAGGGAGGAAGTGACTGAGGTAGAGGACAGAGTAAATATATTAGAAATTCCGCCCCCAAGAGAGAGGATTTTCCCACTAAAAGGACACCCAGAAGTGGATTTAGTGGAGAAAATATGTAAACGGGGAAAACAAAGTAGGGAGGGAAGAGAAATAATAAATAGTTTAGGGGAAATTGAAGGATTATTAAAGGAGGATTTAACAAAAGCTCTCGGTTGGGCAATGTTGGAAAAAATTATGTTATTCATTAGTAGAGGGAAAGGACCCTAGAAATGAAAGTCAAATAGAGTTGAGGAATAAAGGAAAAGGGAAGATGAGAAAGGAGGGGAGAAGGAAGCAATTTAATGCAATTAGGAGATATGCTACAAAGAAAGCTAAGTATAAATTCTATCAACAATTATTTGATAAGGATAGAAGAAGATTGACTCGCATTATAATGGGAGAGCCAGATAAGGCTAAGTGTGCTATTCCTATGAAAGAAATTGAGGAATACTATGTCAATATTTTGGGAACAATTGGACATGGTAATATGATAGGGTGGCCATCATCCACAGAGAATGCGGATAATGATATATTAATGAGTCCGATCTCTGTGGATGAGATTAGAATAGCTTTAAGAGAAATAAGAAAAGATAGTGCTCCTGGCCCAGATAAAGTAAAAGTGAGCAATTTGTGGGATATTTTTAATTTAGACTCCTTAATACTTACAAAAATTTTTAATATATGGTTTCTAAATAGACAGGTACCAGATGAATTTAAGAAAAATAGAACGATTTTAATACCAAAGACACAAGATGAGGAGGAAATGAAGAAGTTAACATCTTGGAGACCATTGACAATTGGGTCAGTTTGGATTAGAATCTATACCAAAATATTAGCAAAAAGACTGGTGGAAACAGTTAAGATATGTAGTAGACAAAAAGGGTTTATATCCGCCCCTGGGTGTGAGGAAAATATTGCTATATTAGATAATTTGATTAAAGGGGCTAAACGAAATGGGAATGAAATTGCAATAGTGTTCGTAGATCTGGCTAAAGCATTTGATTCTGTGGGACACGGACATATAATAGCCGGGTTGAGAAGATTTGGTATAGATGAACATTTTATAGATATTATTAGGGACCTTTATGATAATTGCATAACTAGGGTATGGGTGGGTGATGAAGCTACTGAGTCTATTTTAATTAGGAGGGGGGTCAAGCAGGGTGACCCGTTGTCCCCAATTTTGTTTAATATTGCTATGGATCCCCTTTTAACTAGATTAGAAGTAGAAGGAAGTGGTTTTTATGTTAAGGGTAATGGTGTCACGTCATTGGCTTTTGCCGATGATGTGGCAATTTTAAGTAGTTCATATAAAGGAATGATTAAAAATTTGGGTATCTTAGAGGAGTTTTGTAAAAATACTAATCTCTCTGTTAATGTGAAGAAAACGAAAGGCTTTCATATTTTAACTAAACATAAAACCTATGTAGTTAATCCTAAGGATAATTGGCAGATAGGGTCAGAGGAGATTGAATATGTTCAACCAGGGGATTTTGAAAAATATTTAGGGGCTAGAATAGATCCCTGGATAGGTGTAGGGGAACCGGTACTTAAAGAAAAATTGAAAGATTGGAGTGAGAATTTAATTAAGGCCCCATTAAAACCGGCCCAAAAAATATTAATTTTACAGACATATATCTTACCGAAGCTATTTTATAATCTTCTTTTAATAGAACCCCCTTTTAATCTTTTAGACGATCTTGATGTGTTAGTTAGAAAAATAGTTAAAGAGATTTTACATTTACCTCAGTGTATCACGGATGGGATATTTTATTCTAGAGGTAGGGATGGTGGTTTAGCTCTCACTAAGTTTAGTGTGCAAATCCCAAATATGTTAATTCGTAAATGGAGGAGACATATTGTCTCGAGAGATGATTGGATGGACCTATCTTATCTATATGCAGGAGAAAATCTTGTGGATAAAATATTGTCATTTAGTGCAGTAACATCTCATCCCAAGAAATGGAGGGAAGAGGAATTTTTAAGATGGTCGGAACTGAGATGTCAGGGAATAGGGATAAAATATTTTAAAAATGATTTAATTAGTAATTCGATTTTTAGAAACTCTAGTAAAGTTAAATCGTCAGCGTATATCGCAGCATTGCAGCTTAGGGCAAATATTTATCCTACTAGGGAGACATTAGCAAGAGGAAGAGGAGGTGTGAATGCTCTTTGTAGATGGTGCGGTAAAGTGCGGGAGACTGTTCCCCATATCTCAGGACAATGTTATAAGACTAAGAATGCTAGGATAAAAAGGCATAATAGAGTAGTGTCTGCAGTTGTAGATAAGGTTGGTAAATTAGGGTGGAAGGCGATGATAGAGCCCCATTTGAGAAATAGTAAGGGTGAGTTACGAAAGCCGGATATTATATTTATAAAAGGAGATACAGCAGTGGTGGTTGATGTTACAGTGCGATGGGAGGATAATGCCGGAAGTTTGGAACAAGCCCACAGTGAGAAGGTGGCTTATTATCTTGAGTTAGAGGAAGAAATTAAAAACTTAACGGGAGGTAAAAATATTCACTTCTTTGGTTTTGTGCTTGGGGCGCGTGGCAAGTGGAGTGAAGGTAATAATGATTTGTTACAATTATTGGGAATGGATAGAAGTAAAAATTTTAAGGAGAGTATATGTAGACTTGTTTTATATTCCACTATTGGTATGATGGCTATATTCAGTGACAGGTAAAGATCCCGGAGTTTCCATTCCGTGTATCTTGCCAAAACTAAATTTTAGCTATTTTGGTTTCCATGCTCTAAATTTTCAAATTTTTAATATTGTTTTGAACATTAACTTATTTAGTGTTATTTAATATCTGTCCTTCAATAGAATGGTTTTAATTATATAATAAATACTTATTAATGGATGAAATTCCAATTTAAATTATTAGTTTATTTTTTTTTTTTAACTACTGGATGTGGATGCGGACTGGCCGCGTATAATAACCAGGAAAGGGCAGGTAGTCACGCCTGTACATAAATAGGGGGTGGGGTTCTAGAGAGCAGTTAGGAGCGGGTCCCAGGAGGGGGCAGTCAGGGGACAAGGAGCGGGGGGGGGGG